>NC_056728.1:1407655411-1408255411 GCF_019279795.1 Protopterus annectens | reverse complement strand
AATGCCCATTTGGAGACTCTCCTCATCTCTAGTTTCTTTTTAACTATGTCTCACTGTAAATATTGGGTCAGTTGTGCTGTATCCTGATGAAATCCAAACTGCTCATCTCCTATCTTACTTTCTGCTAATCTGCATATTTATCAATCACCCTCTCTGGAGCTTTCATGCAGTGTGACAGGAGTTTGATATCTCTGTACTGCCCATGTTTGTGAATGTCTCCTTTGAATGTCCCCTTTGTTTCTGAACACTGGCACAAGTATGCTTATTTTCCAGTCATTGTAATTGCTTTTCTGTCCACATGCTAGATGTTAGTCAACTCAGGTTTTGCCTTTATTGGACAAAACAATTCAGGAAATCTCATCAGCTATTTATTGCTTTCTCAGAAACCATATCTTGGCAGAGCTTTCGCCAAAGTCACTCTCTCATGATGGATAGTTTGTCTATAATAAAAGTTTGCCATTATAATCCAAACTAAAGGCTCATTCAGCAAGGGTAGTAGCCACCTCAATGGCTTTTTCTAAGAGACTTCCCTTCTGTGACATTTGTGCAGCAGCAGTTTGATTTACACATCTTGCTCTTCCTTTGGGTCCACCATCCTCGGGAATGTCCCTCTTTGATACTACCCAGAAAGACAGCTTGGGAATCTGTCCCATATGTTAAATCAGGCAAAAATAGCATTTGATACGACAGGTATGTACGTACCATAACAATAGCTCCATGTTGTCTAATTCTTATCTGGTTCAACCTTCCTCCCGCCCCAAACCAAATTGACACACACGACTTCAAGAAGACTGGGTGGTTACTACTTCACACCCTGTCTGTGAACTGTCCTGTCTGTTTCCCTATCTCCTCCTCTTTTCTTGGTTTTTGTATTCTGATACATGATCATAGTTAAGTTTCATTGTATCCTAAGGTGCAAACTCGATCTGAGGTACTAGGGTGGAGTTTTGGGAGTTATGGGTAGGAGAGGAGTCAGAGCCCTGGAGCCATGGAAGATTCGAAATTGGTGCATAGGTTGGATCCAGTCAAGTCAGACAACCATATGTTAAACTGGATAAAAATCAGACATCATGGAGCTGTCATTATGGTAAGTACACAGCTTTCATTTCTGTTAGTCAGGTCCCTGTTAGCAAGGTTGTATTTAAGGACTGCTTAGATGCTTTATTGGGGCATTAGCAGCATGTCCACTTGATTAGAAAAAATGACAACATGCACTATCCCTTGTTTTTGGTGGAAGCAGTCTAACCTAAGCTCATCTGTTCATTCCATCTAACTTCCAGAACAGAGCAGTAAATATACAGTTGGGGGAAAAGTGTTTGCAGTAAGAGTGCATACACCTCCTCTTCCCCTGAGGAGCGTACACTTCAAGCACCACCTTGTCGGTTAAAAGATTCACAACCGTCTGGACCAGGCTTCTGAGTTGGAAGTTAATGAGAAAAAGGTTTGTTGCATCCAGTTGATGAAGAGAAATCCTTATCTGGCTCCCCTCCAGAAGAAATATTATTCATGGAAACCCTTGATGTAATCTATGCAAAAAAGAAACATTTATGTAGAGTGTCGACTTGCAAAGATCCACAGAAGAGAACTGGAGCTGTAGGGCATAGAGAAGCTCATTTGTACAGCGGTCCTTGCTGTCATCTAGACAGTTGAATGCATGTTAAATTTCTTTCAAAACATATTTCCAGTTTCTATCCCTTGAAAGCTTATAGGCCTTATAGGGTTATATAAAAGTTTAGATATCAGCCCAGCTCCGTGATGTATGGAAGTGGAACCCAGTTGCCCAACTATTGACTCATGTTTGATTAACTTGGGCACTGGAGGAGCCAAGTGAGGAGAGTGATGATTGAGCAACCAGTGCCACCTTTCCACCTGGGGATGATTCTTTAGTTAACTGCAAGCTTCCTAATGTTAAGCAGAAGGAATGTATGCAGCTGGCATATTGTACGGTGATGCCTGCCCCCACGTGTGTGTGTGTATGCATATATATATATATATATATATATATATATATATATAAATAAAATGTGTGTATATGTATCTTTATCTGTAGATCTATATATATATATATATATATATATAGACACACACACACACACATATATATATATATATATATATATATATATCAAACAGCAAAACCACTGCACCAGATAAAGTCCAATCCTAACTTCACAAAAGTAGTCTTAACGAATTCAGACAGGCAAAGTACTAGCATGGCATAATAATAATCACATTTATTCAAACAGAGTGTAAACACTTTCGCGTAGTACCATTTAAGCTTTATCAGAGAGAGACAAAATGCTCTCACAAGCTCCCCTTTTTTAAAAAACACTTGGTCCAGTCACATCCTAAAATCATTAATTGGCAATTACTGAAATTAGGAAGTCAAGTGCGTTAAAGGCATCAATACACTTTTGCAGGTTCTATCATGCTACATAAAACTAAGCATAAAAATCTCTTTCAATATGTAACAGTAAATTTTATGATACTCTGTCAGTTATTATGAAAAATCAGCATGTTAAAAAAAATGGTAAACTTAAACAGTTAAGCAGCATATGTCAAAATTTAACATGCAAGTACTAAATGCAAACCGTAAGACTTCCTCAGTTAAACATGCTGCATTACATCTCATATCAATATTCACGTTCCAAAATGTATCATAAGCATAAAAAATCAATGTGTTAATGTCATACATTCCTCATTTGCTGTTATTAAAAAGTTTTTAAATATTGGCGTCATAAATGCAGTCACAAATCTCCTGAGTGAGATTACTTATGAATTAGGAATTAAGAATTATGAATCCCGATGAATATAGCATATTTGAAAAGAAAGCCTGAATTCCTTGAGAAATATTGCACACGTAATCAAGTTATACAACCTTAATCCCATACCATTACGAACTCGCCATGCTTCCAAGGCCCATGGCTTCCTCCTTATTGCCAAATCACGCGAGAAAGCCTATATGGGAAAGCCTCATTACCTGTTGCCATAGCAACAGAAAAACTAGGTAGTTCTCTGTGCGACTAAAGAAATCAAGATACAGTGTTCGTTCTATATTAAACAAGTTTCACTAAATGAGCAAGCACACTCTTAAAAAAAACTATAACACTATATAGGCATAAATAGAGCTCTGTATCAAGCTGAACTAAATGCTCGATGTTCTTCATCTCACATTGCTGCAGTCCTTACACTTGGGTAGTCCGCTGTCCTCGGTCGGCCCGAATATCAAAGTATAAGGCTGACGTCGGTCAAGGCGCATTTGACTGACATCAGGACGTCAGGGTACAAATGCGCATGACCGACGTCATATCCTCAGTCTTTTTTGCCGCATGGTCCGATGCAGAAGCAGCATTGCAAGTGCCGGTTGGCGTTCTGAGATTTTTCGATTTCGAAGTTTCAGACCGAGTTCAAAGTTGGCTAAGTACCCCGTTGGGGAATATTTTAGTTTTTTCTTGCCTCAGTGATTACCGGATGTCAGAAAAAGTCAATAATTGCATTTCTTGTGGGAAACAGATACCGCATAGAGATTATCATACTTTGTGTATTCCTTGTTTAGGGCCTGAGCAAGACGTTGTTGGGTGTCGCTCTTGTGCTAGATTCAATAAACGCACTATAAAGAGAAGGTTGGATTGTGCCAGGTTAGTCTTTGGGAAGCGGTGCAATTATAAAATGCCGTCGGATGCTCCGCCGCTTCTTCAAGAAGCGCAAGGACAAAGCAGTTAAGCCTAGGCTAGAAGAACCGTCTGTACCGGACGCCGGTTCTTTAGAGGTGTCGGTGGAGCCGGTGGCTCCACCGGAGGTTCCTTTGGGTTCCCAGGGAGAGACTTTGTTATTGCAAGATGTGGCCTCTCAGGAGGCAGGTCAGGCTGAAGGGGCTTCTCAGGTTACTATACTCCCCTCCCTTCCTAGGGTGGCTAGGCCCTCTCCTTCTGTTTCCAAGGCTTCTCCCAGAGGCAGGCCAGGTTCAGCTTCGGTTGGTGTCACCCCTAGTTCTTCTGGAACTGTGCCCAAGAAGCATATGCTTAAAATGGCAGAAGATTTGATTTCTTTGATTAGGGGTTCTTTGCCCCCTCCTGATAAGAGACCTAGGGTGGAGCCTGAGCCAGGGAGTTTTGAGCAGGCTTCGGATGTGTCAGAGTCTTCGGCTGAAGACTTGCAGGAGTATTCTCCTTATTCTGACTCTGATGTGGATGATTCTACTCCTTCTGCTTCTCCTCCTGAGGATTTTTCTTTTTCTGAACCTCTTCATTCTATCAGCGTCCATTTTAAGTGGGATGCTCAGCGCTTCTCTGATTCCAGGAAAAGGCTTAGAGAATTTTTGTTTTTACCCCAGCATAGGCCTTTGGCTATACCTCCTGTTTTAGATGTGGTGGAAGATGTTTTTGCAGAGGCTTCTCTTAATCCTGATTCTTTGCCTCCTGCTCCTGTTAAACCGGATAGATATTACAGGGTGCCTGAAGCTCACAAGTATCTTTTTGAGTCCTAGGGCAGACCCAGAAACTGTTAGTCAGGGGCCTAAAGGTGTTAAGGCTTCTGTTGTCAAGAATCCGGTTCCTTCAGACAAAGAGGCCAAGGCTTTGGATAGATGGGGAAAGAAAGTTTATACTTCTTCCACTCTAGCTATGAGGGCTTTGAATTGCCAGTTTCACATGTTAAAATACCAAAACTATCTCCTTTCACAATTGAAGTCTAAGGTTGATGCTCTGGCGGAAGGTATTGATTGTAAAGAGTTGCAAGATTTAGTACATGTTTCTGAACAGGTGGGTAAGCATTCTTTGCAATGTGGTTTTGATGCTGTACAGGCCTCGTCTAGGGTGGCTGCCACTGGGTCAGTTCTTCGCAGGCACGCCTGGCTGAGGGATCAGAATTTATCTGACCATGTTAAATCACGGATTTTAGATGCTCCTTTACAATCTGATGTGTTGTTTGGTTCTCCTGTTGAGACAGTCTTAAAGAAAATGGAAGACAAGGCTAAGTCTATGCAGACTGTTAAAGATTTTTGCAGGTTCAGCCTCCAAAGTTTAGTAGAAATTGGCCTACTAAGGGGTGGATGTATCCTTCTTATGATTCCCAGTCTAGGGGTAGATCTAGACGTGGTAGTGGCAGAGCTCAGGGCTCTTTCAGGCCTAGAACAGGGAGTTCTCCTGCACAGTCTTCAGGTGAGGGCAGGGGTCAGTCCTTTCGTAAACAGACCCAATGACCTACCTTTTCAGCTGCCAGAGCCTTCTCGTCTGGCAGCACCTTTGGGAGGAAGGTTGGCACTTTTCAAAGAAAATTGGAGTTTAATTACCCAAGACAGATGGGTATTGGATATCATACACCACGGTTACAGGTTTCATTTCCATACCTTGCCTCCTTTCAAAGGCATGCCAGACGTTCCTCCTCCACAAAGAATAGAGGCTCACAAGCAAATTTCTCTGTTACTCCAAATAGGGGCCATTCAGCCGGTCCCTATACCAGAAGTGGGCCTAGGATTTTATTCTCGCCTGTTCCTAGTACCAAAGAAAGGGAACACGTGGAGACCAATTTTGGACTTATCTATCCTCAACACTTATCTGGACATTCCCAAGTTCAAAATGTTGACGTTACAGCAGCTTTTACCTCTGCTGGGCAAAGATCATTGGATGGTAACTTTAGATCTCAAGGAGGCTTATCTTCATGTTCCTATCAGACTAAGTTGCAGGAAGTATCTACGTTTTCGAGCTGGGACTTCTCATTATCAGTTCTCTGCATTGCCCTTTGGCTTATCTACTGCGCCCAGAGTATTCACGAAGGTTCTGGCTCCAGTGATAGCTTTCCTCAGGTTAAAAGGAATACAGATTTATCCCTATTTGGACGATTGCCTGATTCTGGCTCAAGACAGGGACGAGCTTCTTCATCATTTGGATTATGTGATAGCAGTGCTAAGATGCCTGGGGTATTCTGTGAACGAAATAAAGTCCAGTCTAGTACCCTCTCAAGACAGGTGCTTTCTGGGTGTGAGACTGAATACAGCGTCCCAGATGGCCTTTTTGACCCCGGACAAACAAAAGAATCTTTCCCTTTACTTTCATCAGTTGTCTCATCAGTCCGGGCTGACTGCAAGGACAGTCCTTCAAGCCTTAGGGTTCATGGCATCTTGTATTCTGGTGCTTCCCAATGCCAAACTGCATATGAGGAAGCTACAATGGTATCTCAAAAATGTATGGACACAGCACTGCCAGGATTTGGACACTGTCATTCAAATAATACCTTGCATTCAAAAGGAATTTTTGTGGTGGGCTCAGGAATGTCACCTAAACAAGGGACTCTCTGTGACCCGGCCAGAGGCGAGTCAGATTCTAACGACAGATGCCTCAGACAAAGCTTGGGGAGCTCATCTGAATGGAAAGTGGATACAAGACAAGTGGCCTGCCAGACTACAACATCTACATATCAACTTGAAAGAGATGTTAGCAGTCCAGTTGACATTAATAGCTTTCAAGGATTTACTTCTTCCAGGGCAGGTGTTGATTCTAACAGACAACACAACTGTCATGTGGTACATCAACAAGCAAGGCGGAACACATTCTTATCCTCTATGCAGGCAAGCAATGATTTTGTGGGAGACTGCTCTCAGTTTACAGCTAAATCTTCAGGCAAGGTTTCTGCCGGGAGCACAGAACTCCTTAGCAGATGTGTTGAGCAGACAAATTATGGATCCCCACGAGTGGAAATTGGATCCTCATGTATTTCAGAAATTGACAGTGTCATGGGGAACTCCAGACATAGATCTGTTCGCTTCCCCACTAAACCACCAGCTGCCAAAGTTTTGCACAAAAGGTTTCATCCCACAGCTTGGAAAGTGGATGCTCTTTCTTTCAATTGGAGCAATCTTCATGTGTATGCCTTTCCGCCTCTGCCTCTCCTCCCAAAGGTACTACTAAAGGCCAGACAAGACAAGCCAAGGATGATTTTGATAGCTCCAGATTGGCCTCGACAGCATTAGTACCCATTACTGAGGAGCCTGGTACGGAAGCCTCCATGGCCTTTGCCTTCGATTCCACACCTGTTGTCTCAGGAGGACAGTCATTTGCTCAATGTCAAGCTTCACTCTCTGCACCTAACAGCCTGGCATATTCTGTTTTGAAACATAGTGGGCCTCCACTTCCACAACAAGTTTTGAATGTTATTTTGGAAGCCAGAAGGCCTAGTACAAGGAAAGTGTACGCAGACAAATAGAAGAGATTTTTGTTTTGGAGTGCAGCAAAGGATTTTGATGTTTCTGGGCCTAATTTAAGTGTGGCTCTTCAATATCTTACTGAGTTACTGGACAAAGGTTTGTCCTTCTCTTCTATTAAGGTTCATGCTGCAGCAATTTCGCTCACTATGATTGTGACCCACCATTGTTTTCTCATCCTTTGTTCAAGCAATTTCTTAGAGGGGCAAAGAATATAAGACTCCCACGAAGAGCTCCTACTCCTGCTTGGGATCTCAATTTTGTGTTGGAGAAACTCACTCTACAACCTTTTGAGCCTGCAGCTACTGCTGAATTAAAGTTTTTATCATGGAAGACTGCTTTTTTGTTGGCTATTACCTCTGCAAGAAGGGTTTCTGAGTTGCAGGCCCTTATGGCAGTTGAGCCTTTCTTAATTTTCCATAAGGATATGGTATCTTTACGTACTAATCCTTCCTTTATGCCTAAAGTGGTTTCTCGTGTGGCTTTAAACCAAACGATTCATTTGCCTACCTTTTATGCAAATCCCCAAAATAAAGGGGAAAAGATTTTGCACACTTTAGATGTACACAGGCAGTTGCGTTATTATTTGGACAGAACTAAAGGGTTCAGGCAGTCTCAGCAGTTATTTGATGTTCTTCATACCACATTGCTGCAGTCCTAACACTTGGGTAGTCCGCTGTCCCAGTCGGCCCGAATACCAAAGTATCGGTCATGGCGCATTAATCTGACGTCAGGACGTCAGGGTACAAATGCGCATGACCGACGTCATATCCTCAGTCTTTTTTGCCGCATGGTCCGATGCAGAAGCAGTTTTGCAAGTGCAGGTTGGCGTTCTGAGATTTTCCAAGTCGGAGTTTCAGACCGAATCAAGTTGGCTAAGTACAATATTTTGTTTTTCTTGCCTCAGTATTTTACCAGATGTCAGAAAAAGTGAATAACTGTATTTCTTGTGGGAAACAGATACCTCATAGGGATTACCATACCTTGTGTATTCCTTGCTTAGGGCCTGAGCACGACGTGGTTGGCTGTCGCTCTTGTGCCAGATTTAACAAACGCACTATAAAGAGAAGATTAGATTGTGCCAGGTTAGTTTTTGGGAAGCGGTGTAATTATAAAATGCCGTCGGATGCTCCGGCCGCTTCATCAAAAAGCGCAAGGACAAAACAGCAAAGCCTAGGCTGGAAGAACCGTCCGGACGTCGGTTCTTTAGAGAGCTCGGTGGAGCCAGGGGTTCAGCCAGAAATTTCTTTGGAATCCCAGGGAGAGACCTTATTGCAAGATGTGACCTCTCAGGAGGTAGGCCAGGCGGAAGGGGCTTCTCAGGTAGCTGTTCTTCCCTCCCTTCCTAAGGTGGTTAGGCCCTCCCCTACTGTTTCCAAGGCTTCTCCCAGGGGCAGGCCAGGTTTTGTTTCAGGTGTTACCCCTTCCTCTTCAGGGTCTGTACCTAAGAAGCATATGCTTAAGATGGCAGAAGATTTGATTACAATGATTAGAGGTTCTATGCCCCCTCCTGATAAGAGGCCTAGGGTGGAACTTGAGCTTGGGGGTTTTGAGCAGTGTTCGGATGCTTCTGAGTCTTCGGCTGAAGACTTGCAGGAGTATTCCCCTTACTCTGATTCTGATGTAGATGATTCTACTCCTTCTGCTTCTCCTCCTGAGGATTTTTCATTTTCAGAGACTCTTCATTCTATGAGGGAGCATTTTAAATGGGAAGGTCAGGATTTCTCTGATTCCAGGAAAAGGCTTAGGGAATTTTTGTTTCTTCCCCAGCATAGGCCTTTAGCTATACCTCCTGTTCTAGATGTGGTGGAGGATGTTTTTGCAGAGGCTTCTATGAACCCTGACTCTTTGCCTCCTGCTCCAGTTAAACCGGATAGATATTATAGGGTGCCTGAAGCTCATAAGTATCTTTTAAGAGTCCTAGGGCAGACCCAGAAACTGTTTCACAGGGGCCTAAAGGTGTTAAGGCTTCTGTTGTTAAAAATCCTGTTCCTCCAGATAGAGGCAAGGGCTTTGGATAGATGGGGAAAGAAAGTGTATACTTCTTCCACTTTGGCCATGAGAGCTTTGAATTGCCAGTTTCACATGTTGAAATACCAAAATTATCTCATTTCACAATTAAAGTCTAAGGTAGATGCTTTGGCGGAAGGTATTGAGTGTAAAGAGTTGCAGGATTTAGTTCGTTTCTGAACAGGTAGGCAAGCATTCTTTGCAATGTGGTTTTGATGCTGTGCAGGCTTCTTCGAGGGTGGCTGCCACTGGTTCGGTTCTTCGCAGGCACGCCTGGTTGAGGGATCAGAATTTAGCTGAGCATGTGAAAACAAGGATTTTAGATGCTCCTTTACAATCTGATGTGTTGTTTGGTTCGCCTGTGGAAGCAGTTCTAAAGAAAATGGAAGACAAGGCTAAGTCTATGCAGACTGTTAAAGATTTTTTGCAGGTTCAGCCTCCGAAGTTTAGTAGAAATTGGCCTACCAAGGGGTGGACATATCCTGCTTATGATTCCCAGTCTAGGGGTAGGTCTAGACGTGGTAGAGGCAGAGCTCAAGGTTCTTTCAGGCCTAGAACAGGGAGTTCACCTGCTCAGTCTTCTGGTGAGGGCAGGGGTCAGTCCTTTCGTAAACAGACCCAATGACCTGCCTTTTCAGCTGCCAGAATCTTCTCGTCTGACAGCACCTTTGGAAGGAAGGTTGGCACTTTTCAGAGAAAACTGGAGTTTAATTACCCAAGACAGATGGGTATTGGATATCATTCACCACGGTTACAGGTTTTATTTCCATACCTTGCCTCCTTTCAAAGGCATGCCAGACATTCCTCCTCAACAAAGGAAAGAGGCTCACAAGCAAATTTCTCTGCTGCTCCAAATAGGGGCTATTCAGCCGGTTCCTGTGCCAGAAAGGGGCCTAGGATTTTATTCTCGCCTGTTCCTAGTACCAAAAAAGGGGAACACGTGGAGACCAATTTTGGATCTGTCTATCCTCAACACTTATCTGGACATTCCCAAGTTCAAAATGTTGACGTTACAACAACTTTTACCTCTGCTGGGCAAAGATCACTGGATGGTAACTTTGGATCTCAAGGAAGCTTACCTTCATGTTCCTATCAGACTAATTTGCAGGAAGTATCTGCAATTCTCATTATCAGTTCTCTGCATTGCCCTTTGGCTTATCTACGCCCAGAGTATTCACAAAGGTTCTGGCTCCAGTGATAGCTTTCTTCAGGCTAAAAGGAATACAAATCTATCCTTATTTGGGCGATTGCCTGATTCTGGCTCAAGGAAGGGACGTGCTTCTTCAGCATTTGGAATATGTGATAGCAGTGCTAAGATGCCTAGGGTATTCTGTGAACGAAATAAAGTCCAGTCTAGTACCCTCTCAAGACATGTGCTTTCTGGGTGTGAGACTGAATACAGCAGCCCAGATGGCCTTTTTAACCCCGGACAAACAAAAGAGTCTATCCCTTTACTTCCATCAACTATCTCATCAGTCCGTGCTGACTGCAAGGACAGTCCTTCAAGCATTAGGGTTCATGGCATCTTGTATTCTGGTGCTTCCCAATGCCAAACTGCATATGAGGAAGCTGCAATGGTATCTCAAAAATATATGGACACAGCACTGCCAAGATCTGGACACTGTCATTCAAATAATACCTTGCATTCAAAAGGAATTTTTGTGGTGGGCTCAGGAATGTCACCTAAACAAGGGACTCTCTGTGACCCGGCCAGAGGCGAGTCAGATTCTAACGACAGATGCCTCAGACATAGCTTGGGGAGCTCATCTGAATGGAAAGTGGATACAAGACAAGTGCCCTGCCAGACTACAGCATCTACATATCAACATGAAGGAGATGTTAGCAGTCCAGTTTGCATTGAAGGCTTTCAAGGAGTTACTTCTTCCAGGGCAGGTGTTGATTCTAACAGACAACACAACTGTCATGTGGTACATCAACAAGCAAGGGGGAACACATTCTTATCCTCTATGCAGGCAAGCAATGATTTTGTGGTAGACTGCGCTCAGCTTGCAGCTTACTCTTCAAGCAAGGTTTCTGCCAGGAGCACAGAACTCCTTAGCAGATGTGTTAAGCAGGCAAATCATGGATCCCAGTGGAAACTGGATCTGCATGTATTTCAAAAATTGACAGTGTCATGGGGAACTCCAGACATAGATCTGTTCGCTTCTCCACTAAACCGCCAGCTGCCAAAGTTTTGCACGAAAAGGTTTCATCACACAGCCTGGAAAGTGGATGCTCTTTCTTTCAGTTGGAAAAATCTTCATGTGTATGCCTTTCCACCTCTGCCTCTCCTCCCAAAGGTACTCCTAAAGGTCAGACAGGACAAGCCAAGGATGATTTTGATAGCTCCAGATTGGCCTCGGCAGCACTGGTACCCATTGCTGAGGAGTCTAGTAAGGAAGCCTCCATGGCCCTTACCCTTGATTCCACACCTATTGTCTCAGAAGGACGGGCATCTACTCAATGTCAAGCTTCACTCTCTTCATCTCACAGCCTGGCATATTCTGTTTTGAACCATAGCAGGTCTCAGCTTCCTCAACAAGTTTTGAATGTGATTATGGAAGCTAGAAGACCTAGTACAAGGAAAGTGTACGCAGGAAAATGGAAGAGATTTTTATTTTGGTGTGCAGCAAAGGATTTGGATGTTTCTGAGCCAAATTTGAGTGTGGCTCTTCAATATCTTACTGAGTTATTGGACAAAGGTTTGTCTTTTTCTTCCATTAAGATTCATGCTGCAGCAATTTCAGCTCACTATGATTGTGACCCACCATTGTTTTCTCATCCTTTGTTCAAGCAATTTCTTAGAGGCAAAGAATATAAGACCCCAGAGCTCCTACTCCTGCTTGGGACCTCAATTTTGTGTTGGAGAAACTCACTCTACAACCTTTTGAGCCTGCAGCTACTGCTGAATTGAAATATTTGTCATGGAAGACTGCTTTTGTTATGCATTACCTCTGCAAGAAGGGTGTCTGAATTGCAGGCCCTTCTGGCGGTTGAGCCTTTCCTGATTTTTCATAAGGATAGGGTATCTTTACTACTAATCCTTCCTTTATGCCTAAAGTGGTTTCTAGTGTGGCTTTAAACCAAACTATTCATTTGCCTACTTTTTATGCAGATCCCCAAAATAAGGGGAAAAGATTTTGCACACTTTAGATGTACACAGGCAGTTGCTATTATTTAAGCAGGACTAAGGATTGTAGGCAGTCTCAGCAGTTGTTTGTTTCTTTTGCTTTGAGTTCTCAGGGTAAGCCTGTGTCAAAACAAACTATTTCTAAGTGGATTGGGTTTTGCATTGCATTTTGTTATTCCCATCATGGCAAGGAGATTCCAGCTGGGATTAGGCCTCATTCCACTAGGGCTACTGCCACTTCAACAGCATTTCTAAGGGGTGGCAACTAAGGATATTTTGGAGGCAGCTACTTGGAGTTCAGTGCATACTTTCTCTAAGCATTACCACCTTCCTCTTTACTCTAAATCTAGGGCTGGTTTTGTGTCGTCTATTTTGGAGGGCATGTTGTCAGCTCCTGCTGCCTTATGATTTGCCAGCCTCCCTTACCTCTGCTTTGGGATTCTACCCAAGTGTTAGGACTGCAGCAATGTGGTATGAAGAACATAGTACAGTTTTGTACCTACCATAAATGTAGATGTTCGAAGATCCACATTGCTGCATCCTTCCTCTGTGTTTAGGGGTGATTGTGTGGATGGGGTTATACTCTTGTAAATTTGTATATATTGTATATATATATATTTGGTGCAAGTGTGTTGTGTTTTTGGTTTTAGCCTTATCTTTTTAGGGCCTTCTGACATCTGGGGCAAGAAAAGACTGAGGATATGACGTCGGTCATGCGATTTGTACCAGATTAATGCGCCATGACCGACGTCAGCCATATACTTTGGTATTCGGGCCGACTGGGACAGCGGACTACCCAAGTGTTAGGACTGCAGCAATGTGGATCTTCGAACATCTACATTTATGGTAGGTACAAAACTGTACTTTTCTTTTGCTTTGAGTTCTCAGGGCAAGCCTGTGTCAAAACAAACTATTTCTAAGTGGATTGGGTTTTGCATTGCTTTCTGTTGTTCCCATCATGGCAAGGAAGTTCCAGCTGGAATTAGGCCTCATTCCACTAGGGCTACTGCCACTTCAACAGCTTTTTTGAGAGGGGTGGCAACTAAGGATATTTTGGAGGCAGCTACTTGGAGTTCAGTGCATACTTTTTCCAGGCATTATCACCTACCACTTTACTCTAAATCCAGGGCTGGTTTTGCCACTGCTGTTTTGCAGGGCATTTTAGCAGCTCCTGCTTCCTTATAATTTGGCCATCCTCCCTTTCCTCTGCTTTGGGATTCTACCCAAGTGTAAGGACTGCAGCAATGTGAGATGAAGAACATAGTACAGTTTTGTACCTACCATAAATGTAGATGTTCGAAGATCCACATTGCTGCAGTCCAATTTACCCTCCCTCCTTCCCCTCTGTTGTTAGAGGCGGTTGTGTGGGTTGGGTAGTCAATTGGGTGTATATTGTCTTTTGTATATATTGTACATATTTTTAGTGCTTGGATGGTTGGTTGTTGGTTTGCTGTCTTTTGGTTTTTGACCTTTATTTTTAGGGTCTTCTGACATCTGGGGCAAGAAAAGACTAAGGATATGACGTCGGTCATGCGCATTTGTACCCTGACGTCCTGATGTCAGTCAAATGCGCCTTGACCGACGTCAGCCTTATACTTTGATATTCGGGCCGACCGAGGACAGCGGACTACCCAAGTGTAAGGACTGCAGCAATGTGGATCTTCGAACATCTACATTTATGGTAGGTACAAAACTGTACTTTCTAAAGTAATAAAATTAATTGTGGAAATGAGCACACTGCCAAGAAGCTAACAAAACCATAGTACATGCGACCACAACAAACTTATTAATCTAAACTAGCATAGACAAAAAGAAAACCACATGCAAAAGAAAAACATTATGAGAACAAAAGTTAAAAATAATAAAAAATGAAAATATAAAATAAGAAATGTAAAATATGAAAAATTAAAAAAAACTCAACTATATACAGTTAACTTCCTATTTCTCAAAAATGGTTGGCATGACGGAGCTTCATTGAGGCCATATATCTTATCTGCTTATAAACGAGCTATTCATTTTTGTTCAAGTTTTTTCAAGGCATTCCTGTTTGTCACCTGACCTCAAAGAAACAGGTAAAATTTGGAGTGTCATAAATGAAATATCATGAACACTATTTTCTTCTATAATATGTTTGACTGTAGCACTCCTGGTGTCCCCAATGCTACTATAATATACATGTTCTCTAATTCTTTTTCTCAAAGCCCTAGTGGTCATACCTACATAGAACTTGGGACATTGCTTACACTGAGCTAAGTAAACAACATTAGTTGTAGAGCAAATTGCGTAATGTCGAAATACATATTTCCTACCTGTCACAGGGTGCGTAAAAGTATTTCTATTAGCCACATAATTTACAGAAATTACAGTGTCTATATTTGAAAGTCCCTTCTCTCTCTGTAGTATGGTCAGATATGAAACCTGTTCTGTGGCAAAGACGGCTTTCACAGACTTTAAATTCCTATAGGTAACCTGTGGAAAAAATCCCACAACCTGTTTTATACCATTATCCACTACCAGTATATGCCAGTTCTTGCGTACTGTTTCCATAATACTTTTAGATGTAGACAGTGTAATTTCTGTAAAATATGTGGCTAGTATTAGTAGAAATACTTTTATACACCCTGTGACAGGTAGGAAATATGTATTTCAACAGTATGCAGATTGCTCTACAACTATTGTTTATTTAGTTCAGTGTAAGCAATGTCCTAAGTTCTATGTAGGTATGGCCACTAGGGCTTTGAGGAGTAGAATTAAGATAACATGTATATTATAGTAACATTGGGGACGCAGAGAGCTTGCAAAACATCAAAGGGATCTCATTGTTGAAAGGCATCAGTCAGGAGAAGGGTACAAAAAAAATTCCAGAGTATTGGATATACCAAGGAACATAGTGAAGACAGTCATCAAAAAGTAGAGAAAGTTTGGGACAACAGTGATGTTGCAAAGAACTGGACGTCCCTCCAAAATTGATGAAAAGACGAGACGAAAACAGGTCAGGGAGACTGCCAAGAGACCTATAGCAACACTGAATTAATTGCAGGAATTTCTGGCAAGTACTGGTTGTGTACTATATGTGACAACAATCTCCCATATTCAGTATATGTCTGGGCTATGGGATCGGGTTGCAAGATGGAAGCCTTTTCTTACACAGGCAAACATCCAGCCCCAGGTAAAATTTGCAAAACAATACATCACGTCTCCCAAAAGCATGTGGGAAATGTGTTATGGTCTGATGAGAGCAAGGTTGAACTTTTGGCGACAATTCCAAAAGGTACGTTTGGCACAAAAACAACACTTCGCATCACCAAAAGAACACCATCGCCAAGGTGAAGCATGGTGGTGGCAGCATCATGCTTTGGGGTTGCTTTTCTCCAGCTGGAACTGGGGCTGTAGTCAAGGTGGAGTGAATTATCAACAGTTCCAAATACCAGTCACTTTTGGTCCAAAACCTTCAAGCTTCTGCTAGAAAGCTGAAGATGAAGAGGAATTTTACCTTTCAACATGACAATGACCCCAAGCATACATCCAAATCAACAAAAGAATGGCTTCACCAGAAGAAAATTTAATGTTTTGGAATAGCCCAGCCAGAGCTCAGACGTAAATCCAATGGAAAGTCTGTGAGTTGACCTGAAGAGGGCTGTGCACAAGAGATGCACTCGCAGTCTGACAGATTTGGAGAGCTTTTGCAAGAAAGAGTGGGCTATTGCCAAGTCAAAGTGTGCCATGCTGATAGACTCCTACCCAAGAAGACTGAATGTTGTAATTAATTCTAAAGGTGGATCAGCAAAGTGTTAGTTTAAGGGTGTGCCCACTTATGCAACCAGCTTATTGTACTTTTTTATTTTTTATATTTTTTCCCCCAACAGATTTCTTTGTCTTTCAATTGAATTGTACAGGTTATAGGTCACATTAAAGGTGGGAAAGGTTTTGAATTGATTTATCGTGGTCTAATTTTTTATATCACAAAAATCTGGCATTTTAACCGGGTGTGTAAACTTTTTATCTGCTGTGTATATGTGAGCATGTAATGTATATATATGTGTCTGTGTGTGTGTGTGTGTGTGTGTGTATATATATATATATATATATATATATATATATATATATATATAAATAGAGAGAGGGGGTTGCTAATGGCCCTAGGGTCTTTACAAGCCTAGCTATGTAATGTCCATGTTCCCTAATTGACCATTGTTGGATGGTTCCCTAATTGACCATTGTTAAATGGTTTGTTTGCAGAGCGAATCTACTATCAATACCGGCTGCCCTTGTCCCTGGTGCCCCCCCACCCCATGATTCAATTTATGGTCTCCCATCCATGCATATATATGTGTACACACACACACACACACACACACACACACACACACACACACACACACACACACACACACACACACACACTTTCGCTCTCTGCCCCAGGTAAGATCCCCCGCCATTACAAAGCGTGGGTGTGTTATGTATGCATTCATATATGGTATGCGTGTATAGATGCAAATATATGTAGATTTCAATGTAGATACAGGTGTATATAGATATATATAGATGTAGGTATATATAGATAGTTATAGATTTTTTTTTCTGTCCTGACTCATTTTTGAGAGGTGGTGATCTCATTGTGAATATTGATACGTTTTTTTCTTTTCTTGCACAGAGAGGGAGGGAGGGAAGGATCTGTCTGTCGAAAGGAATACCTCAGGATCTCATCACTCAAATGAGTCATTTTAGAGCATGAGAACAGATAATTTCCAGTGCAGGTAGAGGACCAAAAAACTTTTTTTTTTTTTTTAAGTGCAACATATTTGTTCAAAAGTAAACAACCAGGAGTGCCAAAGTAGTACATACTTGTGCCATCTGCATACCATAATAATCCTAAGGATGCCAACATATCCACTTCTATTTTTTTGTGAAGCTGAGTGTACCCGGATTATTTCCATTTTAAAGATGCCATTTGTCATGTTGACTGCTGTAAGAAATTTTTCTTCAGTAATCCAGCTGACATATGCATACAAGTGTGATTAGTACATGAGTCTGTATTGTCAGGACAGGATACTTGATGCCATGTACATCAGAAGATCACAGTACACAGGTTGGAATTTCCAGGAAATTTTTAAGTTAACTTGGGTGTCAGGTGACATTTTCACTTGTGTGACTTCTGAATGCCCATGACTTTACTTTTTAAGTCCTTTTGGGTACATATGTCCTTTTAGGGTCATTTACTTAAAACCTATGGGCTTTCACTACAGTAGGTTTAAAGTATCACACAGTGAAAACTATAGATGTGATGTAAATCTCGCCTTTATTCTCACTGATGGGGTCAGATCTGATCAGATGCCTTTCCAGTTGCTCGAAGTCTTCAGCAAAGCTCTTGGGCCTCCTTCCGTACCCATAACACAGTTCCCCAACTACCCCATATCTCATTTGCTGCGCTGCGAGAAAGTTCTTCAAGCAAGCTTGGGACTAAGTCTTTTACAGTTTTTTGGTCTTTAGCTGTATTTTCCTTATATTTCTGTAGTTAAACTTTCGCTAGTGTTTTTCCATTTTAGTAGTGCCCCTCCCTGGTCGTAGTAGTGCTTTTACCTACAAACCATTCCCCCGTTCCCTTTGGAATCCATTGTTTCAGTTTTTCCTTTTTGGGTCTGTTTGTTAAGTTAGAGAACGGTCTACCATTCCATACTCAAAGTCCGTTTAAGTTAGAGGACATTCTTTAGTTTCAAGTCTGTTTGAGTTAGTGGACTTACTTCCCCTTCCGAAGTCCATTTAAGTTAGAGGACTTCCCCTCCCCCTCCTCTCCCACAATTCATGATATTGAAGTCCGTTTAAATTAGAGGACTCCCTTTTCTAGACTTGTTGTTAGTTTGAATAGTCTAAGTAGTTTAACTAGTTTAAACAGTTGGAATTTGATATTAGATAATTGCTCTTTATTATTTAGTGTTTTCACAGGCTGCCTTCTATTATGTTGTAAAAGGATTGTAAGCCTTTGGGCTTTAAAAAATGTGAGAAATGTAGCAAGACGATTCCCCCCAGTGATTCGCACACACTGTGCGTTTACTATTTGGAGCCACTTCATTTACAAGAGTCATGTGCTATTTCTCATGCCTTTAACTCAAGGGCGTTGTTAGAATGCAAAAAATGTTGATTCTGAAGGGGTTGGTTAAACCCCCCCCCCCCTTCTCTGAGGCTATCGCGTCTGATCCCTCCTCTCCTAATTCTGATAAATCAGAGAGGTCAGGGAAACTGGCATCTCCTGCTCTGAGAACTTCGGACCCAAGAGCTAAACAGCCAAAGTCTGTTCCGTCAGCTCCTATGAAGCAGACATCCACTACTGAGCCAGGGGCCTCCTCAGATTGCTGTAAACCTTTGGATCCAAAGTCCTTCACTGAGTCTGCTCTTAAGGCTCCAGTGGCTTCTGAATTTCGTTATCGGAGCCGATCTCCATCCTTGGAGCCGATTTCATCTCTGCTCCAATCCTCCTTTCTTGCCAGATCTAGATCCCCGACACTGTCTGCTAGGTCTAACAGGAGCCCTCTCAGATGAAGATGTAGATATAGTGGTGCAGAGGCATTTCAAGACACCTGCCTTGGCCAAGCTTCGTTTGCGTCTGAACCCAAAAGAGTGATCAGGCTCATTTTACACCAGCGGTGCCTGTTCCTCTTCTGAGTCACCCCTCTGCCTCAGAGCCCGAAGACTCTGATATCCAACTAGTGTCTGTTTCGGATCCTAGACCACCTATTTGTTCTTTGGATCCAGTTTCTGCCCATTCGGAGCAGGAAACCTTTGGGAGCTGACCTTCATCGTCTGGGTCCATGGAGCAAATTCGGGCCACTTTGGATCTGACACTGTCTCTGGGGGCCTCTGCTCAGGTGAGTTTGGCTATGACGTCCTTGTTGTCTAGTCCGGGGAGCTCCTCAGAGCAAGGGCAGTCTGCTTTAGAGGTTATGAGGAAGGTAATGACTGCTCCTCTGTCTATTTTCATCGGAGCTTCCTCCCTCTTCAGCACAGGTTTCTCTTCCTTCTCATCCTCGTCAACAGGACCACAGGGATACAAGTCCTCAGAATGTCCGCCAGGGGACACCCCCCCCCCTTCAGAAACTTCTCCAGAATACCCCACTGAAGAAGTTCCTTGGAAGGGGACATGCAGGAGGCATCTGGACACACTGCAGGAGTCAGTCACTTCACATACTGACCTCAGTAAAGCAGAAGGGACCCCACGATTGCCTCCTGAAGATGTCTACTTTGGAGACATTCTTGAAATCCTGAAGCAGAGAGGAGAGATTGGCAGCCCTCATCCCCTTCTAATGCCGAGTTTGTATACCTGAAGGCTTTTGGATCCTGCCGTTTAACATCCTGGGTGATTCTACCGTTTGAGCTTGTGCAATTAATATCTTGAAAGGCTTGGGAGACCCCAGACTCCATATAGCCCTCTCCTTGGAGGCCAAATAAGTACATCACAGCCCCCAAGGATCAAGCTTTTCTCACAAAAGGTGTAGCAGTGGATGCCATGGTCATGGTGGTGGCCACAAAGAAGGAACTTTCCGAAACTAGTTCCGCTATCCATTCTCCTAATAAGGATTCTAGGACTATGGATAGATACGGGAAGCGCATCTTTTCTTCAGCGGCTTTCGCATTCAGATCGCTGAATTATCTTACGCACTTTGTTACAGAGAGACCTGTTGAAAGAGTTATCAGTCTCTCTCCAAGCAGCTGTAGCTGATGCGGTGGCGGATAAGATCAGTGCACAGCTGGCTACCCTCAGTTCAGTAGTTTAACTCATCCATGAGGCTCATTTCTTATACAGCAGATGGAGCAAGTAGGACAGCAGGTTCAGGCATCTCTATAAGGAGGCAGGCTTGGATGCGCCTTTGTGATTTCTTTGAGCCCTGTAAGTCTTCCTTTGTTAATGCTCCCTTCAATGGCTCATTTCATTTTGGGCCAAATGTTAAGGAAACATTAACCCGGTGTGAGCAAGAGGGTAAGATACTGCCATTGGAGTATGTTTTTCGAACACACAGGGTGATGGTTCCTCCAGAGGCAGAGGGGAAAACAATAATGGAATATGCTGTCCTCGCGGCAGGGGGGGGGGGTTCCACAGAATCAGGGCTCTAGGGAATCTTTTTCTCTGGACCCTTTCAGCGCTCCTGAAAGAGTACCCGACTGTTCACCTCTGGAGCCAGTCGGGGGTCGGTTGTCTTTGCACCTCAAATCGTGGCAGATCATCACTGATGACAAATGGGTGCAAGACATAATATCCAGGTGTTATATAATTCCCTTTTCCTGCCCTGTTTCTGTAAACAAGTCTGTTCCAGATGTACCACCCAGTTAACAGGAGCAAGCAACATTGGAAATTCAGAAGTTGCTAAAGAAGAGTCATCCAAGAAGTCCCCACAGACCAGAGAGAATACGGAACTTACTCAAGATTCGTTAGTTTAAAAGAAAACCGGAGACTGGAAATCAATATTGGATTTCAGCGAACTGAATAAATCAGCGAAGAAAACCAAGTTCTGGATAGTAGCACTGCAGTCTATAATTCCATTTCTTGGAAAAGACAACTGGATGTACTCTGTAGACCTTCAGTATGCGTACTACCATATCAAGATGGAAAATCCAGAGGGTACCTGCACTTCTGCTTGGGAGTCAGTCATTTCCAGTTTTGAACTCTACCCTTTGGTCTCACTACAGCCCCCCAGAGTGTTCAAATGCGTGGCAGTGGTAGCGGTGCACCTCAGACGCCAGGGAATCCAGGTGTTCCCATATTTGGCCGATTGGTTCATAACCACCCCAACCAGACTTCTGCTGCTACAAGCCAGGGATTTGGTACTTCAGCCTTGCTCCATACTAGGTATTTCCATAAATTACGACAAATCCTCCTTAGAGCCGTCTCAAAATTTAACCTTTATAGGCGCAGAAATAAATACAGTCAACCTTGTACTGAGACTACCGCGAGACAGAGTACTCGACACTTGCCTACATGTCAGGCAACTTATCAAGAAAAAGTGAGCCATGGCGAAGCAGGTATTACAGACTCTTGAGAAAGATGGCAGCATCTATCGTATTCATCCCTCTAGCACGCCTACACATGAGGATTCTGCAATGGTTGCTTTCCACACAATGATCAATTCTAGACCTTGCCATGGCTCAAAATTCTTATAACCAGGTCTTTCAAGAAGGATTTTGAGTGGTGGATTCACTCTCCATCACTGTCTCATGGCCATCCCTTTACTTTCTCTCAACCCCAAGCCACAGTGACCACGGATGCTTCCCAGTTTGGGGGGGGAGGGGCATTATTTGGGAAAGAGTGTCCAAGGAATCTGGCAAAAACACGAGGCTCACTTGCATGAAACATCTTGGAGATGAGAGCAGTGGTGCTAGCACTGCAGGCATTTCAAGACTAACTCCCTCTAGGAACCATAGCAATCTAGTCGAGACAGTATGTCAGTGGTCTGGTATGTAAACAAGCAGGGGAAACTAGATCTTTATCCCCTTTGTTGAGAAGCTCTAAGGGTTTGGCAATGGGGAATGCTCTCTTGTCGCTTTCTAATTGCAGCGCATATCCTGGGGAGATCCAATGTGATTGCAGACAAGCTGGACAGGGCCATATTATGACCACAAGAGTGGTCCCTCAATCAGGTAGTAGCGGAGGAAATTTTCCAGAAATGCTGCCAGCCTTTGCTGCAACCTTTTTTGCATCATTCACCAGTGCCAAATGCAGTAATTACTTTGCCCTAATCCCTCCAGAGAGGGAGTCACCGAGGGATGCACTTGTTCACGATTGGCCCCAGGGACTCCTATATGCTTTCCCTCCAATTCCTCTGGTTCTCAAACTACTGCAGAAAGCAAGTTTTTTTGGAGACCACGATAATCCTCATTGCACCCTATTGGACTCATCAAATCTGGTTTCACTTTCTACAGCCTCATATTTGGGACAAACCATGGATTCTGCACCCAGTTCCAGATTTACTCACGCATCCGTCCGGAATGGCGCATCCCAGCCTTCACAACCTCAAGTTGACAGCTTGGCTGCTCCAGTTCCCTTGATTGACAGGTTTCCCTATCTGTCATCTCCGATAAAGCATATCCTGCTGTCTTCCCATAAAACTTCCACACACAAGGTATACAAGAGTAAATGGAATAGATTTGTTATCTGGGCGACTGATATCCAGGTAGATCCCTTTTCTGCGCCCATTCATTCTATATTGGAATTCCTAGCAAAACTATGTCATGAAGGTACGGCTGCATCTACTGTTAATGTCCAGTTAGCTGCAATTTCAAATTATCATGTTGGAGAAAATGGTTCTTCTCTTATGTTACACACACTGCAGAGCTTTCTTAAAGGGAACTGCAGTGATCAGACCTCCATATAAGAACCCAATTCCACCCTGGGATCTTAACTTCATTTTAACAAATATTTGCTGGCCTTTTGAACCTTATGTAACATGCGATTTAAAATTCCTATCTTGGAAAACACTTTTGTTTTTGGCTATCACCTCAGCTGGAAGAGTATTTACAGGCTCTTTCGTCCAAACACCCATATTTAATTTTTTATAAAGACAGCGTGTCATTACGTACTAACCCTTCTTTTCTCCCCAAGGTTGTTTCAGAAAGCAATCTAACCAAACTATTGAGTTACCCCGGGGGGTCATGTCAGTCGCCCTCCTAGACAGGAGTCCAGGGAAGTAAATATTGTGGGAAGAAATATCCAGGGAATTATGGCTAGGCTTATATAGGCCCTAGAGCCAATAGCCTAGTACCAACCTATGAACCTGTTGTCTTTCTCAGTTACCAAAACAAAGGCGGATACTCTACATCTTTTGAATGTTCATAGACAATTGCATTTCTACTTGCACAGGACTTCACAGTTTAGAAAATCTGATCAACTTTTTGTATCTTACTCTGAAACCAGCAAAGGGTTACCAGTCTCAAAAGTTACATTGTCTAGATGACTTGCCCTTTTTTTCTTACATTTACTCCTCAAAGAGCAAAGCTCTTCCCTTTCCTGTCAAAGAACACTCCAGTAGATCAGTTGCGACTTCATCAGCCTTTCAAGCAAGACTTTTCGGGGACAGTATCTGTGCTGCAGCAACATGGGCTAAGCCGCATACTTCTATTACTCATTGCAAGTGGATTTGGCCTCCAGGAGTAGGGCTTCCTTTGGTTCTATGGTTCTGAGGAATATTCTTCCATGAGTCACCCAGGAATTACGTTGCTTGGGACACGGTCCCATCAGTGAGAATAAAGGCGAGATTGACAACAACGCATAAAGAAGTTATGATGTTCTTCATGTTTCACTGTTGCAGTCCTCACATATGGGGTATCAGGCTCCCGGTAGCCCTCAGTCAGCCCAAATACCAGAGTCCTTGGTATATGACGTTGGCTGCCACCCGGCTGTAAAACTGATGTCAGTACGTCAGGTATAAAGGGAGGCAGCCAATGCCATTTCCTCAGTCTTTCTTGCCGCAGAGCCCAAAGCAGATGCAATTCACACTTGTGCCGGCCGTTTACCTTCGTTTCGCTTTCCAACTACCAAGTTGAAGACTCCTTCAGATAAGTACCCTGTTGGGGATCCTCTTTTCTTGCTTTAACGAATGTCAGATAGTTAATAACCGTCTTGCCTGCGGAAAACAGATTCCGGACCGTGATTTCTATTACTATTGTATAACTTGTTTGGGCCTTGAGCACAATGTCCCTAACTGCGATCTCTGTGCTTCCTTTAAACCCGCATACCATACGCCGTAGAGCTAAGATTTTGTATAAGCATGTCTGAGTCTGGCCCAAGTCCCATCAGTATGGCGTCTTCTGGTCTCCCGACTTCGGATCTTCCTAGGAAACGCAAAGACAAGGACTGCGACAGGCCTAGGGTTAAATCTACTGACGACGCACCAGTGAAATTGGTAGTCAGCACAATGGTAGTCAGTGAGGTGCTTTTGCAGCCCCTGCAGTCCGCAGATTTTCAGCCGCAAGCCTCTGCTGAGACCTTTATGGAGTCCTCCATGCCACAGGCTGCTATTTTGTCTTCAGACCCTCTGCCTGTCGCCGCCTCAGTTGGGTCCGGAGCCACTTTGCAGGCACCGGCTTCTCACGCCTCTTCTTTTTGCCATGAGACCAGAACCAGACTGACTACCTTGGCTCAGACTTCTGCAGTTGCTAGGCCTCCTGAGTCCCTCCAGATTGCTAGTAAACCTTCCAGCCGCAAACGTACTCACAAACAGGCGTCAGCCTCCCCTCCTGTACCTCAGTCCCAGTTGGTAAAGATGGCTGGTGATCTTTCCCTGATCAGGGGCTCTCATCCCCCCCTTCAAAGAGGGCTAGGGAATTATCTCCTGATGTTTTGTCTGTCTCAGATTCTGAGATTTCCAGTATGTTTGCTGGCGAAGAAGGAAATTCTCAACTTTTTTCTGCCTTTGAGGATTCTGATGCTGAGGACTGTATCCCTTCTGCCTCCCCTTCAGAAGATTTTTCCTTTGGGGATACTTTGAATACTCTTAGGGAGCATTTTAAATGGGAATGTCAGGATTTTCCACAGTCTAAGAAAAGAATCCGGTAATGTTTAGATTTGCCTCAGCATAAGCCTCTGTACCTCCAGTTTTGGAAGTTGTGGATGATGTTTTCATGGAAAATTCTTATCCCCTAATTCTTTTCCTCCTGCCCCCAGAAAAACGGATAGATATTACAGGGTTCCTGAATCTCATAAATTCCTTTTCACTAACCCTATTGCTGATCCAGAAATTATTTCTCAAGGCCCCAAGGGTGTTAAGGCTGCCTTTGCTAGAAACTCTATGCGTTCTGATGAGGAATCTAGGGCCTTGGACAGGTGGGGTTAAAAAGTCTGTACTTCTGCGACTCTTGCCATTAGATCCATGAATTGTCTTTTTCACATGCTTAAGTATAAGCAGCATACGTTGGAGGCTGTCAAGGCTAAACTTGGAGATATTCCTTCCATGACGGAAAACAAATATTTACAAGACTTAGTGAATTCTGCCACTTTAGTTAGTAAGCATTCACTTCATTGTGGTTTTGACACTTTGGAGGCTTCCTGCAGAGCAGCAGCCAGTGGTTCCGTAATTAGAAGGCATGCTTGCCTCAGAGAGCAGCCTCTTTCTTAACCAGTTAAGTCTAAATTGATGGATGTTCCTTTGCACAAGGACGGTCTTTTTGGTATTAAGACCGAGGAAGTACTGAAAAAGTTGGAGGCTAAGGCAAAATCTATGCAAGATGTAAAAGATTTCCTTCATGTTCAACCTCCTCAGTTTAGCAGGCATTATCCTTCAAAGAATTGCTCTTTCCCTGATCCTAGCAAGCAGGGTTGCTCTAGGCCTAGGGGTTTCAGATCTTCCAGAGGGCAGGCTTCTGCCCCTCAAAGGGCTTAAACAATGGCATTCTTCTTCTGCTAAATCAGGGAGTTCTAAGCCAGTTTCTCAAAGCAAGTATTCTCAATGACTCCAGCCTTCTTGTGCCTGCCTCTGCGGACCCTGGGTGTCCTTTGGGGGAAGGTAAGCCAGGTTCGCAGAGGTATGGTCTACCATCACAGACGACAAATGGGTGCTCAATATAGTAAACCAAGGTTACAAGTTTTACTTTCATACCTTCCCTGTTTTACAAGGGTACCCAGACATACCCAAAACTCTCAAGGCAGAGGTAGAAACTCAAATTTCTTCTGTACTGACTATGGGGGCCATAGAGCCAGTTCCTGCAAATCACAGGCAGGCCTAGGTTTTTATTCAAGGCTTTTTCTGGTACCCAAGAAAGGGGGCACCTGACGCCTTATTCTGGATCTGTCCATTCTAAGCACTTTTCTGGTGATTCCCAAATTCAAGATGCTCACCCTTCAACAATTACTACCAATGCTGGGCAAGGATTCATGGCTGGTAACTTTGGATCTCAAGGAGGCTTATCTGCACATCCCAATAAGGGAAAGTTGCAGACAGTTCCTTCGCTTCAGAGCTGGGGAGCAACACTTTCAATTCTCTGCATTGCCCTTTGGCGTATCTACTGCTCCCAGAGTTTTTCAGAAGTGCCTGGCTCCAGCCATTGCTTTTTGCAGGCAGAGAAACATTCAGATTTATCCTTACCTGTACGACTGTCTCATTCAAGCAAACTCCCCAGAACAATTAGAAAAGGATTTGGATTTCGTGAAGAACACACTCGCCTCTTTGAGTTACACACTCAACGAAAAGAAGTCAAAGTTGGTTCCTTCAAGGGAGATTGTTTTCCTGGGAGCGAGTCTGAAAACAGCCACCCAGATGGTATTTCTCCCTCAACAGAAGCAAGAAGATCTTTCCGCATACTTCATGAACTTGGAAAGCATGATCCAGGTCTCTGCAAGGCAATTCCTGCAAGCAATGGGGTTCATGGCTTCCTGTATTTTAATCGCATATGCAAGGCTGTATATGAGAAAACTTCAATGGTACCTCAAGAACCTTTGGTATAAACACACACAGGACTTAGACTTGATTCTTCCCCTGATTCCCTGTTTACAAATGGAGTTCCTCTGGTGGGCAACAGCTTGTTCTCAGAACAAGGATCTGCCTTTCCGCCCACCGCCTGCCAGCCAGACTGTCACCACAGACGCCTCAGATGTTGCATGGGGGGCTCATCTAGAGGGCAGGGCCATACAGGGGACTTGGAGCACCCAGCAGCTTCATCTGCACATAAACCTAAAAGAATTGATGGCAGTGCAGCAGGCCTTGCTGGCTTTCAAGGACTTACTCTACCCTGCGACTCTGCTAATCAGGACAGACAATACCACAGTCATGTGGTACATCAACAAGCAAGGGCGGACTCTCTCTTACCCCTTGTGCAGACAAAGCATGAGACTATGGTCCATAGCATCATCCATGGGCTTACATCTAATAGCTCACTATCTTCCAGGGAGGCTAAACTCCTTGGTGGATCATTTGAGCAGACATGTTCTGGATCCTCACGAGTGGCAACTGAACAGGAACATTTTCCATCATATCACTCATCATTGGGGCACCCCACAAGTAGATCTTTTCTCCTCTCACACCAATCGTCTCCTTCCAACCTTCTGCACCAAGGAGTTTCACAACAAAGCTTGGAGGGTGGATGCATTGTCCTTCCCATGGACACATCTCTCAGTTTATGCATTCCCTCCTCTGCCTCTTCTTCCCAGAGTGCTGCTAAAGATAAGGGATGAAAAACCAATGGCGGCTATTCTGATAGCTCCAGATTGGCCCAGGCAGCATTGGTATCCCCTCCTTCGCAGTCTTTCCCAGGCTCAGCCTTGGCATCTTTCCCTGGTACCAGATCTGTTGGTTCAGGGAGGGGGAAAGTTCCTTCATCCTCATCTTCAAACTCTGCATTTTAACTGCCTGGCTAATACCTTAAATCTTTCCCAGCAGGTGGATGAAGTTCTTCATGAGACCAGGAGGCCTAACACAGGAAAATCCTATGCAGATAAATGGAAGAGATGTTGCTCTTGGATGCTAGGTAAAGGAGAAGACTCTTCTCATCCTTCTGTTTCACTCATTCTTGACTAGCTAGCAGGATTGCCTAATGGTGGACATTTTTTTCTTCAATCAAAATTCACGCTTCAGCAATTTTGGCTCATTGTTCTTTTGAGCCACCCATTTTTTCTCACCCCCTTGATGAAACAGTTCCTGAGGGGAGTTGGTAATCTTAGACCACCCAGAAGAGCTCCCACTCCTGCTTGGGATCTTAATTTTGTCTTGGAAAAACTTACTCTGCCTCCCTTTGAACCAGCTGCCTCTGCAGATTTGAAGTTTCTATCCTGGAAGACTGCTTTCTTTTTAGCTATTACTTCAGCTAGAAGGGTGTCTGAGCTGCAAGCCTTAATGGCAGTGGAACCTTTCTTTATTTTTCACACAGATCGGGTTTCTCTGAGAACCAATCCCTCCTTTATGCCTAAGGTAGTTTCCAGTTTAACCCTTAACCAGTCTATTCACCTGCCTACATTTTTCAGCAATCCCCAAAATAAAGGAGAAAAGATTATGCACTCTGTTGATGTGCATAGACAGCTGAGAATTTACTTAAGACTAAATACTTTAGAAAATCTAAACTGTTATTGGTTAGTTTTGCTCCTGGGCCTCAGGGTAAAGCTATTTCAAAACAAACCATCTCCAAATTGATTGCTCATTGTTTTCACTTTTGTTACCTGCAGCATGGAAAGGTTCCCCCTCAGGGTATTAGCACCCATTGTACTAGAGCAGCCTGTACCTCTTCAGCCTTTCTGAGAGATGTGCCTACTAAGGACATTCTAGAAGCGGCTACTTGGTCTTCTGTCCATAATTTCACAAAGAATTGCAATCTACCTTTGTTTTCTAAATCCAGGGCTGGTTTTGACTCTGCAGTTTTGCAGGGCCTCCTTACCAACCTTTAATCTGTGATCCTTCCTCCCTCCTTTGTCTTCTTACTGGCCTTTGGGAATCAACCCATATGTGAGCACTGCAACAGTGAAACACGAAGAACATAGTACAGTTTTGTACACTTACCATAAATGTAGATGTTTGAGTATATTCACTGTTGCAGTCCTGGTTTCCCACCCTTCATTCCCCCTTTTTTCCCTAAGGCACAGACTATATGGATTTTTATTTTTTTGTATGACGTGTCCAGGGTGCTACCATTCTTGGATTAGCCTTCTTTTGTGGGCTCCTGACAGTTAAGGCAAGAAAAACTGAGGAAATGACGTTGGCTTGCCTCCCTTTATACCAGATGTACTGACATCAGTTTTACAACCTGTGGCAGCCAACGTCGTATACCAATGACTCTGGTATTCAGACCGACTGAGGGCTACCGGGAGCCGGATAACCCATATGTGAGGACTGCAACAGTGAATACACTCGGAACATCTACATTTATGATGTGTACACAACTGTACTTACCATAACATTCCATGTGTGTTGTCCATCTCGACCTTTATTCTCATTGATGGGGTCAGATCCGACGTGTCGGACCTGTCTCGGCCTTTCCAATAGCTTGAAGTCTTAAGTGTTCTGTTATTTATTAAGCTTCCTGATATGACTTCATCCTTGCTGAAGCTGCATTGCAGGGTCCAGGCTTGGATCTTGCTGCATCTTCTGAATTCACTGCTCACCACAGTCTTCATGGTGTCATTTCCATGACTGACTATGTGGAAGTGAATTGTGAAATGCAAATAGCTACATAACTGTAAAACACCTGCAGACTTCTTGGGTCAGAATTATGTTGCCAAGGCCTTGAGTGTTGGACTTTGTTTTTTGCTGCAGAATATACTGTAAGCTGCTGTTAGGGATTTTTCATTTTCATGATGAGGAGCTTAACTGGGCTGTCTCACAAATTAGGGGGTGTGGGTGCTGAACATTAACCAGTTAAAACTAAATAGGTGTTCTAGTCCTGAAAGTTTCAGCTTTTAGAGTTGCTTTTGGAACATCTTTGTCTACTCAAAATCTCATCTTTGTGTGGTATGTAAACAAACAAGGTGACAACGTTGTGCCTCCTTCAAAAGGGAGGTGTTGCTGTTCTGGCTGTAGGGCACAACAGCTGATCCTCTGCTTTAAGTGAACAGCTACTCCTTCAGTCCACTATTGGAGCTGTGAATTTTGAAGCTACTTCTTGTCTGGGTGTTCTGGAAGTATGGTGCACTTTGAGATCATGATGAAGGTCCTACTCTTATTCTTGATGTAACATGAAAAGGGAAGGTAATGGATGTTTTACCTTTCACAACACTGAAACAACTTGTATGCCTTTGTACTGATCCCATCCATGCAGCATTCACGGAAAAAAGACCAAAACTTGGTTTTATTCTGTTTGTGACTAAAATGGGTATGTTTTCAAGCCTTCAGGTGCTTAGCAGTACTAGTCAAAGGTATACCTTGTTAGTAGGTGAGACCACAGCTGACTCCACCTTTTGGCATTGTTCCTGAAGTGTACTCTGTAATACTGTCACCTCTGCTGGCATCTCAGAACTTTGTGCAGGACCGCATTGTTCCCAGCTTAAACTGTTAATGTAGTTCTGTAAAGTGCAGCATTTCTTATTTTAAGATTCCCTCCCTTGTGTGGGACCTGAATTTCATAATTGATGGGATTGCCTATCCACAGTTTTAAATTATTGGAATGTATTTTTGGAAGGCTTCCTAGGGACACTTTGTTCTGTGTGTGTGGGATCTCAAGAGCTTCACATCTTTCTGTGTAGGAAATTATATCTGGGCTTCCCCAAGGACTGGACAACTCTTACACAGACTTCTGAGGTGTCTTTGTATCATTCCACTAAGCTGTCTGTTTTATTGTCAGGGAAGAAGTTTTGGGCGTGCACTTCAGGTATTTGGAATGGGTACATGAGTTAAGGAAGATGGGCCAATTGTTGATCTCCTTTGCTTTTAAAAGAGAAGAGCTCTTTTTTGCTAGACATCCAATTTCCAAGTGGATTGCTGAATTTTATCTTTTGTATTACCTTTGCTAATACACCCTTTGTTTGAGATTTCACCAACCCCAATATTTACCAGTGATGTGACCACCCTTTTGTTTGCTTCAGTAATGTCTTCATTGCAGACATTTGCTTTTTAGTTACTTGGTCTTCAATGCACACCTTATTCTGCCCAAGTGCAAGTCGGAATCCTGCCTCCTTTGGCATAATGGTGTCAGCCCTGTAAAAGTTTGCCCATAAATTGTCTAGCTCCTTTTGTCACGGACATGATATTGCTCAGAATTCGTCCCGTCTAGGAGCTCATCAGCTGTGATTTCATAAAATTCCGTACATTCTTTGTTAGTTGTCTGTATAAAGACCCTTTTTGATGGATCAAGAGTATCCATCCATTCTGAGGATGGGTGGTCTCTGTCCAGTCTTGGCTGAAAGTTTGCTTTGTCAGCAGTTAGAAGACTATATATTGTGTTCATCATAGTACAAGAGAAGTGCTCCAAAATCAGGCGAAAGTCTTGTTGAGCAAGACTTTAGCACTGTTATGTCCTAACCTCTTGTAAAGCATACAAAGCAACCATAGAACAGAGCTGAGAAGATAAAACAGCTTGTCAAGGCTGTAAAACAACTCACTGCAACATAGAGGCAGACTGAACTATGTAACAACTTTGAAAGCTCTTGGTTTGTAAGAGGACACTTGACCTCTGGCTGCTGTCTGTGTGGCAGCTCTAAGTGTATTGTTGCGTTCAGTGCTGTAAAGCACTTTGTGCTCTTAAACTTTTTTCTATAACTGGGAGCAGCTGAAGCTCCATGTACAATGAATTATGGTCAGATCTCTCTGATCATAACCAGGTGGTTGTGTGTTCTCAGCACAAGTGCATGTTTACAGTAATAAATGCATTTAGCTGTAATATTTATATTCCCTTATAAAGTATTCTATTTCATTTAAATTTTTCATGTTTTGTAGCAGGAGAGCTTTCTCACTTTAGAAGAATATTAAGAGATTTTTATTGAGGTGTAGCTTTCAGTGGTGAGTGTGCTGATGGACTTTGATAGCTGAATATCAAATATTCAATATGAATATTAAGTGTGGAGTGCTGAGGTTATTAAACTGATGTAAGAGGCTATCTAAAAATTCACTCAAATTGGCAAACAGTGACATAACTCCCTACTGCAGCCATAGGTACAGCTTTGTGGTCTGAAGATATTTTCTTCCCTCCTTTCCTTTTCATTTTGTTCTGTGGAATATGCAGTGCTTTTAATACTTCTGTTGCCATAGTCCTGTAGCCATGTAATTTTAAAAATTGTAGCTCGATTTCATTGTGAAGGTAGAGGTTGACAACTGGCCTTGCTGTTTCTTTTGTGGATGCTCTGCTGCTGGTATTGTCGGCCGTCATCCTGTGTGGAACCACCAGTGTAAATTGCTTTAAAAAATTGTATTGAGTGCCACCCAGTCAGTGAATGTTTGTTTTAAAGAACTACTTACTGAGATGCTTTTATAGATCTAGAGTTTAATTAAGAACATGTGTAATCATTTTTGAGAAGTCATCTGGAGATGTTTTTTAGATGTCTGTTGAACACAATGACGAAGCATGTGTAATTGGTCTTTTCTCAAAAAAAAAAAAAAACAGAGTGGAGAAGAACTTTAGTCTGTGAATATAACCTGATTATCTTCGTGTTTCACTGTTGCAGTCATTACATTTGGGTGATCTGCCTGCAGGTAGCCCTCAGCCAGCCTGATTATCAAAGTCTTGGGTCCTGCGTCGGATGCTGTCTCTTCTTCCATGACGTCAGGTAGTCAGGGGTGTAAAGCATGCAGCCAATGCCATTACATCAGTCTTTCTTGCCGCATGGTGCCTGAAGCAGAAGCAGTTCGCAAATGCCGGTCGGCAGACTCCTGAAATTTTCATTTTCGAGTTTCAGAACCGAAGTCTTCAAAAAAGCCAAAGTACCCTGTTGGGGATCCTTTTTCTTGCTCTAAACCGATGTCAGTAAAAGTTAACATTTGTATTACTTGCAGAAAGGAAATACCTCAAAGATTTTCATTCGTACTGCATTCCTTGCTTAGGCCCAGACCACAACGTCCCTCTCTGTCAGTTTTGTGCCTTATTCAATCCTCGAACTATTAGTCGTCGGTTCATTTTTGCATCAGACTATTTTGGTACTCCATTTAATTATCCAGAAATGGCTTTGGTAAGCCATGCGACTACCACCATTCTGAAAAAAACATAAAGATAAAGACAGAGCCAGACCTCATAGGTCCAAAGCTGATGACGCTTCCGTTAAGCTAGTTGCCAGTTCGATGGTAGTCATTAAGGTGCTTTCGCAGCCCCTGATACCCGCTACTTCAGATTCGCAGGCCTCTACGGAGACCCATTTGGAGTCCGGTATGCCGTGAGATGCTTCTTCAACTATGGAACCTGCGGATGTCTCTACCTTGGATGGGTCTAGAGCCGCTGTGCAGGCACCGGCTTTTTGAGGGTGTATTTAGGCATACTGACTTGCATTTCAAACAGACGCCATCTTCTTCTTCAAGGCCTAAAACTCGACCCACACCTAGAAAATTGATGTTCAAACGGCATGGTCAGGCCCATATGCCTAAAAAACAAATGACAAGAATGGCTGAAGACCTTATTACTCTAATTAGGGGAAGCCAGCCTTCTCCCTCTAAGAGACCTAGAACTGATTTTCCTTCTGATCAGGATTCTGAAATTTCTGTTCCTTCTGATGACCAGGATTTGCCCTTATCTACCTATGAGGATTCTGATGCAGAGGACTCCATACCCTCTGCTTCCCCTCCAGAAGATTTTCCTTTCGGTGAAACTTTGATCACTCTTAGGGAGCATTTCCGCTGGGAAAGCCAGGATTACTCAGACTCCAAAAAGAGGCTTAGGGGAATTCTTACTCCTACCTCAACACAGGCCTTTAGCTATCCCTCCTGCACTGGACATTGTAAATGATGCTCTCCTGGAATCTAGCCTGGCCCCAGACAATTTACCTCCGGCTCCCAGGAAACCTGATAGTTATTACAGATTACCTGACTCTAACAAGTTCCTCTTTAAGAATCCTGCTGCGGACCAGAGACCATTTGCTACTACTGCTAAAAACCCTACCCCCTCTGATAGATTGCAGGGCCCTGGACAGATGGGGTAAGAAGGTATACACTTCTGCTACTTTGGCCATTAGGGCAGTGCCGCGGTGGTACAGCGGTGTAGCGTTGGTGCCTCACAGCAAGAGGTTCTCCTGTTCTATTCTTGACTGGAGTGCCTTCTCTGTGGAGTCTGCATGTCCTCCCCGCGGTCAAGTGGCCTCCGAAAGACATGCGTGAGTGGGCATCCCTTCGCTGAAAGTTGGGTGTCGGGCTGGCTACTCGGCACCATAAAAATCTACTTTCAATCATTAGTGGACCGGAGTTCCGCTGTGACGACCCCTAACCGGGAAAAGACTAACAACAACAACTTTGGCCATTAGGGTCTTAAACTGCCAGTTTCATAAGTATCAGCAGCATATTATTGGAGTACTTAAACAGAAAATGATGTTGCTTCCTGACTGTGCTGAAAGTAAAGAATTACAGGATTTAATGCATTCTGCTGAACAAGTTGGTAAACATACTTTGCAATGTGGTTTTGACTCTCTAGAAGCATCTTGCAGGGCTGCTGTCACTGTGTCTGTTCTTAGAAGGCATGCTGGGCTTAAGGAGCAAAATTTGCAAGATCATGTTAAAGCTAAATTACTGGATGCTCCCTTTTAAACCAAGACCACCTGTTTGGCAACAATGCAGAAGTAGTACTAAAAAAGATGGAGGAAAAAGCTAAATCTATGCAAACTGTTAAAGATTTCCTGCAAGTACAGCCTCCCAGATTTAGTAGGCATTGGCCTTCTAAGAATTGGTCCTTCCTGTCTCTTCCAGGCCTTCTCAGTCCAAACCCATGAACAGCAGACCTCCTAGGCTACAGTCTCAAGGTACTCACAGGCCTAAGCAGTGGGGGGGCTTCCACTTCCAAAGCTGGAAGTAGTAAGACACCCCCCTATGGTAAACTGTCACAATGACTTAACCTTATACCTTCCAGGCCCTGCTCAACTGCCTGCTCCCTTAAGGGGAAAGATCACCCTGCATGGAAAAAACTGGGACCTCATTACCCAAGACAAATGGGTTTTAAATGTAGTTTCCCAAGGACACAGATTCCACTTCTACACCTTACCAGCCCAAAACTGTTGTCCAGACCTACCCCCAAATCAGTGGGCAGAGGCTCAGGTTCTCTCTCTAAGTATCAGGGCTATTCAGCCTGTCCCAGCAAAGGAATGGGGACAAAGTGTTTACTCAAGACTTCTCCTGGTACCCAGAAAAGACGACTACTGGCATCCTATCCTGGGCCCCTCTATTCTAAACACCTTTTTGGTAATCCCAAAATTCAAAATGCGAAGTCTTCATCAGCTGCTTTCCCGTGCTATGCAAACATGGCTGCTTGGCAACATTGGACTTAAAGGAAGCTTACCTGCACTTTCCAATAAGGGAATCTTGCAGAAAATACCTACGCTTCAGAGCAGGCTACATGCACTATCAGTTCTCTGCACTGCCCTTTGGCTTATCTACTGCACCCAGGGTATTCACAAAGTGCCTAGCTCCAGACATTGTGTTCTGCAGGCAAAGAAATATTCAAATATACCCATACCTGGACGATTGTCCAATTCAGGCAGAAAGCCAGGACATACTGTTAAATCATCTGGCATTTGTAAAGAAACTACTAACCTCACTGGGGTACACCATAAACGAAAAGAAATCTCATCTAGTACCCTGCCAACAAATTGTATTCCTTGGCGCAAGCTTGAATACAACTTCCTAGATGGCCTACCTCACACAAGAGAAACAAGTTTGACAGCCTACTTCAAACTACTGGCCACAAAGACCCAGCTATCTGCAAGGAAAATACTGCAAGCCCTGGGGTTCATGGCCTCTTGCATCCTACTAATTCCAAATGCAAGACTGCATATGAGGAAATTACAATGTTATCTAAAAAGCCTATGGTGTCAGCATTCTCAGGACCTGGAATCAATCATTCCTTGTGTAAAGAAAGAGTTCATTTGGTGGGCAGAGGCCTGCTACCACAACAAGGGACTGCCATTCACTCTACCCCCTGTCGTCTAAACCCTAACAGACGCATCAGACTATGTATGGGGGGCTCACTTGGCAGGGTAGTGCATTCAGGGCAAATGGAACCAGAGTCAAATGCACCTGCATATAAATCAAAAAGAAATGTTAGCTGTACAGAATTCTCTGACAGTTTTCAAGGACCACATTTTTCCAGGACAATTATTGGTAAAGACAGACAACACCACTGTTATGTGGTACATAAACAAGCAGGTGGGAACCCACTCATACCCTCTCTGCAGACTAGCCATGGCTCTGTGGAGCACAACCTTGAGCTACCAAGTGCACCTACAAGCTCAGTTCCTGCCAGGCAAGCTAAATTCACTGGCAGACAACCTAAGCAGAAATCTCATGGTCCCACATGAGTGGAAACTGAAACCAAAGATGTCCTTCAAGGATGCATCTGCAGTCCTTACAAATGGGTTGTCCTGTCGTCAGGCAGCCCTTCGGTCGGCCGGATTCCAAAGTCTGGGTCTGGCCTCGGCTGGTGTCGCACTTCACCCGACGTCATCTCTGCTGGTCTTCGGGTATAAAGGCATCAGCCGACGCCATTTTCCTCAGTCTTTCTTGCCGCGTGGCGCCCGAAGCAGAAGCTGTTCGCAAGTGCCGGTCGGTCAGATCCAGAGATTACTACTACCGAATACTACCAAGACTTCTAAAAGCTAAGTACCCGTTGGGGACTCTTTCTTGCCTCAGCCGATGTCAGAAAAAGTGAATAACTGTTTAACTTGTGGGAAACAAATACCTCATAAAGATTTCCACTCTTACTGCTTACCTTGTTTAGGCCCAGACCACGACGTAGCAGCTTGTTTAGCCTGTGCTTCCTTCAACCGACGGACGCTTAGGCGTCGGTCGGAGTTTGCTGAACAGTTTTTCGGCTCAGATTTTGCGTACATTATGCCGTCGGATCCTCCGACTACTCAAATTGTTAAGAAGCAAAGAAAGGACCGACACTCGCGGTCCGGTTTCGCCGAAACCACGGTTAAGCAAACCGGAAGTGTCTCTGTTTCGGCGAAACCGAGCAAACGGGTCAATCTTCAGCGAATCCATGACTACTACCGAGGCCCCTTCTACCCTAGTTGAATCGGCCTCTGAAGTTTTGCCTACTAATGTGGTTTCTCTAGAATTATCGGACACCATCCCTTTGGATGTCTCTACCCCAGCATGTGGTGCTGCTAGGCCTCCTGCAGCCATGTCTATAAAGGCCTTTGCCAGGGCTAAAGCAGCCAAAACTGCTAAGTCTGTGCCTGTTAAGCCCCCCTCTCACAGGCCCAGTTCCAGTTCCCAAATGCTTACTCTGGCAGAGGATCTCATCTCTTTAATAAGGGGATCCCAATCTCACCCAGACAGGGCCTCTCAACCTCCAGAAAAGAGACCTAGAGCAGAGCCCCCTGAACCAGTGTCCTCAGATGACTCTTCTGATGATACAGACAATACAGACCATCCAGAGGCTCCTTTTTCTACTTATGAAGATTCCGATGCTGAAGAATCTATTCCTTCTGCCTCTCCACCAGAGGAATTTTCCTTTGGGGAAACCTTACATGCCATGAGAGAGCAATTCCAATGGCAGGGACAAGACTTCTCAGATTCAAGAAAAGGCTTAGGACCTTTTACACTTACCACAACATAGGCCCTTAGCTATACCTCCAGTTCTTCCTGTTGTGGATGATGCATTTAATGATGTTTGCACTGCTCCTGATACTTTACCTCCAGCCCCTGCTAAGCCCGATAGGTTTTACAGGGTACCGGACACTCATCACCACTTATACAAGGCTCCTCTTGCAGATCCTGAGACTATCTCCCAGGGGCCTAAGGCAGTAGCCGACCTCAGAAAAACCCTCTCCCTTCTGAAAGGGAATCCAGGTCCTTAGAGAGATGGGGTAAAAAAGTATACACCTCTGCTACTCTCTCAGCTAGAGCTTTGAACTGTCAGTTTCATGTGATCCAATACCAAGAGTTTATGCTTGATCAGTTAACTAAGAAACTGTCCTCTGATGATTCCTTAGATAAGAAATATGTTCTAGAAATGGTGAATAACATTCAGCAGGTTAGTAACCATTCTTTAAAATGTGGCTCTAATGCACTGGAGGCTTCATTTAGATCAGCCATGACTGGCACAGTTATAAGAAGGCATGCATGGTTGAAAGAACAGGTCTTGCCGGATCATGTTAAAGCAAAGCTATTAGATGCTCCTATGGATAAGGTCAGTCTATTTGGTTCTCCTGCCCAACAAGTAATGAAGAAAATGGAAGAGAAGGCAAAATCTGTACAAACAGTTAAAGATTTCTTACAGGTTCAGCCCCCAAGGTTTAGCAGGAACTGGCCTTCCAAAAATTGGTCCTTTCCAGACTCCTCTAAATCTCAGAGAGGCAGGAATAGACGTTCCAGAGGCAGAAATCAATCCAGAGGAGGTGCAGAGGAGGTGCCTACAGGGGACGCCAGTGGCAAGGCAATAACCAACGAGGCACAGATACAACCACTGCCACTGCAACAGGACAATCACAGTGACTTGGCTCTGACACCGCCTACCAGGGAACAAATAGCAGCACCCTTAGGCGGAAAGTTAGCCTTATTTTCAAAAAACTGGCACTATATCACAAGAGACAAGTGGATTTTGCAAACTATAGACCAGGGCTACAGGTTTCATTTCCACACCTTACCAGTAAAAAGAGGAATGCCAAACCTACCACCAAATCAAAAGACAGAAGCTCTAAAACAAATAGCTCAATTAACAAAGATGAGAGCTGTGGAAAGGGTACCACCTACAGAACAGGGCAAGGGATTTTACTCCAGACTCTTCCTAGTACCAAGAAAAGAGAAAAGTTGGAGACCTATTCTCGACTTGTCCGCTTTAAACACATTCATCATTGTTCCAAAATTCAAAATGCTGACCCTACAGCAACTTCTTCCCATGCTGGGCAAGGAGTATTGGCTGGTAACTCTAGATCTCAAGGAGGCATACCTGCACGTCCCCATACGACCAAATTGCAGAAGATACCTCAGATTTCTTGCAGGATCAGAGCATTATCAATTCTCAGCATTGCCCTTTGGCTTATCTACTGCCCAGAGTGTTCACGAAATGCCTGGCATCAGTAATCGCTCATTGCAGGCTTCAGGGAATCCAAATTTATCCATACCTGGACGACTGCCTGATACAAGCGGACAACCAAAGCAAGCTGACACAAGACTTACAAAGAGTCATTTGCTTACTACAAGCCCTGGGATACACAGTCAATTTAAAAAAGTCAAGACTGATACCATCCCAAACAAGAACATTCTTGGGTGCAGAATTGGACACAGTAAAACAGATGGCATTCCTAACTGCAGAAAAACAAGAACAACTTCCTCTTTACTTCTTGGCATTAACAAAGCAGAACAAACTAACAGCAAGGAAAGTACTGCAGGCCTTGGGCTTCATGGCATCCTGCATAATCCTGGTCCCCATGCCAGACTGCATATGAGAAAGCTACAGTGGTACCTAAAGAATTTATGGTCTCAACACAGGCACAGCTTAGAAACCGAAATACCACTAATCCCATGCCTGAGACAAGAGTTCCTATGGTGGGCTCAGGCATGCCAGTCAAACCCAGGTTTGTCCTTCCACAACATTCAAACAAGCCAAACCATCACAACAGACGCCTCAGACCTCGGTTGGGGGGCCCACATGCTGGACAAGTGCATTCAAGGCTTATGGACTCCAGATCAGCTGCACCTGCACATAAATCAAAAAGAAATGCTGGCAGTAAAACTAGCAATCCAGAATTTCAGACCATTCCTCAAAGAAGGCCAATTGATAAGGACAGACAACACCACAGTCATGTGGTACATCAACAAACAGGGAGGTACTCATTCATACCCCCTATGCCGAATGGCTCTGGACCTATGGAATATGGCTCTGAGCTACAACATTCAGTTACAGGCAATATTTGTACCGGGAAAGAAAACATCCTAGCAGACATGTTAAGCAGAACTACCTCGGATGCTCACGAATGGATGCTACACCCGGACATCTTCAAGGCCATCACAAAGAAATGGGGAATGCCACAAATAGACCTATTCGCATCCCCACTCAGTCACCAGCTCAAGAAATTCTGCACAAGGACATACCACCCACTTGCTTGGAAGGTGGACTCTCTATCCTTCAGTTGGAAAGGCCTGACAGCATATGCATTTCCACCTCTTCCTTTGATGCACAAAGTACTACTGAAAATCAAAGAGGAACGTCCAAGGATAATTCTGATAGCTCCAAATTGGCCAAGACAACATTGGTATCCATTGCTGAGGAGCATGTCTTGGGGGGGAAACGTGGACACTACCCCTGATTCCTTTGATGTTAACTCAGAGCGACTACAACATCCTGCATCCAAACCTGAAAACTCTGCAACTGACTGCCTGGAACATTACATAAGAGCAACTAACCCAGATTTATCCCAAAGGGTTAAAGACATTATCCTTGAGGCCCGCAGACCTTCAACAAGAAGGAACTATGCAGGAAAATGGAAAAGGTTTGTCATTTGGAGTACTGAAAGAGGGAAAGATGTGTCAAAGGTAGATATTGCCAACATCCTGGAGTATTTGGCAGAGCTTCTCCATACAGGCCTGTCCTATTCCTCCATCAAGATACATGCATCAGCTATTTCTGCAGAATACAGCTTGATCCCCTGTCTTCTCACATCCTCTACTCAGGCAGTTCCTGAGAGGAATTAAGAATGTAAAACCTCCTAGGAAACCACCATTACCAGCATGGGACTTGAACTTTGTGCTAGAAAAATTGACACTCCCTCCATTCGAACCAGCAGTAACAGCAGATCTTCAACACCTATCCTGGAAAACTGCTTTCCTACTGGCAATTACTTCAGCAAGAAGGGTTTCGGAACTACAGGCTTTAATGGCAGTACAACCCTTCCTAATCTTCCATCAAGATAGAGTGTCCATGAGAACTAATCCTACATTTATGCCTAAGGTGGTATCCAGAGTGTCTCTAAACCAGGCAATCCACCTACCTACCTTCTTTCCCAATCCACAGAACAGGGGAAAGACTGCTGCATACCTTGGATGTACATAGACAGTTGCGCTACTACCTGGACAGAACCAAGGGCAATAGAAAAACTGACCAGCTTCTAGTAGCTTATGCAACAGGAAGGGAAGGAAAAGCAATTTCCAAACAGACAATCTCCAAGTGGATAGGAAATTGCATAAGATTCTGTTACTCCTACCATGGAAAGCAAATTCCACAGAACATAAGGCCTCATTCTACAAGGGCTACAGCCACTACCACAGCTTTCTTACGAGGAGTGGCTACCAAGGACATTATTGAGGCTGCTACTTGGACCTCCGTGCATACATTTGCCAAGCATTATAACTTACCTCTATATTCTAGATCCCGAGCAGGGTTTGCCACTGCTGTTTTGCAAGGGATCCTAACTACACCATAATTCTTCTTCCTCCTCCCCTAGTTTAGCTATGGTATTCTACCCATTTAGGACTGCAGATGCATCCTTGAAGGACATAGTACAGTTTTGTACCTACCATAAATGTAGATGTCCGAACAGGATAGCATCTGCAGTCAGGATTACCCACCCTCCTTCCCCTCTGTGGTACTCCTAGGGTATTTGCCCACCTAATAGCTAGCTGGGGGGGGATCTCTTATGGTGTATTTGTTTGTATATATGTACATACATGCTTATTTTTTGTGTTTGCCTTCTACTTTTTTGGAAACATTGGCATTTCCCAAAAATTTAGCTTTCCAAGAGGGCAACTGGCATCTGGGGCAAGAAACACTAAGGAAAATGGCGTCGGCTGATGCCTTTATACCCGAAGACCAGCAGAGATGACGTTGGGTGAAGTGCGACACCAGCCGAGGCCAGACCCAGACTTTAGAATCCGGCCGACCGAAGGGCTGCCTGACGACAGGACAACCCATTTGTAAGGACTGCAGATGCTATCCTGTTCGGACATCTACATTTATGGTAGGTACAAAACTGTACTATATTCAACATTTTGAGAAACAAATGGGGAGCCCAAAGATAGATCTGTTTGCCTCGCCTCAGAGCTGCCAATTGGACAAATTCTGCACAAGGACTCCCCACAAACAAGCTTGGAAAGTGGATGCCCTGTCCTTCACCTGTGAAAGCCTCTCAGTTTATGCCTTCCCCCCTCTGCCTCTCATCTCAAAAGTTCTGCTAAAGATCAAACAGGACAAACCAAGGACAATACTCATTGCACCAGGCTAGCCATGCCAACACTGGTGTACCCCCTCTTGCGCAGTATGTCACTGGCGGAACCATGGCACCTGCCTCAGACCCCTTCCCTGCTGTCCCAGCAGGAGGGCCAGATGTTCTTCGTGTTTCACTGTTGCAGTCATTACATTTGGGTAATCTGCTGGCAGGTTGCCCTCAGTCGGCCTGAATATCGAAGTCTTGGGTCCTGCATCGGTTGCTGTCTCCTCTTCCATGACGTCAGGGATATAAAACATTCAGTCAATGCCATTTTATTCAGTCTTTCTTCTGCGCGGTGCCCGAAGCAGAAGCAGTTCACAAGTGCCGGTCGGCCGACTCCTGAAATTTTTGTATTTGAGTTTCAGAACCAAAGTCTTAATTAAAGCTAAGTACCCCATTGGGGAAACTTTTTCTTGCTCCTTACCAATGTCAGTAAAAGTTAATAATTGCATTACTTGTGGGAAGAAAATACCTCGTAAGGATTTTCATTTGTACTGTATTCCTTGCCTAGGCCCAGATCATAACTTGCCTTGCTGTCGGTTTTGTGCTAGATTTAACCGATGCACTATTAAGCGTTGGTATATTTTTGCTTCAAAATATTTTGGATCCAGATTTAATTACCCTGAAATGTCGTCTGATAGCAGTCCAACTACCAGAGTTCACAAAAAACGCAAAGAAAAGGACAGAGACAGACCGTCGAGGTCCAAAACCGATGACAAAACTTCTCCTAAGCCAGTCGCCAGTACTCAGTGAGGCACTTTCGCAGCCCCTGATACCCGCTACTTTTGGGTCGCATGCCTCTACCGAGACCCATTTGGAGTCCGGTATGCCACGTGTCTGAGTATTTTACCCGCGGATGTGTCTCCACTAGCTTCAAAAAACAATGACAAAAACAACTTCTAAGTCTAAAAAAACGGCGCATGAGCCACGTGCTCAGGCCCCTATGCCTAAAAAACAGATGATCAAAATGGCTGAGGACTTGATTACCTTGATCAGAGGTTCCCAACCCCCCCGCTAAGAGGCCTGGGCAAGACACTGATTATGAATCTTCAGATCAGGTTTCTGTTTTTTCTGATTCCTCTTCTGATCAGGAATTTTCTATACCACCCTATGACGATTCAGATGCAGAAGAGTCCATTCCATCTGCATCTCCTCCTGAGGATTATTCTTTTGGCGAAACTTTGCATACTTTAAGGGAACATTTTCATTGGGAGAGTTAGGATTTCTCTGAATCAAAAAAGAGGCTTAGGGATTTTCTTCTTCTTCCTCAGCATAAGCCTTTGGCTATACCTCCTGTATTAGACATTGTTGATGATGTGTTTTCGGAATCAAGCATGGCTCCTGATTCCCTACCTCCGGCTCCTAGTAAACCAGACAGATATTACAGGGTTCCTGACTCCCACAAATTATTCAAAAATCCTGCTGCTGATCCTGTAACTATCTCACAGGGTCCCAAAGGTGTAAAGGCCTCTACAGCCAAAAATCCTACCCCCTCTAATAGAGATTCCAGGGAGCTGGATAGATGGGGAAAGAAGGTTTATACGTCTGCAACCTTGGCAATTAGGGCCGTAAACTGCCACTTTCATATGCTTAAATATCAACAGCATGTTATGGGCTTAATGAAACAGAAAATTATGTTGATTTCTGATTGTGTAGAAAATAAAGAATTACAGGTATTATTGCATGTAGCAGAACAGGTTGGAAAGCATACTTAGCAGTGTGGTTTTGATTCCTTGGAGGCCTCTTGCAGGGCCACAGTTACTGGATCTGTGATTAGAAGGCATGCCTGGCTCAAGGAGCAAAATCTGCCTAATAATGTTAAGGCTAAATTGTTGGATGCACCTTTACAGCATGATACTTTGTTTGGTAATAAGGCAGAAGAGGTTTTAAAGAAAATGGAAGACCAAGCTAAATCTATGCAAACTGTAAAAGATTTCTTACAAGTGCAGCCACCCAGATTCAGTAGGCTCTGGCCTACTAAAAATTGGTCCTTTCCTGTGTCCAACAGAGCCTCGCAAGGCAAATCCAGGTGCTCTAAAGGCTCTAGATACCAATCACAGGGTTCTTACAGGTCAAAGCAATGGGGTGCCTCTACCTCCAAATCTGGAGGAAAGAAAGCACAACCGTACAATTAGCCGTCTCAATGACTTCCCTCTACCATTACCAAGCACTTATCTTTTGGCAGCCCCATTGGGGGGATAATTAGCACTTCATGCTGAAAATTGGCAGTTAATTACCCAGGACAAGTGGGTATTAAACATAGTATCCCATGGGGTACAGATTTCATTTCCATACTTTGCCAATTCCAAACGGTTGGCCAGATCTGCCACAAAATCAATGGGCAGAGGCTCAGAAACAAGTGACGTCCATCATGGATAATGGGGGCCATTCAACCAGTACCAGAACAGGAAAAAGGACAAGGGTTTTATTCAAGACTGTTCCTGGTACCCAGAAAAGACAATGCCTGGTATCCAATACTGGACTTACCAATTTTGAAAACATTCTTGGACATCCCAAAATTCAAAATGCTGCATTTGCAACAGCTACTACCCATGCTGGGCAAGAACGCTTGGTTAGTGTCTCTAGACTTAAAAGAGGCATACTTGCATATTCCAATAAGGGAATCGTGCAGAAGATACCTCCGCTTCAAGGCAGGTTTTATGCCTTACCAATTCTCTGCACTGCCCTTTGGCTTATCTACTGCGCCCAGGGTCTTTACAAAGTGCCTGGCACCAGTAATTGCATTTTGCAGACAAAGAAGCATACAAATCTATCCTTACTTGGATGACTGTCTCATTCAAGAAGAAAACAAGGACATTCTTCTTCAACATCTGGTGTTTGTAAAAAGGCTTCTAACATGCCTAGGGTACACAATAAACAAAAAGAAATCACAACTGGTACTCTCTCAAAAAATTACATTCCTGGGTGCAAGCTTGAATACAACTGCCCAGATGGCTTACCTTACGCCAGACAAAGGCAACTGACTATATACTTCAAACAGATGGCAACAAAAACCCAGTTATGTGCAAGACAAATTCTGCAGGCTTTGGGGTTCATGGCATCCTGCATTCTACTAATTCCATATGCAAGACTGCATATGAGGAAACTTCAGTGGTACCTAAAATGTTTATGGAGTCAACATTGTCACAGTCCGGAAACAGATTCCTCTCATTCCCTGCCTACAACAGGAGTTTCTTTGGTGGGCAGAGACATGTCATCAGAACAAGGGTCTGTCATTCACTCTACCCCCTGCCACCCAAACCGTAACTACAGATGCATCAGACTATGCTTGGGGGGCCCACCTGGCAGGGAGATGCATTCAGGACATATGGAGCCCAAGACAAATGCATCTGCATATCAACCAGAAAGAGATGCTAGCTGTTCAGAATGCCCTGACAGCCTTCAAGGACTTACTTCATCCAGGACAACTACTGATAAAGTAGTTATGTGGTACATAAACAACCAGGGGGGTACACATTCCTATCCCCTTTGCAGACTAGCCATGGCATTGTGGGACACAGCCTTGACTTACCAAGTACATCTTCAAGCTCAATTCCTGCTAGGAAAACAAAATACTCTGGCAGATGACCTAAGCAGAAATCTTATGGACCCTTATGAGTGGAAACTGGATCCACAAGTCTTCAGCATGATAACACAGAAATGGGGGAGCCCAGACCTAGATCTATTTTCCTCTTCCCCAAAATCATCAACTGGACAAATTCTGCACAAGGACTTATCACAGACAAGCATGGAAAGTGGATGTCCTATCCTTCAGTTGGAAAAACCTATCAGTCTACACCTTTCCTCCTCTGCCTCTTCTCCCCAAGGTCTTGTTAAAGGTCAGGCAGGAAAAAACAAAAATGATCCTAGTTACCCCGGACTGACCTCTCCACCACTGGTACCCAATTCTAAGGAATATGTCTCGTCTCCCTCCTTGGTACTTGCCTCAAATACCTCATCTACCGTCTCAGCAGAGCAGTCACATTCTGCACACTCAGCGCCAAACTTTGAACCTGGTAGCATGGCTGATCATGTAATTATTCAAACAACACCTCTCAGTAAATCTGTGATGGATATCATTTTGGAAGCCAGAAGGCCTAGTACTAGAAAATCTTATGCTGATATAAATGGAAGAGATTCTGTGCTTGGAACCAAGCACAAGGAACAGACATAAAACCAAATATTCCTCAGATTTTACAATACTTGACTGAGATGCTTGACGAGGGCCTATCTTTTTCTTCAATAAAAATCCATGCCTCTTGCCATCTCGGCTCATTACAACACGGAGCCTCTCATCTTTTCTCATTCTCTGCTAAAACAGTATCTTAGAGGGGCCAAAAATTTAAGGCCGCCCAGAAGATCACCAACTTCTGCATGGGACCTCAATTTTGTGCTGGAAAAACTCACCTTGCCTCCTTTTGAACCAGCAGCTACTGCGGATATAAAGTTTTTATCTTGGAAAACAGCTTTCCTTTTGGCAATCACTTCAGCAAGAAGGGTTTCAGAACTACAGGCCCTCATGGCTGTGGAGCCTTTTATTACATTTTACCTGGACAGGGTGTCCCTCCGGACCAATCCTTCATTTATGCCTGAGGTGGTATCCAATGTGGCTCTTATCCAAACTATTCACCTGCCAACATTTTACCCAAATCCGCAGAACAAGGGGGAGCGGATTCTGCATTCATTAGACGTACACAGACAACTAAGATTCTACTTGAACAAGACCAAATCTCTAAGAAAGTCTGAGCAACTACTGGTGGCATTTGCTGCAGGATCAGAGGGAAAGGCTATATCAAAGCAGACTATTCCTAAGTGGATAAGCCACTGCATTCATTTCTGCTACTTGCATCATGGTAAACCAGTGCCCAGGGGAATCTGGTCACATTCCACCAGGGATGCCTCTACCTCAGCAGCCTTTCTCAGAGGAGTTCCAACCAAAGACATTCTAGAAGCTGCTACTTGGAGCTCTGTTCATACTTTTACAAAGCATTATCATTTGCTTCTCTTCTCTAAGTCCAGGGCAGGCTTTGCCACTGCAGTTCTGCAGGGTCTTACAGCCTCCCCTAATGCTTTTTAGTTCCATCCTCAGCTTTGGGATTTTACCCAAATGTAATGACTGCAGCAGTGAAATATGAAGAACATAGTACAGTTGTGTACACTTACCATAAATGTAGATGTTAGAGTGTATTCACTGTTGCAGTCCAGGTTACCCTCCCGCCATCCCCCTTTTTCTTCTAGAACTTCTCTTTCCTTTACTATATTCTAAGGCCTTTGTGGTGCATTTGCTTTTAGATGAAGGTAAAGTTTATGTTGCTAAAGTGCATTTATATATATATTGTTTATTTATATGTACATATTTTTGCTCCCCATTCGGGGGGCACCTGACATCTGAGGCAAGAAAAACTGAATAAAATGGCATCTGCTGCATGTTTTATACCCCTGACGTCATGGAAGAGGAGCCAGCAACCGACGCAGGACCCAAGACTTTGATATTCAGGCCGAATGAGGGCAACCTGCCAGCAGATTACCCAGATGTAATGACTGCAACAGTGAATACACTCCAACATCTACATTTATGGGAAGTCTACACAACTGTACTATTCTGCACCCCCAGCTTCAAACCCTGACCCTTGCAGCCTGGCTAATTACCTGAGCTATCCAATACCATCCCTCAGTAAGCAAGTGCTGGATGTTATTCTGGAGGCAAGGAGGCTTAGTACTAGAAAATCCTATGCTGAAAAGTGGAAAAGATACTGTTCCTGGAGCCAGACAGAGGATGGGCAAAACAGTGCCCAGCTTACCGTATATTCTTCAATACTTAACAGAGATGCTCCACAAGGGCCTTTCCTTCTCATCTATTAAAATTCATGCCTCAGCCATTTCTGCACATTATAATACTGAGCCACCCTCTTCTCTCACCCCCTGCTGAAGCAATTCCTCAGAGGGGCCAGAAATTTAAGACCACCCAGGACAGCCCCTACTCCAGCCTGAGGCCTTAATTGTGTATTGGAAAAGCTCTCTACCTCCTTTTGAACCAGCTGCAACTGCAGAGATGAAATTCCTATCTTGGAAAACAGCCTTCCTTCTAGCCATCACTTCAGCAAGAAGAGTGTCTGAATTACAGGTCCTCATACCAGTGGACCCCTTCATCATCTTCCATGCAGACAGGGTGTCCCTCAGGACCGATCCTTCCTTTATGCCCAAGGTGGTATCCAGTGTGGCCCTTAATCAGTCCATTAATTTGCCAACCTTCTTTTGTAATCACAGAACAAAGGAGAACGAATACTGCACTCTTTGGACGTGCACAGATAACTTAGATTTTATTTGGACAGGACTAAGCCTCTCAGGAAAACTGAACAGCTGCTAGTTGCCTTTGCTGCAGGGGCAGAGCGGAAGGCCATTTCAAAGCAAACCATTTCTAAGTGGATAGACCATTGCATTCATTTCTGCTATAAGCACCTTGGAAAACCTACCCCACACGGGATAAGATCACATTCCACCATGGCTGCATCTACTTCAGCAGCCTTTTTCAGAGGTGTCCCCACCAGGGACATCCTAGAAGCTGCTACCTGGAGCTCCGTACATACGTTCACCAAGCATTACCACTTGCCTATTTTTTCTAAATCCAGAGCTGGTGTTGTCACTGCAGTCTTGCAGGGCTTAATAGCTGGTCCTAATGCTCTCTAACTGCCTCCTTACTTCCTTAGCTGTGGGAATCTACCCAAATGTAATGACTGCAACAGTGAAACACGAAGAACATAGTACAGTTGTGTACACTTAGCATAAATGTAGATGTTCAAGTGTATTCACTGTTGCAGTCCTGGTTACCCTCCCTCCAGCCCCCTGACTTCTCTTAGCTATACCTTTCTTCTTGTTTACTGTATTTAAGCTTTCTGGTGTATTTGCTTTTTGTTGGAGGTGTAACCTTGTATATAATTGCTTCCCATTATGGGGGCACCTAACATCTGGGGCAAGAAAAACTGATGTAATGGCGTCAGCTGCATGCTTTATACACCTGACTACCTGACATCATGGAAGAAGAGACTGCATCCGGCTCAGGACCCAAGACTTTGATAATCAGGCCGGCTGAGAGCTACCTGCAGGCAGGTAACCCAAATGCAAGACTGCAACAGTGAATACACTCGAACATCTACATTTATGGTAAGTGTACACAACTGTGTTTCTCGTATTCATCTGTTACAATATTTACATGAGAGAGTTCTCCGCAGTAGGCAACCTGATGTCGGCCAGTATACAAAAGTCTTTCACTACTGTAGGGTGCGTGGTACGTCGCAGGTAGGCTGATGTCGTACATCGGCCATAAAAAATGATGTATGCACCAACCTCAGAACTTCTCTGCCACCAGTCCAGATGCCACCTTCGAACATTGGTCTGTTCGCTGAGTCGTAAGCTGTGTTCCAGCGATTTTCTCAGGTAAGTGCCCCATTAGGGAATTCTTGTTTCTTTTACCTACTGTTTTGTGGTAGGGCTCATGTCATCCAAAAAAGGCAAATGCCAGTGTTGAAGACAAATTTCACATAAAGATAGCCATCTCCAGTGTTTGTTCTGCCTAGGGCCTACCTACGACCACAAATTCTGTCCCATTTGCCAGGCCTTTGTTCCCAAGACCTTAAGAAGTTGACTTTCCTCCTTAGCCATTTAGTTTGGAAAACCAGTGCTTAAAGTTGCTAGCTAAAAGCACGATGGAGGGATCCTCAGGGCTCTAGGTAGTCTGATACGAAGCAGAAGGCCAAAAACCCAAGGCCTTGAACCTTCTGCTGTGCCTCTTACCATCAACTCCTCTCCTGAGGTGGATGAGAGCCCGGAGATGCGTGCAGTTTCTGGTTCACAGACCAAGCCCGATTTTGAGGCCGCCTTGGGTCCAACCACAGGCACATCCTCAGAGGCTGAGCAGGCAATCCGTCTTAGATGTACAAGGGGAACCAAGGCTCGTGATAATTAAAGTTCCTAAGGGGATACCTCAGGTCATTGTGCAGGAGGAAATTCACTCTGATATTTTTGATTGTAGGCCTACGTTCAACCCTCCTACATTACATAGGGCAGAACTGCATCAGAAGAAGCAGAAGTCTAAACAACTGCCCCTTCCAAATGACCCTCAGACTGATTGGCAGTAATTCACACAAGGCCTTTTCAAGGCCATTGTGGCCCATAAGCCTCCTCCTGGTGTTTCAGGATCCCCCCCAGCACTGCTGCTCCACATAAAAGGTTTAACGAAGAGGTTTCATCAGTGGAAGAAGTATCTTCAGAAGAGGAATCTCTGGCTTATTCCTCACAGATCCCCTCCCCTTTAGTTACGTCTCCCCAGAGGAGGACACCAATGGGAACTGACTCGCCCATGGAAGAACTCTTTAGGTTCTAACCTACTTGTGTAAATTGCTCAATGCTGGTTTGGCCTTCTCTTCAGTGAAGGCTCACATGTCCGCTATTTCTGCCTCTGTCTCCCCCTCTAGCTAGCAGATTTGAGGATAAACAATTTCTTAAAGGCTTCCTTCACATTATATGTCCCAGGAAACCTATCCCTCTTCTCTAGGATCTTAATCTTGTACTCGAAGAGCTGCCCCCCTTTCGAGCCAGCTTCATCAGCTTCTCTGCAACACTGCTCCTGGAAAACTGTACTGCTACAAGCTTTAACTTCAGCCAGATGTGTGCCTTAGCTCCAGGGTCTAATGGCCTCTTCCCCCTTTTTGATTTTTCATAAAGACAGTGTGTCCTTGCATACCAGCCCTTTTATGCCCAAGGTAGTCCATGAATTGTTATTCAGCCAACTCTGTTCATTTACTTACCTTCTTTCCTTCTCCCCAGAATTCTAGTGAGAAGGTGCTGCACACCCTGGGTGTGCATAGACAACTTAGATTGATTCTTGTCTAAATAAAATCTATCAGGAAATCAGACCAGCTTTTTGTTTTCTATCATCCCAGGGCTCTGGGATTGCCTTTTTCCAACCAGACTATTTCTAGTTGGATTTCTTAGGCTATTTTGTTTCATGTGAAGCAAAGGACTAGATACTAGCTCTGTTCTTGAAGCAGCTACATGGACTTATGTGCATACCTTCACTAAACATTACAAATTGGATGGCATTTCCGAGTGTAGGGCAGGTTTTACCAGGGCTGTACTACATGGCTTCCTGGACAGCTCGACTGCTGCTTCCTCCATAGTCTCCTCATGAGCTTTTTTACTCCCCCTCATGTAAAGAATACCGCAGCAGTTGAATAGGACACAGAATAGTTGTATAAAATCTTACCATAACGATAGATGTTCTCTTCTCTCTTGGCAGTATTCCAGTCCCTCCCTCCTTCACCCTGGTTGTTCTTTACCTTGGATGGTCATACCCTACTTTTCCTTAGGCTGCTTTCCTCCAGGGGCATTCAATTCTGAGGTCAGTGTGTGCGTGCATCACTTTTATGGCCAACATATGATAGTCTACGTGCGACTTACCACTCACCCTACAGTAGGAAAAAAGTAAGGAGCTCCAAGACCCAAAACATTTTCTGGTCTCCCCAATTCCTAAATATTGCAGGAATTACCCTGCAAAAACCTTTGTCAGAAGAGCCCCTGCTCCAGCCTTCACCACCACTTCCAGGCACTGAAAATGGCCCTGGAAGGACACCCCAAGGACAGCCTCTCCTCAGTCCCCCACCTGGCAGCTCTTTCAAGACAGAAACAGTAATGCGTAACTTCATCAGCCATCTTCGCCTCTCATTCCACCTCTTTCATGTCTTCCCCTCTGGAGAAATGTCACTTCAGATCGATGGGTTCTGGCAGTAGTGGAAAAATGATACTTCATGTCCTGGCAGGAAAAACCCATGCCACAAGGCATCCCCTTCCCTCCCAAGAAACAGCTTCACCTAATCCCTCAGGTTATCCAAGAACTACTCACCCAGGGGACCATAGAAACTGTCCCCCAGGGCAAGAAGGAAGAGGGTTTTACTCCAGGTTATTCCTGGTGCCAAAAAAAGATTGCCCTTGGAAGGCCCATCCTAGATCTGTCCTTCCTAAACTTCTTTCTGAAGGTCCCTTCTTTCAGAATGCTATCACTTCAAAGCCTTCTTTCACTATTGCCACCCAAAGCTTTCATGGCCACTTTGGACCTGAAGGAAGCATACCCCCATATTCCCATCCACCCAAGCTACAAGAAGTATTTGCATTTTGCTGGACCCTCTTCACACACATTCAATTTACTGCCTTGCCCTTTGGTTTATACATTGCACCGAGGGTCTTCACAAAGTGCCTAGCCCCAGCAATAGCCTACTGCAGAACAAAGGGCATTCAAATCTACACCTACCTAGATGACATCCTCATTCTAGCATAAGAGGAAATCACCATCAGGAATCACCTTTTGTTCTCCATGTCCCTGTTCCAGAGATTGGGATTCACCCTCAACCTAGCAAAATCATCCCTCACTCCATTCCTGGACTGCAGAATAAGGAACGACTTGATGAAGGTCTTCCTTCCTCAGGACAAGGTAGCCTCCCTAGTCAACCACTTCCAGGACCACCTCCTGGTCAGCAACCTCTCATCCAGGCAGTTCATGCACTTTGTAGGTCTGATGGCAGCCACAATTCCTATGAGGTCACTTGGCAGGCTGCACATGAAGTTCCAGTGGTACCTGAAAAATATGTGGTCACAACACCACTACCCCCTGGACTTTCAGGTATTCTTCTTACCATGCCTGAAGACAGAACTGAGGTGGTGGATCCAGAAAGTACGACAGAACCTTAGCCTACCCCTGCAACCCACCAGTCCAGTCCAGTCCATGCAGACTGATGCCACCGATCTAGTGTAGGGAGTGACTGTGAATGGCCTCAAGGTGCAGGCCCTATGGGAGCTCTCAGCCCAGAAAAAACATATCAACATAATGGAGATGACTGCGGTCCACCTAGCACTGCAGGCCTTTCTCCCTCTCAAGCAACCAGGACCCTTACAAATCTTCACAGACAACACAACTGTGATGTGGTGCATCAACAAAAGGGGGGGGGGGGCAGATCTTACCTGCTCTGCAGGCTAGCAATGCAGGCATGGGAGTTAGCCTCTCGGAACAACATATCATTGCAGGCAGTCTGTAATCTATCCCAGGACAACCATCAGGCGGATTCTCTCTGCATCACGAGTGGATGTTTCACAGAGATGTGTTCTTAGACATTACCCACCAGTGGAGCACAAATCAAGTAGATCTATTTACCTTCCCCCAGAATAGACCATTGCAGCTTTTCTGTTCCAAGGATCCCCCCAACTAGCCTGGAGAGTGGAGGCTTTCTCCATCTCTTGGAAGGGAATATTCCTTTATGCCTTCCCCTCCCTTCCCATTCATTCAGAATGTCCTCCTAAAAATCAGGAGGGACAAGCTAAGAATCTTGCTGGTGACTCTCTATTGGCCAAGGCAGCATTGGTTCCCCCTTCAATCTCTTTCACCACAAGTTGCCTCACAAGGTGATCCTGCTCACACAACAGAAAGGATCTCTCATTCATCCACAGCTGGAGATGCTCTTCTTAACACTCTGGGTGATGAACTTTTTATCCTTTTTAGACACTGCTACACAGAGGACATGCTGTCTATCCTACAGGAGGCCAGGAAACCCAATACCAGGATGTCCTCTGTTTCCAAATGGAAATGGTTCTCCAAATGGTATCTCCAAAGGCAAAGGGGGACCCCCTTCTAAGCAGATGTTCCTCTAATCTTAGCCTGTGTGTGTGAGCTCATAAAATCAAACCTTTCATATTCATCAGTGAAGGTCCACTTATCTGCTATTTCTGCCTGCTTGCCTCTGGACCCACCTCTACTTTCCAGATTGGATGTCAAACTATTTTTAAAAAGGTTTCTCCCCCTTAAGTCACCAAAAAAAAAATATTCTTCCACCTTGGGATCTAAACTATGTACTAGAAAAACTCACAATTGCTCCCTTTGGGCTAGCTAGCTAGCTGTACTTCTCTGCAGATGTGCACATGGAAAACTGTCATACTAGTAGCTTTTACCTCAGCCAGAAGGGTTTCAGAATTACAAGCACTAAAGGAATCCCCACCCTACACAATCTTCCACAAAGATGGGATGACCCTGCGTACCAATCCCTTCTTCATGCCCAGAGTGGTCAATGAGCTTGTCAGTCTGTTCACTTACCCCACCTTCTTTCCTTCCCCACAGAATGACAGAGAGAATACTCAACTCCCTTGAGGTCGACAGACAATTAAGGCTCTATTTGGACAAAACCAAAGGTATCAAAGTCCAATCAGCTCATTGTCCTTCCACCCCAGGGCAAGGTGGTATCCAAACAAGCTATCTCCTGCTGGATAAGGAAAACTGTCTCCTATTATTCCTACCATGGGAAACACTTATTACCTCATGGGGACAAAGGCACACTCTGCAATAGCTGTGGCTTCTTCTGGGGCACAACTACCTTTCTTGTGGCAGCGACGTGGTCCTCTGTGCATAACTTCACCAAACATTACAAATTGGACCATGTCGCCAGAGCAGGATTTGCAAGGGCAATCCTGCACGGATTCCTAGAATCTGCAGCTTCTTCTGCCACCCTTCCTCCTACTTTGAGATGTGTCACTCTCCCACAGTAAGAATACTGCAACATGGGAATAGGACAGAATAGTTGCGTAAAATCTTAACATAACCATAGATGGTCTTCTCTTCCATGTTGCAGTATTCCTTCCCACACACCTATCCCCCTTCACTACATTTAACCTGCCTAGATGCATCATTTGGTACTACTTAGATTACTGTCTGACTGGGCAGTTAGTTCTGAGGTCTGTGCACACAGACGTCACATTTAAGGCCCCTGGTTTATGGCCCTGTGTGTGACAGCCCACACACCTGGCAGCAACCAGGCTTGAGCTTTTCCATAGGAGCCGACATTTAGGTTGCCTGAGGAGGAGGATCTCGCAATAAGAATACTGTAACATGGAAGAGGAGGACATCTATGTTTATGGTAAGATTTTGCACAACTATTCTTTATCTTTAGTATAGCTACATAACTTAGGATTGTTTTATGTCTTCTTAGCCATTGGATTTGCATCTTGAGTATTGTCTAGTAGTGTCTCATCGTTGCAGTCAAACATTTTGAATTTCCTCCATGTAGGTTGAAAACCCATTAGAAGAAGCTATTAAATTTTTGACACCACTGAAAAACCTTGTCAGAAACAAAATTGAGACTCACCTTCTTGCCTTTGAAATTTACTTTAGAAAAGGTAAGTGATTTTCTTCATGATATGTACACTGACATTGTCTATGAAACATTTTCTTCTAGTTGAGAATATTTGCAGAATTTCTGTTCATATAGTGCATTCAATATTTCTCTCCAGCATTACTTTTTACTGCCAATTTGGCATAGATGTGGAATTTGCTTTTCAGTTTATTTCCCTTCTATAGTACAAATTAATCAGCAGTGTTGATCCTCTGTTGTCTCAAGCACATTTAGTATAAAAGGACAGTTGGCTGCAGTGGATGTGTGCATAATTTCATAGATGTCTTCAGTTTCTGGTGCTGTTCTTTTTGTTTTTTTTTTCATGTAGGCATTTAACTTCACATAAAATATTGACTCTATCTTTGCTTACCCATCTAAGTTTCTTGGCTGAGGTCTGATAAAGTAATTACACTAATGCAGTGTAAGACTGCCTCATTCTCATTAAAAATAATCTCCAATTTAAACCCAAAGGACTCAGACATACTAAACTGGAGCCAGCTCCATTTAAACCAGTAGCATGCAGTAAGCTTAACATTGTTACCCCCACCTGTGCAATAGCCACATAATGTAAACACAAACATGTCTTAAGCTGATGCATTTAAAACAAATGCGTACCCAAGCCTGTTAGAATTCTTAAGTCCAGGCATCAACTTAAACCCTCAAATGTATCTTTTTTGCTACATAGCATCAACAGGTCTAAGCCAACATGCATTACATTCTGTGACACTACAGTAAACGCACTGGTGCAAAAAGGGGGTCACACAACCAGCATGCAGAAGCCAATTAAGGAAACGGGGCCAAGTTTACATCTGGCAACATCGTGGTCATATATTACACAGATGCTCCACCTACTTGGTTGAGCAAGGGCAGAGCGACGGTTAACTTTCTCTCAGGTGACAGAATCCACATTGTTATTAGACCTCAAGTCCCTTCACCCCAGGTACACACATGACCAGATCATTGTGCATGTGGAGTGGATGACTTCAGATTCTTGCAGGAATTTAAGACTCTAGATTCACCTACGTGGGTCATGTGAATAGAATTGTGATGGAGCTTTGAATGTGCATCTGAATTGGGTGTGAAACTAGTATTGATCAGTATGCCGTCGTTGCTGAGAGTGATTCCTAAATAAAAGCAAGAGATAATTGTCTGATTGGCTCAGCTACTGGTGTCATTTTAATAGGGGTACAGTATAGATCTTCTTGGGAAGTGATAACTGACAACCCCAGCTGCTTTACTAGGGATGTCCAGCATATTTCTCTTATGGTTTCTATTATTGGACAACACTTTTCCCCTCCCCATATTGCCTTTTACAGGCAAGGCCATTGCCTTCAAATTACCTATTTAGGCTTTCAAAATCTAGCCAGTATTACGGTGGCAGTGCTGAGTGCCAGAAACATTAACAAAAATTTGCTTTCCTAGCAGACATTCCTAATCCTGGAAAATTTAGATGTTTGTGTAGTTACTAAATATGGTTTCAGAACAGGGGTAGCACCCACCCTCAGTACAAGGATTTAATGTCAACCAGTCCTGCAGACCAGTGCTAAATTGGAAAGTGTTGCTAGAGGGAGGTAATCTGTTTCTAAAAAGCATTGCCTCCAGATTCATTCTAGAAGGCAATGAATTTGAACTCCACATGCTTCTCATGGTAAACAAAACCCTTTACTATATCATTACCAGTTGCCCATACCCCCACATGACACCAGAAACCACAAGTCACATCTAAACAAATGATCAACTCTAACCATAAAACACAACCCTATCCTCTTGGTTGTCTTCAATTACCCCACCATAAATTGGGGGAACCTAAACTACCACAAATAAGTATGCATAAAATTCCTGGACTTCATTAATCTAATTCGTTAACTGTCTAGTCTAAACCCCGAGGGGGTGCTCATAAATATTGGCTTTGATTTTCACAAATGTAGCGTGCTATAGTTATATAGGCTCAGACCCCTATCAGATTTTAGTTTCAAAACTTTCAAAGTCATATGGTTGGGACTATGTGATCAAAGTTTTGAAACTTCGAACGTTTTGAATGGAAATTGCAGTACAGAGCCGAGCAAGAAATGTACCCTTTTTTGCAATGTAGTGCGGTCTCTATGTTGGTATATTTAATTAGCAGAGTGTGGGGGGGGGTGCAGGGCAAAAACATTAAAAGTAGATTTTTTTAATGTTCGAAGTTTTAAAAATTCGATCATAGTGTCTTGGCCATATGAATTTTGAAGTTTCGGAACTTTGATAATCTGACATAGATTTAATGACTCGTAAATAGGCTTGGCACCTATTAATGAATCACTGGAGAAATCTGATCACCATGCTGTAACATCTTAAGTGCAAGATCCGAGTTATCCAGTTTGACCTCTAACTGCAGAGACCTCGCCAAGGCAGATATCCTCCAACTGATGAAATGATGGAATTTAAGCATCCTCCTCACCTCAGTGTCCTTACATCCCAAGTTTACTTTGAGGATTTGGAAACCCCATAAAGCATAAATACAATGACAAATTTAAGAACAAGCCTATGTTGCGAAACCCCAGTGTTAAACTGTACAGTAAGAGGAAGATGAAGAAACATATAGCCCGTAAAAGTAAAACTGACACCCCATCAGCTAGAGAAGAACTCAAAAAGGTCAACAAAGAATTTTGAAACAAAATCAGATCCTTCAAAAGCAAGTAAGATATGTGTCATCACCCATGCTGAGTATAAACAAAAAGCCACCTTTGTCGGGAACCTCAGAAGTAACACCCAACAGTGCTCTGAGTTAATACAAAATAACACCACATACTCATCCCTGATGATCTGTCCAACATATTGGAGGACAAATTCTGCTCAAATTTTGCTCCCCATCTAATTATCTACAGCACATTATATACCTATGCCTCCCCCTCCCCTCAGTCACCTCCCGGCAAAGTCCTACCTCCATGGCTAAGAACACTAGCTCCATAAGCCCAGGTAATATGCCAGGCTTGTCTTCTTGTCAACACCAAACATTGTTTGACTGATTTCGTTCAGTCTGGTCAGTCTCAGGCTTTCTTCTGGATTTGTACTAGGGGTATTGAGAACTGCTATAATCATCCCACTTCACAAAGGGGGATCCACTGCCACCAGGAAACTGTAGACCCATAAGCCTCACAAGCCCCATCTGTAAGGCAGTGGAGCACATCATTATGGAACTCTTTTACAAAGACAAAGGCTGTCTTCAAACCCTGCACCCAAACCAGTTTTGGTTTGTTAAAGGTAGGTACTGATTCCTAAACATGGTAGAACAAGTCACCAAAGCATTAAACTTTTGCAAGTGTATTCCCATTGCATACCTCGGCATTGCTAAAGCCTTTGATACCTTTCCACTTTCTTCCGTCATTGGTAAGGTAATTAAAAAAAAAAAAAAAACTAAAAGTAAACTTCTGTGTTACCAACTGAATAGCAAACTGTCTCACTGATAAATCCTGACTCTTAGTTTTTGAGGCGCACACACAACCAAAAGAGTAAATGTTCATTGTAGTCAATTTACAGTACTAATTCTTTGGTATTCCTGCTGTAGAGAAGCCTGAAATCGGCCTAAATACTAGTGCTTTTTTACCATCCCTCAGCTGGTGGACAGTCCAGGCAGACCCAGAGTGTGGACGCACGATTATAAAAGGGTCATTATCAGGGAAAATCTTCATTTTTTTCTTACCATGTAGTCAGATGCTTCACATGTGTGTTCCTTCACGTCATCAGTCCATTGGTCTGCTTGAATTACCTTGATGTCCTGACTGGAATCACTGTTGTGGTATTCATAACCGATGGGTTGTCATCTTGCTGGGATACCAATGCTTTACCTTCCCAAGGACGTATGTCTAGAGTGTAACCTCAGCTTGTCAGCATAGGGGTATGTAAAGTGACATGCACGCAAGATCCTCAGACTCTTGCCGCCAGCCCGAATGCAGATATTGCACCCAACTTGACTGTTCATTTGGTACCATGGCTTTGCTTGTTGGTGTTACATAACTACCCTGTTGAGCTATCCTTTCTAACCTTTTGACTGTTAATTGCTATTGGATGCCAGCTAGGATTCATAAGTGAGAGTGCGGTAGGCAAATTCTGTACAAGGACTTGCACGCCAGTGCATTTTCTGTGTAGGCCCTGAACACAATTGAAGATCTTGTTCCATTTGTCAGTCCTTTGTTCCTAAAATCCTCAGGTCGAGGCTTTCTATTCTTAATACCTTTCTTGAGACCATGTGCTTAAAAAACTTAGCCCACTCTATCATGTTGGAATCCCTGGCTCCAGACATCGGCCTTTCTCCTAAAATGAAACTTGAGGCCCAGAAAGTGCTTGGTTTCCTTCATCTCTGAATCGGATGTACCTACTGAGATGATTGAACCCGCAGTACATCAGAGTTTATTTCAAGAACCTGCTACAGTGACCCCCTGAGGGAAGGCCACTGTAAATCTGAAGGCTTTGTAGATAATCTTTTCCTCTGATCCAACTGCATCTCATTATTTCAGAGAACCCACAAGGAATCTCTCAGATCCTTGTATGAGAAGAGGTTCCAGGAAACCTTACCAAAGTGTGCAAGGTTTCTGACCCTCCTAAATACATACAGGTAGACATCACACCTAAGAAGAACAAATAAAACCTTAGGCATGCAACATCCCTACAGCTTTCAGAATTACTGGAGGTCCATACACCTGAGGTAAATACTCTATTGGAGACCTTTTTCTTGACTATTAATTTTTTTAAACATGTTTTTTCGTGGAGGCAGATTCCCCACAGTGCCTTTTTTATTTAGGCCTCCAGCACAACATTGCTAGCTGTCAACTTTGTGCTAGGCTAATTCAAAAACCATTAAGAATGCATTCAGTTAGATATGAAATTGAGTGAAGCAGGACCTTCACATACCTCTGCACCCACCAGTTCCCTGACTGTCTTGTTCCTTTCCTCTGGTTCCTTTAGCAAGATTTCATATGCCGATTCTGCAGTCGACTCTTGTCGGTACAGTGGTCTGTTTTTCAGCAGCCCAATTCGCCTCAGTCAGACTTGCAAAAAATTTCTTCTGTGATGGATTTGCTTGGATGAAGTTTTTCAAGGCCATCTATTTGTTCTGCCACTGCTGATGGCCACAGACACTTCCCCACCTTAGGTGGGATGCAATATGTGGGAAGGCAGTCCAAAGTATATTGTCCAAGAAGAGGCCAATGTGCATATCAGTGTCCTTGAAATGAAAGAGAGTCGTCCTAGCATTGCAGGCCTTTCAGACTGGCAGTATGTCTGTATTCTGGGACATCAGCAAACGGGGAGGAACCAGATCTTATCTGCTATATTGAAAGGCAGTGAGAGTGTGGCAGTGGGCAATCTCTTCTGGCCGCTTTCTCATAGTAGTGCACGTACTAGGGAAAGCCAACGTGCTTGCAGACAAACTAAGCAGGTCCATTCTGATGCCTCATAAGTGGTTTCTCCATTTCAAAGTGGCAGAGAATTTTCCATTGATGGGGCCAGCCATGCTGTGATTTTTTTTTTTTGCTTCTCCCCTCAACAGGTGTAGCAGTCTGTTCGTCCTGATCCTGCATCTAGGTTACTCATCGAGAAATGATCTAGATGTTCTTCGTGTTTCACTGTTGCAGTCATTAAGTTTCCAGCAGCATGGCCGACTCCACGTGGGAGTCTATAGCGGCCTGCAGCAGGCGTCAGGGGCTGCGAAAGCGCCTCACTGAGAACCGGCAACTGGCTTAAGAGAAGCTTCGTCGTCTGTTTTGGGCCTCGGTTGTCTATCTCTGTCCTTTTCTTTGCGTTTTTTGTGAACTCCGGTAGTCGGATGGCTATCCGATGACATTTCTGGATAATTAAACCGGCGTCCAAAATAGTTTAAAGCAAAATCATGCCTTAGTAGTGCGTTGGCTAAATCTAGCACAAAACCGACAACCAGAAATGTTGTGATCAGGGCCTAGGCAAGGAATACAGTAAGAACAAAAATCCTTATGAGGTATTTGCTTTCCACAAGAAATAGAATTATTTACTTTTTCTGACATCGGTCTGGAGCAAGAAAAAAGTTTTCCTAACGGGGTACTTAGCTTTATTGAAGACTTCTGATCTGAAACTCGAACATGAAAATCTCAGGAGTAGGCCAACCGGCACTCGCGAACTGCTTCTGCTTCGGGCACTGCGTGGCAAGAATGACTAAAGAAAATGGCTTCAGCTGCATGTTTTATAGCCCTGACGACCTGACGTCAGGGAAGGGGCGACAGCAACCGACGCAGAACCCAAGACTTTGAAATTCAAGCCGACTGAGGGCAACCTGCCAGCAGGATTACCCAAATGTAATAACTGCAACACAGACCTCCCAACCGTCCCGAATTACTCTGTTTTTACCGAGTTTTGGGGTCAAAATGAAGGGGTGCCACGATTCCCGAGTGGCACCCCTTCATTTCCGATTTTTTTGCTTTTTTTTTTTTTATGCTTTAAATTTTCGCGTTGTCGGATCTGACGTGTGCGCGATGATGTCCGCTCCGTCAACGCTACCAGCCAGTCGGAATTATTTCTGGCTGGCTGTGAGCGGGCGGGAAATGGGAATTAAACAGCAGCAGCACTAATGCTGCCGAGAATGGGCTGCTGGCTAAGGGTTTTCTTTTTTTAAATTGCTATGCTGACAATGGGCTGGTGACTGGCGTTACTTTATTTGCACATTTCTGCCGAGTCAGTGCCGACGTAAACAGACTTTGGGCTGCAGGCTGAGAGAACGGGATGAAGCAAGGCAAGGCATTAGCCAGGTAAGGAAACAAAGTGTGTGTGTGCGCATGTGTGTGGGGAGGTGTGGTCACTAATGCAGCTCAATCAACTGATCTGTTTAAACCATCACAATGAATGGATTGTAGTGATTATTTCTTTTAACTATGCTTATATTTTATCTGCAATGGTTTAAATTATTAGACCTGTTCACCTTTGCTTTAGTTCTGGGAGCATGTGGATGCTGTCATTTTTCCACTGTTAGTTTGACTTCTTGATGTATATGTTGGGGGAAAGAATGTGCTCCAGCACTTCAGGCAGTGCTCCATACTGAATCAGGGTTGTAAGTCCAGAAGGGTCTGGGGGACCAGCCCACTTACCTTGTGTTAATACAAGGAGCAAAAAAAAGATATAGGTAAAAATAACTAACACAAATTTCTAGTTGGACTTCCTCTGTTCTCACTGGTTTATCATTGTGTATCATGTGCATGAGGAAGAGATGATGTTTCAAACTACAGAGCTGCTGCTTCAATAATTTAACTGTATATCAGCTAAATGGGTGATCTGGGGAGTATGCATCTGAAACGTAGTAAAGACATGCACTTCTTTATTCTATGCTCCTAGACTTTGACCAATAACTTTGCCTCCTAAAGCTCCAAACAAAATACCAGTTATTATTTTTTCTAAAGCTTATCGATATAATAGTCCATATATGCCCAAACGCAGGGAGAATGTTGTTGCACTCTTTTCTTTCCTCCTTTGCCTCATTGCTTTCTATTTATAATGTGGAGGTATCAGCTGATTTTATGGAATAATGGAATTTATTAGTAGTAGTTTGTGCATTGCTGTGTTGTGCCATTGCAGGTCTATTAGTTTTATATTTAACAAATAAATGCGCCTATAATTTTTGTAATCAGCTTGATTGAGATGATTATCTTGAGACAATGTAAGACATGCCTCATACTGTCGTGGTGATCACCAATTAATTAATCAGCACAGGACATGTCTAAGATATGTGCACATATTATGCCACTGAAGTCAGACAATACTAATATCAGGATTATCAGCAGGCCACCATACAACATGCCTACCCACAGTCGACATAAAACACATAATCCAGCCTATGCCGAGTTTCTAAAGCTTTACCTGCCCAAACCACAAACACCTTTGAAACGAAATATGGGCAATAAGCACCCCCAGCAGCACTCCAGACCAGCAACATGGATACATTTTATTACCTCCCATAGCACTAGGGGTCACCTTCTCAGTGATGTTAAACACAAAAGGCAGGTATCTTTCCAAACAAACATTCTAGTCATAGGTGTCACCAGTGTATGACATACTGCTGTACCACTCACAAACTGAGCAAGAAAAGAGTGATGGTCACTTGCTGGTCTAGTGCCAGGATTTGTCAGATGACACACACATGCACTGTGTGTCCTTGAATGGCAAGTGCCAGCATGTCATACTACATGTGGGTGTAAATTACTTGAAATGTGTCTCCTTGGACTATATGAAGAGACGCATGATGCAGTTCTTGCACTGTGTCACTGAGCAGCACTCTGCTTTCTCCAAAGATGATGCATCAGAATGAACAAAAAATGACTTGACTTCAGTAACTGGTTTAGTTATTGGTGTCATTTCAAAGGGTATGGTATTGTCTCCCAACCCAAGCTGAGAATCGAACGGGCGAACCTCTTGCTGTGAGGTAACAATGCTACTGCTGCTGTGTAATCGGAATAACATATGAAAAAGATATTATGTTGACCCTCTTGGGCTTTTTGAGTTGTGTACTAGAACCATTTGGGGCTGTGTTCTCTTTAGTGTTGTGGTTTTCCTACAGTTGGCAAGGAGAGAGTGTTACTTTGAGGCATTCCTTCATTGCTGAAAAAGCCACCAGGGCAGGGGTTCATGTAAATGACACAAACCTGGGCCTGCCCTGGACACTACACTTGAAGCTACATGGAACTGTGTAATATAGGCCTTTTGCTGGAGGATTTGCCTTTGGTTCTTGAGTGTAGAAATGTCCTCCTGGTGAGTCATTTTAGAGGTATACACACCAGTTTATGCCATTTCTAAATTTTAAGTGTTAACAGCAAATGTTAAGGCATATACTAATTTAGGCTTTTATACACCCCCCTATATCTCTCTTTGCCTAGAAATCTTGCTGCAAGAAGCTAGTAATGTAACTGCTGTCTAATAAATCCCCCCAACACATTGTTTACAGTTTGTTTTTTGAAAAGTTTATTCCTGTCTGCCACAAGGCTATTAAAATAAAGAAAAAAACAGATGTAGAGATATCCCCAACCACTTCAGCTTCATAGTCGAGATGGGTGCTCCCCTATGCAACTAGCAGTGCAACCCAGTTTAAGCTTGTATAACTTCTACAGTACCACTAGTTCCTTTTTGTCTGAGATAGGTTATTCTTTGTTTTAACTTGCAGTACTCTTGGTCGTTGAGGGTGGTTCATTGTCACTGTTTGGAATATTTAGAGTTTTCTGATTATGAGACCCTTATTGGAGTTAACTAATCTTCTCTCTCTCTCACACTCTCTCCCTCTCTCTCTCTCTCTCTCACAATAGTAGATAAGTTATTGTGTGTGTGTGGGGCTGGGTATTCACTTATTGTCAGGTTACAGGTATGAGCGCAATTTATTACTTCACTTTATGTTACGGAGACCTGGCCCTGCCTTTTTGTTTGCTTGCTCGTTCAGTTTGATACACATGATGTAAAATCCATCAATTGTCAAGTTATAGAGCTTCAATATGTTTATAGATTACTAAGGGCAATTTTCGTCAGAGACGTTTAAGTGGCTGTGGTCTGTGGAATAAAAAAGCTTCAGTGAGAATAAAGGCCATTGAGAGCCACACAGAACAGTATTACCAGGTTAAACTTGTATTCTAGTTGTTATGCCGCAATAAGTGCATATTAGTTATTGTACTGTTATCAAGGATCTGATTTCTTGAGTCCACATACTTACATTTGGGGAGGATTCCGGAGGACCCGGACATTATATAAATTATCTGAGTAATGTAGCATCCTAGTGGGATTACTGGACTCAATCCAGCTTCAGCTGGATGTACGTAACATGCAGCTAGCTTACTGAAACATTTGATCTGTTCTGTTAGTTCCTTTTAGGACTCATACACAACTAGGGTTGCCACCTTTTCAAATGCCCAAAGTGAGACATTTTTGGTACAAACGTCCGATTTTGCAGGACGAAACATGCCCACGGCCAGTACAAAGGACAGAACTTCACTTTTTTGCCTAAATAAAAGCTTGTTCTTGTAACATTTTAGTTTTTTATTCTGTTTATTATAACATTTAGGTGTTTCAGATACATAAGTGTTTTATGCAACTATTACTTAAAATATAGGAAATAATTTTGTCCTAAAATCTCAGGACATTTGCCATTTTTACAATTGTTTTGCAGGACACAACTGCGCAAAGAGGGACTGTCCCTCGCAAAGTGGGACAGGTGGTAATGCTAACATATATGCTTTGAAGAGAAATGCTGCTAATTAACTGTCACAGAAGCTGGTAGGGCTTGCATAAATATACACAAAGTCATTTAAAGAACAGAGGCAGGCAAGAAAGGAGCTATGAAAGCAATAGTAGCCTGGCTGCTTCATGCATTCAGCAATTGAGAAAGCACTGCTAGAAATACCTTGGTCTAGAGATTACATTTGGGGTTTCATTCCAATATGCTTTTCCTGTTTTTAATAGTTGAATGTTTTTATTATCTGTTTTCCAGAAAGAGCAAAAAAAACTGTTTATAAATTAGAAATGTCTTTTATGATGGAAATGTTCTGAATTGGGCAGTTTTATAATTGTTGGTTCATGCATTTTCTTTCATTACCTACAGTACAGCATACTGTAAAAATGTTCATTCAAACAATAAATTTAAAATGTGCTTTGTCTAGCAAGTGTGCTGTATTATACAAGGACTATAACTTAAAGTCTGGAAGGTGCATCAAAGAAAAGAACGCATCATGTATGTTGTTTTGTGTGCAAGGAGCCAATAATTTGAAAACAGCCCAAAGGTAATCTTTATCCACCACTGGCCAGATGCATTTTCTTTGGATGTGTTACAGGTTTTAATGCTGTTTCGATGAATGAGAGTTTCAAGGGCAGAGAACTGTTAATGCCAAGTCTGTTTTCATCGTGAGACAGTATTGCTTTATCAGATGTTTGTTAGTGTTTGTGCATTGATGTGCTACAAAATGTAAAAATAAAATCCAAAAAATCATTGTAGAAGTAAAGCAGTATGCATGCACACATTAGTGCTTATGGTAAATGGGGTGAAATAGCCAGGTAATGGGATATTGGAATGGTTACAGGGGGACTCTGGTGCCATATTTTGGTTCTGTTCAGTTTGTGTTTGAAAGTTGGTATCCCACAACTCCATTGGAGTAGGTGGGGTTATGTAATTGTATATGCAAATAAGATGTTAATCAGCGTACAGATTTGTACCTATTTTTCATGGTCCTTGTCCAGATTTTTGATATTTCCAGGTTGAGAGGTATGCTGCAACAGTGAATACACTTGAATATCTACATTTATGGTAAGTGTACACAACTGTACTTTCACAATTGGCCATTTGGTCTCCTTTATGCTTAATTCCCCATTTCCTTTAAGTATCAAATTCATGCAGAAAGCATAATGGTAGAGAGCAGAATTGTCCACATTGCACCTTTTTGGCCTTGTCAAATTTGGTTTCCCTTCTTATGTCCTCATCTTTGCATCCACCCTGGATACTGGACCCAGTTCAGACCTCATGTCTCATCTGGACATAACAGGCCTCAAGCTGACCACATGGCTTCTACATTTCCTCTGATGGTTAGATAGCCCAGGCTTTCCTCCCCAGTCCGACATATTTTTGTTGTCTCAAAAGGCTGCTGCTAGGAAAATTTACAAAAGTAAATGGAAAAGATCTTCAGTTTTGGGCCATTAAGAGATTTGGACTCTTTTTCTGCCCAAATACAAGCAGTACTTGAATTTTTAGCTTCAATATTCAGTCAGGGGGCTAGTTTCTACTATTAAAGTACAGATGTGAAGTTGTTCAGTCTCACCTTTCATTCTTTACTGATGGGTTCGGAGCCAATCCATCGGCTCCGATACGGCCGTTTGCAAAGCTCAAGGTTTGCCAGTAGCTCGAGACCAAGCCCCTTATCCCATGATGCAGTGCTGGAATTACCCCAGATCTAGTTTGCCGCTGCACGGATCTCAGTGGTTCCAGTTCGCTTGAGCCTATTTCGAACAAAAAAAATTGTGTTTTTGCAACTTTTTATATAACTTTTTCATATTCTTTGTAGCTTAGCCTTATAATAGTTATTGTAGTTGCTATAAGATCCCTTGCCCTTTGTGTGCCTTTTAATAGTGAGCTTAAATGTAGTGGCCTTATGTTTGGCCTGGTTCGTTAGTGTGTTTCCATATTATTCTAGTTGTTTCCCTTAAATAATATAGATATATGGAGTATAGTTATTCATATTTAGCTAGTGTTGACCCCCTTTTTCTTCAGGCCATTGTTTAGAGTGTGTTTTATATTTTACTCTAGTTTATTCCTCCATTTTTAGGCATGTTAACTTGAGCCTAAGAGTAGTTTTGTGATAAAACTGGGACTTTTAGGCTGTTTTTAGGCTTGTGTGGCTTTGTTTATAGTGTTAAGCCTAAAGGATTTTCTTGGGATATGTCTGAGGATAAGGACAAACACCCAAAGTCTGAATTCAAGAAATGTCCAGACTGCGGGCAAAAGATGTCTGTGACCGATGGGCACATTCAGTGCGTTTATTGTTTAGGTACTGTGCATTTGCAGGAGTCCTGCAGTATCTGCCACTCCTTTTCCTCTAGGATATTATTGGAGAGGAAAAGGAAGCTTGTGGATTGAGGCTTGCTGAAGCATCCTTTTGCCAAAGCTTTGAGTGACCAGGATGGGGCCAGCAAGTCCTCCAAATCTTCAGGAGACTCCAAAGTTTCTAGAGAGTCAAAAAAGTCTAAGAAAACGGAGGATTCCAGGACATCGGCTCCACAGCCTTCAGAGCTAACTGTCTTATTGTTTTGGGGCCGGCCCACAGTTCTGGAGCCCGTCTCTGAGAGACCTTCATCTCCATTCCTTCAGTCGGTACCTTCGGTGTATTCCTCTACGTCTTCTGTCAGCCTCTCTGATTTGGATATGGACTAATTGGTGCAGAAGCTGTTATGGGCACCAGGCCTTGCTAAATTGTTGTCTGCTCCGACACTAGCGTCTGAACCGAAGACCACCACCCCGATTTGACTGCTCCTCTGAGCCGTACCAGACCTTTGGAGCCAGAGGGCACCAACCTGCTGATCGTGGAGCCTTTGGAGCGGAGACCTGCTCCAGTGTTATTGGTTCCATCTACTCTGACGTCCTTGGCACCGACCGGGGACTCTAGGAGCCGACACTCTCCTGTCTGGTCCAGGGAGGTTAGTCGCCCCGACTTGGTGCCGACTCTTCCTCTCGGGGTCTCTGCTCGGATGAGCTCAGCTCCTACCTCCAGCTCGGAACCCATGGCCTTGGTGCGGGAGGGGCTGGCAATTCCTTCGGGTCCCTCATCTCCTTCTCATTGGAGCCGTGATGCCTTCGAAGCCATGAGGAGAGCCTTGTCCCCAAAGACGTCCTTGACACCAGCTCTGGCCTCTTCTTCCCCAAAGCACATGTGTCCGCTTCTGCCTCCATCATCCAGGCCAAGCGTAGAGACCCTGAGCCTCAGCTAGCCCCACAGGGTGCCCCTTGCTCTTCCGAGACCTCCCCAGAGGCTCCCACTGAGGAGGTCCCCAGGAAGAGATTGTGTAAGAGGAGACCCTTGGACTCCCCACAGGAGTCTGACATCTGACACTGACTTGGATGAGTCAGAAGGGTCCCCACGATCCCCCTCTGAGGATAGCTCCTTTGCGGAGATACTAGAGATCCTTAGGCAGAGGGGTGATTGGCAGTCCAAAAGCCCTACTGCTGTCAGTTCTCCTGAAGGCTTTCGGGTCTCAACCTTCCACCTCTTGAGTGTCTCCGCCCTTCGATGAGCTCATGCAGCTGGTCTATCGGAGGGTGTGGGAGTCACTGGAGTCCGTGGAACCTGTCCCTCGGAGGCCTAGTAAGTTCATTTCTACCCCCGTATATAAAGCCTTTTTGTCCAAAGGGGTCTCTGTTGATGCCAGGAAATGTCTGAGACTTACTTGTCGATCCATCCTCCTAACAGAGTCCAGGATCATGGATCGATATGGGAAACGCATGTTTAGTTCAGCGACTTTTACACTCTGATCCCTGAACTATTTGCCCATTTCACCAGACTGCAAAGAGGTCTCCTTAAGGAGTTAGGAGATACTCTTCAGGGTACTGTAACTGCAGGGGCTTCCGACAAAGTTGCTGCCCAGCTTGCTACCCTAAATTCCATTGTGAACTCGTCCATGCATCTCGTATCATATGCAGCCAATGAGACAAGTAGGGCAGCGGGTACAGGAATTGCTCTAAGAAGACATTCCTGGATGTGCTTGTGTTCCTTCGCGGACCCCTTTTGATGACTTATCTCTCTTTGGGCCCAAAGTGAAGGAAACTCACTTCTCTGGTCAACCCTATCAGCGCTCCTGAAAGGTGGCCCGGCTGTCCTGCTCTGGAGGCAGTCGGGGGTCGCTTATCTTTGTACCCAGATGCCCGGCAAGATATAACAAATGACAGCTGGGTACAAAGTATTATTTCCAGAGGGTATTTCATACCGTTCTCCACTGCACCCACACCTCCAAGGAGAATCCCGGACGTTCCACCCAGTTACAGGGAACAAGCAACTATAGAGATCCACAAGTTGCTAGAAAAAGTCATCCAGCCAGTCCCAGTAGACCAAACAGGATCCGGAACTTACTCAAGATTTGTTTTGGTTCCAAAGAAAACGGGACTGGAGACCTATTTTGGACCTCAGCAGACTCAACCAATTTGTGAGGAAAGAGAAGTTTTGGATGGTCACGCTACAGTCTATACTTCCCTTTTTAGTGAAAAACAATCGGATGTGCTCAGTAGATCTCAAGAATGTGTACTACCTCATAAAAATGACCAGGCCATCCAGACATCATCCGGGTTTCCAGCTGGGAGCCAATCATTATCAATTTCGAGCCCTGCCCTTTGGTCTCACTACAGCCCCCAGAGTGTTCGCCAAATGCATGGCAGTGGTCACGGCTCACCTGAGGCGTCTATGATTCCAGGTGTTTCTGTACCTAGACGATTGGCTCCTTACCTCCACCACCAGGCATCAACTGATTCAGGCAAGGGAATACACTCTGATGCTCTGAAATCACTTGGGCATTACAGTCAACTCAGAAAAGTCTGCCTTGTCGCCATCGCAGTATATTATTTTTATAGGGGCAGAGTTAGACACTTCAACCACCACTCTACGACTACCAATCGAGAGGGTGTTTCTTCTTCGCCAGCATGTCAGCTCAATGGTGTTGAAGGACAGAGCACCAGCTGCATAAGTTTTAAAAGTATTGGGTTTGATGGCGGCAGTGATCTTGGCCGTACCATTAGCAAGGATGCATATGCAGATTCTTCAATGGCTGCTGTTCACTCAGTGGTCTTATCGGGAACTTCCAATGAATCACATGATTTTAATTACAAACTCTTGCAAGAGAGATCTCCAGTGGTGGTCGACGTCTCTTCATGTAACTATAGGACGCCCCTTTGTACTTCCCCCAACAGTAGCCACTGTGATCACGGATGCTTCCCTGATTGGGGGGGGGGGGGTGCATTTTCAGGGAAAGACTGCCCAAGGCACATGGACGGATCAAGAGTCGCATCTGCATATCAGTGCTCTGGAGATGAGAGCAGTACTTCTGGCATTGCAATACTTCCAGGACACTCTTCCTGTAGGGACGATTGCACTTCAGACAGACAATATGTCAGTGGTCTGGTACTTGAACAAGCAAGGTGGGACCAAGTCTTACTCCCTTTGCCGAGAAGCCCTCAGAGTTTGACAGTGGGCTGTCTCCTCCCAGCGCTTTCTGTTGGCAACGCACATCCCTGGGAGATCCAACATGTTAGCAGACAAACTGAGCAGGGCAATCCTGATGCCGCATGAGTGGTCACTCAAACAAGAGAATGCGGGCAGGATTTTCCACAAATGGGGCCAACCTTGCTGTGATCTTTTTGCCAGTCACATTAACACGAAATGCAGAAGCTACTTTGCCCTGATTCCCCCTCCGGGAGAACCCCCGAGAGAAGCACTCGTACACGATTGGCCCCTGGGTCTCCTCTATGCATTTCCTCCAATCCCTCTAATACCAAGACTTCTACAGAAAGCAAAGTCGCTGGGAAGGACTGTCATTCTTATAGCCCCTCATTGGCCTTGGCAGATTTGGATCCCATTTCTTCATCATCATCTCTTGGAAAATCCATGGATTCTGGACCCACTTCCGGACCTTTTGACGCATCTGTCGGGGGACCTCCATCCTTTCTTGCAGTCACTGAAGCTAACAGCTTGGCTGCTCCAGTTCCCCTCATAGCCAGGCTTCATAACCTTTCTAATGAGACAAGGCAGATCCTCTTGTCTTCCCATAAGCCGTCCACCAGAAGATTATATCTTAGTAAGTGGAAGAGATTTTCCATATGGGCCTCTAAGCAGAACATTGATCCTTATCAAGCCCCCTTGACATCCATATTAGAATTCTTGACTATTATCTTTAATAAAGGAGCTGCAGCCGCTACAGTTCAGGTCCAGTTGGCTTCTATATCTAACTTTCATCTCGAAGTTGACGGGCTAAACATTATATCCCACAAGTTGTCCAAGGCTTTTCTCAAAGGAACCTTTCACATGAGGCCTCTAGTGAAAACTCCTTATTCTCCTTTGAATCTAAACTTTATACTGTCTTGCATAATTCTTCCCCCGTTTGAACCAGCATCATCTTGTGATCTCAAATTTTTATCATGGAAAACCATATTTCTGGTGGCTATTATTTCTGCCCGCAGTGTGTCAGAACTTCAGGCTTCATCTATCAGCCCTCCTTATTTTGATTTTCCATGTCGATAGAGTCTCTTAGGACAAACCCCTCCTTTTTGTCCAAAGTTTGTTCGGAATCTAATATCAACCAAGTCATTGAGTTGCCAGTTTTTTTCCCTAACCATTCCAATAAACTTGAGTATATGCTACACAAACTTGACATTCACAGACAACTCGGATATTATTTGAACAGAACAAAAGATGTTAGAAAATCAGACCAGCTCCGTCTCTTTCCCTGAAGCCAGAAAAGGTAGACCAGTTGCTAAAACAACGCTTTCAAAATGGCTATCTGATTGTATCACCTTTGTTTATTCAGCTGCTAATATGCCCTTACTACACAAGATTAAAGCTCATTCTACCAGAGCAGTTTCTACATAGTCTTCATTCCAAGCCAAATTGCTCCTTGATAACATTTGTGCTGCCGCCACTTGGTCTAAACCTCATACTTTTATCACTCATTACAAAGTTGATAAGGCCTCCAGGGACAGGGCTTCCTTTGGGTCTATGGTCCTGAAGAATATACTCCCGTGAGCCACCCGAGATTGAGGGTGCTAGGGACGCTACCCATCAGTAAAGAATGAACAGCGAGATTGAACAACTTCACATTAAGAAGTTATATATTTACCATAACGTTCCATGTGAGTTGTTCCATCTCGACTTCATTCTTACATCCCTCCCTCCATCCCCCACCTTGGCTGATGGTTGACCTAGAGGCTGGTCCCATCCTGCTTACTCAATTCTTCTTCCTCTCTAGGAGAAGGTAGTTCTCTTACATGGATATAGTACACACAGCAAACAAGATCTGAGGTAATTCCAGCAGTGCATCATGAGATAAGGGGCTTGGTCTCGAGCTACTGGTAAACCTTGAGCTTTGCAAGCGGCCGTATGGCTCCGAACCCATCAGTAAAGAATGAAGGCGAGATGGAATAACTCACATGGAACATTTTGGGGAGAACATAACTTATTTCCTGCCATTTCAAACTTCCATTCAGGTGAAAGTCATTTATCCTTAGCTGCTTCTAGGTTATGCAAGGCCTTTCTGAAAGCTGCCTTCTTGATTAGGCCCCAGTTAAGGACTCTACTCCTTCTTCTTGGGATTTAACTATCCTGCTTCAAGGTGTGATCCATGGACCCTTTGAACCTTCAGCAAGACAGACCTAAAGTTTTTGTCCTGGAAAACTGTTTCACTAATTCCTGTTATGTCAACTAGACGAATCCACAAATTCCAAGCTCTTTCCTCCAAGTCTCCTTACCTGGTTTTTCATAAGGATAGAGTTTCCTTATGTACTAACCTGATGTCCTTCAAGGATGCATCTGCAGTCCTTACAAATGGGTTGTCCTGTCGTCAGGCAGCCCTTCGGTCGGCCGGATTCCAAAGTCTGGGTCCGGCCTCGGCTGGTGTCGCACTTCACCCGACGTCACAGCTGCAGTTTTTCGGGTATAAAGGCATCAGCCGACGCCATTTTCCTCAGTCTTTCTTGCCGCGTGGCGCCCGAAGCAGAAGCTGTTCGCAAGTGCCGGTCGGTCAGAACCAGAGATTACTACTACCGAATACTACTTCGAAGACTTCTAAAAAGCTAAGTACCCCGTTGGGGACTCTTTCTTGCCTCAGCCGATGTCAGAAAAAGTGAATAACTGTTTAACTTGTGGGAAACAAATACCTCATAAAGATTTCCACTCTTACTGCTTACCTTGTCTAGGCCCAGACCACGGCGCAGCTTGTCTAGCCTGTGCTTCTTTTAACCGGCGGATGCTTAGACGTCGGTCGGAGTTTGCTGAGGAGTTTTTCGACTCCGACTTCGCAAATATCTAAGAAACGCAAGGAAAAGGACCGACACTCGCGGTCCGCGGTTTCGGCCGAAACCGCGGACCGCGAGTGTTGGTCCTTTTCCTTGCGTTAAGCCAACCGCGAGTGTATCGGTTTCGGCTGAAACCGAGCTAGCGGTCCCTCCTTCAGCCGAGGCCTCTTCCAACCTCGTGGAATCGGCTTCTGATATCCCACCTGCTGTTACAGTTTCTCAGGAATTATCAGACACTATTCCCTTGGATGTTTCAACCCCTGCACGTGGAGCTGCTAGGCCACCTGCAGCCATGTCCATTAAGGCCTTTGCCAGGGCTAAAGCAGCTAAAACTACTAAATCTGTGCCTGCTAAGCCCCCCTCTCACAGGCCTAGCTCTAGTTCACAAATGCTTAGTTTAGCAGAGGATCTTATCTCTTTAATCCGAGGATCCCAACCTCAACCAGACAGGGCCTCTCACCCACCTCCAGAGAAGAGGCCCAGAGCTGAGCCCCCTGAGCCAGTGTCTACAGATGATTCCTCTGATGACTCAAATGATACAGACCCTCCAGAGGCCCCATACTCCCCTTATGAAGACTCTGATGGTGAAGAGTCCATTCCTTCTGCCTCTCCGCCTGAGGAATTTTCCTTTGGGGAAACCCTGCATGCTATGAGGGAACAATTTCAGTGGCAGGGCCAAGATTTTTCAGATTCCTGAAAAAGGCTTAGAACCTTTCTGCATTTACCTCAACATAGGCCTTTAGCCATTCCTCCAGTTCTTTCTGTTGTAGATGATGCATTTAATGATGCCTGCTCTGCTCCTGATTCTCTGCCTCCGGCCCCTGTTAAGCCCGATAGATTCTACAGGGTCCCGGACACACATTACCACCTGTATGAGGCTCCCCTTGCAGATCCAGAGACTATCTCCCAGGGACCTAAGGCTGTAGCAGCCTCCTCTACCAAAAACCCCATCCCCTCTGAAAGGGAATCCAGATCCTTAGAGAGATGGGGTAAAAAAGTTTACACTTCTGCTACTCTTTCAGCTAGGGCCTTGAACTGTCAATTTCACATGATGCAGTATCAAGAATTTTTGCTAGATCAGTTAACCAAAAAAAGTGTCCTCTGATGAACCATTAGACAAAAAATCTGTTCAGGAAATGGTACATAACATTCAGCAAGTCAGTAACCATTCCTTAAAATGCGGCTATGATGCACTGGAGGCTTCCTTTAGATCAGCCATGACTGGCACAGTCATCAGAAGGCATGCATGGCTAAAAGAACAGGCATTACCAGACCATATCAAATCAAAGCTATTGGATGCTCCTATGGATAAGATCAATTTGTTTGGCTCTCCAGCACAACAAGTTCTGAAGAAGATGGAAGAGAAGGCAAAATCTGTCCAAACAGTAAAAGATTTCTTACAGGTCCAACCTCTGAGGTTTAGCAGGAATTGGCCCTCCAAGAATTGGTCCTTTCCAGACTCCTCCAGAACTCAGAGAGGCAGGAATAGGCGTTCAAGAGGCAGAAGCCAATCCAGGGGTGCCTACAGAGGCCGTCAGTGGCAGGGCAACAACCAACGAGGCACAGCCACAGACACAGCCACCACCACAACTACTGGTCAATCACAGTGACTTGGCTCTGGCACCGCCTACCAGGGAACAACTGCAAGCACCCTTAGGCAGGAAGCTAGCCTTATTTACAACAAACTGGCATTACATCACAAGAGACAACTGGATTTTACAGATAATAGACCAAGGTTACAGGTTTCACTTCCATACTCTACCAGGGAAGAGAGGAATGCCAAACCTACCTCCAAATCAAAAGACGGAAGCACAAAAACAGATTTCCCAATTATTAAGGATGAGAGCTGTAGAAAAGGTACCATCTATGGAGCAGGGCAAGGGATTTTACTCCAGACTCTTCCTGGTACCAAGAAAAGAAGGCAAATGGTGACCTATTCTCGACTTGTCCGCTTTAAACACATTCCTCATCGTTCCAAAATTCAAAATGCTGACCCTACAGCAGCTTCTTCCCATGCTGGGCAAGGAGTCTTGGCTGGTGACTCTGGATCTCAAGGAGGCATACCTGCATGTCCCCATACGACCAAACTGCAGAAGATACCTCAGATTTCTTGCAGGATCAGAGCATTATCAATTCTCAGCATTGCCTTTTGGCTTATCTACTGCGCCCAGTGTGTTCACGAAATGCCTGGCATCAGTAATTGCTCATTGCAGGCTTCAGGGGATCCAAATCTACCCATACCTGGACGACTGCCTGATACAAGCGGACAACAAAAGCAAGCTAGCAGAAGATTTACAAAGGGTCATTTATCTGCTACAAGCCCTGGGATACACAGTCAATATAAAAAAGTCAAGGCTGATACCATCCCAGAGAATAACCTTTTTGGGTGCAGAGTTGGACACATCAAGGCAAATGGCATTCCTAACAGTAGAAAAACAGGAGCAGCTACCTCTCTACTTCTTGGCCTTAACAAAACAGAACCATCTGACAGCAAGAAAAGTTCTGCAAGCCTTGGGCTTCATGGCATCCTGCATAATATTGGTTCCTCATGCCAGGCTGCATATGAGAAAACTACAGTGATACCTAAGGAATTTATGGTCTCAACACAAGCACAGCTTAGAAACCTATATTCCCATTATTCCATGCCTGAAGCAAGAATTCCTATGGTGGGCTCAGGCTTGTCAATCAAACACAGGATTGCCTTTTCACCGTGCTCAACCAAGCCAAACCATCACGACAGACGCCTCAGACCTCGGTTGGGGGGCACACATGCTGGACAAGTGCATACAAGGCTTATGGTCTCAAAACCAGCTGCACCTACACATAAATCTAAAGGAAGTGCTGGCAGTAAAACTGGCAATTCAGGCATTCAGACCATTCCTTCAACAAGGTCCATTGCTGATAAGGACAGACAACACCACAGTCATGTGGTACATCAACAAGCAGGGAGGCACACATTCGTATCCACTTTGCCGGATGGCACTGGATCTCTGGAATGTGGCCCTGAGCTACAACATTCAGTTAAAAGCAATTTTTGTACCAGGAAAAGAAAACATCCTAGCAGACATTTTAAGCAGGACTACCACGGATGCCCACGAATGGATGCTGCATCCGGACATCTTCAAGACAATTACAAGAAAATGGGGACTCCCAGAAATAGACTTATTTGCATCCCCACAATCACCAACTAAAGAAATTCTGCACAAGGACGTACCACCCACTTGCTTGGAAGGTGGACTCCCTATCCTTCAGTTGGAAAAACCTGACAGCATATGCATTCCCACCACTTCCTTTGATGCACCAAGTGCTATTGAAGATCAAAGAGGACCGTCCAAGGATCATTCTGATAGCTCCAGACTGGCCAAGGCAACATTGGTACCCATTACTGAGGAGCATGTCTCGGGAACAAATATGGCCACTACCCCTGGTTCTCTTGCTGTTAACACAGAACAATTTCAACACTCTGCATCCAAACCTGCAAACTCTGCAGCTGACTGCCTGGAACATTGCATAAGACCAATTAACCCAAATTTATCCCAAAGGGTTAAAGACATTATCCTTGAGGCTCGCAGACCCTCAACAAGAAAGAATTATTCAGCAAAATGGAAAAGATACCTCATTTGGAGTACTGCAAAAGGAGAAGATGTGTCACTGGTAAACATAGCCAGCATTCTGGAATACTTGGCTGAGCTCTTCCACACAGGCCTGTCCTATTCCTCCATCAAAATTCATGCATCAGCTATTTCAGCAGAATACGACTCGGATCCTCCTGTCTTCTCACATCCTCTGCTCAGACAGTTTCTGAGAGGAATTAAAAATGTAAAGCCACCTAGGAAGCCACCATTACCAGCATGGGACTTGAACTTTGTGCTAGAAAAATTAACACTTCCTCCTTTCGAACCAGCAGCAACAGCAGAATTGCAATACGTATCATGGAAGACTGCTTTCCTGCTGGCAATCACTTCAGCAAGAAGGGTATCTGAACTTCAGGCATTAATGGCAGTGCAACCCTTCCTGATCTTCCATCAAGATAGAGTGTCCATGAGAACAAATCCTTCCTTTATGCCTAAGGTGGTTTCCAGAGTTTCTTTAAATCAGGCTATCCACCTACCTACATTCTTCCCCAACACACACAACAGGGGAGAAAGATTGCTGCATACCTTGGATGTACATAGACAATTACGCTACTACCTGGACAGAACCAAGGGCAATAGAAAAACTGACCAGCTACTGGTAGCATATGCAACAGGAAGGGAAGGAAAAGCAATTTCAAAACAGACAATCTCCAAGTGGATAGGAAATTGCATTAGATTTTGTTACTCCTACCATGGAAAGAAAACTCCAGAGAACATCAGGCCTCACTCTACAAGGGCTACAGCCACTACCACAGCCTTCTTACGAGGAGTGGCTACCAAGGACATTTTAGAGGCTGCTACTTGGAGCTCCGTGCATACATTTGCCAAGCATTATAACTTACCTTTATACTCTAGATCCCGAGCAGGTTTTGCCACTGCTGTTTTGCAAGGGATCCTAACTACACCATAACTTTATTTTTCCACCTCCCCCAGTTTGGCTCTGGTATTCTACCCATTTGTAAGGACTGCAGATGCATCCTTGAAGGACATAGTACAGTTTTGTACCTACCATAAATGTAGATGTCCGATAGGAATGCATCTGCAGTCAGTATTACCCACCTGCCTTCCCCTCTGTGGTGCTCCTAGGGTATTTGCCCATCTTATAGCTAGCTGGGGGAATCTATTATGGTGTATTTGTTTGTATATATGTACATACATGCTTAGTTTTGTGTTTGCTCTCTACTATTTGGAATCATTGGCATTTATCCAAATTTAGCCTTCCAAGAGGGCACCTGGCATCTGGGGCAAGAAACACTGAGGAAAATGGCGTCGGCTGATGCCTTTATACCCGAAAAACTGCAGCTGTGACGTCGGGTGAAGTGCGACACCAGCCGAGGCCGGACCCAGACTTTGGAATCCGGCCGCCCGAAGGGCAGCCTGACGACAGGACAACCCATTTGTAAGGACTGCAGATGCATTCCTATCGGACATCTAGATTTATGGTAGGTACAAAACTGTACTTTTCTTTTGTTTAAGGTGGCTTCTGAGTCTAATATTAATCAGGTCATTAACCTCCCAGTTTTCTTTCCATGTTTCTCTAATAAGAGAGAACACATGATCAGTCTTTCAAATGTGCGCAGGCAACTTAGACTCTGTCTCCATCTGACCAAATATTTCAAGAAAACTAACCAGTTGTTGGAATCCTTTTCACAGAACCAACTGGGCATGGCAGTTTCTAAAGTAACCTTAGCCAAATGGTTAACTGATTGCATATCCTTTGTCTAAGCCCCCTAGAGCACCTTCCACAAGATCTATAGCTGCCTCTTCAGCTTTTTGGGCAAGAACATCAGTAGTTGACATTTGTGCCACTGCCACTTTGTCCAGTACTCATACATTTATTGCTTATTACAAGTTGGATTTGGTTTCTAGGACCAGAGCTGCTTTTGGGTCTGCAGTACTCTGAAATATTTTTCCATGAGGGACCACCCAAGGTTTATCTAGTTGGGAACTGTGCCCCTTCAGTTGATGAATGAATGAAAATAACATCAGATAGCAAAGTTTTGTACTCACCATAATGATGCATCTATGCTGCCCAGTTTTCATTCTTCCTCAAGTTACTGCCCTGTTAACCTCCTCTTTACTCGTAGAGAAACCTAAGGGATAATATTTTGGAAACTGTTGATGTTCTTCGTGTTTCACTGTTGCAGTCATCACCTGTGGGTTATCCCTGCTGTGATGGCCCTTGGCCGGCCCAAATACCAGAGTCAGTGTTTTTGTGCACCAGCTGCTGTCTGTAGTCTACCGTCAGGTCATCAGTACTATAAAGCAAGGCAGCCAACGTCATTACACCAGTCTTTCTTGCTGTGGAGCCCGTAGCAGAAGCGGTTTGCATGAGGGGTTGGTCGGTCACCACCAGAAGTCGAATTTCAGAAGAAAACGTCTAAAAGCTAAGTACCCCATTGGGGACCTTTTTTCATGCTTTAACCGATGTCCGAAAAAGTTAACAATAGTCTCACCTATGGAAAGCAGTTCCCACACTGAGACTTTCTCTGAGACTTTCACTCTTACTGCATCACTTGTTTAGGCCCAGACCACAACGTCCCTTATTGCTTGTTCTTTGCCCTCTTTAATATGAGAACCATTCACCGTATAGCTCTTTTTGTAGACAATTATTTTCATATTCCATCTCCGAATTCCAATATGGTGTCCATTAGCCAACAGTACGCCAACATTCTGAAAAAAACGTTAAGATAGAGACAGGTCTCACAAAGCTAAGCCTTCTGACGACGCTACCACTAAGCAAGTCAGTTCACCGGAATTCAGTGAGGCGCTTTCACAGCCCCTGATGCCCGACTCTTTCTACACAGGCCTCTGCCGAGACCCTTTCAGAGTATGGTATGCCGCAGAAATCCACTTCATCTTCAGCGCCTTTGGCTGTCTCTGCCTCGGTTGGGTTCGGAGCCGCGACAAAGGCACCGCCTTCTGAGGAGGCCTTTTGTACTACCGGTTCTTGACAAAAAACAGCGCTTCTCTTCAACTGTCGCTTCTCAGAGACTGGAATCCCTCAGGCCTCGAAGCCAGGACACACCTAGGAAATCTGCTTCTAGCCACCATCTTGCTACTGCTTACCCCCTCCCCAAGCTCAAATGCTTAAAATGGTGGAGGATCTCAGTTCCCTTATCCGAGGTACTCAAACCCCCACTTCAAAAAGGAAAAGTGTGCCTTCTCCAGAAATTATGACAGACCAAGAGTCTGAGCAATCTGATTATTCTGCCTATGAAGAGGAACAGCCCTTAACTGTTTGAGGATTCAGATGCAGAGGAATCCATGCCCTCTGCTTCCCCTCCAGAGGAATTCTCCTTCGGGGAAACCCTTCACTCCCTCAGGGAACATTTTCAGTGGGGATCTCAGGACTACCCACAGTCAATGAAATGACTTTGAGAGTTTTTGGACCTTCCCCAGCACAGACCCTGGCCATCCCACCCATTCTAGGAGTGGTGGATGATGATTTCCATGAATCCAGTTTAGCCCCGGATGCCCTGCCTCCTGCTCAACCTGACTGGTACTACAGAGTACCGGATTCTCACAAATACCTGTACAGGAACCCTGCTGCAGACCATGAGGTCATTACACAGGGACCCAAAGGAGCTAAGACTAGTTCTACCAAAAATCCTCTTCCTTTTGACAAAGACTCCAGAGCTCTGGATAGATGGGGTAAGAAAGTATGCACCTCTGCAACCTTGGGTATCAGAGCACTCAGCTGTCAGTTCCATATGTTGAAATATCAACAACACACTTTGGAACAATTAAAACAGAAGATTGCTACCTCTGTTGTTGGTACCAACTCTAAAGAGCTGGCAGAATTACTACACTCTGCTTGTCAAGTAACCAAGCACTTATTACAATGTGGATATAATGCCCTAGAAGCCTCTAGCAGGGCAGCAGTGACAGGATCTGCTATTAGAAGACATGCATGGCTGAAGAACAACCTCTCTCTGATCATGTCAAGTCTAAACTTATTGATGCACCCCTGGACAAGGAACACCTGTTTGGGGGAAAAGCAGAACAGGTACTTAAAAAGATGGAAGACACAGCAAAATCTGTGCAGACAGTAAACTATTTCTTTCAAGTTCAACCACCCAGATTCAGCAGGAACTTCCCCTCTAAGCACTGAGCCTTCCCTGCACCCAGCAGATCGGGCCAAAGTAAGCCTTGCATGGACAGGACATCCAGGCCCCTATCTCAGGGCCAGCAAAGAAGCAAACAATGGACCACTTCCGCCTCTAAGGCCGGGAGTTCTAAGCCAAAGTTATATGGTAAGCACTCACAATGGCTCTCGCTCCCCCCCTCTGCCCTCTTTTCACTCATCAAAAACTAGGAGACAGGCTCACCCTCTTCAAGGACAATTGGGTCTCTATAACCAAGGGCCAATGGGTATTAAAAATAATTTCTCAGGGATACAGATTCTCCTTCAGCGAACTCCCAGTTACGAGAGGGTACCTAGACCTCCCCCTAAACCAGTGGGCAGAGGCATTGCAACAAGTAAAATCCCTAATTTCCCAGGGGGCAGTGGAACCTGTCCCTCCAGATCAAACAGGAAAGGGTTTTTACTCCAGAGTCCAGACTATTTCGTGTTCCCAGAAAAGAGGGCACTTGGCACCCCATCCTGGATCTATCCAAACTGAACACCTCCTTGGTGGTCCCCAGATTCAAAATGCTAACCTTGCAGCAGCTCCTGCCTATGCTTGCACCAAATGTTTGGCTGGTGACACTAGACCTAAAAGATGCCTACTTCCACATCCCCATCAAGGAATCGTGCAGAAAATTCCTGCGCTTCAAAGCAGGCAGTCAGCACTTTCAGTTCTCTGCACTGCCCTTTGGCTTATCTGCTGCTCCCAGTGTATTCAATGCTTGGCCCCGGCTATAGCATTCTGCAGACAGAGAAACATACAGATTTACCCTTATCTGGACGACTGACTCATTCAGGCGAACAACAAAGAAAAGTTGCTTCAGGATCATCTCTTTGTCAAAAAACTTCTAGCTTCCCTAGGGTTCACCATCAATGAGAAAAAATCAAAACAAAACCCCACCAGGAAAATGGTTTCCCTGGGAGCTGTGCTAGACACAGCTAACCAAATGGCCTTCCTAGCCCCAGAAAGAGTTTCCTGCTTCTCTACTTTACCCAGCTGGCTTCCACAAGTCACCTCACTGCGAGGAAGTTCCTGCAAGCCCAGGGATGCATGGCATCTTGCATCCTTCTCATTCCCCTCACCAGGCTTCACATGAAAAAGCTTTAGTGGTACTTAAAGAACCTTTGGTGTCGGCACTCGGTCCCTAGACACCACTCTCCCACTGATCCCTTGCATAAGGGATGAATTTCTCTGGTGGGCAGAGGCCTGTGCCATGAACAAGGATCTTCCCTTCATCCAGCGCCCTTCTGGCCAGTCACCACTGATGCCTCAGGCATAGCTTGGGGGAGCTCATTTAGCAGGCAGGTGTATCCAAGGCCTTTGGAATGCCCAGCAACTTCACTTGCACACCAATGAAAAATAATTAATGGCAGTACAAAACACTGTGACTTCCTTCCAACCCCATCTGAGGCCAGTGGTGGTCCTTATAAAAAGGCAACACCACAGTAATGTGGTACATCAACAAGCAGGGGTGCACCTAATCTTACCCCTTTCCAGGTTAGCCATGAGTCTGTGGCTTACAGCCACCTCCATGGGGCTACACCTAATTGCCCAATACTTACCAGGGATCAACAACACACTGGCAGGGCATCTAAGCAGAAACTTACTGGACCCCCACAAATGGCAGCTCCACAGAGAAATCTTTCTGCAAATCACCAAGGAGTTGGGGGACCGGAGGTGGACCTCTTTGCCTCACACCTCAGTCACCAACTGCGCAAGTTTTGTACCAGGGAGTATCACCTCCTAGCATGGAAGGTGGATATCTTAACCTTCCCCTGGAGCTCCGTCTTTGTGTACGTATACCCTCCTCTGCCCCTTCTTCCCAAGGTTCTGATCAAAATAAGAGAGGAGAGACCAAAGGCCATCCACATCGCTCCAGATTGGCCCAGACAGCATTGGTACCCCTTACTGTGCAGTCTGACCTTACAGTCCCCCAAGCTGCTTCCTCTAAGGTCAGATCTCTTGACCCAGGAGAGGGGGAAGGTACTGCTCCCAGATTTACAGACTCTCAAACTTTCAGCTTGGCTCATAAACTAAAAACCAACAACAAGGCACTGTTAAGCAAACAGATCCTGGACATCATCACAGAGGCCGGAAGGCCCAGCACAAGAAAATCTTATGCAGGAAAATGGAAAAGATTCTTCTCCTGGAAACCATCAAAAGAGAGCAGTACCTCCGAGCCTTCCATCCCTCTCATCTTGGATTAGTTAGCAGAGTTCCTCAATAGTGGCCTCTCCTTCTCTATTACAAACCATGCCTTGACCATCTCTGCCCGTTATGATTCAGACCCACCTCTTTTCTCTCATACTTTGATTAAGCGATTCCTCACGGGCTTCTAATATCAGGCCTCCCAGAAGACCTCCTACTCCACTCTGGGACCTGAATTATGTGTTAGACATACTAACCTTGCCCCCTTTCGAACCTGTCGATTCTACAGAATTGAAATACCTCAATTGGAAGACTGCCTTCCTACTAGCTATCACCTCAGCCAGAAGGGTCACAGAACTTCAAGCTCTCGTGGCTGTCGAGCCCTTCATAATTTTCCAGACAGACAGTCTCCCTGAGGGCTAATCCCTTCTTTATGCCCAAGGTGGTATCTTATGTGACCCTTAATCAGGCCATACACCCTCCCACCTTCTTTCCCAACCCTCAAAATAAGGGGGAAAGAATTCTGTACTCACTAGACGTGCACAGACAACTAAGATACTATCTGGACCGCACTAAGCCATTCAGAAAAACTGACCAGCTTCTTGTAAGCTTTGCCCCAGTGGCAGAGGGGAAGCCCATCTCCAAACAAACCATTTCCAAATGGATATCACACTGTATCCATTTTTGCTACAAACTACAATGGAAACCCATGCCTGGAAGCAGCCACCTGGACCTCTCTCCATACCATTACAAAGCATTACCATCTACCTCTCTTTTCAAAGTCTATGGCAGGGTTTGCCTCTGCAGTTCTGCAGGGCCTCCTGACCCATACCCTAGGACTCTATATATCCTTCCACCCTAACCTCAACTTTGGGAATCCTCCCACAGGTATCGACTGCAACAGTGAAACACGAACAGTACAGTTGTGTAACTTACCATAAATGTAGATGTTTGAGTGTATTCACTGTTGCAGTCTTGGTTTCCCTCCCTTCATCCCCCTTTTTTCACATCTTCCCCTGGGGGGGACATGCTTCCCAAGGTGGCTCTTAGCCACCAGGTCCACTTCTCTCTTCCCTTGTGCTTCTGACGGGTTAGGGCAAGAAAAACTGATGTAATGATGTCGGCTGCCTTGCTTTATAGTACTGACGACCTGACGTCAGACTTCAGGCAACAGCAGCCGGCGCACAAAAACATTGACTTTGGTATTCGGAGGGCTACCACAGCAGGGATAACCCACGGGTGATGACTGCAACAGTGAATAAACTCAAGCATCTACATTTATGGCAAGTGTGTACAACTGCACTTTCCTTGTTTGAGCTGCAGTTCTCTCTATCATCTCTACTTTTTAAATTCGCAAAATATTCTTCCCATCACTGCATCTTCCTTCAGTCGCTTAACTGGCTCAAGCTTCCACATTATATAACCTACCTACAACTAATCACAACACACAAAATCATTTATAAACCCTCAGACTGCCCAGCCTTTCTGTTTTATCCCACTACCACCCAAACAGGCCACTCAGATCTGAATATCAACTTCTCCTGAAAGTAGTCAAAGCTAAACTCCCAGCTGGTGACATTCTTTATGCCATCTCTATTGCCAGGCTATGGAATTCTCTCCCACTAGCTATCAGAACCTCTAGAAGTAGCTCCTCCTTCAAAAAATCTGTACGGCAACACCTCTCCACCCTATGACAATGCAGATATCTTAATTTCCATCCATCCATAACCTGACTCCCCATACCTGAAGTCATATTCACCTTAATTTACATCCTCACCTCTTCAAATGTTCCTTTATCACTACTTAATAACGCATAATTTTTCTATTTTGCCCTCTATCTGTCTTCACTTTACTGTCTACTTATGCCTTACTATTTGGTTAATAAATTAGTTCCACTCTGCCCTGCACTATTGTGCTGGCTGATGCTCTTGGAACACCTTGTACATACTTTTCGTATGACTGCTTTTATCACTATATTATCTCTAATGTACAATACAATTACTTGGTTAGTATGCAACTCTTAACTGTATTAATCTGTACATAATTTATGTTTGCATGCTTTTTATTTTGTCTTTGTATATTACTGCTTTGAATTTTATGAACTATTATAGTAACTGCCTTGTGGAACTTTACACCCCAGGCCTCCCCTGAGAATGGGATGTTCATAGTGTTTCACTGTTGCAGTCATTACACTTTGGTTATCCTGCTGGCAGGCTACCCGCAGTTGGTCTGAATTCCAAAGTCCTGGTCCGGCGTCGGTTGCTGTCGCCTCTTCCCTGACGTCAGTGCGACGGGGGTATAAAAGATGCAGCCAACGCCATTTTCTTCAGTCTTTCTTGCCGTGCGGTGCCCGAAGCTAAAGCAGTGCGCAAGTGCTGGTCGGCCGACTCCTGAGATTTTCAAATCGAATTTCAGGTCCGAAGTCTTCATTAAAGCTAAGTACCCCGTTGGGGAAACTTTTTTCTTGCTCCAGACCGATGTCAGAAAAGTTAACAATTGTATTTCTTGTGGGAAGCAAATACCTCATAAGGATTTTCATACTTACTGTATTCCTTGCCTAGGCCCACACCACGAAGTTGCTAGCTGTCGGTTTTGTGCTAGATTTAACCAACGCACTATTAAGCTTCTGTGCGATTTTGCCTTTCATTACTTTGGCCGAAGATTTAATTATATAATGCCATCGGAACAGCCGACGACCGGAGTTCATAAAGAACAAAAGGAAAAGGACAGGCATCAGAGGTCCAAAATCGACGACGAGGCCTCCGCTAGGCCAGTCGCCGGTTCTCAGTGAGGCACTTTCGCAGCCCCTGACGCTCGCTACCTCAGAGCCACAGGCCGCTTCCGACTCCCACGTTGAGCCAACTAGGCCTCTGGATACTCAAGGTATTGGACACTCGGAAACTATTCCCTCAGATGGGTCCGAAGCCGCTGAGCAGGCATCTGCTTCTGAGGGTGTTTTCAGACCTACACAGTTATATGTCAAGCAAACCTCAGCTTCAAAGGCAAAGACTAAAACAGTGCTAAAGACAAAGAAACAAGTACAGCATTCTCCTGGACAGACTTCCATGCCTAAGAAACAGATGCTTAAAATGGCCGAAGACTTAATTACTTTGATCAGGGGTTCCCATCCCCCTCTTGATAAGAGGCTTAGGCAAGAGACAGAATATGACTCTTCTGATCAGGTTTCCATTTCCTCTGACTCCTCTTCTGAACAGGGATACTCTCTTCCTCCCTATGAGGATTCTGATGCTGAAGAATCTATTCCTTCAGCCTCTCCTCCTGAGGATTATTCTTTTGGGGAAACCCTGCATACCATGAGAGAGCATTTTCACTGGGAGAGCCAAGATTACTCAGAATCTAAGAAAAGGCGCAGAGACTTTCTTTTAGTACCTCAGCACAGACCTCTTGCTATTCCACCTGTTCTAGACATTGTAGATTATGTATTTTCAGAGTCCGGCCTGTCTCCTGATTCTTTACCCCCTGCACCTGTTAAGCCAGACAGATACAACAGGGTTCCAGTCTCTCATAAATTTCTATATAAAAACCCTGCTGCTGACCCAGAAACTATATCTCAGGGTCCCAAAGGGGTCAAGGCTTCCACTGCAAAAAAACCTGTCCCCTCTGATGGGGATTCTAGGGCTCTGGACAGATGGGGGGAAAAAAGTTTACACTTCTGCTACCTTGGCTGTAAGGGCTTTAAATTGCCAGTTTCATATGCTTAAATACCAGCAATACTTATTGTCACTGCTCAAACAGAAAATGTTGACAAACTCTGAATGTTCTGATAACAAGGAAGTGCAGGATTTATTGCATGCAGCTGAACTAGTGGGAAAGCATACTTTGCAATGTGGTTTTGATTCACTGGAGGCCTCTTGCAGGCCTGCTGTCACGGGTTCTGTCATTAGAAGGCATGCTTGGTTAAAGGAACAGAATCTGCCTGATCATGTTAAAGCAAAATTATTGGATGCTCCATTACAGCATGATACTTTGTTTGGTGTTAAGGCAGAAGAGGTGTTGAAGAAAATGGAGGATAAAGCGAAATCTATGCAGACAGTTAAGGATTTCCTACAGGTACAGCCACCCAGATTTAGCAGGAACTGGCCTTCTAAGAATTGGTCCTTTCCAGTGTCAGGCCACAAAGAGGCAGATCCCAGCCCCAAGGCTCATACAGGCCTAAACAATGGGGTGCTTCTACCTCCAAAAGTGGAGAAGACAAATCACAGCCATACAGAAAACAGTCCCAATGACTTTCCTCTGCCAATGCCAAACACCTATCTTTTGGCAGCACCCTTAGGGGGAAAACTAGCGCTTTTTTTCACAAAATTGGCACATGATCACCCAGGACAAATGGGTCTTGAATATAGTGTCTCAGGGCTACAGGTTCCACTTTTACACCCTTCCAAAGACAAAAGGTATGCCAGACCTGCCACACAATCAATGGACAGAGGCACAAAAGCAAGTTTCATCCCTCATGGACATGAGAGCTATTCAGCGAGTACCACAGCAAGAGCAGGGACAAGGATTTTACTGAAGACTTTTCTTGGTACCCAGAAAGGACAAAGCCTGGAGACCAATACTGGACCTGTCTATTATAAACACTTTTCTGGACGTTCCAAAATTCAAAATGTTGACTCTGCAGCAGCTTCTGCCCATGCTTGGCAAGAAGGCTTGGCTTGTAACTTTTGACCTCAAAGAGGCATACCTGCATGTCCCAATCAGACAATCTTGCAGAAAATACCTCAGATTCATAGCTGGCTCAATGCACTACCAATTCTCTGCACTGCCCTTTGGCTTATCTACTGCGCCCAGAGTCTTCACAAAATGCCTGGCACCAGTAATTGCATTTTGCAGACAAAGAGGAATACAAATATATCCTTAATTGGACGACTGCCTTATACAAGCAGAGAACAAGGACATTCTACTGAAGCATCTGGCGTTTGTAAAAAGATTACTAATTTGCCTAGGGTACACATTGAACGAAAAGAAATCAAAACTGGTACCCTCTCAAGAGATAATATTCCTGGGTGCAAGCTTAAATACAACTGCCCAGATGGCTTATCTCATGCCAGACAAACAAAGGCAACTGACTTCTTACTTCGAAATGATGGCAACAAAGAAACAGTTATCTGCAAGAAAAATTCTGCAGGCTTTGGGCTTCATGGCATCCTGTATTCTACTAATTCCATATGCAAGACTGCATATGAGGAAACTACAATGGTTTCTAAAAGGTGTTTGGAATCAACATTGTCACAGCCTGGAAACATTAATTACCATCATTCCCTGCCTGCAACAGGAGTTTCGATGGTGGGCGCACAGGCCTGTCACCACTACAAGGGACAGCCATTCACTTTACCCACAGCCAGGCAGACACTAACAACAGATGCATCAGATTATGCCTGGGGGGCTCACATGGCAGGAAAATGTATTCAGGGCACATGGCTCGCAAGCCAAATGCATCTTCATATCAATCAAAAAGATATGTTAGCTGTACAGAATGCCCTGACAGCCTTCAAGGATCTACTTCATCCAGGACAACTGCTGCTAAAGACGGACAATACTACAGTCATGTGGTACATAAGCAAGGAGGCACACATTCCTACCCCCTCTGCAGACAAGCCATGACTTTGTGGAACACAGCATTGTCTTATCAAGTACACCTGCAAGCACAATTCCTGCCAGGAAAGACAAATACTCTGGCAGACGAACTAAGCAGAAACCTCATGGATCCTCAGGAGTGGAAACTAGATCCACAAATCTTCAGCATGATAACAGGGAAATGGGGATGCCCAGACATAGATCTATTTGCTTCCCCCCACAACTGCCAGCTACAGAGATTCTGCAGAAGGACTTATCACAAACAAGCATGGAAAGTGGACGCCCTATCATTCAGCTGGAAAACCCTTACAGTATATGCTTTTCCTCCACTGCCTCTCCTCCCCAAGGTACTCCTAAAGGTCAGACAAGAGAAGCCAAAAATGATACTGATTGCCCCAGACTGGCCATGCCAGCACTGGTACCCAATCCTAAAGAGTTTGTCTCAAGGCCCAGCTTAGACATTACCTCAAATTCCTCATTTGCTGACCCAACAAAACAATCAGATCCTGCACAGCCAACTCAGAACCCTAAATCTGGCTGCATGATGGATAATGTAACCATTCAGAACACACCTCTCTCTAAGGCAGTTATGGATGTTATTTTGGAGGCCAGGAGGCCCAGCACCAGAAAATCTTATGCAGAAAAATGAAAGAGATTCTGTGCTTGGAACCAGGCACAAGGAATGGACACGCTTGTACCAAACATTCCTCAGATTTTACAATACCCAACTGAGATGCTGGATAAAGGCCTATCCTTCTCATCCATTAAGATCCATGCCTTTGTCATTACAATATGGACCCACCCATTTTTTCACATCCACTGCTAAGGCAGTATCTCAGAGGGGCCAAAAACATAAGACCTCCAAGGAGAGCTCCAATACCTGCATGGGACCTCAATTTTGTCTTGGAAAAGCTCGCACTGCCTCCTTTTGAGCCAGCCAATACAGCTGAGATAAAATACTTATCATGGAAAACAGCTCTGCTCCTAGCAATAACTTCAGCAAGAAGAGTCTCAGAGCTACAAGCACTAATGGCTGTGGAACCTTTTATTATTTTCCATCCGGACAGGGTTTCTCTAAGGACTAACCCAACATTTATGCCTAAGGTAGTGTCCAGTGTGGCTCTTAACCAAACCATTCATTTGCCTACCTGTTATCCAAACCCACAGAATAAGGGGGAGAGACTTCTGCATTCTTTGGACATACATAGACAGCTACACTTTTACTTGGACAAAACTAAAGCTTTCAGAAAGACTGAGCAACTCTTAGTGGCATATGTTGCAGGATCGCAAGGAAAAGCTATTTCAAAGCAGACTATTTAAAAATGGATAGGCCACTGCATTCGTTTCTGCTATTCACAACATGGCAAATCAGTGCCTAAGGGCATTAGGCCACATTCAACCAGAGCAGCAGCCACTTCAGCAGCCTTCCTCAGAGGAGTACCAACCAAGGACATTTTGGAGGCTGCAACTTGGACTTCTTTGCACACTTTTACAAAGCACTACCACTTACCTCTTTACTCTAAATCCAGAGCAGGCTTTGCCACTGCAGTTCTGCAGGGCCTCATAGCCACTCCTAATTCTATTTAGGCCCAGCCACCCAACCTCCGCTTTGGGATTCAACCCAAGTGTAATGACTGCAACTGTGAAACATGAACATAGTACAGTTGTGTACCTACCATAAATGTAGATGTTCGAGTGTATTCACTTTTGCAGTCCAGGTTACCCTCCCACCATCCCCCTTTCATTGCTGGGACTTATCTGTACTTCTCTATTCTATACAACCTATGTGGTGTATTTGCTTGATAGATGAAGTTAATGTTTGTTAGTGCATGCTTTGTTATGAGCAGAGTTTTTAGCCTACCCTGTTGGGGGCACCTGACATCTGGGGCAAGAAAAACTGAAGAAAATGGCATCAGCTGCATCTTTTTATACTCCTGGCGCACTGACGTCAGGGAAGAGACGACAGCAACCGATGCCGGACCAGGACTTTGGAATTCAGGCTGACGGCGGGTAGCCTGCCAGCAGGATAACCCAAGTGTAATGACTGCAACAGTGAATACACTCGAACATCTACATTTATGGTAGGTACACAACTGTACTTTCTTTGGGCCCACTGGACTTTCCCAATAAACAAATTGCAATAAATAAATAATTCTTTACAGCATCAGCCATAGATTATTGGAGGTAGCAAACTCAGTCTGAGGTATGTTAGGTTAGCGGGGTGTCGTAGGTAAAGGGAGGAGCTTGAGAGTAGGATCCGAGAATCTGGTAAAAGTGACAGTCTGATCAGAGTTGGATCCGTAACCCATTAGTTGAGGAAGAATGAAAATGGGTAACAAAAATGCATTGTCATGGTGAGTACATAACTTGTTTTTGGAGGTGGAGTAATGTAGACAAAAGCAGGCATTTGGCAAAGGTGTTATTGTCGAGCTTGATGAACAACACGTAGATGTTGTCTAACATCCATGAGGTCCATTTATGTTTTTTGGAAGATCTGTATACCAGGTGACATGCAAATCACTCTAGCTTATTAAACTTAAAAATGTATCCAGTACTCATTAAGTACACACACATGTATGCATAGGTGTATATAGTATAAATAAAAGTACATAAATACACACATGTAGGGATCCCATTTGCTGAAGTTCTGAACATGTACCTGTACTATACACCTATTATGTTAGTGATTGCTGCAGACTGACCTTAACACCATAAAACCGTGCCATAGACAATTTATTTTAAAATGAAAGTTTTTGCACAAGTCAGAATATATATTAAAATTAAACCTTTTGGTCCTCATAATAATTTTTAACTCTGGAATCAGTATATCTGTTTGGTTTCTTCAACAGTGTACCACATCAGGAGAATTTAACAAAGACCAGTTTTGCTGCACATGCAGAATTACTTTTGGGGCAGTTTTTGCTGCAGTGCCACTTCACATTTTCTCATTTTAAAGTAAAGTACAAACTGAGGTGGACAGAAAATGCTTCGCAGGCATTACTCCTGTGAAATGGTTTCCCTCCTATAAATATATTTGAATTCCTGTGTTTCTGTGTTTAACAGTTTCATTATAAATTAATTCACAGTCTTTAGTCTTGGTAATTTGACCTTACTCAAAGCATCTCTGGACTCTCTGCAACAACACTTGATTCTAACCTGTCGGTCATCTTTTACTTCTAAATTCTTTTGACTGCTATGCTGTTACCTCAGTTATGTGTGTATCCTGCCCTTAGTAGGATATGCCTTTTAAAACGTTCATTAAGCAGATCCTTAAATATACCGGTATTTTCTGCTGCGTATAATTTTCTTAAAACTGCTCTCTCTGTATCACATACAACACACTGTTGTCAAGTAAGCCACTATTGCATCACTCAAAAAATTGAGTGTTTAGTGTTTTGTTAAGGAATAACAGCAGGGACAATGAGAACAAGCTTCAGTGGTTGAAATTGTAAGGTTAAAGCAGGTACTCTGCTGCCTTTCTCTGCAGATTTGCTCCTGGCAGCAAATGCATACAGAGTCCAAGGACATCTGTGTGCACTTGTGTTACACCTGTCTTAATCTGGACAGTTAATCATCCATAAAAATGAAAATAAAGTGTTTACATTATAAAAAAAATGTAGCTTGCCATATTCAAATTAAAATAGTGCAAGTTGTCACTAATACCCAAGGAAAGCAAGTAGTAAATTGTATTTATACATCTCTGGCATACAGTTTTGTGTACAGCAACAAGTGAAGGTAATTTAACAGCTCCAAGCCTGTTTTATGTCTACTGTGATTTTTAATATAATAAACACTATTCCTGTTTACAAAAAGGATTGTTGGTATAAAACCAGTTTTCCATAACACACACTGTAATGTCATTAAGAATAACACACACTATTACTCTTGGGTATATACTAGGCTAATGACTACTAGGGCCTTTATAAGCCTACCCATGCAAACCAAATGTGACCCAAAAATTTGTTCTATATAGGCGGTGATTTACTAACTGCCGCTTTCCAGAGACATGGGAGCCAGGTGAGGGGTGAGTTTCTGGTTACCCATCCAGGTTGTGCTTAAAAAGGGATGGGAAGAAACTCTGCTTCACACGGATGGGGAGCCTATTTCAGAGAATGGGAATTCTCCCTCTTCAACATGTCTTATTTATGTATAGGAGGAAACTCTGATCGATACAGATGGGGAGCCTGTTCCAGAGAATGGGGATTACATGTCCTATTTATATCGCAGGCAAAATTTGGGTATTTAAATCTAGTAGTTCTGATGCAATTTGTTTTGCGGCTGTGCAAAATTCATTAAAAACAGGGTCCAGGGATGGCCTTGTATGCCCGGCAAAGATCACCTCAGAAGTTTGTATGATACGATTACAGAGAAGGGGCTTTGAAGTGATTAGCTTAGGACCATTGTGTTTACTTCCCTGTATTATGTTTTTAAGCAACCTTTATGGACTTTCCAGTTGCTGCATGTGTATGGTCAGGTACATACTGAAGGGGGCATTATACTCTATGATGGGTCTGATGAGGGCTGAGTACAGTGGTATGACCTGTCTGGACCTAGATGCCATGCCCTTTGCTCATAGGTTAGGCAGCACAGAAAGATTTTCTTACTACCTTGGACACATGGTGGTCGAAGACTAGGTTACTGTCTACACAAGTTCTCAAATCCTTGACTAGTGAAGCAATTTTTAAGGGTGTTTTGTTGGTGATGTAGTTACCTGGTGTGATAGACTTCCCAAAAGGTACTATTAATCATTTCTTGATATGGAGTTTTAAGTCATGTCTTTGGCACCAGGCATTTGTTTGTATTGGACCTTCCTGAAGGATATTGTCATGATGGGGGGGATTCAGTGACTGCTCCCAGTTTGCAGTCATCTGCCCGTTTTAAGATTACAGTTAAATAATGACTCCAGGGTCCTGATAAGTCGTATACATTAGACTATTTAGGAGGCATCATAGGATGTTATCAGGGCCCATTGAGGTCATGTTCCTGTACTTTAGTGAGTACAGACAATGCATGCTCTTTTGTTATAGCTGGAGGTGTCTTATTTGAGTGTTTTGGGGGAGATTGTTGGGGATGAGTGGGAGGGTACATTTGGAACTGAATTTGTCTGACAGTGCCAACTATATTGCCAGGCTCAGTGAATATGGCACCATTAAGTGCCAGTTCAGCACATTGATGTGTGCTGACCTTAAGGTTTTTGACACAGCCTCCCAGGTAAAAGCCATAAGGCCTTCTACAGCTATCTTAACATCAAAGTTGGCAATTCTTGACCTAATTAGCCCTCCTAGTTGCATGTTTACTTCAGTGAGAGTGTTTCTATTTTTGGGGGGAATTACCCTTCTTGATTTTTGCTGTAGTTTTTTTTTTTTTTTTTTTTTTTTTTTTTGTGTGTATTCTGTTTAATTTGGGATGCTACCAGGGTGGGTTGTTTATGGTGCTAGCCTTGGGCTTGCTTCTGGTAGGTATAGCAGTCTGTCTAACCGTTGACATGGTTGTACCGAGTTTGAGTGCAATTCAGCATAGGCTGCTGTGTTTTCTTGGTTTGGAGGGGCACTGACTTTTAACAGGCCATCACTTAATAAAAGGTAATTTGCCTTGGAATAATTCCTGTTACTGGTTTTAATGGAAATAGAGTTGATTTTGAATGAGACTGCTTTATGGTTGGACCTTACCAGGGAGTATGGGATATTTGTGCGGGAGGGTGCAGCATTCTCCCATATTTGTAAGCATGAGGTCCAGTATGTTGGAGCATTTAGTGGGTGTTTTCAGTTTTTGGTCAAGTATGCTTGTATTTGGAAAGTCCAGGAATGTCTGTCTGTAGATCTGAGGCTATGTAGGATTCCCAGTCTCTAGAGGGTTAATTAAAGTCTCCCATGAGTAGAGTGTTAGGCTGGATGGTAAGTGTATCCAGTAGGTCCAAGTAGGCATTGTGAGCTTCTTTGGGCATGGAAGGTGACCTATAGCTGGCTAGGATATGGTACAGGGTTTTGTCTGTGGTGATCTGTGTGTAGTGGAACTCCAATGTGTCCTCTGGTTTGACCACCGTAGAGGTATGCTTGTTACTGACATATATTGAGACACCACCTAAGTCTGCTCTTTTCTGTGCATCTACTTGTCTAAAAGTGTGGAGGGCTCTGAAACCTTGAACTGATGGGGTTATTGTCTGGTGCTTTAAACCATGTCTCTGTAACTGGACAGATGTCTGTATTCTCGAGTGTCAGTAGGGCTTGGAGGGAGTGTAGTTTTTTATTTTAGCTTCTGACATTGGGCAGTAACACGTGGTTCAGTTGAGTTGATTTTGCTATGTCTGTAGGTTTGTCAGTTTCGTCTTGCCTGAAAAACACTATGGTGGACAGATGAAGTTTTAGCTAGTGTTCGAAAGCCTAGAGGGGAGAGGTGCAGTCCATCCTTGGCAAAGCAACGTGGTCTGTTAACCATGTCCTCCCAAACTGACAAATATTGGATCTCTTAAGAACGACAACATAAAAACAGCCAGTTGTTAAAGTCCATTTTTGCTCATATTGTGGTGTCCACCTCAGTGATGGTAATATGCTTCAAAGCTTGGCTCGTACCAGTCTGAAAGCTCTATAATGTGCGTCTTTATATAGGAGGTACATCTCTGGTCATTTACACCTACATGGACTTTGATGGAATCATACTGGTTCCTGTGGCATAATAACTGGAGTGCATGTATGATTTGGTGTTTTTTGGCTCCAGATAAGCAACTAACAGCTGTCTTCATCCTGGTTAGAGGGGCAGCAATGTATTTTACGATGGATTCCCCTATGAGTAGAGTCCTGGGAAGTGTGTTTGCTTGCTGTAGGGACTTAGTGTTTGGGGCTCCATTGAGAGTGACAGTATGTCTGGTGTTGGGTGGTGGTTTTTCTGAGTGCCTTTGGGCTTGCTGAGGCACAACTTTGACAGTGGGTGATCATGCAGTCTTTGTTGTTTAGACCTTGCTTTTAAGTGCTTCATCATATGTTAGTTTGTGTCTGTTGTGTACTCTGTGGGGGGTAGGTGTTGTGTGCATGATTTTGACAGCCTGATCTGCACTTATATGCAAGAATGTAGCCTCCAGTGTCATTGTGTAGGTACACCTCTCACATACTGTGTGCTGCTTTAAGGATTATGTGGTTGTCAGTGAACATGAGACAATTGTTACATTGTCTCAGGATGCCTGTACCCACCAAGCAGGTTGCAGAGAAATTAGGAAATTGCATATCCATATTGGCCAGTTATTTGATTTGTGAGCTACAAGGGGGGTGGTGTATTAGGGGTAGACGTTTATTAAGGCTGCTTTATCAGAGCAGGTTATGCTAAAGAGTACTAAATTCTACTAACTTTAATAGTTTGCACAATTCTGATTTCAAGTAAATCTTATAGGTATTGCACTTGACTCCCAACTAGCGGTTTTTAAGTTTGCTGGTGTACAAGGTATTTGTGCAGTATTTCTGCTTTACACAGTACAATTTTACGAACCATTCTTTCTAGGTGGTTACTACTGTACACTGCTAACTCATGCAAATGCACAAAATGTCTAGCGGCACAGGGGGCAAAAAAAGCAGAAAACCAACTAATGAGCTCTCTAGCCAACAAAATGACTACACTACGAATCCTTTTCTGTATTTCCCAACTTAGATGGACCAGGCAAACACCACCTGACACAAGAATAAAAAACCCGGTCCTAATGTGTAACAAAAGAAAGCAAGAGGAGACCTACAAATACAATGCTACCAAAGACCACTTTTCAAGACAGGCTTAGTAACAATGTGTTGAACGATATTTTGTATGAGCGAACAAATCTGTGAAATGCGTGCACAAAGGCAGGAAACAGTAGTGATCACTCATTAGCAATCAGAGGAAATTGACTTTGCCTGTATGGCACTGGATACAAATAAAACACTACCTGAATGCAGGCTAGTACTCCAAGCTTTGCTGAGCTCATCAAAACTGCGTATGAGACAATATATATTGTAGATCAGTGTGTGTGATGTACCTTTTAAAAGGCTTTCCAGTCAGAAGCACATGCATATAAGTACTGAGCACGTGCAAACAAGAGTGCCATTTTGTAGTGAGCAGCCGAGATGTAAGCATGCATGTGTAGTTGTCAGTCAGTTCGTTTAAGTTTAACGATGTTCATCGTGTTACACTGCTGCAGTCATCACACTTGGGTTATGCTGCCGTCAGGCGGTCCCGCAGTCGGCCAGAGTTCCAAAGTCTTGGTCCGGCGTCGCTTTCTGTCGCTTCTTCCCTGACGTCAGTGTGCCAGGGGTATATAATAAGCATCCAACACCATTTTCTTCAATTTTTCTTGCCCCAGATGTCAGGTGCCCCCAAGTGGGTAGGCAATACATATTGCTAATCAAAAATATACATATAAAATAAAAACAATACCTTCAGTTACCAGCAAATACACCCCAAAGGTTGTATAGGATAGAAGGGTATAGATAAGTCCAGCTAGTTCAGAGGGGATGGAGGGAGGTTAACCTGGACTGCAGCAGTGTGAACACTCGAACATCTACATTTATGGTAGGTACAAAACTGTATTATATTCATCGTGTTACTCTGCTGCAGTCATCACACTTGGGTTGAATCCCAAAGCTAAGTTTGGGTGGCTGGTCCATAAAGAGTTAGGATTGGCTAAGAGGCCCTGCAAAACTGCAGTGGCAAATCCTGCTCTGGATTTAGAGTAAAGAGGCAGGTGGTAATGCTTGGTGAATGTGTGCACTGAACTCCAAGTTGCAGCCTCCAAAATTTCCTTGGTAGGTACGCCTCTGAGAAAGGCTGTTGAAGTGGCTGTTGCCCTGGTGGAATGAGGCCTAATGTTATTAGGGACTGACTTTCCATGCTGTGTGTAGCATTTGGATATAGTCTGCTTTGAGATAGCCTTGCCTTGTGATCCTGCAGCATATGCTACAAACAGTTGATCAGTTTTCCTGAAAGCTTTTGTTTTGTCCAAGTAGAAGCGTAGATCCTGAAGCAGAAGCAGTTCGCAAGTACCGGTCGGCCGACACCTGAGATTTTAGATTCGAATTTCAGTCCAAAGTCCTCAATAAAGCTAAGTACCCCGTTGGGGAAACTTTTCTTGCCTCAGTCCGATGTCAGAAAAAGTTAACAATTGCATTTCTTGTGGGAAGCAAATACCTCATAAAGGACTTCCATTCCTATTGTATTCCTTGCCTAGGCCCAGACCACGACGTCACAGGTTGTCGGTTTTGTGCTAGGTTTAATAAACGAGCTATCAAATGCCGTTTTGACTTCGCACTACACTACTTTGGTAGGAAATTTAATTATATTATGCCGTCGGAGCAGCCGACAACCGGCATGCATAAAAAACGCAAGGAATAAGGACAAGCAGCCTAGGAACAGGCCAGACTCTGAGGCCTCTGCTGGGCCTGTCGCCCATTCTCCGGTTTTCAGTGAGGTGCCTACGCAGCCCCTGAAGACCACAGAACTAGAACCCCAGACAGCTGCGGATTCTCAAGCGGAGTCTACTAGGCCGACGCAGCCATCTTCATTAGGCCCTTCTGACACCGGAGCAGAAGTAGACCCCGGTGCAGTGGAAACACCTTCGGTTGCAGAAGGTGTCTTCAGACTGACTACACTCACCATTAAATCTTATGCTAAGCTTAAAACTCCTTTAAAACCAAAGAAGACTGTACATCAGTCTACAGTTCAAGGCCCCATGCCTAAGAAACAGATGCTTAAGATGGCTGAAGATTTGATTACCCTAATCAGGGGTTCCCATCCCCCTCCTGATAAAAGACCAAGACAAGAGGAGGATTATGCTTCCTCTGACCAGGTTTCAATTTCCTCAGATTCTTCTGAGGAACAGGATTACACTTTTCCACCTTATGAAGACTGTGATGCTGAAGACTCTATTCCCTCAGCATCTCCCCCTGAAGAGTACTCCTTTGGGGACACTTTACATACCATGAGGGAACATTTCCACTGGGAAGGCCAGGACTACTCTGTTCCTAAGAAAAGGCTCCGAGAGTTCCTTTTACTACCGCAGCACAGACCTCTTGCTATCCCTCCAGTTTTAGATATTGTGGATGATGTTTACTTGGAGTCTAGTCTAAATCCAGACTTTCTACCTCCTGCTCCAGCCAAACCAGACAGATACTACAGAGTACTGGACTCACACAAATTCCTTTATAAATGCCCTGTGGCTGACCCAGAAACAATTTCCCAGGGTCCTAAGGGAGCTAAAGCTTCTATAGCTAAAAATCCTGTGCCCTCTGAAAGGGATTCCAGAGCCCTGGATAGATGGGGAAAGAAAATATACACCTCAGCAACTCTGGCTATGAGAGCATTAAATTATCAGTTTCACATGCTGAAATATCAGCAATTCCTAATGTCTCAATTAAAACAAAAAATGAGCACACATACTGACCAGTCTGAATTCAAGGAAATGCAGGATCTGTTACGTGCAGCTGAACAGATGGGAAAACATACTTTGCAATGTGGATTTGATTCAGTGGAAGCTTCCTGTAGAGCAGCTGTTACTGGCTCCGTCATACGTAGACATGCTTGGTTAAAAGAACAAACCTTTCCTGATCATGTTAAAGCAAAATTATTGGATGCACCTGTACAACAGGATGTATTATTCGGTGTCAAAGCAGAAGAGGTTTTAAAGAAAATGGAGGACAAAGCAAAGTCTATGCAGATGGTCAAGGATTTCTTGCAATGAAAGCCATTCAACAGGTACCTACACAGGAGCAAGGACAAGGATTTTACTCAAGACTCTTTCTAGTCCCAAGAAAGGACAAAGCATGGAGACCCATTCTGGATCTTTCAATTCTGAACACCTATCTGCAAGTACCAAAATTCAAGATGCTAATACTACAGCAGCTTCTTCCCATGCTGGGCAAGAATGCTTGGCTAGTAACGTTGGACCTGAAGGAGGCATACCTGCATGTCCCTATGAGACAAAATTGCAGAAGATACTTCCGCTTCATTGCAGGTTCAACGCATTATCAATTCTCTGCACTGCCCTTTGGCTTATCTACTGTGCCCAGGGTCTTCACAAAATGCCTGGCACCAGTAATTGCATACTGCAGACAAAGAGGAATTCAAATATACCCATACCTGGACGACTACCTTATTCAAGCAGAAAGCAAGGACATTCTTTTAAAGCATCTGGCATTTGTCAAACACCTTCTAAGTTGCCTAGGGTACACAGGAAACGGAAAAAAAATCAAAACTAGTGCCCTCATAAAACATAATATTCCTGGGTGACAGCTTGAATACAACGGCCCAGATGGCTTATCTCACGCCAGACAAGCAAAAACAGCTTACTCAATATTTCAAAATAATGGCAACAAAGACCCAACTCCCTGCAAGAAAAATTCTGCAGGCCTTGGGATTCATGGCATCTTGCATTCTACTAATACCATTTGCAAAACTGCATACGAGGAAATTACAATGGTACCTGAAAAGCGTATGGACTCAGCACAGCCACAGCTTGGAAACCATGATACCACTCATTCCCTGCCTTCAACAGGAGTTTCTATGGTGGGCACAGGCATGTCACCTCAACAAGGGTCAGCCTTTCACCTTACCCACAGCCAGGCAAACTATGACAACAGATGCATCGGACTATGCCTGGGGAGCACACATGGCAGGACAGTGCATTCAGGGCTAATGGACTACAGATCAGAGGCATCTGCATATCAATCAAAAAGAAATGCTAGCAGTACAGAATGCCCTAACAGCTTTCAAGGACCTCTTACACCCAGGGCAACTAATAATAAAGACGGACAATACCACAGTAATGTGGTACATAAGCAAGGGGGCACACATTCCTACCCACTATGCAGGCAAGCAATGACCTTGTGGAACACTGCACTGTCTTACCAGGTTCAATTACAAGCACAATTCCTGCCAGGAAAGGAAAACACATTGGCGGACGACCTAAGCAGAAACATCATGGATCCACACGAGTGGAAACTAGATCCACAAGTATTTGCAATGATAGCTCAAAAATGGGGACGCCCAGACATAGATCTGTTTGCAAGCCCCCACAACCACCAACTTCAAAAATTTTGCACAAGGACCTTCCACCCACTAGCTTGGAAGGTGGACGCCCTCTCATTCAGTTGGAAAACATTAACAGTGTATGCCTTTCCTCCACTGCCTCTTCTAGCAAAGGTAATGCTGAAAACCAGATTAGAGAGACCACAAATGATACTCATTGCACCAGACTGGCCACGCCAGCATTGGTATCCAATTCTAAGGAACATGGCCCACGGCCCACCATGGATTTTACCACAAATTCCTCACCTGCTCACCCAGTGAGACAGATTCTACACAGCCAGCTCAAGACTTTAAACCTGGCTGCATGGCAAATTACCTAAACAACCAGCCAACACCTCTATCCAAAGCTGTTATGGATGTCATTCTGGAGGCCAGGAGGCCCAGCACCAGGAAAACCTATTCAGACAAATGGAAAAGATTTTGTGTCTGGAACCAGGCTAAAGGCCAAGATCCCCTTGATCCAAACATTCCTCAAATTCTACAATATTTAACTGAGATGGTGCACAAAGGACTTTCCTTTTCATCTATTAAGATCCACACGTCAGCAATTTTAGCTCATTACAACACGGATCCTCCTTTATTCTCACATCCACTCCTAAGACAATACCTCAGAGGGGCTAAGAACATAAGACCGCCAAGGAGAGCACCAACACCTACTTGGGATCTCAACTTTGTTCTGGAAAAGCTTACACTGCCACCCTTTGAACCAGCTTTTTCAGCTGATTTAAAATTTCTTTCATGGAAAACTGCCCTGCTACTAGCAATAACCTCAGCTAGAAGAGTCTGAGCTACAGGCACTAATGGCAGTGGAGCCTTTCCTCATTTTTCATCAAGACAGAGTCTCTCTACGAACTAATCCTACCTTTATGCCTAAGGTGATATCCAGTGTGGCCCTAAACCAAACCATTAATTTGCCCACCTTTTTCCCAAATCCCAACAACAAAGGAGAAAGACTCCTGCACTCTTTGGACATTCACAGGCAATTACGTTACTACTTGGATAAAACTAAGGCTTTCAGAAAATCTGACCAGCTCTTTGTAACCTATGCTACAGGATCACAAGGAAAAGCTATCTCGAAACAGACCATTTTTAAATGGATAGGGCATTGCATAGGTTTCTGCTGCACGCATCATGGGAAACCGGTACCTGCCAACATTAGGTCCCACTCCACCAGGGCTACAGCTACATCAGCAGCCTTTCTCAGGGGAATGCCAACCAAGGATATTCTGGAAGCTGCAACTTGGGAGTTCAGTGCACACCTTCACCAAACACCATCACTTACCTCTATATTCTAAGACTAGAGCTGGTTTTGCCACTGCAGTTTTGCAGGGCCTACTAGCTTCTTCTAACCCTGTTTAACTCCACTTCCCATCCTTAGCTTTGGGATTCAACCCAAGTGTGATGACTGCAGCAGGGTAACATGATGAACATAGTACAGTTTTGTGCCTACCATAAATGTAGATGTTCGAGTGTTCACCCTGCTGCAGTCCAGGTTACCCTCCCTCCATCCCCTCTGAACTAGCTGAACTTACCTATACCACTCTATCCTATACAACCTCTGTGATGTATTTACTTGTGCCTAAAGGTATTGTTTTATTTTTATCTAGCTATATATATATATATATATATATATATATATATATATTTTGCCTACCTATTGGGGGCACCTGACATCTGGGGCAAGAAAAACTGAAGAAAATGGCGTTGGATGCCTCCTGTATACCCCTGGCGCACTGACGTCAGGGAAGAAGCGACAGCAACCGACGCTGGACCAAGACTTTGGAATTCAGGCCGACTGCGGGACCGCCTGATGGCAGGATAACCCAAGTGTGATGACTGCAGCAGGGTAAACACTCTAACATCTACATTTATGGTAGGTACAAAACTGTACTGTCAGCCAGCCTACCGTCCACTAGCACTTCAGAATTCAGTGAGGCACATACCCAACCCCTGACAACAGCTGTAGAGCCATCGCAGGCCTCTATCCAAGACCCTTTTGGAGTCTGATACGCCGCTGGATCAGGCTTCTCTTTCCAAATTGTCGGTCGCCAGCCCCACAGTTTGGTCTGGAGTCACTTTGCAGGCACTGGCTTCTGCAAAGATTGACTGCCAGAACCACCAGCCAAAACCGCATCTAAGCCCATTGAATCACTGAAGCCTAAGTGCTGGGCCACTCCTAGGAAAACTCAGTACTCAAGGAGCAGTGGAGCCAGTGCCAGAGGAACGAGTGGCAAAAGGTTTTTACTCAAGGTTCTTCCCAATACCCAGAAAAGAGGGGTTCCTAGTACCCAGGAAAGTAGGCACCTGGTGCCTTTTTCTAGACCTATCAACATTAAATCTGCCCCTCCTAGTGCCAAAATTCAAAATGCTAACCCTTCAAAAACTCTTGCCAATGTTGACACCAAATGCTTGGCTAGTGACCCTAGATCTGAAAGATGCCTACCTCCATATCCCCATAAGGGAGTCCTGCAGGAGTTTTCTATGCTTCAGAGAAGGCTTAGAACACTGTCAGTTCTCTGCTCTGCCCTTTGGCTTATCTACTGCTCCCAGAGTCTTCACCAAGTGCTTGGCTCCCTGTCATTGCCTTTTGCAGACAGCAAAAACATACAGATTTACCCTTATCTGGACAACTCTCATCCAGGCGGACACCAAGGAGAAACTCTTGCAGGATCTTACCTTTGTCCATGCCCTCCTAACCTCGCTGGGATTTACCATCAACAGGGAAAAATCCGAATTCCAGCCCACAAGACAGATAACCTTCTTAGGAGCTCTCCTGGACACATCTACACAAAGAGCCTTCCTCTCTCTCCAGAGAAGCAGAGCTCCCCCCCCCCCTCTACCTTTCTCCGCTCTCAGGACACACCTCATAGCAAGTAAGTTCCTGCGAGCACTCTGGTACATGGCGTCCTGCATCCTGTTGGTTCCTTCGGCCAGGCTCCACATGAGAAAACTAAAGTGGTACCTCAGAAACCTATGGTGCCAACACACTGTCACTAGAGCACTAGCTGCCTCTGATTCCCTGCTTAAGGAAGGAACTTTTATGGTGGGCAGAAGTCTGTACCCTGAACAGGGGTCTACCCTTTATCACCCTTCCCCAAGGCCAGACCATCACCACCAATGCCTCAGACACAGCCTGGAGGGCTCACTGAGGAGACATGCACTCAGGGCACCAAGATGCAACCCTCCATATCAACCTGAAGGAAATTCTGGCAGTGCACAGGGCTATATTAGCTTTCAAGGTCCACCTCAGACCAGGAGTGCTCTTGATCAAAACAGACAACACCATGGTCATGTGGTACATCAACGAACAGGGGGGGAACACACTCCTACCCCCTTTGTCGCATAGCTGTGCTTATCTGGCAGACAGTCTCAATGATGGGACTATATCTGATACCCCAGTAAATTCCAGGGAAACACAGCACCCTGGCAGACAACCTCCGCAGAAGTGTCCTGAACCCCCACAAGTGGTAGCTACACAAGGAGACCTTCCTCAGCATCGTACACCTCTGAGGGGGCGTCGGAGGTAGACCTCTTTGCAACAATAGAAAACAGCTGACCAGGTTCTGCTCCAGGGAGTTCCACCCATGAGCTTGGAAGGTGGACGGTCTCTCCTTTCACTGGGACAACTTGTTAGTGTATGCGTTCTAGCCCTTGCTGCTGATTCCCAGGGTACATGTTCTTTGTGTTTCATTGTTGCAGTCATCCCATTTGGGATGTTCATCGTGCATACAGCTGCAGTCATAACAGATGGGTTATCCTGCCGTCAGGCGGGTCCTCGGTCGGCCGAATTCCAAAGTCTAGGTCCGGCGTCGGTTGTCGTCGCTTCCTCCCTGACATCAGTGCGGCAGGGGTATAAAAGAGGCAGCTGACGCCATTTTCTTCCGTCTTTCTTGCCGTGCGGTGCCCGAAGCAGAAGCAGTTCGCAAGTGCCGGTCGGCCAGCTCCTGAGATTTACGAAAGTATTTCAGCCAAAGTCTTCTTGAAAGCTAAGTACCCCGTTGGGGAAACTTTTCTTGCCTCAGACCAATGTCAGACAAAGTTAATAATTGTATTTCATGTGGGAAGCAAATACCGCATAAGGATTTCCACTCTTACTGTATACCTTGCTTAGGCCCAGACCACGGCGTCTCGGCCTGCCGTTTTTGCGCTAGATTCAACAAACGCACTATTAAGCGTCGGGCAGAGTTCGCCCTTAATTTTTTTGGCAAAAAATTTAATTATATTATGTCGTCGGATACTCCGACTCCAGTTTTGAGCAAAAAACGCAAAGATAAGGACTGGCATACGAGGTCCGCACCACCTACTGATACCACGCTAAGGCCGACTACCGGTTCTCCGGTACTCAGCGAGGTGCCTACGCAGCCCCTGAGTACCGATGACAATGCATTACCGGTGTCTTCAGTACCAGAGGTCGCAGGCTCCTCGGCCCCCATTCCTACTACAGATACCGACGCCACTCCTGGCGGGGAAACTCAGAATTTAGACAGGCCTGCCATTTCTCAAGGGGTCTTCAGGCCTTCCTCCTTCTCTATTAAAGCCTTCACTAAATCTAAAACAGCCATGAAAAATAAATAACAGGTTCCTCAGACAACCCGCTCAAGGCACCATGCCTAAAAAGCAGATGCTTAAAATGGCTGAGGATTTGATTACTCTTATCAGGGGTTCTCAACCCCCCTCTGACAAAAGGCCTAGATTAGAGGAAGACTACCCTTCCTCAGATCAAGATTCTATTACCTCAGAACTATCTGAGGACCAGGATTGTGCCTATTCTCCATTCGAAGACTCTGATGCAGAGGAGTCTATTCTCTGTCTCCCCCCTTGAGGACTTCTCTTTTGGGGAAACCCTGCATACATTGAGGGAACACTTTTACTGGGAAGGCCAAGATTACTCAGATTCCAAGAAAAGGCTCAGGGAATTTCTTCTGCTCCCCCAGCATAGGCCTCTGGCTATCCCTCCTGTTTTAGATATATTGGATGATGTGTACACAGAAGCCAGCCTTAATCCTGATTCTTTGCCTCCAGCTCCTGTTAAACCAGACCGGTATTACCGGGTTCCTGATTCTCACCAGTTCCTATATAAAAGCCATACTGCTGACCCAGAATCTATTTCACAGGGTCCCAAGGGAATTAAGGCCTCTACTGCTAAAAACCCATTACCTTCAGAGAGAGATTCCAGATCTTTAGAAAGGTGGGGGGAAAAGGTGTACACCTCAGCCACTTTAACCATGAGGGCATTAAACTGTCAGTTCCATATGTAAAGTATCAGCAGTTTTTGATATCTCAGCTGAAAAGCAAAATGACACAACCAGAACAACCAGATTTAAGAGTTGCAGGATTTGTTGCATGGTGCAGAGCAAGTGGGTAAACATACCTTGCAGTGTGGTTTTGATGCTTTAGAGGCCTCATGTAGAGTTGCTGTTACGGGGTCTGTTATACGTAGGCATGCTTGGCTCAAAGAGCAAACCTTACCAGATCATGTCAAAGCAAAATTATTAGATGCACCTCTTCAAAAAGATGTATTGTTTGGTGTTAAAGCAGAGGAGGTGCTAAAGAAAATGGAGGAAAAAGCAAAATCAATGCAAACAGTGAAAGATTTCCTGCAGGTACAGCCTCCACGTTTCATCAGAAACTGGCCTTCAAAAAATTGGTCCTTTCCAGCCACGAACAGACCTCAAAGGGGCAGATACAGGCATCCAAGGGGTAGAGGGCAACCTCAAGGATCTTTCAGAGCCAGACAGTGGCAAGCACCAACCCCAAGAGGTGGAGAAGATAGATCACAGTCTTTCAGAAAACAGACACAATGACTTCCCCCTACACCTGCCAAGCAAAGCTTTAATGGCAGCACCTTTGGGCAGAAAACTGACATTCTCAAAAAATTGGCATATTGTTACAAAAGACAAATGGATTCTGGACATTATAGACAGAGGCTACAGGTTCCACTTTCACACCCTTCCAAAAATGAGGCATGCCAAACCTGCCACAAAATCAAAGGGCAGAGGCACAAAAACAAATTTCAGCTCTCATGGACATGAAAGCAATTCAAGAGGTACCTGCAAAAGAACAAGGTCAAGGGTTTTATTCCAGACTATTCCTGGTACCAAGGAAAGACAAAGATTGGAAACCTATCTTAGACCTATCCATCCTAAACACATATCTACAGGTGCCAAAATTCAAGATGCTCACATTACAGCAGCTTCTTTCCATGCTGGACAAGGTGTCTTGACTGGTAACATTGGACCTCAAGGAGGCATACCTGCATGTCCCTATCAGACAAGATTGCAGAAGATACCTCCGATTTCTTGCAGGTTCAACCCATTACCAATTCTCTGCATTGCCCTTTGGCTTATCTACTGCGCCCAGAGTGTTTAGGAAATGCCTGGCATCAGTAATCGCCTTCTGCAGACTACAAGGGATACAAATCTACCCATATCTGGACGACTGCCCGATCCAAGCGGACAGCAAGGACATACTACTGCAGCACCTGGCGTTTGTAATAAAACTGTTGAACTTCCTGGGATACACAGTCAACAAAAAGAAATCAAAACTGATACCCTCTCAACAAATAATTTTCCTGGGTGCCAACTTGGATACAGCCACCCAGATGGGCCTACCTCACGCCAGACGAGCAAGGGCAACTGTCTCAATACTTCAGAAAAATGGCAACTTACACCAGACTAACTGCAAGGAAAGTCCTGCAGGCTCTGGGATTCGTGGCATCTTGCATCCTACTTATCCCATGTGCAAAGCTGCATATGAGGAAACTTCAATGGTACCTAAAAAACTTATGGTCTCAACACAGCCACAGCTTGGAAGCAATTATACCACTCATTCCATGCCTTCAAAAGGAATTTATGTGGTGGGCTCAAGCTTGCCAAAGAAACACAGGTCTTCCTTTCTGTGTACGTCAAGCAACTCAAATCATCACAACAGACACCTCAGACTACGCATGGGGAGCACACATGACAAATCATTGCATTCAGGGAAAATGAGCACGAAAAGAGAAGCTCCTTCACATCAACCAAAAGGAAATGCTAGCCGTGCAAAAGGCTATTATGACCTTCAAAGACCTACTGCATCCAGGCCAGCCTATTGATAAGGACAGACAACACCACAGTGATGTGGTACATAAACAAACAGGGGGGAACTCATTCATACCCCCTGTGCAGGCAAGCCATGACCCTATGAAACACAGCACTGGAATTGAAAATTCATCTACAGGCACAATTCCTGCCAGGGAAGAAAAACACACTGGCAGACAACCTAAGCAGAAATATGACAGATCCACACGAATGGAAGTTGCATCCTCAAATTTTCACAAAGATAACTTAGGCATGGGGACAGCCAGACATAGATCTCTTTGCTACCCACAGAAATTGCCAGTTGAAAAAATTTTGTTCAAGGACCTATCATCCACAGGCCTGGAAAGTGGACGCACTTTCCTTCAATTGGGCAACATTGACAGTCTATGCCTTCCCACCTCTTCCTCTGCTGCCCAAAGTTCTATTAAAAGCCAGAGCAGAGAGGCCGAAAATAATTCTCATTGCTCCAGACTGGCCAAGGCAACACTGGTATCCGCTCCTGAAGAGCCTGACACATTCCCCACCATGGATCCTACCTCTAGTCCCTCTTCTGTTGTCCCAGCACAACTACAAAACTCTTCACAGCCATCTCAAAACTCTAAATCTAGCTGCATGGAGAACTCCTTGATTTCCCAACAGTTTCTACTCTCCAAGGAGGTGCAGGATGTCATCTTGGAGGCCAGAAGACCTTCTACTAGAAAGGCCTACTCCGCCAAATGGAAACAATTTTGTGCCTGGAATCAAAAGAAGGGACAGAATCCTTGGGTAATAAATATACCTGAAATTTTACAGTACCTAGCTGAGATGTTAAACAATGGACTTTCCTTCTCCTCCATCAAGATCCATGCTTCAGCCATTTCTGCACAATACAACACAGATCCTCCTTTATTCTCTCATCCTCTCTTAAGGCAGTTCCTCAGAGGGGCAAAGAATATAAAACCCCCAAGGAAACTACCAGTCCCTGCTTGGGACCTCAACTTCATTTTGGAAAAGCTGACCCTTCCTCCCTTCGAGCCAGCTTCTTCATCAGAGTTACAGTACTTGTCATGGAAAACAGCCTTTCTTGTGGCTGTCACCTCAGCTCGCAGGGTTTCGGAGCTACAGGCCCTCACGGCTGTGCAACCATTCATCATTTTCCTTCAGGACAGAGTTTCCTTATGAACCAACCCTACCTTTATGCCAAAGGTAGTATCCAGTGTAGCTTTGAATCAGACTATCCACTTACCTACCTTTTATCCTAATCCACAAAACAAAGGGGAAAGACTACTACATTCCTTGGACATTCACAGACAACTTCGTTATTATTTGGACAGGACAAAGCCATTCAGGAAATCTGAGCAACTCTTTGTGTCCTATGCTGCAGGTGCTCAAGGAAAGGCGATTTCCAAACGGACAATTTCAAAATGGATAGCCCACTGCATACGCTTTTGTTACTCATTTCATGGAAAAACTGTGCCTGCTTGCATCAGATCCCACTCCACCAGAGCCACAGCTACCTCTGCAGCCTTCCTCAGGGGGGTCCCTACCAAGTATATTTTGGAAGCAGCCACCTGGAGTTCAGTGCACACTTTCTCCAAGCACTATCACCTCCCACTATACTCTAAATCTAGAGCGGGCTTTGCCACAGCAGTCCTGCAGGGCATCCTAGCCCCTCCTAGTTCCACTTAGTGCCTACCACCCTTACTTAGCTTTGGGATTCTACCCATCTGTTATGACTGCAGCTGTATGCACGATGAACATAGTACAGTTTTGTACCTACCATAAATGTAGATGTTCGAGTGCTCATACAGCTGCAGTCCAGGTTTCCCTCCCTCCAACCCCTCTTAGGACAGGCCTTATGGCAAACCCTTTTCATATAACCTTTTGGGGTACTCTTTTATGGTGTATTTGCTTACAACTACTGTTTTTGATTTATCAACATTGCATTTTTGCATAACATTGTTTGCCTTCCTTCTGGGGGCACCTGACATCTGGGGCAAGAAAAACTGAAGAAAATGGCGTTGGCTGCCTCTTTTATATCCCTGCCGCACTGACGTCAGGGAGGAAGCGACGACAACCGACGCCGGACCTAGACTTTGGAATTCTGCCGACCGAGGACCCGCCTGACGGCAGGATAACCCATCTGTTATGACTGCAGCTGTATGAGCACTCGAACATCTACATTTATGGTAGGTACAAAACTGTACTTTATCCCTGCCAGGATAGCTTTCGGCCGGCCCAAATACCAGAGGCTTAGTATTTCTGCATCAGTTGCTGTCACTTCAGGACTGACGTCCGCTCGTCGGTATAAAGTAAGGCAACCGAAGCCATTACATCAGTCTTTCTTGTCGAGCCCGAAGCAGTTCGCATGAGTGCCAGTCAGCTGCTACCCGAGTTTCATCTTTCAAATTGAAGCTGAAGTCTTCTAGAAGCTAAGTACCCCGTTGGGGATCCTTTTTTTCTTGCACTAACCGATGTCAGAAAAAGTTAACCATTGTCTGTGCTGTGGAAAGCAAATACCACACAATGACTTTCATTCTTACTGCGTCACTTGCTTAAGCCCAGACCACAACGTCTCTCGCTGTCGCTTTTGTGCTTTAACGCCAGAGCTATACATTGTCGGGCCCTTATTGTAGCTAGATATTTTTGCTTACGGTCCTGTAATTCCGATATGGCTTTGGTAAGCCACCCAACATTAGATCTTCCAAAAAAATGTAAGGCTAAAGATAGAGACAGACCGCACAGGTCCAAACCTACCGATGACACTTCCATTAAGCTAGTCAGTTCTCAGTGAGGCGCCTTCGCAGCCCCTGATGCCCACTTCTGTAGATTCGCAGACTGCTACCGAGGCCCTTTCGGAGTCTGGTATGCTGCAAAACTCTTCTTCGACTAAGGATCCTGCAGTTGTCCCACCCTTGGATGGGTCCAGAGCTGCTGTGCAGGCACTGGCTTCCGAGGAAGTACTTCGCCCTACCGATTCTCTTCACAAACAGACTTCTTTCGCGTCTTCCATTTTTTCGAAAACTACAGAGTTTCTAAGGCCCAGGGTACAAACCACACCGAAGAAACTGACTACCCAATCTCAGGCACCTGATTCCTTGCCTCAGAAAGAGATCTGTCCCCAGCAGTTTTGTCTGCATAGGAGTCTGATGACTCTGATGCATCTGAATATGAAGACATGCAACCCCTGTCTGCTTATGAGGATTCTGATGCAGAGGAATCCATTCCTTTAGCCTCTCCATCTGAGGACTTTTCCTTTGGTGAAGTCCTTCATACCTGAAGGGAGCATTTCCAGTGGGAATGTCAGGACTACCCTCAGTCTAAAAAGAGACTCGGAGAATTCTTGGATCTTTCAGAGCACAGACCCCCTGGCCATTCCCCCAGTCCTGGATGTGGTGGATGATGTTTTCCTGGAATCCAGTTTGACTCCTGACACCCACCCGCACCCTGAAAACCTGACCAGTATTAGAGTCCCTGACTCACAAAAATTTATTTTCAAAAACTCTACTGCTGACCCTGAGGTCATTTCTCAAGGGCCTAAAGTAATTAAAGCAACCTCTGCTAAGAATCCCACCCCCTCAGGTAGGGATTCCCGAGCACTAGACAGATTGGGTAAAAAAGTATACACCTCAGGTACTCTTGCTATCAGAGCACTAAATTGCCAGTTCCATATGCTAAAATTTCAGCAACATACCCTGGAACTCCTCAAACAAAAAGCGTCTTCCTTTCCTGCTTGTGCAGAATATAAAGAGTTGCAAGAGTTAATGCATTCTGCAAGTCAAGTGACTAAGCATACCTTACATTGTGGCTTTGACACCCTTAAAAGCTTCTTGTAGGGCAGCAGTCACCAGTTCTGTCCTTAGAAGACATGCATGGCTTAAGGAACAGCCCTTACCAGACCATATTAAATCTAAATTATTGGATGCTCCCTTGCACAAAGACACCTTATTTTGTACTAAGGCAGAGGAGGTCTTAAAAAAGATGGAAGAAAAAGGTAAATCTATGCAGACAGTTAAGGATTTCCTCCAGGTCCAGACACCAAGGTTCAGCAGGCATTTGCCCTTCCAAGCACTGGTCCTTTCCTGCTCCCACCAGGTCAGTTCAGCCCAGACCTCGGGTAAGCAGACCCCCCAGACAGCAGCCACAGGGGAAGGCAGAGATCAAAACAGTTGAATTCCTCCACTTCAAACCCAAGCAGTTCTAAGCCACCCCCTTATGGTAAGAACTCACAATGACTCTCCTCCCCCACCCCCTCTTTCTGCCCACCTACACTTACCCCTAGGGGGAAACTCTCCTATGTTAAGTTGTCAATCTCGCCTTCATTCTTGCTTGATGGGTTCGGAGCCGATCCTCGGCTCCGACTCGGCATTTGCTTTAGCTCGAGAACTCCTTTTACCAGCTCGAGGCAGCCCCATATCCCATGATGCAAGGCAGTAAGTACCCAGATCTCGCTTTGTCGCTTGGGAGGTCTTCTTTTTACCAGCTCCTGGTAAGTTGTTCACTTTTGTGATTCAAGCCCCTTTTTTAGTCAAAAAAACTCTTTTATTGATAGTTTGTTATATTCTACCCTTTCTGACAGAATTTTCCTGTCTCCTTTAATTTTTTGTTAGTCAATTTTTCCCTATCCCATCCCCCCCCCTGTTAGGGTGTGTGTGTTGGATTTTATAGAATACCTTTTTGGTATTTGTGTAAGTTAATTTAGACTGGTGTTGTGTGTGTGTGTGTTCAACACTATGTCTAAGGAGAGGGTCTGGTTTTAAGAAGTGTGACTCGTGCTGTCAGAAGATGTCTCTGACAGACGGTCACACTTCTTGCCTGTATTGTCTGGGCCCTCTTCACCTGCAGGACTCCTGTGCTATTTGTCACTCCTTCAGCCAGAGAGTCCTGCAGGAGAGAATAATAAGTTGATTCTTAGGGGCCTTCTGCCGGAGGGCTCTCCGGCTAAGTCGGCTCCACCAAAATCAACTAAACCTGCCAAGGCCCAGGCTTCTGTTTCTAAGCCTGCGGCCTCGGCTCCGACTTCGTATTGAGTCGAGATCGCTCCGGCTGGAGCCGATTCTGGTTCGACAGCTTTCGCCGATGGCTATCGGTGCGAATCTGTTTTGACCACTTCGATGTCGGCTCGATCGGTTCTGACACCCATGTGGCACAGGCATCGGTGTCGGCTCGATCGCTCGACACCGTTACTTTGGTGGCTGTATCGGCTCTGGCTGGAGCCGATACATCGAGACGTTCTGTCGGCTCCGTGAAGTCGGCGCCGACAGGATCTGTAGTATCGGCTCCCATGGCTCCTTCCCGGGAGAGGGCGGGGGCTCCTTCCTTGGGGCCGGTACTTTCGGCTCCGGCTTCACCTCTTCTATCGGAACGGAGCCATCGGAGCCGATCTTCAAGGTCATCCAGGTTGTCAGATCATGACCTAGAGAGAGTGGTCAGTAGATTACTCAAGTCACAGGTACTGGCCCAAATGCTACACAGTAACACACTAACCCACGCACGTTCAAGCTTGCACGGCCCAACAGCAGAACAGGAACAAACAAGAGCCAGCAACAGGTTCCCAAAGGCTTTAATGCAGTAAAATAGTGTCAAAGACACAAACACTCTCCATAACCTCAAACTAGTTTCGGTGTAGTACCTTCTTCAGTGAGGATAACAGCCATAATAATTGCATAAGACATGCTCCTTATATATACATAAATAATTAATCAACTAATAACCAAATGGTTGCCAATTAGTTACAAAATCAGATTTAAAGACATGCTTCACACTAAAACCTAACTAATAAGTAGGAATTCTTAAATGCACAAACAGTGCATGAATAATACAATTTAGACAAAATATAAATGTGAATAACAATAATATAAAGCCCAGATGTGGTGTTAAATAACTAACAAATATATATATATATTATTAATATATATGTGAAAATACATTACAAATGGTCATTCAAACCTGGAGAAAAAAGAGCTCCCAGGTGAATAATCCAGTATTTCTCTTTCATACTTAGGACACTCTGCCAACCAGTCTGATTGGACCTGTTGCCCTGTACTTTATCAATGGCACAAAATATAAATTTAGCAGATGGATGCTTAACAGTATGTTGATATAGTGCATTACTAATTTTGTGAGTCCGAATGTCACTACGATGTTCTCCAATTCTAGTTCGGAGGGACCTTGAGGTTTTACCCACATAAAAAGCTTGACACTGACATATGGCTAAATAAATCACCCAGCATGTTGAACAATTGGCAAATATAATATATCAAATATCTTACTAGTATTGGCACTAGAAAATTCTTTAGTTTTATTAATACTTAAACAGGAAGTGCAATGACCACACGGGAAAGTCCCCAACAGCTCATCACCAGAAAGGGTAAGTTGTCTGTATGTTGCACCTCCACTGTCCTGATGTTTATAATGAGAGAATAACGTGCCCAAAGTTTTGCCCCTCCTGTAAGAAATAGAACATTGTCAGTCAAAATGTGACGAAGATGTTCATTAGCCAAAAGTATATTCAATTGTTATTCAACACATTTCTGATCAATTGATGATTTTTCCCAAATGTGGTAATAAATCTAATGGTATCACCTTTATCAGTATCCCTGCTCTGATATTTTAAAAGATCTGATCTAGACTGCTGATCTGTCCACAACCTGGCACTGGATATGTCCCTCATAGAATAACCTCTATCAAGAAATCTATAATTTAAATCCTGGATGGCATCTTCATGATCCTGAGGAGATGAATTAATACGTTTAAGACAGATATTGTGATTTGGGATGTTTGCGGATGGTGTGGCGTGGGTGCATACTGGAAGAATGAAGAAGAGTATTAAATTGTGGATACTTCCTATGTATTTTAGTGCTTAGGGTATTGTCCTCATTCCGATATACCGTGACATCCAAAAAGTCAATGGTACACTTATGGTATGTTATAGAGAATTCAATACCCCAAACATTGCTGTTCAAATGTTCAAATGTTCCACAAATTCCATCAAATAGTCAACATCCGTACGCCACACCATCCAACAATCATCAAGATAACGTCTCCAAATATCCATCTCCTCTAAGTAAATGTTGTGCAAAGGATCATATATGAGACATTCCTCCAGGTATGCCATAAAGAGGTCAGCATATATGGGGGCAAAGGAAGCCCCCATAGCTGTACCTCTAAGTTGCCAATAGCAGTCACCCTGGAAGAAAAAAACATTTTTATTCAAAACATGCTCTGACAAACATACCAGTAGCGTGTTAAATCCAGGTGGGTATAGATCAGATCTTTGAAGCCAATAATCTAACGCCTGTAGTGGCCCAATGAGGGATACTCGTATAAAGGGATTTCACGTCTAAAGTACACATTGTCCAATCTGGATCTAATTGTGTATCAACCACAATGTTGAGAAACTCCGTGGTGTCCTGTATACGAGCTCTGACCATAGGCAATAGTGGCTTAAGATATGATGTTAGAAAAACCGATATAGGTTCTGTAAGGGATCCATGACCGGACACAATAGGTCTCCCAGGAGGAGCACTGAGAGACTTGTGAATTTTGGGTAACAGATAAAGAATCTGCTTTTGTGGATCATCTACTTGAAGGTGACTGGCAGTTTTAGATGAAATAATACCTTCTTGTACTGCTTGTTGGATAAATCGTCAATGTCATGTTTAAACTGGGGTGTGGATCTATCTTCATATGCTTATAGCATTGGGCATCAGACAACTGTCTTAATCCTTCCTGTACATAATAGTCATTATTTAGGACAACCACCGCACCCCCCTTATCCGCCTGAATGATGACAATATTATGATTTTGTCTCAATTCAAACAAAGCTTCCCTCTCTGAAGGTGTGATATTGTCCTGAGCTATATTAATATTAAAGTTGGGAAAATGTAGGTCCCTCAAAACAGCTTGTTGGAAAATCCCAACGTTTTATTCATTGGAGGCTGGAATGTTGATTTTTTAAATGTAAAATCAGTAGATCTTTGAGTGACCTGATTACTCTGATCCTGAAAGAAAATTTTTAAATTCAACTTCCTACAAAATTCAATAACATCAACCGATACAGAATAATGATCTGAGAAAAACTTGGGACAAAACCCAATCCTTTATTAAGAACACAATGTTGTTCCTTAGTCAGTGTATGATCAGACAAATTTAAGACATTGTCAAAAGGTTGAACTATTTGTTCAGCAATGCCTGAACTAACCCGTCATAGAGTCTGTATTTGTATCTGCTCCTATGCTTCCTCCCTCGATTTCCCAACATGTTTAAAGGGAACTTAGATTGATTTTTCTTTTTAACAGGGGATCTGACACTGGTGCCTCCCTCGCTGTCAGTGTAGGATGACTCCTCTCCTGAGGTACTGGTGTAACTGGAATCATGGTGTTTTAAAATTGACCTAGGTCTTTTCTTTGATTTACCCACATTTACCATTGGTCAGCGTCCCTGAATCTAACAGTCCTTTGAACCTGAAATGGCTGACCTCTCTCATAATCCTGAATATCCCTAGAAAATTTTTTAAGTTTACGATCCTTCACCATATTATCATAAGCCGTAAGTTCCTTGGACAACCGCTCAACACAACTAGAATATTTATTACTGTCCTTATATTTTTGGCATTCCATACTTAGATCTTGAACTTCCTTGAGCAAAATATCTACAGTTCTTTCATAATAATCCAATAAAATCTTTACAAATACCATTGAACCCTTCCTTAGGGCATCATCCCATTCCTCTGTGAGTCTCTGTTCAGATCTTCCCACAAGAGGACGTAACTTGATACGAAGGCCTCTGGGTGCTAGGCCTTTATGAAAATAGGCCTTAAACAACCTTAAATGCCAAATATTGGCTCTTAGCCCTCTGAGTCCTTTGTCCAATCTACGGAATGCCAAATCACAACCCCCATCAATATTTGGGTTGTTTATATTTAGGTTGTTGCTTGGGGCTTCCACAAGGCCAAAAATGGCTATATCCTCCCTATCAGCACACAACCCTAATAATATATGGTCCAAATCCATGTTAGAAAATATGTATTGATCAGTCATCCAAGGAAGTAACCCAATTGTAAGACCCAAAAAAAGACAAAATTCAAGGGACGCGGATACAATGAATAAATATAATCTACCTGGACCTAGTATATATCATGAACATACTGTTCCAAATGGAATGGAGTCATCCCCCGTACACTGAGATAGAAAATTAAACTATAGAACATGCCTTATATCCTGCTCAAAAGATGTCCAATTGTGATTGTCAAGTCCAAAAAAATTTTTGTGTAGACAATATAAGAAAAAATATATAAATTTGTCACTACCTAGAGTAGACCATGCATGTAATGCAATCATTAACATATGCCAAAACACATAAGTTCAAAGCGTAGAAAAAAGTTCTTTAAAAGAGCCCAAATCCAATGACTCCATAAAGATATTCCCATACCATAACTAAAATGGCCATAGAATAATAATAGTGCAAAAGGATGTGCTGAACCAAATGTGGTCAACTCAATAGGAGTCCATCACTAATAATATCTGACATTAATAAAGTCCTATCCAGAAACAGTCATAATGTTACAAAAATGAAACAAAAATGAAACTGTCTATAAAATAATGGGCATGACCACAATAAATGTGATCAAATAACCAAATATACCCAAACTCATGGGGTTAAGCACACATATACCATAATAATGTATGATTACCCTATTATGTAGTCCTTGTATTACAATTGTACATAATTACCATAATTTACCAAGGCCCATATGATATAAGAGACATTTTCATTGTAAAAATATACATGTATCTGGCCTAAAGGACTTGTGATATACAAAACTCACACAATATTGTACCTAATAATCAACCAATTGTGTTAACATATTGTTATAATAATAAGTACAATTTGTATAGAACTATCACAAAAGCCCCCGGTGTCTTGAAAACAAGCCCCACAAAATTAGGCTGAAAAGTGATTATATATCAACCCCTATTACAAAAAATAAGGTCATAACATATAATACCGAATATCAATTACATATGAGAAGAGTACATGTATTCTTAGAGCATATAAGCCCAAACATGACATTCACATATAACCCTTCTGACTCCAATAGGACATCCGACTGTATAATCACAGCCCAATTAACAAAATACCAATCTGGGATAGATCGAATAGAAATTCGTTAAATAGTATGACATCCAAAAGCAAACACCATCATAGCGACGGACTCTGCAAGTTCGTATTAGCAATACCCCAGCCTGAAAGAGGACATATAATGTTCCAAGCACACACAATATTATACCCATTCACAAAAAATATGCCATAAGCATATCGTAACAGTCAATATAGATAATATGTGTGTCTCACCTAGACCCCAAACGTCTAGAGAGTGAAACCCTTCTTGGTAAATAAACTCGAAAAATAATTCGATACCTGCCCCTATGGCCAGGAAATAAGGTCATAACATCCAATACTCAATTGCCATACACAATTGCAATAATATTGAAAAACATACATATATTATTACAACATGTTAAACATAAACATAATGTTCACATGCATCATACTTGTGACACATCTGACAGTATAATCACAACCCAATGCACAATTTGTCCCAATCTGAAAGGAAAATCCAGTAGAAATATGTTAAATAATGCGCCATCAAAGATAAGGCGCCATCCTGGCATAGGCCTCAACAAGTTCGTATCTGGAATGCCCACCGATGGAACCGTAGCAATCCCGAAAAACGTTGCTGCAAACAGTTATTGAATGTGTCCTCACAAAAATAAGAGCACGCCAAGTTAAAGTAAAAAAAATGTACATCTGTTAGAAAACCGAGCCAACCATGCCTGCCACAAACATTCCGTGATGCTACCTTGCCAGTCCCGTACAGTACTAGTCCCATAAACAATGGCGTGAAAAACAAAAACGCCTTGAAAAACGTAATGGTTCCCCACAATTATAGTAAACTCATATTCAATATATGAATTAAACCAACCAACAAACAGTATGCTCCCATATGACAATTACGGAGCATAAGAAACGTGGCGGTTTGGTGGAAGCCAAACGCTTAAAAATATAAGAAAAAAGTCCAAACTGTAATAGAAAAAGTCACCACTCTTGAGCCTTCAAAACCGAAGCATGAATAAATCCAAATGTACTTCATGTAAGGAGAAAGTCCAAATTCCAAAGGAGAGGAGTCATCTCAGCAACAGCCAGGGAGCCAACACCAACAGCGAGGAAAACACACAGTAACACACTAACCCACGCACGTTCAAGCTTGCACGGCCCAACAGCAGAACAGGAACAAACAAGAGCCAGCAACAGGTTCCCAAAGGCTTTAATGCAGTAAAATAGTGTCAAAGACACAAACACTCTCCATAACCTCAAACTAGTTTCGGTGTAGTACCTTCTTCAGTGAGGATAACAGCCATAATAATTGCATAAGACATGCTCCTTATATATACATAAATAATTAATCAACTAATAACCAAATGGTTGCCAATTAGTTACAAAATCAGATTTAAAGACATGCTTCACACTAAAACCTAACTAATAAGTAGGAATTCTTAAATGCACAAACAGTGCATGAATAATACAATTTAGACAAAAATATAAATGTGAATAACAATAATATAAAGCCCAGATGTGGTGTTAAATAACTAACAAATATATATATATATAATTAATATATATGTGAAAATACATTACAAATGGTCATTCAAACCTGGAGAAAAAAGAGCTCCCAGGTGAATAATCCAGTATTTCTCTTTCATACTTAGGACACTCTGCCAACCAGTCTGATTGGACCTGTTGCCCTGTACTTTATCAATGGCACAAAATATAAATTTAGCAGATGGATGCTTAACAGTATGTTGATATAGTGCATTACTAATTTTGTGAGTCGAATGTCACTACGATGTTCTCCAATTCTAGTTGAGGGACCTTGAGGTTTTACCCACATAAAAAGCTTGACACTGACATATGGCTAAATAAATCACCCAGCATGTTGAACAATTGGCAAATATCATTATATCAAATATCTTACTAGTATTGGCACTAGAAAATTCTTTAGTTTTATTAATACTTAAACAGGAAGTGCAATGACCACACGGGAAAGTCCCCAACAGCTCATCACCAGAAAGGGTAAGTTGTCTGTATGTTGCACCTCCACTGTCCTGATGTTTATAATGAGAGAATAACGTGCCCAAAGTTTTGCCCCTCCTGTAAGAAATAGAACATTCGTCAGTCAAAATGTGACGAAGATGTTCATTAGCCAAAAGTATATTCCAATTGTTATTCAACACATTTCTGATCAATTGATGATTTTTCCCAAATGTGGTAATAAATCTAATGGTATCACCTTTATCAGTATCCCTGCTCTGATATTTTAAAAGATCTGATCTAGACTGCTGATCTGTCCACAACCTGGCACTGGATATGTCCCTCATAGAATAACCTCTATCAAGAAATCTATAATTTAAATCCTGGATGGCATCTTCATGATCCTGAGGAGATGCTACACAGTCTGTCTCAGCAGACGACTGTTGGTCCACACCCCGTTACAGTTCCTCCTTCAACTCTACCCCAGAGTTTGGAGTTGGAGTCTTCGGGCATGGTTACTGCTACGGCTGGAGGACGGATACCCCCTTCTGTTCCTTCAGCCTCTACTCTTATCTCCTCTTCCTTAGAGGGATTCGGTGGTCGGGTTTCCATGGTCTCCTCCGAGGGGGTGAGTGGCATCGGACCCTTGTCCGAGCCCGCTCTTCCCCTTGGAGCCTCGGCCTTGGTGAGCTCGGCTCCGACATCTGCCTCGGAGACTTCCCTTCGGTGGTCCGGAGTTCCTAGCTCTTGAGCGGGTTCTCTCGGACCTGCCTGGGAGGGGAGCATTCGAGGTAATGAAGAGTGTACTGGCCACTGGTATCAGTCAGCAGTCTGTTCCCGTAGCTCCTCCCTCTATAGTACCTGTTGACATCTCTGCCACTTCTCTTGCTACAGGACCCAGAGATCCTCCGCCTCAGGTTTCCCCATTGGGAATTTCCCCTCTTCCGAGGATTCTCCTGATGTTTGGAGATCCTCCTAGGAAGAGGACTTGTAAGAGGAAGCATGTAGACTCCCGAGTCTGTCACTTGGATACTGACTTTGATGAGTCAGAGGGATCCCTAGATCCCCTCTGAGGATGTCTCCTTCTCAGACATCCTAGAACTTCTGAAACAGAGGAAACTGGCCCACCAACAATCCCTCTGAGGATGAGTCAGTATACCTAGAGGCGTTTGGATCTCGGCCCTCCACCTCCTGGGTGTCTCCGCCTTCGACCCCCTTATGCAGGTCATTCGCAGAAAGGCGTGGACAGCTCCTGACTCTGTAGAGCCAGTCCCTAGGAGGCCTTCTAAATTTATCACTGCCCCTAGTGACAAACAATTCTTTACCAAGGGTGTCCCGCTGATGCCATGGTGGTGGCTGCGGCCACCAAAAGGAACTTGCAGATCCTTCCGTGCCGTCCATCCTCCTAATAAGGACTCTAGGACCATGGATAGGTGCGCAAGCGGATGTTTTCCTCAGCGACCTTTGCTATGCGTTCGCTGAATTATCTTTGTCACTTCACCAGACTCCAGAGAGATATCCTGAAGGAGCTGGGAGAAGTAGTTCAGGATCCTACAGCTGCAGGGGCTCAAGAAAAGATTGCTTCGCAGCTAGGAACCCTCAATTCCATAGCTAACTCCTCCATGCGGCTAATATCTTATGCTGCGGATGGGCGAGTAGAGCATGAGCACAGGTGTGGCTCTTAGGCGCCAAGCCTGGATGCGGCTATGTGATTTTCTTGGATCCCTTTAAGGCGTCCTTCACAAATTCTCCCTTTGATGGGTCAGCTTTGTTTGGCCCTCAGGTGAAGGAGACCTTGACCAGGTGTGAGCAGGACGGCAAGACTCTTTCTGCTGTTGGAGTCCGTTTTCCACCCCTTCTAGGCCTTATCCCAAAGGACAGAAGGGTGGGAAGATGTGGTTCCGTAAATCCCAAGGAGTCACGCGGATTCACGTGGTCAGTTTACCCCTAGAGGCAGAGGGGTAACAACAACAGGCGCTCTAGAGGCAGAGGGGTCGAAGAACCAGGGAAACAGGGAGCCTCTCTCTGATAAGCCCTTTCAGCATCCCTGAGGTGTTGCCCGGCTGTCCCTCCTTGGAGGCAGTCGGGGAAGATATCACTGTACCCAGAAGCCTGGCATTCCCTCACTCAAGACAGATGGGTACAGTCGATCATATCCAAGGGTTACATAATTCCTTTCGAGGAAAGTCCCTTCCCTCAAGTTCCTTCCAGATGTACCACCCGGTCTAAGGGAGATTGCAGAGTTAGAAATCGCAAAACTACTGCAAAAAGAGCCATTCAGCCAGTTACAATAGACCATTCAGAGCCGGAATCTACTCAAGGTTCTTTTGGTCCCCAAAAGACGGGAGACTGGAGACCAATATTGGATCTCAGCAGACTCAACAAGTCTGTCAGGAAGACAAGATTCGAATGGTCACTCTTCAGTCAATTCTGCCCTTCTTACAGAAGGACAACTGGATGTGCTCAATAGATCTTCAGGATGCGTACTATCACATCAAAATTCACAGACGCTCCAGGAGATTTCTCCGCTTTCGGCTGGGGTCCAGTCACTTCCAGTTCAGAGCCCTGCCCTTTGGTCTCACTACAGCCCCAGAGTGTTCACCAAATGCATGGCAGTGGTCACGGCTCACCTGAGACGTCAAGGATTCCAGGTGTTTCCGTATCTCGACGACTGGCTCCTGTCAGCCACCACCAGGCATCAGCTTATACAAGCCAGGGATTACACAATAGACCTTTGTTCTCATTTGGGCATCTCAGTCAACTTGAAAAGTCATCCTTATCGCCCTGCCAGTCTATTACCTTCATAGGCAAACATAAACACTGTTAGGATGTCAGCTACCCTTACAGAACAAAGAGTTTCAGACATTCAGACTCATGTCAGGATCATTCTGGCCAGCAAGAAAGTACAGGCCAGAATGGTTCTGAAGGTATTAGGTCTCATGGCTGCGGCCATTATTCTTCTTCCCTGGCTCGATTCTACATGCGCCTCCTTCAGTGGATGCTGTTCACACAGTGGTCATACCAGCAACTCCCAATGCGTCACCAGATTCTGGTGACACAAACATGCAAAGAACATCTTGCTTGGTGGATCACATCGTCTCAGGTTCACCAAGGCAGGTGCTTTGTACCTCCGTCCCCGATAGCCACTGTCACCACGGATGCCTCCTGATCGGGTGGGGGTCATTATCAGGGCAGGATGGTTCATGGGGCGTGGCAACCGTTCGAGTACCATCTGCACATAAATGTCCTGGAGATGAGAGCAGTGCTTTTAGCGTTGCAAGCCCTCAACGACTTTCTTCCCGTAGGGACAATTGCAGTCCACACAGACAACATGTCTGTAGTTTGGTATATCAACAAACAGGGCGGAACCAAGTCCTACCCTTTGTGTCGAAGCGCACAGACTATGGCAATGGGCGATCTCCTCTCATCGGTTTCTGGTAGCAACGCATATCCCTGGGAAAACCAACATTATAGCGGACAGATTGAGCAGAGCTATTCTCATGCCTCACGAGTGGTCTCTCAAGCAATCCATAGCGGAAGAGATTTTTCTGGAATGGGGTCGTCCATGTTGCGATCTTTTGCTACTCCCCAAAACAGCAAATGTCCAGACTTCTTCAGCCTCTTCCCTCTATCAGGCCATCCCCCCAGAGACGCTCTGACCCAGGATTGGCCCCAGGGACTTCTTTATGCCTTCCCTCCATTTCCTCTGATCCCTCAGGTGATCCAGAAAGCTACCGATTTGAGTGCCAAATTGATTCTCATTGCCCTTACTGGCCTCGACAAGTTTGGTTCCCGTTCCTCCATCATCACCTTTTGGTGCAGCCGTGGCATCTGGACCCAGTGCCAGATCTACTGATCCACCAATCCGGTCAGCTGCACCGGTCAATCCCTTCTCTCAACCTCACAGCATGGTTGCTCCACTTCCTTCCTTAGCCAGGCTTCCTTCGATCTCTAACCCAGTTAGAGATATCATAATAACTTCACTAAAATCCTCTACCAGGAGGATTTACACAAGCAAATGGAAGCGTTTCTCTTATTGGGCTAAGGCCCAAAATATTGATCCTTTTACTGCCCTGTTCAGGCAGTTCTGGACTTTTTAGCAGAGATTTTTCATGCAGGCTCCTCTTCTTCCACAGTCAGAGTTCAGTTGGCTGCTATTTCTAATTTTCATGTCGGGATAGCAGATCATAATATTATGTCCCATAGGCTCTGCAGGGCCTTCTTGAAAGGAATTTTCCTACTAAAGCCTCCAATCAGGAATCCTCCTCCTCAGTGGGATCTAAATTTAGTGCTGACATCCTTGATTCTTCCCCTTCGAGCCAGCTGTTTCTTGTTCCTGAAATATCTTTCTTGGAAAACTTTATTCCTAGTGGCTAGTACATCTGCGAGGAGGGTGTCTGAACTTCATGCTCTTTCGGTTCGACCGCCGTATTTGATTTTTCACAAAGACAGAGTATCTTTGAGAACTAATCCATCCTTTTTACCTAAGGTCGCTTGAAAAACAATCTGAATCAATCTATTGATCTCCTGTATTTTTCCTAACTATTCAGATAGAGCTGAACAAAAGCTACATTATCTTGGCGTCCACCGTCAGCTTAGATATTATTTGGACAGAACAAAAATTTAGAAAATCTGATCAACTTTTTGTTTCCTATGCGGATAATAAAAAGGCCTTCCTGTTTCTAAAGTGACTTTGTCCAGATGGCTTTCTTCGGTCATCACTGAAATTTATACGATCAGGGGAAAACAGCTGTGCTCAAAACCTAAAGCACATTCAACTAGGAGTTTAGCTACTTCTACAGCTTTTCAAGCTAAACTGCCTTTGGACACTATTTGTGCAGCGGCCACTTGGGCCACTCCTCACACTTTTGTTTCCCATTACAAATTGGACTTGGCCTCCAGGGACAGAGCCAGTTTTGGCTCTACAGTCCTCAAGAGTTTGTTCCATTGAGCCACCCAGGATAGAGGTGCTAGGGACGCGGTCCCATCAAGCAAGAATGAAGGCGAGATTGACAACTTAACATTAAGAAGTTATGTACCTACCATAACGTTCCATGTTAGTTGTCTTCTCGCCTTCTTTCTTGCGACCCTCCCTCCTTCCCCCTGGCCTGGACAGACCTTGTATAAGAAACTATAATGCTAAAGACCATTCAGACCTGGTCCTTTTTCCATCTGTAAGTTTCTTCTTCCTTTGGGAAGTATTTTTATGCTTGGTGTTATTGCCCTTTGCCAACAAACGAGATCTGGGTACTTACTGCCTTGCATCATGGGATATGGGGCTGCCTCGAGCTGGTAAAAGGAGTTCTCGAGCTAAAGCAAGTGCCGAGTCGGAGCCGAGGATCGGCTCCGAACCCATCAAGCAAAAAAGAAGGCGAGAGAAGACAACTAACATGGAACGTTATGGTAGGTACATAACTTCTTATTCACGCAAACACCTGGGCCAGCATTACCACTGACCACTGGGTCCTCAACATAGTGTCCCAAGGATACATATTTTCTTTCCACAATCTTCCAACCCCAAAAGGGTTTCCAGATCTACCCCCAAACCAGTGGGCAGAGGTGAAAAAGCAAGTCCTTTCCCTGCTCTCTATGAGGCAATACAGCACATTCCTGTAGAACAGATAGGCCAAGGTTTCTACTCCAGACTTTTCCTAGTACCCAGAAAAGAGGGCATCTGGTGCCCTATCTTCGATCTATCCATTCTAAACACCTTCCTGGTGATAACAAATTTCAAAATGGTCACCCTCCAGCAACTGCTAACCCATGCTGTCCAAGGATGCTTGGCTAGCCAGCCTAGACCTAAAAGAGGCCTACCTCCACACCCCTATCAGGGAATCATGCAGGAAATATCTACATTTCAGGGCAGGATCCCTGCACTTTCAGTTCTCTGCACTTCCCTTTGCCTTATCTACTGCTCCCAGAGTTTTCACAAAATGTTTGGCTTCCGCCATTGCCTTTTGCAGACAAAGGAATATCCAAATTTTCCCATACTTAGACTGCCTAATTCAGGCAGACAGGAAGAGCTGCTCAAGCACCAGGCCTTTTTAAAGTCCCTACTGACCTCCCTAGGATACACTGTCAACGAAAAGAAATCCAAACTAGTACCCACCCAAGGGGTTGTATTCCTTGGAGCAAGCCTGGACACAGCATCCCAGATGGCATTCCTTACACCAGAAAAGCAAACTTACCTGACAGCCTACTTCTCTCAACTAGCCACCAGACCCCAGTTATCTGCAAGGAAAATCCTGCAAGCTCTGGGGTTCATGGTATCTTGCATACTACTCATTCCATATGCCAGACTGCCTATGAGGAAACTTCAGCGGTACCTAAAAAGCCTTTGGTGTCAACACACCCAATACCTGGAAACTCTAATACCAGTGATACCTTGCCTAAGGAAAGATTTTCTTTGGTGGGCAGTAGCATGCTCCCACAACAAGGGACTAACTTTCTTACCACCCCCTGCCGCCCAGACCCTCACCACAGACGCATCAGACTGGGGTGCACACCTGGACAGCAGGTACATACAGGGCCAATGGAGCCCACAGCAAATCCATCTGCACATCAGCCAGAAAGAGATGTTAGCTGTCCAGCACACATTGACAGCTTTCAGGCCCCTACTCTCCCAAGGACTCTCCTGATCAAAGCAGACAGCACCACTGTGATGTGGTATATCAACAAGCAGGAAGGGACTCTCTCCTACCCTCTATGCAGGCTGGCCATCACCCTTTGGCACACAGCCTCTGCCATGCAACTCCACCTGTTAGCACAATTCCAGCCAGGTTCTCTAAACTCTGTGACAGACCACTTAAGCAGAAATCTTCTGGACCCACACGAGTGGCAGCTAGACAAAAGAATCTCCACCCTAATAACTCAGAAATGGAGCCCCCCCCGAAGGTGACCTCTTTGCTTCCCACACCAACCATCAGCTCAGCAAGTTCTGCACCAGGGAGCATCACTGCATGCCTTGGAAATCCTTCCCCTGGGGTCAGTCTGTCGGTCTATGTATTTCCTCCACTACCTCTCATCACCAGGGTACTGCTCAAAATAAGAGGAAATACCAAGGACAATTCTTATTGCTCCAGACTGGCCTCACCAGCACTGGTACCCACTGCTGCACAGCCTGTCCCCACTGCCACCATGGCATCTCACTCAGACTCCAACCCTCCTGACCCAGAGGGAAGAAGAATGCATGCAACCCCAATTGCAGACCCTCAGTTTGGCAACCTGGTTTATTCCCTGACCACTAATCAGTCTGCCAACCTCAGTAAACAGGTTCTAGAGGTTATACATGAAGCCAGACGCCATAGCACTAGAAAGTCTTATGCTGACAAATGGAAAAGGTTCTGCTCTTGGATTCAGGCTAAGGGAGTCGATACGGCACAGCCCTCCCTACCTCTCATCCTGGATTACTTAGCTGACCTGCTTACACAGTGGTCTCTCCTTTTCCTCTATTAAAATTCATGCCTCTACTAATGTTCTTCGCGTTTCACTGTTGCAGTCATTACATTTGGGTAATCCTGCTGGCAGGTTGCCCTCAACCGGCCTGAATTCCAAAGTCTTGGGTCCTGCATCGGCTGCTGTCGCCCCTTCCCTGACGTCAGGGGTATAAAGGAAGCAGCCAACTCCATTTTCTTCAGTCTTTCTTGCCGCGCGGTGCCCGAAGCAGGAGCAGTTCGCAAGTGCCTGTCGGCCGACTCCTGAGATTTTCGTGTTTGAGTTTCAGATCCGAAGTCATCAATAAAGCTTAGTACCCCATTGGGGAAACTTTTTTCTTGCTCCAGACCGATGTCAGTAAAAGTTAATTGTATTTCTTGTGGAAAGCAAATACCTCATAAGGATTTTCATTCTTACTGTATTCCTTGCCTAGGCCCTGATCACAACGTTACTGGTTGTCGGTTTTGTGCTAGATTTAACCAACGCAGTATTAAGCGTCGGTATGATTTTGCTTTAAACTTTTTTGGACACCGATTTAATTATCCTGAAATGTCATCGGATAGCCATCCGACTACTGGAGTTTACAAAAAACGCAAAGAAAAGGATAGAGAAAAACAACCGAGGCCCAAAACTGACGACTAAGCTTCTCCTAAGCCAGTCGATGGTTTGCCGGTTCTCAGTGAGGCGCTTTCACAGCCCCTGATGCCCGCTACTTTAGAGTCACAGCCCTCTACTGACTCCCACGTGGAGTCGGCCATTCCGCTGGATACTCAAGGTATTGGAGCCTCTGACGCTAATCCTTCAGATGGGTCCGGAACCGCTGAGCAGGCACCGGCTTCTGAGGGTGTATTCAAACCTAAACATCTTTACATTAAAATGACTTCAGCTTCAAAGGCAGACTATAGCACCTGCTAAAGCAAGGAAACAAACTCAAGAGCCATGTGGACAGGCGTCTATGCCCAAAAAACAGATGCTCAAAATGGGCGAAGACTTGATTACCTTGATCAGGGGTTCCCATCCTCCTCCTGATAAGAGGCCTAGGCAAGACACCTGACTGTCGATCTTCAGATCAGGTTTCTATTTCTTCTGATTCCTCTTCTGATCAGGAATATCCCCCCCCAATGAGGATTCTGATGCTGAAGAATCTATACCTTCAGCATCTCCTCCTGAGGAACTATTCCTTTGGGGAAACCTTGCATACCATGAGGGAGCATTCCCACTGGGAGAGCCAAGATTTTTCAGAATCTAAAAAGAGGCTCAGGGATTTTCTTTTACTACGTCAGCATAGGCCTCTAGCCATTCCACCTGTGTTAGACATTGTAGATGTGTTCGAAAATTCGGAGTCTAGTCTGACCTTTGACTCCTTACCCCCAGCTCCTGTTAAGCCTGACAGATATTACAGGGTTCCTGACTCTCACAAATTTCTTTTTAAAAACCCTACTGCTGACCCCAAAACTATTTCACAGGGTCCAAATGGAGTTAAGGCTTCCACTACAAAAAACCCAGCCCCCTCTGACAGAGATTCAGGGGCACTGGATAGATGGGGAAAAAAGGTTTACACATCTGCAACTTTGGCTATAAGGGCCTTAAACTGTCAATTTCATATGCTTAAGTATCAGCAGCATGTCATGGGATTGCGTAAACAGAAAATATTACATTCTCAATGTGCAGAAAACAAGGAAATGCAGGATTTATTGTATGCAGCAGAACAGGTTGGAAAACATATTTTGCAATGTGGTTTTGATTCTTTGGAGGCCTCCTGCAGGGCCGCAGTTACGGGTTCTGTAATTAGGATGCATGCTTGGTTAAAGGAACAAAATCTGCCTGATCATGTTAAAGTTAAATTACTAGATGCACCTTTACAGCATGATACTTTGTTTGGTGTTAAGGCAGAAGAGGTGTTAAAGAAAATGGAGGACAAAGCTAAATCTATGCAAACTGTCAAAGATTTTTTACAAGTACAGCCACATAGGTTTAGTAGACCCTGGCCTACAAAAAACTGGTCCTTTCCTGTGTCAGACAAACCTCAAAGGAGCAGATCCAGACGCCCTAGGGGCAGATCCCAGGCGCAAGATTCTTAAAGGCCCAAGCAATGGGGTGCTTCTACCTCCAAAGTTGGAGAAGATAGATCACAAACATACAGAAAACAGTCCCAATGACTTCCCCCCTGCCTGCACCAAGCACTTATCTTCTGGCAGCGCCCTTAGGGGGAAAATTAGCATGTTTTGTTCAAAATTGACACATTATAACCCAGGACGAGTGGGTTCTAAACATAATGTCACAAGGCTACAAGTTCCATTTCCATACTCTGCCAAAGGCAAACGGCTGGCCAGATCTGCCAAAAAATCAATGGGCAGAGGCACAAAAACAAGTTTCATCCCTCATGGACATGGGGGCCATTCAACAAGTACCAGAGCAAGAGCCAGGGACAAGGATTTTACTCAAGATTGTTCTTGGTACCCAGAAAGGACAAGGCCTGAAGGCAGATACTGGACCTATCTATTCTGAACACTTACCTGGATATTCCAAAATTCAAAATGTTGACTTTGCAGCAGCTTCTTCCCATGCTGGGCAAGAATGCTTGGCTTGTGACTTTAGACCTAAAAGAGGCATACCTGCATGTTCCAATCAGACAATCATGCAGAAGATACCCAAGATTCAAGGCTGGTTTGAGGCATTACCAATTCGCTGCACTGCCATTTGGCTTATCTACTGCGCCCAGGGTCTTTACAAAGTGCCTGGCACCAGTAATTGCATTCTGCAGACAGAGGAATACAGATATATCCTTACTTGGACGACTGTCTCATTCAAGCAGAGAACAAGGACATTCTTCTTCAACATCTGGCGTTTGTGAATAGACTTCTAACATGCCTAGGGTACACAGTCAATAAAAAGAAATAAAAACTAGTACCCTCACAAGAGATAATATTCCTGGGTGCAAGCTTAAATACAACTGCCCAGATGGCTAATCTCACGCCAGACAAACAAAGGCAACTGACTGACTATTTCAAAATGTTGGCAACAAAGGCCCAGTTATCTGTAAGAAAAATTCTGCAGGCTTTGGGCTTCGTGGCATCCTGCATCCTACTAATTCCATGTGCAAGACTGCATATGAGGAAACTTCAGTGGTACCTAAAAAGTGTTTGGACTCAACATTGCCACAGCCTGGAAACAGTTATTACTCTCATTCCCTCCCTGCAACAGGAGTTTCGATGGTGGGCAAAGGCTTGTCACCAGAATAAGGGACAGTCATTCACATTACCTCCAGCCAGGCTGACACTAACAACGGATGCATCAGACTGTGCCTGGGGAGCCCACATGGCAGGAAGATGCGTTCAGGACACATGGTATTCAAACCAAATGCATCTACATATCAATCAAAAAGAGATGCTAGCTGTTCAAAATGCCCTGACAGCCTTCAAGGACCTAATTCATCCGGGACAACTACTGATAAAGACAGACAACACCACAGTCATGTGGTATATAAACAAACAGGGAGGCACACATTCTTACCCCCTTTGCAGACTAGCCATGACCTTGTGGAACACAGGTTTGACTTACCAAGTACATCTTGCAGGCACAGTTCCTGCCAGGAAAGGAAAATACTCTGGCAGACGAACTAAGCAGAAACCTCATGGATCCCCACGAGTGGAAGCTGGATCCACAAGTCTTCAGCATGATAACAAGGAAATGGGGATGCCCGGACATAGATCTATTTGCCTCCCCTCTCAATTACCAGCTAAAAAAGATTCTGCACAAGGACTTATCACAGACAAGCATGGAAAGTGGACTCCCTATTTTTCAGCTGGACAAACCTATCCGTATATGCCTTTCCTCCCCTGTCTCTCCTCCCCAAGGTCCTCGTAAAGATCAGACAGGAGAAGCCAACGATGATACTGATTGCCCCAGACTGGCCACGCCAGTACTAGTACCCAATACTAAGAAACTTATCTCTATACCCAGCTTGGACCTTACCTCAGATACATAGACTACTGTCCCAGCAAAACAATCAGATCATGCACAGCCATCTCAGGACATTAAACTTGGCAGCATGGCAGGTAATGTAGTCATACAAAAAACACCTCTCAGTAAAGCTGTGAAAGTCTTATGCTGGAAAATGGAAGAGATTCTGTGCCTGGAACCAGGCACAAGGAACTGATAAAGCGGTACCAAATATTCCTCAGATTTTGCAATACTTAACTGAGATGCTGGACAAAGGCCTATCTCTTTCATCAATTAAAATTCATGCCTCTGCCATTTCGGCTCATTACAATAGAGCCACCACTTTTTTCTCACCCTCTTTTAAGGCAGTACCTCAGAGGAGCCAAAAAATTAAGGCCCCAAGCAGACTACCAATACCTGCATAGGACCGCAACTATGTTTTGGAAAAGCTCACCCTGCCTCCTTCTGAACCAGCTGCTACTGCTGATATGAAGTTTTTATCTTGGAAAACAGCTCTGCTCTTAGCAATTACTTCTGCAAGACGAGTTTCAGAGCTACAGGCGCTCATGGCTGTGGAACCTTTCATCGTTTTTCATCCAGACAGGGTCTCCCTGAGGACAAACCCAACATTTATGCCTAAAATAGTGTCCAGTGTGGCTCTTAACCAAGCCATCCATCTGCCAACCTTATACCCAAATCCACAGAACAAGGGGGAGAGAATTCTGCATTCTTTGGACGTACACAGACAGCTTAGATTCTACTTGAACAGAACCAAAGCTTTCAGGAAGACGGAGCAATTACTAGTGGCATATGCTGCAGGATCACAAGGAAAGCCCATCTCAAAGCAGACTATTTCTAAGTGGTTAGGCCACTGCATTCGTTTCTGCTACTTACACCATGGCAAGCCAGTGCCTAAGGGCATTAGGCCTCATTCCACCAGAGCTGCAGCCACCTCAGCAGCCTTTCTCAGAGGACTACCAACCAGAGACATTTTAGAGGCGGCTACTTGGAGTTCAGTGCACACCTTTACAAAGCATTATCATCTGCCACTCTACTCTAAATCCAGGGCAGGCTTTGCCACTGCAGTCCTGCAGGGCCTCTTAGCCACTCCTACTGCTGTTTAGTTCCAGCCTCCCAGCCATAGCTTTGGGACTCTACCCAAATGTAATGAGTGCAACAGTGAAACACGAAGAACATAGTACAGTTGTGTGCACTTACCATAAATGTAGATGTTAGAGTGTATTCACTGTTGCATTCCGGGTTACCCACCCGCCTTCCCCCTTTTTTCTTTTCGATCTTATCTTTCCTTCTCTGTTTTATACTGCCTATGTGGTGTATTTTCTTATAGATGAAGGTAAAATTTATATTGGTGTATTTCTGAACACACACACATATATATATATATATATATATATATATATATATATATATATATATATATATAAAGTTTGTCTACCCTTTTTGGTGGCACCTGACATCTGGGGCAAGAAAAAACTGAAGAAAATGGCGTTGGCTGCTTCTTTTATACCCCTGACGTCAAGGAAGGGGCAACAGCAGCTGATGCAGGACCCAAGACTTTGGAATTCAGGCCGGCTGAGGGCAACCTGCCAGCAGGATTACCCAAATGTAATGACTGCAACAGTGAATACACTCGAACATCTACATTTGTGGTAAGTGTACGCAACTGTACTTTTCTGCTCATTTTCACACTGAGCAGCCCCATTGCTCACACCCTCTGATCAAACAATTCCTAAGAGGGGCTAGCAACTTGAGGCCACCTAGAAGAGCACCCACCCCAGCTTGGGACCTTAACTTTGTTTTGGAAAAGCTCACCCTGCCATCCCTTGAACCAGCATCTTCAGCAGAGCTAAAATTTCTCTCCTGGAAGACAGCTTTTCTTCTGGACATCACTTTAGCCAGAAGAGTCTCTGAGCTACAAGCACTCATGGCTGTGGAGCCCTTCATCATCTTCCATGCTGATAGGGTTTCTCTCAGAACTAACCCATCCTTCATGCCCAAAGTGGTGTTCAGTGTAGCTCTCAACCACTCCATTCATTTGCCCACCTCTTTTCTTAAGACACAAAACAAGCAGGAAAGGATCCTGCACTCTCTAGATGTGCACAGACAGCTCTGATTCTATCTAGACAGGACTAAATCATTCAGAAAGTCTGATCAATTACTGGTTAGCTTTGCTGCAGGAGCAGAGGGCATAGCCATTTCCAAACAAAACCGTTTCAAAATGGATAGCACACTGCATCCATTTCTGTTACAGCAACACTGAAAATCTTCCCCTAAGGGGGTCAGGACTCACTCCACCAGAGCAGCCTCCACTTCTGCAGCTTTCCTCAGAGGAGTCCCCACCAAGGACATCCTGGAGGCTGCCACCTGGACATCTCTTCACACTTTCACCAAGCATTACCACCTGCCTATCTTCTCCAAATCCAGGGCAGGTTTTGCCACTGCAATCTTACAGGGCATCCTAGCCAGCCCCTAGTCTCCTTGACTGCCTCCACGCTTTTCCTCAGCTTTGGGAATCAACCCAAATGTGATGACTGCAACAGTGAAACATGAAGAACATAGTACAGTTGTGTACACTTACCATAAATGTAGATGTTCGAGTGTATTCACTGTTGCAGTCCTGGTTTCCCTCCCTCCATCCCCCTCTTCTTTCTCTCTCTCCCTCTCCTTACAAGGAACGTTTTGGTATTTCCTTTCTACTGGTGGGGTTCTTCACCATAACCTGGCTCCCACTTGGGGGCTCCTGACAGGACAGTAAAAACTGATGTAATGGTGTCGGCTGCCTTACTTTATAGTACTGACAACCTGATGTCAGTCCTGAAGCGACAGCAACCGGCGCAGAAATACTAAGCCTCTGGTATTCGGGCCGGCCAAGGGCTACCCTGGCAGGGATAACCCAAATGTGATGACTGCAACAGTGAATACAGTCGAACATCTACATTTATGGTAAGTGTACACAACTGTACTTTGTAAAGATCAGGGAGGAAGGGCCAAGGGCCGTCCTCATTTCCCCAAACTGGCCCAGGCTGCACTCGTACCCCTTACTCCTCAGCCTGACCAAGGAGCTACCCATGAGCCTGCCTCTCAGAAGAGCTGCTAACCCAAGAAAGAGGCACTACTGCATCCAAATCTTAAAACATTCAGCCTATCCGCATGGCTTATAGCCCAGAGGCAGATATCAGGCCACCTTTGCACAAGCATCTTCTGGATATCATTAAGGAGGCCCAGCACCCAGAAATCCTGTTCTGCGAAATGGAAAAGATTTACTGCTTGGTGCCGCAATAAGGGTGAAAGCAGCACCCATGCCACTCTCACTTTGGTTCTTGACTACCTAGCGGAGCTCATGCAGAAGGGATTGTCTTATTAATCTATCAAAATTCATGTCTCAGCTATCTCTGCTCATTCCCCAACAGTGCAACTTATGATGTCCTTCTATTCCTATGTTGCAGTATTCTTACTCTGGGATTTCTTGGCTCAGGCGACCCAACATCAGCTCCTATACAAAAGCTTAAGCCTGGTTGCTGTAGGTGCATGGGACATCACACGTAGGGCCATAAACCAGGGAGTTTAAATGTGACGTCTGCACGCAAAGACCTTAGAACTTTTCAGCCACAGACAATGTCACATCGTTCGCTTTGCTTCTACACTAGAAGACTTTTAAAAAGCTAAGTACCCCATTGGGGAAGCTTTACATTCTTTTTGCTTGAGCTTTAACTGTATTTTATATTAGCCGATGTCCGCTAAAGAGGGCAAATGCCATTGCCGGCATCAGATACCGCATAAGGATACCCATGACTGTTGCACCTTTTGTCTTTGGAAGGAACATGATCATACTGCGTGTTCCATTTGCCAGTCTTTCGTACCGAAGACCCTCCACAGCCGTCTGGCAGCACTAAATACATATTTAGAGAACCAACGTCTCAAAAAGCTTGTGCTTAGAATGGATCCCAAATCAGCTGCTTCGACTGAACCACCACAGAAAAAAGCCAAAGTTTTCAGGCCTACTTCTGTTGTCTCTCCGTCATCGGATGTCCCATCAGCTTCCGATATAGGAGTTGAGGGACGTCCAAGAGAGCAGATTACTTCGGCTCCCACCAAGGGAGCTGGTTCAAAAGTTGCGGCCTGCACATCCACAGAGGTAGTCCAGACGTCTGTTCCTACCGATGTCGAGGGGGAACCAGAAACGGTCGGTCGATCTTCAGATACTCCTGAGACTCAAGCTTCTGAGCCTAGTCCTTGTCCCAAACCAACGCCTACTAAACGTAAACAGAATGCTAAACATCTGACTCCTACTCCTGAAGGAGTTCCTGACTGGCAATCTTTCACCAACTCTCTGATGCAGGCCTTTATGGCCCTCAGGCCCACAGGCTGTACTCCCTCCACTGTACCTGTGCTCAGCCCTAGGCCTGCCTCTGCCATTTCTCTCCCTTTGCAGACTGCCCAAGAAGGAGAGGAGGGACGAGAACCTTACTTCTCTTCTTCTGAAGAGTCAATTTCTTATGCATCCCAGATTGCCTCTCCTGTAGAATATTATTCACCAGATGAGGAATCTATTGAAAGGGACTCGCCACCAGAGGACATTACCTTTGGTGAAACAATAACTAAGATGAAAGAGTACTTTAAATGGGACACCATCAAGATGACTGACACCCAGAGGAGGTATTTTGAACTCCTTCAAGTGGGGTCTCCCTCCCATCAGCCATACCATCAGTCTTACCTGCTTATCTGGATGCTTTTACCTCTGCATCTAAAAACCCAGACTCACAACCACCTCCACCTAAAAGACCAGACAGGTTTTATAAGGTTCCCGATGATCAAAGATTCTAAGTCAACCCCCTTGGCAGACACTGCGGTTATTGCTGTCTCTCTCTCCAGACAAGCAATCCAGACTTATTCCCTCTGCATCTCTTTTGCCTACTGATAGACAGCAACACCATGGGACAGGATTGGTAAAAAAAAAAAAAAAAAAAAAATTGTACACCTCTTCCACCCTGGCCTTCTGTGCTATACATTGCCAGATACACATGGTTAAATATGCACTGGACCTTGTCTCACAAGCAACGAATGTCCTGGCTGCCACACCTGACTGCCCTACCAAATCAGACATGACATCTAAATTGTCTCTGGCTTCACAGGTAGCCAGACATTCAATTAGGTGCCATTATGATGTTGCAGAGGCTTCTGACAGGTCAGCAGCTTCTGCTTATGACCTCCGCAGATACTCTTGGCTGCGCCTACAACCTTTTCCAGGAGACTTTAAAGCTAAGATTATGGACGCCCCCTTAGACCATAACTTTTTGTTTGGAGAACAGTCTGCAGAGCTTTTTAAAAACCTGCAGGAGAATAGCAAGGAACAGCAGGACATCAAGCACTTGTGTCCCCTATTCCAAAGTATTACAGGAACTACCCTGCAAAAACCTCATTTGTCGGGAGACCTCCTTCCTCTGCCACTCTTTCATCCTCCAGGCACAGGAGGGGAACCAGAAGGCGAACCACCTCCAGACCTACCATTTTTCAGACAAGTCCTAGACGGTCCTTTCAGGACAGAAATACACCCAGCAGTGCGTGACTGGCTTGCCCATCTGCCTTTGTCACCCCACCTATCCCATTGTTTACCCATCTGGAAAACCATCAGTTCAGAGTAGTGAGCATCATCCAAAATGGAAACTTCCTTTCCTGGAGGGAAAAGTCCATCCCCCCCCCCCCCCAAAAAAAAAAACAAATCCACCTCCTGCCACAAATTTTTCAAGATCTCCAAAACCTAGGAACAATACAACCTGTTCCTCCCGGGCAGGAAGGAAAAGAATTTTACTCAAGACTTTCTGGTCCCCAAAAAGGATGGTCCTTGGAGACCTATACTGGACCTATCTTTCCTGAACCTATTTCTAGAAGTGCTTTCTTTCAAAATGCTCTCCCTCCCAACTCTACTCCCTCTTATCCCAGACCAGGCCTTTATGGCCACTCTGGATCTCAAGGAGGCTTACGTTCGTATCCCCATAAAACCCTCCAACAGAAAATTTCTGCATTTTTCCTGGACCCATTTCTCACTTTCAGTTTACAGCCTTGACCTTTGGTTTGTCTACAGCATCCAGAGTATTCACAATATGCCTAGCCCCAGCCATTGCTTGCTGCAGAACCCAAGGTATACAACTAGTTAGTCTAGTACTAACCTATGAACTCTACCCCTACCTAGATGAAATTCTCCTTCTAGCAGAGACAGAAACCTGTCTCAGATACCACCTCAGGTTCACCACCACCCTTCTTCAAAACCTGGACTTCACCCTTAATTTAAACAAACCCTTGCTCCATCAGCAAGACAAAGTTCTGGGCTGCAGGATCAGGACAGATCTAATGCGGGCCTTTCTCCCACAGGAAAAGGACCACTCCATCTCCACTCACTTTCAAAACCTTTTATTGGAATCCCAGAATTCTGTAAGACAATTCTTGCAACTCCTGGGGCTTATGTCAGTCACCATTCCCATGCTTATCTTGGCAAGAATGCATATGCAGAAGTTCCAATGGTACCAAAAGAACGTGTGGTCACAACACCTACACTCTTTAGAGAAGCAAATCCCCTTTCTACCCTGTCACAATTCAGAGCTAAGGTGGATTCAACAAACCCGTCACAACCCGGAAATGCCTCTCCAATTGCCCTCCTCAAACCAGGTCATCTACATAGATGCTTCAGACCTAGGGTGGGGTGCCACCTGCAAGGACTTCAGAGTTCAGGAAATTTGGAGCCTTGCCCTTCAAAGGAAACGTATCAGTGTCAGGGAGATGCCTACAGTTCTCCTAGCCCTGGAGGCATTTCTTCCTGCCTTCCACCCGGGACCCCTTCTAATATTCACAGACAGCACCACAATCATGTGGTACCTCAACAAACAAGGAGGAACCAAAGCCTACCTCCTTTGCAGAATCATGCTACAAATCTGGGCAATCGCCTCCATTCACAACCTGTCCCTGCAGGCCTCATACATACCCTCTCACGACAACAAACAGGCAGGTGATCTAAGCAGAACATCTTTTCTACAGCACGAGTGGATGCTGAACAGGGAAACCTTTCTAGACATTGTCCATCAGTGAGGCACTCCTCAAGTGGATCTGTTTGCCGCCACCCCCCCCCCTCCCCCAGAACAGACAGTTGTCCATTTTCTGCACTGAGGATCACTCCCCACTAGCCTGGAGAAGTAGATGCCTGCAGCATTCCTTGGAAGGAACTGTTTCTTTACGCCTTCCCCCCTTCCCTCTAATTTAAGAGGTCCTACTGTAAATCATGAAGGACAAACTAAAAATCTTGTAGGTGACCTCCTACTGGCCGAGGCAACACCGGTTCCCCATATTTCACTCATTAGCTAAGGGCAGTCGCCACAAGTTACCCCACAAGGTGGACCTTTTCGCACAACAAAAGGGAACCCTAATCCATCCTCACCTACAGATGGTAGCACTTAACACTCTGGGTGCTAAACTTCTAATCCCTTTTAGACACCACTATTCAGAGGACGTGCTTACAGTCCTGAGGGAGGCCAGGAAACCAGCTACTAGAAAATCATACTTATCATAATGGGAGAGATTCTCAAAATGGTGTCTACGTAAAGACAGGGACCCCAGCCAGGCAGACCCTTCCCTAGTCCTTGCATATGTCTGTGAACTCATTAAGGATGGCCTTTCGTACTCCTCAGTGAAAGTGCATCTTTCAGCCACAGCTTGCCTGCCTGCCTCTAGACCCCCTTTACTATCCAGGCTAGATGTTAAACTTTTGCTGAGATGGGTCATACACATCAGACCACCTAGAAAACCCATTTTGCCACCCTGAGATCTAAACTTTGTCCTGGAGAAACTAACACTTAGCTCCTTTGAACCTGCTAGCAATGCTACTTTACAACTCTGTACATGGAAAACTGTACTGCTGGTCACCATCACTTCTGCTAGAGGAGGTCAGTTACAGGCACTCCTAGCCTGCCCCCCCCCCCCTACACTGTCTCCCACAAGAACAGGGTGACCTTATGCACTAACCCTTCCTTCATGCCTAAAGTGGAAAACGAGCTGTCCTTAAATCAGTCTGTTCACCTGCCTACCTTCCTCCCCCCTCTCCAACTGACAAGAGTGAGATGATTCTCCATTCCCTGGATGTGCACAGACAACTTAGATTCTACCTAGACAAAACTAAACTGTTCAGAAAATCTGAACGTTTTGTCTCTTTCCACCCCAGGACTATGGGCAAGGCAGTTTCCAAGGAAACTATCTCAGGATGGATCAGAAAAATCCATTTATTTCTGCAACTCACACAATGGCAAACCTTTACCCCAAGGGGTGAGAGCTCATTCCAACAGGGGTATGGCTACTTCCAAAGCCTTCCTCAAAGGGCTGGACACAGCTTCCATTTTAGAAGCTGCCACCTGGTCCACTATCCACACCTTCACCAAGCACTACAAACAAGATAAAATATCCAGAGCCAGGGCAGGCTTTGCTAGGACAATCCTGCTTGGGTTTCTGGAATCTTCCACCTCTACCACCACCCTTGCCTCTAACTAGCTGTTGTACTCTCCCACAGTAAGAATACTGCAACATAGGAATAGAAGGACATAGAATAGTTGTATAAAATCTTAATATAACCATAGATGTTCTTCTCTTCCATGTTCAGTACTCCATCCCTCCCACCTTCCCCCTGCATTACATTGGACTACTAAGCTAGCTTTTAGGAAGCTTTACCTTTAACCAAGAGCAACCAGCCAGCATATGACACTTGACTCTTCTAGCTGACAATCACTTATTCGTCTGTTAAGACGGTCTGTCTGGCCTTCAAGTTCTGAGGTCTTTGCGTGCAGACATCGTATTTAAAGTCCCTGGTTTATAGCCATACGTGTGATGTCCCACACACCTACAGCAAACCAGGCTTAAACTTTTGTATAGAAGCCAATGTCGGGTCGCCTGAGGTGGGAAATCCCACAATAAGAATACTGCAACACAGAAGAGAAAGACATCTATGGTTATGGTAAGATTTTACACAACTATTCTTTCTCCCATTCCCCTGTTAAAACAGTTCCTTAGAGGGGTGTCACACATCAGACCACCGAGAAAGCCATCCACTCCAGCATGGGACGTGAACTTTGTCCTGGAAAAACTGACTTTACCTCCTTTTGAACCAGCTGCCTCAGCAGAAATGAAGCACCTCTCTTGGAAGACTGCCTTCCTGCTCACCATAACTTCAGCCAGGAGAGTTTCCGAGCTACGGGCTCTCATGGCCATTGAACCTTTCATTATTTTCCGTGCAGACAGGGTGTCTCTTAGAACCAACCTCTCCTTTATGCCTAAGGTGGTATCTGACGTGGCCCTTAATCAGGCAGTCTATCTCCCTACCATCTTTCCAAACCCACAAAATAGGGGGGAGACGATTCTCCATACATTAGATGTGTACAAACAGCTTAGTTACTATCTGGCTAGGACCAAGTCTTCCAGAAAGACTGACCAGCTGCTGGTCAGCTTCGCCCTAGGGATAGACTGCAAACCTATTTCCAAGCAGACCATTTCTAAATGGATATCGCACTGCATCCATTTCTGCGTCTCCTTTCATGGGAAGATAACTTCCAAATCAGTCAGAACCCATTGTACTAGGGCAGCATCATCTTCCATTGCCTTCCTTAGAGGCATTCCTATCAAAGATATTTTAGAAGCTGCCACCTGGACATCGGTTCACACCTTCACAAAACACTACCAACTGGCTGTTTTCTCCAAATCCATTGCAGGCTTTGCTTCAGCAGTCCTGCAGGGCATTGTGGCTTCCACTTAAAGTAGTGCAACACTGGACACCGCCTCCTTCCCTTCCTTCCACCCTTTTCAGCTTTCAGACTCTTCCCACAAGTGATAACTGCAACAGTGAAACACGAAGAATATAATACAGTTTGTGTACACTTACCATAAATGTAGATGTTTGAATGTATTCACTGTTGCAATCCTGTTTCCTTCCCACCTTCCCCCTCTTTATTTCCATCATAGCTAATTACCTACCCCAGGTTGGCCTTCTTCAGGCCTTCTTGGCAGGGTTCCTATAGGTTGGGGGCAAGAAAAACTGATGCAATGGCATCGGCTGCCTCTCTTTATAGCCTTGATGACCTGACGTCAGTCTCGGGCGACCTGCAGCCAACGCAGGATGGAAATCCTTTACTCTGGTATTTGGGCCGGTCAAGAGCTACCCAGCAGGGATAACCCCCAAGTGATGACTGCAACGGTGAATACACTTGAACGTCTAAATTTATGGTAAGTGTACACAAAGTACAGTTGTGTACACTTACCATAAATGTAGATGCTCGAGTATATTCACTGTTGCAGTCATTACATTTGGGTAATGTGCTGGCAGGTTGCCCTCAGTCGGCCTGATTAACAAAGTCTTGGGTCCTGCGTCTGTTGCTGTCCCTTCTTCCATGACATCAGGTCGTCAGGGGTATAAAACATGCAGCCGACGCCATTACATCAGTTTTTCTTTCCCCAGATGTCAGGTGCCCCCCCCAAATGGGGAGCAAAATATATATATATATATATATATATATATATATATATATATATATATATATATATATATATATATATAGCTGGTGGGTGGGTAACCAGGACTGCAACAGTGAATACACTCGAACATCTACATTTATGGTAAGTGTACACAAACTGTACTATGTTCTTTGTGTTTTACTGTTGCAGTCATTACATTTGGGTAGATTCCCAAAGCTATGGTTGGGAGGATGGATTTATACATCATTAGGAGCAGCTATAAGACCCTGCAGGACAGCAGTGGCAAAGCCAGGTCTGGATTTAGAGAAGAGAGGTAAATGGTAACGTTTGGTGAACGTATGAACTGAGCTCCAGGTAGCAGCTTCTAGAATGTCTCTGGTAGGAACCCATCTGAGAAAGGCTGCAGAAGTAGATGCAGCCCTGGTGGAATGAGATCTGATCCCCTTGGGGATAGGTTTACCATGGTGCATATAGCAGAAACGAATACAATGGCTTATCCATTTGGAAATAGTCTTCTTTGAAATAGCCTTTCCCTCTGCCCCTACAGCAGATGCCACCAATAGTTCAGAGAGATTTTGTCCTGTTTAAGTAAAATCTAAGTTTTCTGTGTACATCCAAAGAATGCAGAATCTGCTCACCCTTGTTCTGTGGATTGGGAAAGAAAGTTGGCAGAGGAATTGTCTGATTGAGCCACACTGGATACCACCTTAGGCATGAAGGATGGGTTGGTCCTGAGAGACACCCTGTCCGCATGAAAAATAATGAAAGGCTTCACTGCCATAAAAGCCTGTAATTCAGAAATACTTCTAGCTGAAGTGACTGCTAAAAGGAAAGCTGTTTTCCAGGAGAGAAATTTTAGGTCTGCAGTAGCAGCTGGCTCAAAAGGAGGGAGAGTGAGTTTTTCCAAAACAAAATTGTGGTCCCATGCAGGGGTTGGCGCTCTCCTGGGAGGTCTTAAATTTTTGGCCCCTCTGAGATACTGCTTTAGCAGAGGATGAGAGAAGAGGGGAAGTTCTGTGTTGTAATGAGCTGAAATGGCAAAGGCATGGATTTTTATGGAGGAAAAAGGCCGTTGTGAAGCATCTCAGTTAAGTATTGCAAAATCTGAGGAATATTGGGCATTGCTGTGTTTATTCCTTGTGATTGGTTCCAGGCACAGAATCTTTTCCATTTGTTAGCATAAGATTTTCTAGTACTAGGCCTTCTAGCCTCCAAAATGACATCCATCACAGGTTCGCTGAGGAATACCAGCGTGAAATTAGATGATTAGTGACGCTGCAAGATTCAAAGTTTGGAGCTGAGTGTGCAGAATTTGGTAGTTCTGCTGAGACAGAAGGTAAGGCATCTGAGGCAGGTACTATGGTGGAAGGTGTGACACATTGCGCAGGAGTGGGTACCAATGTTGGCGAGGCCAGTCGGAAGCAATCAGAATCATTTTTGGTTTGTCCTGTATGACTTTTAGTAGAACTTTAGAGAGCAGAGGCAGAGGGGGGAAAAGCATAGACTGATAAAGTTTTTCCAGCTGAATGATAGAGCATCCACTTTCCAAGCTTTTTTGTGATGAATTCTTGTGCAGAATTTGCCCAACTGATAGTTCTGGGGTGAGGCAAAAAGATCTATATCTGGACACCCCCATTTGCATGTCAACATGTTGAAAATTTGTGGTTCCATTTTCCATTCGTGTGGGTCCATAAGATTTCTGCTTATTTCATCTGCCAGAGTATTTAGCTTTCCAGGCAGGAATTGAGCTTGTAGTTGTATTTGGTAGGTCAAGGCCGTGTTCCACAATGCCATGGCTAGTCTGCATAGGGGGTAGGAATGTGTACCCCCCTGCTTGTTTATGTACCACATAACTGTGGTGTTGTCTGTCTTTATCATTAATTGTCCTGGATGAAGGTAGTCCTTGAAGGCTGTCAGTGCATTCTGTACAGCTAGCATCTCTTTCTGATTGATATGAAGGTGCATTTGATTTGGGCTCCATTTGCCCTGAATGCACTTTCCTGCCAGATGACCCCCCCAAGCATAGTCTGATGCGTCTGTAGTTAGGGTTTGGGCGGCACGTGTGGAGTGAATGGCAGTCCCTTGTTTTGGTGGCAGGCCCCTGCCCACCATAGGAACTCTAGTTGCAGGCAAGGTATGATAGAAATCATTGTTTCCAGGCTGTGACAGTGTTGACTCCATAAACTTTTTAAGTACCGCTGAAGTTTCCTCATATGCAGTCTTGCATATGGAATTAGAAGAATGCAGGAGGCCATGAACCCCAAAGCTTGCAGAATTTCTTACAGATAGCAGGGTTTTTGTGGCCACCTGTTTGAAGTAAGTCACCAATTGAATTTGCTTTTCTGGCGTAAGGTAAGTCATCTGGGCAGTTGTATTTATGCTTGCACCCAGGAATGTAATTTTTTGAGAGGGTACCAGTTGTGATTTCTTTTCGTTTATGGTTTACCCTGGACAAGTTAGAACCCTTTTTACAAGTGCCAGATGCTTTAGAAGAATGTCCTTGTTTTCTGCCTAAATTAGACAATCGTCCAGGTATGGATATATTTGAATATTTCTTTGCCTGCAAAATGCAATTACTGGAGCCAGGCACTTTGTGAAGACCCTGGGCGCAGTAGATAAGCAAAAGGGCAGTGCAGAGAACTGGTAATGCAAGTAGCCTGCTTTGAAGCGGAGGTATCTTCTGCAAGATTCCCTGATTGGGATATGAAGGTAAGCTTCTTTTAAATCTAGAGTTGCCAACCAGGCATCTTTGCCTAGCATAGGAAGTAACTGGTGAAGAGTCAGCATCTTAAATTTTGGAATGTCCAGAAATGTGTTTAGAGTGGATAAGTCCAGAATTGGACGCTATGATTTGTCTTTTCTGGGTACCAGGAAAAGTCTTGAATAGAAACCTTGTCCCTTTTCCTCTTCTGGTACTGGTTGAATGTTCATGAGGGGCAGAACTTGTTTCTGTGCCTCTGCCCACTGATTTGGGGGCAGGTCTGGCCATCTGTGTGGAAATGAAGTCTGTATCCCTGGGATACTATATTTAAAACCCATTTGTCCTGGGTAATAAGTTGCCAGTTCCGTGCATGAAGTGCCAGTTTCCCCCCAAAGGGGCAGCTAAAAGGTAAGTGCTTGGTGATTGTAGAGGGAAGTCGTTGAGACTGTTTACCATAGGGAAGTGCCTTGTTGTTTCCAGATTTGGAGGTATAGGCACCCCATTGTTTTGTGCTAAAAGTTCCTTGTGACTGAAACCTGGAGCCTTTGCAATGTCTGGATTTGACTTGACCAGCTCTCAAAGGGACTGGAAAGGACCAGTTCTCAGTAGGCCATTGCCTGCTAAATCTTAGAGGTTGCACTTGTAAGAAATCTTTCACAGTTTGCATAGATTTAGCTTTGTATTCCATCTTTTTTAACACTTCTTCAGCCTTATTAACAAAGAGACGGTCCTGTTGTAAAGGAGCATCCAACAATTTTGCTTTAACATGGTCAGGCAGAGTTTGCTCTTTGAGCCAAGCATGCCTTCTTAGCACAGATCCCAGTTACAGCAGCCCTGCAAGAGGCCTCCAAAGAATCAAAACCACATTGCAAAGTATGTTTTCCAACTTGTTCAGCTGAATGTAATAAATCCTGGAAATCTTTATTTTCCACAGTCAGAAATTAACATAATTTTCTGTTTAAGTAGTCCCATGATATGCTGTTGATATTTAAGCATATGAAATTGACAGTTTAAAGCCCTGATTGCCAAAGTTGCAAAAGTTTAAACCTTCTTACCCCATCTATCCAGCGCCCTGGAATCTCTATCAGAAGGGGTAGGATTTTTAGCAGTAGAGGCCTTAATGCCCTTGAGACCCTGAGAAATGGTTTCAGATCAGCAATAGGATTTTTGATAAAGAATTTGTGGGAGTCAGGGACCCTGTAGTATCTGTCTGGCTTACAAGGAACCGGAGGCAGAGAATCAGGAGCCATACTAGATTCTGAAAATCATCAACAATGTCTAGAACAGGAGGTATAGCCAAATTCCTATGCTGAGGAAGAAGAAGAAAATCCCTAAGTCTCTTTTTAGATTCAGAGAAATCTTGACTTTCCCAGTGGAAATGTTCCCTTAAGTTATGCAAAGTTTCCACAAAAGAAAAATCCTCAGGGGGAGAAGCAAAAGGAATGGAATCTTCTGCATCAGAGTCCTCATAAGTAGGAATAGACAAACCCTGTTCATTGGAAGAGTCAGAAGAAATAGAATTCTGTTCAGAAGATTCATAATCAGTGTCTTGCCTAGGCCTCTTAAAAGGAGGGGTTGCTACCCCTGATCAGAGTAATTAAATCTTCAGCCATTTTGATCTTTTGTTTTTTTTATGCATAGGGGCCTGCACATGTGGCCCAGGCGTCGGTTTTTTAGACATAGATTTAGATTTTGGCCTTAGTTGTGAAGATGGCGTTGGTCTAATATACAAATCTGTAGGCCTGAAATCACCCTCAGAAGCCGGTGCCTGCACAGCGGCTCCAGACCCATCTAAGGTAGAGACATCCACGGGTTCCATAATCGAAGCATCTCGTGACATACCGGACTACGAATGGGTCTCAGTAGAGTCCTGCGAATCAGAAGTAGCGGGTATCAGGGGCGGCGAAAGCGCCTCACTGAGTACTGGCGACTAGCTTAGGAGAAGCATCGTCGCCAGTTTTGGACCTCAACGGTCTGTCTCTCTTTTTCTTTGCGTTTTTTAGGTATTCCGGTAGTCAAATCTTGAGCCAAAATATTTAGAAACAAAAATATACCGACGTTTAATCGTGCATTGATTAAATTTAGCACAAAACCGACAGCAAGGTACGTTGTGGTCAGGGCCTAGGCAAGGAATACAGTACAAATGAAAATCCTTACGAGGTATTTGCTTCCCACAAATAATGCAATTAACTTTTACTGACATTGGTAAGGAGCAAGAAAAAGTTTCCCCAACAAGGTACTTAGCTTTTAGTTGAAGACTTCAGTTCGGAAACTTGAAAACGAAAATTTCAGGAGTCGGCTGACTGGCACTTGCGAACTGCTTATGCTTCGAGCACCGTGCGGCAAGAAAGACTGATGTAATGGCGTCAGCTGCATGTTTTGTACCCCTGACGACCTGACATCATGGAAGAGGAGACAGCAGCTGACGCAGGACCCAAGACTTTGTTAATCAGGCCGACTGAGGGCACCCTGCCAGCAGATTACCCAAATGTAATGACTGCAACAGTGAAATACAAAGAACAGCTGTACTTTTTTTTATCTTTTGTGCCCAAGACCCTCCATAGCCTGTTATTTTTCCTCCCTATCTGCTTAGAAACAACGCCTTAAGCTCTTGGCTAAAAGCGTGATGAAAAGTTCCTTGTACCTGAGAACCAAGCCTACTTAAACATAAGGCCAAAAAGCCTAGGCCCGAAGCTGAAGCTGCACCTCTCCATACAAACGTCTCTCCTGAAGCATGAGAGTTCGGTAACATGCTCCATCAAGGATCCAGATCCACAGGCCGAGCCTGTCTTACGGGCCATTTTGGAACCGGACGTGTGCACGTTCAGAGAGGCCTCCACAGACATCGGTTCCTGATGTACAGGGGGAACCTAGACTCATCATGTCTGAAGGCCGCAGAAGAATAACCCAGATTGTAGTGAGAGAAGCTGCTGAAATGGACTTGGTTGAATGTAGGCCTACATCCATCCCTCCTCCTTTGCATCAGATGGATACCCCAGCAAAGAAAAAAAAAAAAAAATTCCTCTTCCCCTCTGGAAAGGCAGAATTTCACACAAGATCTCTTTGAGGCCTTCATGTCGTTAAAGCCTCCCTCAAATCAGCCAGATGTTCTTAGTGTTTCACTGTTGCAGTCACCACACTTGGGTTATCCTGCCAGGGGTAGCCCGCAGTCGGCCCAAATACAAGAGGCTTAATATTTCTGCGTCTGTTGCTGTCACTCCAGGACTGACGTCAGGTCATCAGCGGTATGAAATCAGGCAGCTGATGCCATTACAACAGTCTTTCTTGCCAAGGAACCTGAAGCAGTTTGCATGAGTGCCGTTCGGCCGCTAACTGAGTTTTCATTTCCGAATTGAAGTTGAAGTCTTCTAAAGCTAAGTACCCCATTGAGGATCCTTTTTTTCTTGCTCTAACCAATGTCAGAAAAGGTAACAATCATCTCTTCTGTGGAAAGCAAATAACACACAGAGACTTCCATTCTTACTGTGTCATCTGTTTAGGCCCAGACCATGACGTCCCTCACTGTCGCATTTGTGCTTTGTTCAACGCCAGAACTATATGTCGTCGGGCCCTTATTGTAGCTAAATATTTTCGCTCTCTGTCTTCTTATATATGGTAAACCATCTGACAGCAGATCTTCCGAAAAAAACATAACGATAAAGACACAGACAGACCACACAGGACCAAACCTGCCGACGATGCTTCCATTAAGCTAGTCGTCAGTTCTCCGGTCCTCCGGTGCTTTTGTAGCCCCTGATGCCCACTTCTGTGGATTCGCAGGCCGCTACCGAGACCCGTTCGGAGTCCGGTAATCTGTGAGACTCTTTTTTGACTAAGGATCCTGCGGATGTTTTCTCCTTGGGTGGGTCCGGAGCCGCTGATCAGGCACCGGCATCCGAGGAAGTTCTTCGCACTATCAATACTCGACACAAACTGAGGACGACTTTTGCATCTTCAGTTCTTTCTAAAACTACCGAGTTTCTAAGGCCCAGGGTACGAACTACGTCTAAAAACCGACTACCCAAGTTCAGGCACCTGCTTCCATGCTTCAATCTCAAATGCTTAAAATGGTGAAAGACCTTATGCTTATTAGGGGAAGCCAGGCTACCCCTTCCAAAAGAAAGAGACTTGTCCCCAGTAGTTTTATCTGAATATGAAGACATGAACCCCCTCTCTACTTATGAGGATTCTGATGCAGAGAAATCCATTCCTTCTGCCTGTCCACCCAAGGATTTTTCATTTGGTGAAACCTTACATACTTTAAGGGAGCATTGCCCATGGGAATGTCAGGACTGTCCACCGTCAAAAAAGATGCTCAGGGAATTCTTAGATTTACCACAGCACAGACCTTTAGCCATTCCTCCTGTCCTGGATGTTGTGGATAATGTTTGTTTGGAATCCAGTTTGACTCCTGACACACTTCCTCCTGCTCCCAGGAAACCTGACAGGTACTAGAGAGTCCCTGACTCTCACATTCTTTTTCAAAAATCCTACTGCTGACCCAGAGGTCATCTCCCAAGGACCTAAAGGAATTAAAGCAACCTCAGCTAAGAATCTCCCACCCCCTCAGACAGGGATTCCCGAACTTTAGACAGATGGGGTAAAAAAAAGTATACACCTCTGCAACTCTTGGTATTAGAGCACTAAATTGTCAGTTCCACATGCTGATATATCAGCCGCATACCATGGAGCTCCTCAAACAAAAAATATCTTCCTTTCCTGCTTGTGCAGAAAATAAAAAATTACAAGAGCTTATGCATTCTGCAAGCCAAGTTACTAAGCACACCTTGCAATGTGGCTTTGACACCCTAGAAGCATTTTGCAGGGCAGCAGTCACTGGTTTTGTCCCTAGAATGCATGCTTGGCTTAAGGAACAGATCTTGCCAGACCATGTCAAACCAAAATTATTGGACGCACCATTGAACAAAGGCAATTTGTTTGGCACCAAGGCAGAAGAGGTCTTAAAAAAGATGGAAGAAAAAGCTAAATATATCCAGACAGACTTTTTACAGGTCCAGCCTCCGAGGTTCAGTAAGCATTGCCCCTCAAAGCACTGGTCCTTTTTGGCCCCCTCCGGGCCAGCTCAGCCCAGTCCCAGGGGAAGCAGAGCCCCCCCCCCCCCCCAAGACAGCAGTCCCAGGGAATGCAGAGATCTAAGCAATGTTGTTTCTCCTCTTCAAAAACAGGGAGTGCTAAGCCACCCCCTTATGGTAAGAACTCACAATGACTTTACACCACCACCACTTAACCTCTGCCCACTTGCTTGTGCCCCTAGGAGGAAAACCCTCCTTCCATGCAAACAACTGGGCCTGTATTATCAATGACCGATGGGTCTTCAACATAGTGTTCCAGGGATGCAAATTTTATTTCCACACTCTGCGAACCCCAAGAGGGTTCCCAGATCTTCCTGTAAACCAGTGGGCAGAGGCCAAAAAGCAAGTCCTTTCCCAGCTGTTCATGAGGGCAATACAGCATGTTCCTGCAGACCAGATAGGCCAAGGTTTCTATTCCAGACTCTTCCTGGTACCCAGAAAAGAGGGCACCTGGCACCCAATCCTCGATCTATCCATTCTAAACACCTTTCTGGTGATACCAACATTCATAATGCTCACCTTCAGGCAGCTTCTTCCTCTGCTTTCCAAGGATGCTTGGTTAGCCACCCTAGACCTAAAAGAAGCCTACCTACACATCCCAATCAGGGAATCTTGCAGGAAATATCTTTGTTTCAGGGCAGGATCTATGCACTTTCAGATGTTCTTCGTGTTTCACTGTTGCAGTCATTACATTCGGGTAATCCTGCTGGCAGGTTGCCCTCAGTCGGCCTGATTTCCAAAGTCTTGGGTCCTGCGTCAGCTGCTGTCGCTCTTTCCCTGATGTCAGGTCGTCAGGGGTATAAAAGAAGCAGCCGACGCCATTTTCTTCAGTCTTTCTTGCCGTGCGGTGCCCGAAGCAGAAGCAGTTCTCAAGTGCCGGTCAGCCGACTCCTGAGATTTTCATGTTCGAGTTTCAGACCCGAAGTCTTCAGTAAAGCTAAGTTACCCCATTGGGGAAACTTTTTTCTTGCTTTAGACCGATGTCAGAAAAAGTTAATAATTGTATTTCTTGTGGAAAGCAAATGCCTCATAAGGATTTTCATTCTTACTGTATTCTTTGCCTAGGCCCTGATCGCAACGTTTCTGGTTGTCTGTTTTGTGCTAGATTTAACCAACACACTATTAAGCGTCGGTATGATTTTGCTTTAAACTATTTTGGACGCCGGTTTAATTATCCAGAAATGTCGTCTGATAGCCATCCGACTACCGGAGTTCACAAAAAACAAAGAAAAAGAGAGATATAAACAACCGAGGTTCAAAACCGACGACGCTTCTCCTAAGCCAGTTGCCGGTTCTCAGTGAGGTGCTTTCACAGCCCCTGACGCCTGCTACTTTAGAGTCGTAGGCTGCTACCGACTCCCAAGTGGAGTTGGCTATGCCATTGGAAACATGGTATTGGAACCTCAGACACTATTCTCTCAGATGGGTCCGGAGCCGCTGAGCAGGCACCGGCTTTTGAGGGTGTATTCAGACCTAAACATCTTTACATTAAACCAACTTCAGCTACAAAGGCAAAGACTAAAGCACCTTCCAAAGCAAAGAAACAAACTCAAGAGCCACGTGGACAGGCCTCTGTGCCCAAAAAACAGATGCTCAAAATGGCCGAAGACTTGATTACCTTGATCAGGGGTTCCCATCCCCCTCCAGATAAGAGGCCTAGGCAAGAGACCGACTGAATCTTCAGATCAGGTTTCTATTTCTTCTGATCAGGAATATTCTCTTCCCCCCTTGAGGATTCTGATGCTGAAGAATCTATACCTTCAGCTTCTCTTCCAGAGGACTATTCCTTTGGGGAAACCTTGCATACCATGAGGGAGCATTTCCCCTGGGAGAGCCAAGATTTTTCGGAATCTAAAAAGAGGCTCAGGGATTTCCTTTTACTACCTCAACACAGGCCTCTAGCCATTCCACCTGTGTTAGACATTGTAGATGTGTTTTAAGAGTCTAGTCTGACCCCCGACTCCCTACCTCCAGCTCCTGTTAATCCTGACGGATATTACAGGGTTCCTGACTCGCATAAATTCCTCTTTAAAAACCCCGCTGTAGACCCAGAAACTATTTCACAGGGTCCCAAAGGAGTTAAGGCTTCCACTGCAAAAAACCCTACCCCCTCTGACAGAGATTCTAGGGCACTGGATAGATGGGGAAAAAAGGTTTACACATCTGCTACCTTGGCTATAAGGGCCTTAAACTGTCAGTTTCATATGCTCAAATATCAGCAACATGTCATGGCATTGCTTAAACAGAAAATGTTGCTAAACTCTGAATGTGCAGAAAACAAGGAAATGCAGGATTTATTGCATGCAGCTGAACAAGTTGGAAAGCATACTTTGCAATGTGGTTTTGATTCTTTGGAGGCCTCCTGCAGGGCCGCAGTTACGGGTTCTGTAATTAGAAGGCATGCTTGGTTAAAGGAACAAAATCTGCCTGATCATGTTAAAGTTAAATTATTAGATGCACCTTCACAGCGTGATACTTTGGTGTTAAGGCAGAAGAGGTGTTAAAGAAATTGGTGGACAAAGCTAAATCTATGCAAACTGTCAAAGATTTTTTACAAGTACAGCCACCTAGGTTTAGTAGACACTGACCTACAAAGAATTGGTCCATTCCTGTGTCAGACAGACCTCAAAGGAGCAGATCCAGATGCCCTAGAGGCAGATCCCCAGGCGCAAGGTTCATACAGGTCAAGGCAATGGGGTGCTTCTACCTCCAAAGTTGGAGAAGACAAATCACAGCCATACAGGAAACAGTCCCAATGACTTCCTCCTGCCGGCACCAAGCACTTATGTCCTGGCAGCACCCTTAGGGGGAAAATTAGCACTTTTTTCACAAAACTGGTACATTATAACCCAGGACAAGTGGGTTCTAAATATAGTGTCACAGGGCTACAAGTTCCATTTCCATACCCTGCCAAAAGCACAAACGGTTGGCCATATCTCCCAAAAAATCAAAGGGCAGAGGCGCAAAAACAAGTCTCATCGCTAATGGACATGGGGGCCATTCAGAAAGTACCAGAGCAAGAGCAGGGGCAAGGATTTTACTCAAGACTGTTCTTGGTACCCAGAAAGGACAAGGCCTGGAGATCAATACTGGACCTGTCTATTTTGAACACATTCCTGGATATACCAAAATTCAAACTGTTGACTTTGCAGCAGCTTCTGCCCATGCTGGGCAAGAATGCTTGGCTTGTGACTTTAGACCTAAAAGAGGCATACCTGCATGTCCCAATCGGACAATCATGCAGAAGATACCTTAGATTCAAGGCTGGCTCAATGCATTACCAATTCTCTGCACTGCCCTTTGGCTTATCTACTGCGCCCAGGTTCTTTACAAAGTGCCTGGCACCAGTAATTGCGTTCTGCAGACAAAGAGGAATACAAATATATCCTTACTTGGACGACTGTCTAATTCAAGCAGAGAACAAGGACATTCTTCTACAGCATCTGGCGTTTGTGAAAAGGCTTCTAACATGTCTAGGGTACACAGTCAACGAAAATAAATCAAAAATAGTACCCTCTCAAGAGATAATATTCCTGGGTGCAAGCTTAAATACAACTGCCCAGATGGCTTATCTCACGCCAGACAAACAAAGGCAACTGACTACCTATTTCAAAATGTTGGCAACAAAGGCCCAGTTATCTGCAAGAAAAATTCTGCAGGCTTTGGGCTTCATGGCATCCTGCATCCTACTAATTCCATATGCAAGACTGCATATGAGGAAACTTCAATGGTACCTAAAAAGTGTTTGGACTCAACATTGCCACAGCCTGGAAACAATGATTACTCTCATTCAATGCCTGCAACAGGAATTTCGATGGTGGGCGAAGGCTCGTCACCACAACAAGGGACAGCTATTCACATTACCCCCAGCCAGGCAGACACTAACAATGGATGCTTCAAATTATGCCTTTGGGGGGGGGGGGGGCCCACATGGCAGGAAGATGCATTCAGGGCACATGGTCCTCAAGCCAAATGCATCTACGTATCAACCAAAAGGAGATGCTAACTATTCAAAATGCCCTGACAGCCTTCAAGGACCTACTTCATCCGGGACAGTTACTGATAAAGACAGACAACACCACGGTCATGTGGTATATAAACAAACAGGGGGGCACACATACTTTTACCCCCTTTGCAGACTAACCGTGACTTTGTGGGACACTGCATTGACTTACCAAGTACATCTGCAGGTACAATTCTTGCCAGGAAAGGAAAATACTCTGGCAGACGGACTAAGCAGAAACCTCATGGATCCCCACGAGTGGCAGCTGGATCCACAAGTCTTCAGCATGATAACAAGGAAATTAGGATGCCCGGACATAGATCTGTTTGCCTCCCCTCACAACTACCAACTAAAAAGATTCTGCACAAGGACTTATCACAGACAAGCATTGAAAGTGGACGCCCTATCTTTCAGCTGGAAAAACCTTTCTGTATATGCCTTTCCTCCACTGCCTCTCCTCCCCAAAGTACTCCTAAAGGTCAGACAGGAGAAGCCAAAGATGATACTGATTGCCCCAGACTGGCCATGCCAGTACTTGTATCCAATCCTAAGGAACTTGTCTCAATGCCCAGCTTGGACCTTGCCTCAAATACCTCATCTACTGTCCCAGCAAAACAATCACATCCTGCACAGCCAACTCAGTACTTTGAACCTGGCAGCATGGCGGATAATGTAGTCATACAAAACACACCTCTCAGTAAAGCTCTGATGGATGTCATTTTGGAAGCCAGAAGGCCTAGTACTAGAAAATCTTATGCTGGAAAATGGAAGAGATTATGTGCTTGGAACCAGGCACAAGGGACTGATACAGCTGTTCAAAATATTCCTCGGATTTTGCAATACTTAACTGAGATGTTGGACAAAGGCCTATCTTTTTCATCAATTAAAATTCATGCCTTTGCCATTTCGGCTCATTACAACACAGAGCCACCAATCTTTTCTCATCCTTTACTAAAGCAATACCTCAGAGGAGCCAAAAACTTAAGGCCTCCAAGGAGATCACCAATGCCTGCATGGGACCTCAACTGTGTCTTGGAAAAACTCACCCTGCCTCCTTTTGAGCCAGCTGCTACTGCCGACATAAAGTTTTTATCTTGGAAAACAGCTCTGCTCCTAGCAATAACTTCTGCAAGACTGGTTTCAGAGCTACAGGCAGTCATGCCTGTGGAACCTTTCATCATGTTCTATCCAGACAGGGTCTCTCTGAGGACAAACCCAACATTTATGCCTAAGGTGGTATCCAGTGTGGCTCTTAACCAAACTATTCATTTGCCAACTTTTTATCCAAATCCACATAACAAGGGGGAGAGAATTCTGCATTCTTTGGACATACACAGACAACTTAGATTCTACTTGGACAGAACCAAAGTTTTCAGGAAGACAGAGCAATTACTAGTGGCATATGCTGCAGGAACACAAGGAAAGGCTATCTCAAAGCAGACTATTTCAAAGTGGATAGGACACTGCATTTGTTTCTGCTATTTACACCATGGCAAGCCAGTGCCTAAGGGCATTAGGCCTCATTCAACCAGAGCTGCAGCCACTTCAGTAGCTTTTCTCAGGGGAGTACCAAGCAAAGACATTTTAGAGGCTGCTACTTGGAGTCACTCTGCTCTAAATCCAGGGCAGGCTTTGCCACTGCAGTTCTGCAGGGCCTCATAGCCGCTCCTAATGCTGTTTAGCTCCAGCCTCCCAACCATAGCTTTGGGACTCTACTCAAATGTAATGACTGCAACAGTGAAACGCGAAGAACATAGTACAGTTGTGTGCACTTTCCATAAATGTAGATGTTCGAGTATATTCACTGTTACAGTCCAGGTTACCCACCCACCATCCCCATTTTTCTGCTGGAACTTTTCTTTCCTTCTCTGATTTATACAACCTATGTGGTGTATTTGCTTGTAGATGAAGGTAAAGTTTATATTGTTGGAAGTATTTATTTATATAGATATATATATATATATATATATATATATATAAATTTTGGCTACCCTTTTAGGGGGCACCTGACAACTGGGGCAAGAACAACTGAAGAAAATGGCGTTGGCTGCTGCTTTTATACCCCTGACGACCTGACGTCAGGGAAGGAGCGACAGCAGCCGACGCAAGACCCAAGACTTTGGAATTCAGGCTGACTGAGGGCAACCTGCCAGCAGGATTACCCGAATGTAATGACTGCAACAGTGAATACACTCGAACATCTACATTTATGGTAAGTGTACACAACTGTAGTTTCTCTGTGCTTCCCTTTGGCTTACCCACCGGTCCCAGAGTTTTCACAAAATGCCTGGTTCCAGCCTTTGCTTTTTGCAGACAAAGAAATATTCAAATTTATCCCTACTTAGACGATTGCCTGATTCAGGCAGATTGTCAGGAAAAGCTGTTACAGCACCTGACCATTGTAAAGGACCTGCTAACCTCCCTGGGGTATACTGTCAATGAAAAGAAATCAAAACTAGTCCCCACTCAAAAAATTGTATTCCTGGTAGCAAGCCTGGACACAGCATCCCAGATGGCATTCCTTACTCCCAAAAAAAAAAAAAAAAAAAAAGCCTACCTGACAGGCTACTTCTCTCAGCTAGCCTCCAAAACCCAGTTATCTGCAAGGAAAATCCTGCAAGCTCTAGGGTTCATGGCCTCCTGCATTCTACTCATTCCATATGCCAGACTGCATATGAGGAAACTACAATGGTACTTAAAAAGCCTTTGGTGTCAACACTCTCAAGACCTGGAAACTCTTACTTATGATACCCTGTCTAAGGAAAGATTCTCTTTGGTGGGCAGCAGCAAGCAAGCACAACAAGGGATTTCCCTTCTCACAACCCCATACCACCCAGATCCTCACCACAGATGCATCAGACTATGCCTGGGGTGCACACCTAGACAGCAGGTGCATTCAGGGCCATTGGAGCCCAAATCAAATACATCTGCACATCAACCAAAAAGAGATGCTAGCTGTTCAGCATGCCGTGACAGCTTTTAGACCCCTACTCTCCCCGTGTCCTCTAGTGATCAAAACAGACAACACCACAGTGATGTGGTATATCAACAAGCAGGGATGGACTCACTCTTATCCTCTCTGCAGGCTCGCCATGACCCATTGGCACACTGCCTCAGCCATGCAAATGTACCTGCTAGCACAATTCCTGCCAGGCTGCCTAAACTCTCTGGCAGACAACTTCAGCAGAAACCTGCTTAGACCCACACGAGTGGCAGCTAGACCACATAACCTTCAACCTTGTTACCCAGAAATGGGGTACCCTGAAGGTGGACCTCTTTGCCTCCAACCCAGTTCTCAGCTCAGCAAATTCTGCACCAGGAAACCTCACAGCAAGGGCTGGAAAGTGGACGCTGTGTCCTTCCAGTGGATAAACCTCTCGATCTATGCATTTTCCTCTCTACCACTCATTTCAAGGGTACTGCTCAAACTAAGGGAGGAAAAATCAAGGGCAGTCTTAATTGCCCCAGAATGGCCATGCCAGCACTGGTACCCACTGCTGCGCAGCCTGTCACCCCTGCCACCATGGCACCTACCTCAGATCCCAACACTCCTGAACCAGAAGAATGGAGAATTCATGCATCCACAATTGCAGACCCTGAACCCTGACCTCTCCTCAAGCTGCCAGCCTAAGCAAACAAGTCCTGGATGTTATACCTTAGGCCCAGACACCCCAGCACTGGAAAATCCTATGCTGACAAGTGGAAAAGGTTTTGCACCTGGATCCAGGCTAAGGGAGCCCAAACAGCACAGACCTCCCTATCTCTCATCCTGGATTACCTAGCAGACCTACTACACAGTGGTCTATCTTTCTCTTCCATTAAAATTCATGCCTCTGCCATCTCAGCCCATTACAGCACAGAACCACCTCTCTTCTCATACCCTCTCATCAAACAGTTCCTAAGAGGGTTAACAACTTAAGGCCACCCGGAAGAGTTCCTACCCCAGCTTGGGACCTTAACTTTGTGTTGGAAAAGCTCACCATACCCCCCCCCCCCCCCCCTTTGAGCCTGCAGCTTCAGCAGAGTTAAAATTCCACTCTTGGAAAACAGCCTTGCTTCTGGCCATCACTTCAGCTTAGAAGAGTTTCAGAGCTACAAACACTCATGGCTGTCGAGCCCTTTATTATTTTCCATGCTGACAGGGTCTCCCTCAAGACTAACCCATCCTTCATGCCTAAAGTGGTGTCCAGTGTGGCTCTCAACCAATCCATTCATTTGCCCACCTTTTTCCCTCACCCACAAAACAAGGGAGAAAGGATTCTGCACTCTCTAGATGTGCACAGACAGGTCAGATTCTATCTGGATAGGACTAAATCTTTTAGAAAAACTAATCAACTGCTAGTCAGCTTCGCAGCAGGGGCAGAGGGCAAGGCCATATCCAAACAATCTCCAGATGGATAGCGCACTGCATCCATTTCTGCTACAGACAGCACAGGAAACAGCCCCCAAAGGGGGTCAGGATGCATTCTACCAGAGCAACCTCCACCTCTGCAGTTTTTCTCAGAGGGGTCCCCACCAGGGACATCCTGGAGGCTGCAACATGGACTTCTGTTCATACCTTCACCAAGCATTACCACCTACCTATCTTCTCCAAATCCAGGGCAGGCTTTACCATCGCAGTCCTGCAGGGCATCCTAGCCAGCCCCCAGTCTTCTTGACTGCCTCCACCCTTTTCTTTAGCTTTGGGAATCAACCCGTGTGTGATGATTGCAACAGTAAAACACTAAGAACATAGTACAGTTGTGTACACTTACCATAAATGTAAATGTTAGAGTATATTCACTGTTGCAGTCCTGGTCCCCTTTCACCCCCCTTGTCTCTCTCTCTCTCTCTTTCTCTGTTCCTTTCTCCTTACAGGGAATTTTTGCTATTTACTTTCTACTGGTGGTGGTCTTCCACCAAAACCTACCTCCCTATTTGGCGGCTCCTGACAGTTGGAGCATATAAAACTGATTTAATGGCGTCTGCTGCCTGATTTTATACCACTGACAACCTGTCGTCAGTCCTGGAGCGATAGGAACCGACGCAGAAATACTAAGCCTCTGGTATTCGGGCCAACTGAGGGCTACCCCTGGCAGGATAACCCGTGTGTGATGACTGCAACAGTGAATACACTCTACATTTATGATAAGTGTACACAACTGTACTTTTCCCCTCTTGCTTGGCCTACTTCCCCTCAGAAAAGAACCAGGGCACAAGGCACTTCAGAGTAGGATTCCTCATCTGATGAAGACAGTGATTCACTGGCTTTACTCATCCCAGATCCCCTTGCTCTTGGACTATGCTTCCCCTGAGGAAGATACAAATGGAACAGAATCCCCTATTGAGGAACTTTCCTTTGGGGAGACCATTTCTAACATGCTTGATCATTTCAAAAGGGACAATTCACAAATGTCTGAAGTCCAAAAGCAATGCAACTTTCTTCAAGTACAGTCTCGTAGTCCTCCTGCCTTTCCACCTGTTATCCCAGCTTTTTTTAATACTTTTGCATCCACGTCTACTCACCCTGCCTCTCAACCTCCGGCTCTGAAAAAGTCAGATTGGTATTACAAACTTCCTCAGGATTGCAATTTCCTTTTCAAGGCCCCTGTGGCAGACCACTCTGATTTCAGTAGCCTCTGATAAGGCCTCCAGGTCACTTCCCTCCTCCCTTCAGACAAAGATAATAGACGGTTGGAGAGGCTGGTCAAGAAAATTTATACCTCAGCCACCTTAACATTCGGAGCATTGAACTACCAGACCCATATGACCAAGTATAGTTTGGAGCTAGTGTCTCAGATCTTCATGTTAGTGTCAGATATGCCAGACTCTGAAAAATATTGCTGCATCCACTCAGGTAGCCAGACATTCAATTTAAATGCAGCTATGATGTAGTAGAAGCCACTTCACAAACTTCAGCTTCTTCCTCTGCCGTAAGATGGTTTGCTTGGTTAAGGCTTCAGCCCCTCCCTGAGGATATAAAAACGAAACTTATGGATGCCCTCCTGGACAGTTCTGCTTTATTTGGCAAGCCCTCTGCCAAACTATTCAAGTCCCTGCAAGAAAAGAGCAAGGAACTAAAAGACCTTTAAACACATATTGGCCTAACCTGTGCCTAAATTCCACAGGAACTACCCTGGTAGATGGGTCTTTATATGCAGGGAATCTTGGACCCCCCTAATCAAAACCCCATAAGGGGTCCAAGAAAACACACCAGTTTTCCTCCTCTTCCTCTACTCCCCAATTGGCTAAAAAGCCCTTTCCTGATAAGGCGGCCTCTTCCTCATGACTCCTCGGACAATTTTGGCACCCCTTCCCTCTCCTTGCTCTTTACCCTATCCCTTCCAACCTGGGAATTCATGACTCAAGACTCTTTGGTCCTCAGCATCATAAAGAATGAATACTACTTGGTCTAGCACACAGTGCCTCCCTTCAGGGGTATCCCTCAACCTCCAAAAGAACATCAGCCTCTTTTCCTCCAGTTCTGCAGAACCTGCTAGAATAGGGCACAGTCCAGCTTGTGCCCCTAGCTCAAAAAGGAAAAGGCTTCTATTCACGCTTGTTCCTGGTTCCCAGGAAGGAAGGTTCTTGGAGACCCATCCTAGACCTCTCCTGTCTCAACGACTTTCTGAAAGTTCCCTCCTTCAAAATGCCAACTGTCCAAACCCCCTTCTCTCTTCCTTCCTTCGGGCCTTCCTAGCATCCATAAACATCAAAGATGCTTACCTGCATATCTCCATTCACCCCCAGATACAGGAAATTCCTACACTTGTCTGTGGGCTCCTGGCATTTTCATTTCTTGGCTTTTGGTCTTTTCCACTGCTCCAGGAGTCTTCACAAAGTGCCTACCACCTATGATGTCCTCCTATGCCAAAGGTTGCAGTATTCGGCATATGGGTTTAGTCTTGCAAATGTACGGCCAGTATCCAAAAGCTTTCAGTCACTCTGTAGTGCGTCAGACGTGAACGAGAGTTTGGTAGCCATAAAGGTGATGTCGGCACACACCAGCCCTCACAACTTTTCAGCCACCAGTCGTACACCATGTGTTCTGGTACCTCTGACATCGTATTCGTTTATTCAGATAAGTACACTGTTTTAGACCCTTTCAGGTGTTCTAATTTTGTAGATATTGGTTATTAATGTCATCCAGAAAGGCTATATGCCAGTGTGGACGCCAGATCCCTCATAAGGACACCGAAGACAAGTGCCTTTTCTGTTTGGGAAAATCTCGTGACCATAAGCCCTGCCCAATTTGCCATGCGTTCATTCCGAAAACCTTGCATAGTCGTTTGCATGAGTTAAACCTATACCTCAAGAACCAATGTCTGAAACTACTTATGCTTAGGATGGAGGGCTCTTCCAACGTCCCCACAGAACCACCAGAAAAAAAAAAGGCCAGGACCTTACATCCTTCGACTGCTGCTGAGCCTTTTCTGGACTCCCAACCTGTGGCCGACATAGGCCTGGTTAACAGGGTAAGGTTCCGGATCCACCACTTCGGAAGTCGCGGGTACTTCTAAGGACGCCGCACCATCCACAGGCAAGAACACATCTGCAGAGGCCATTCCGGCACTGCTAGCTGATACTGGGGGTGAACCAGCATTTTCTGGAGAGTTGTCCGAGCTTTATGATCCCTTGCAGTCGCTGGTTTCCAGACAGATATCCACAGCCCCTCTTAAAAGATGGGAAAAGAGAAAACATATCTTCTCCCCCCTACAGAAACCATGCCTGATTAGCAGGCTTTCAGCCAGAGACTCTTTTTTGCCTTCATGGCACTGAGGCTTTCACCGGCTATTACTGACTCCACCTCTCCTGATCCTAGGCTTCTGCCTACAGATCCAGCACCCAGGGAAGAGGAGGTCCTTTCAGATTCCTCTGAGGAATCTTTTTCCTACAACTCCCCAACTTTCTTCATCCTTGGGGTACAGATCCCCCGAGGAAGAGTCACTGGACCCTGACGCTCCAATTGAAGATCTTACCTTCAGTGAGACAATTAGTAAGATGAAGGAAAACTTAAATGGGATTCCTCAGAAATGTCTGCGGTACAGAACAGGTGGTATGACATAATTCAAATGGAAACCCCTAGTCATCTGCTGTTCCTCCTATCCTGCCTGCCTTTCTAGATGCCTTTTCTTCTGCATCTCTGAACCCTGACTCTCAGCCTCCTGCCCCACATAGACCCGGCATGCTTTACAAAGTACCTGACACAGCAGCTGATAGTGTCCACCAGCTGACCCAGCCACTATATCTGTTCCCACTGACACAGCTACTAAACTCTTGCCTACTACCACCATTCACCCAGCTGACAAAGACAGCAAGACAGTGGAAAGAGGCAAAAAGATGTATACTTCTGCTGCCTTGGCTTTCAGAGCCACAAATGATCAGACCCACATGGTCAGGTACACCTTGTCTCTCTTAGTCTGCCACTAAACATTTGGCAGATATTCCGGACTCACCTGCCAAAGCATCACTGTCCTCTCTCCTGGATGTTCTTCGTGTTTCACTGTTGCAGTCATTACATTTGGGTAATCTGCTGGCAGGTTACCCTCAGTCGGCCTGAATATTAAAGTCTTGGGTCCTGTGTCGGTTGCTGTCTCCTCTTCCATGACGTCAGGTCGTCAGGGGTATAAAACATGCAGCCGACACCATTTTATTCAGTCTTTCTTGCCATGCGGTGCTCGAAGCAGAAGCAGTTTGCAAGTGCCAGTCGGCCGACTCCTGAAATTTTCACATTCGAGTTTCAGAACCGAAGTCTTCAATTAAAGCTAAGTACCCCATTGGGGAAACTTTTTCTTGCTCCTTACCGATGTCAGTAAAAGTTAATAATTGCATTACTTGTGGGAAGCAAATACCTCATAAGGATTTTCATTTGTACTGTATTCCTCGCCTAGGCCCAGATCATAACGTGCCTTGCTGTCGGTTTTGTGCTAGATTTAACCAACGCACTATTAAGCGTCGGTATATTTTTGCTTCAAAATATTTTGGATCCATGTTTAATTACCCTGAAATGTTGTCTGTTAGCAATCCGACTACCGGAGTTCACAATAAACGCGAAGAAAAAGACAGACAGACCGTCAAGGCCTAAAACTGATGTCAGAGCTTCTCCTAAGCCAGTTGCTGGTACTCAGTGAGGTGTTTTCGCAGCCCTTGATACCCACTACTTTTGAGTCACAGGCCTCTACCAAGACCCATGTGGAGTCCGGTATGCTGCGAGATTCTCAGAGTATTTTACCTGCGGATGTCTCTCCCTTGGATGGGTCCGGAGCTGCTGAGCAGGCACCGGCTTCTGACGGTGTTTTCAAGCCTCAACATTTCTATATAAAACTGACGCCAGCTACAAAAACAACTTCTAAGTGTAAAAAACTGACACATGAGCCACGTGCTCAGGCCCCATATGCCTAAAAAACAGATGCTCAAAATGGCTGAGGACTTAATTATTTTGATCAGCCCCCCCCCCTGCTAAGAGGCCTAGGCAAGACACTGATTATGAACCTTCAGATCAGGTTTCTATTTCTTCTGACTCCTCTTCTGATCAGGAATTTTCTATACCACCCTATGAGGATTCAGATGCAGAAGAATCCATCCCATCCGCTTCTCCTCCTGAGGATTATTTTTTTGGAGAAACCTTGCATACTTTAAGGAGACATTTTCATTGGGAGAGTCAGAATTTCTCTGAATCAAAAAAGAGGTTTAGTGATTTCCTTCTTTCTCAGCATAGGCCTTTGGCTATACCTCCTGTATTGGACATTGTTGATGTATTTTCGGAATCGAGCATGGCTCCTGATTCCCTACTTCCGGCTCCTAGTTAGCCAAACAGATATTACAGAGTTCCTGACTCCCACAAATTTTTATTCAAAAGTCTTGCTGCTGATCCTGAAACTATCTCACAGGGTTCCAAAGGTGTAAAGGCCTCTACAGCCAAAAATCCTACCCCTCTGATAGAGATTCTAGGGCACTGGATAGATGGGGAAAGGTTTATACGTCTGCAGCCTTGGCAATTAGGGCCTTAAACTGCCAGTTTCATATGCTTAAATATCAACAGCATGTTATGGGCTTATTGAAACAGAAAATGATGTTTTCTGATTGTGTGGAAAATAAAGAATTATAGGAATTATTGCATGCAGCAGAACAGGTTGGAAAGCATACTTTGCAATATGGTTTTGATTCCTTGGAGGCCTCTTGCAGGGCCGCAGTTACTGGATCTGTGATTAGAAGGCATGCCTGGCTCAAGGAGCAAAATCTGCCTGATCATGTAAATGATAAATTGTTGGATGCACCTTTACAGCATGATACTTTGTTTGGTAATAAGGCAGAAGAGGTTTTAAAGAAAACGGAAGACAAAGCTAAATCTATGCAAACTGTAAAAGATTTCTTACAAGTGCAGCCACCCAGATTCAGTAGACACTGGCCTACAAAAAATTGGTCCTTTCCTGTGTCCAGCAGAGCCTCACAAGGCAAATCCAGGCGCTCAAAAGGCTCTAGATACCAATCACAGGGTTCTTGCAGGTCAAAGCAATGGGGTGCCTCTGCCTCCAAATCTGGAGGAAACAAAGCACAACCCTACAGTAAGCAGTCTCAATGACTTCCCTCTACCATCACCAAGCACTTATCTTTTGGCAGCCCCCTTGGGGGGGAAATTAGCACTTCATGCTCAAAATTGGCAGTTAATTACCCAGGAAAAGTGGGTATTAAACATAGTATCCCAGGGGTACAGATTTCATTTCCATACTTTGCCAATTTCAAACAGTTGGCCAGATCTGCCACAAAATCTATGGGCAGAGACTCAGAAACAAGTTACGTCCCTCATGGATATGGGGGCTATTCAGCCAGTACCAGAACAGGAAAAAGGACAAGGGTTTTATTCAGGACTGTTCCTGGTACCCAGAAAAGACGATGCCTGGTGTCCAATACTGGACTTATTGATTTTGAACACGTTCTTGGACATCCCAAAATTCAAAATGCTGACTTTACAACAGCTACTGCCCATGCTGGGCAAGAACGCTTGGTTAGTGACTGTAGACTTAAGAGGCATACCTGCATATCCCAATAAGAGAATCGTGCAGAAGATACCTCCTCTTCAAGGCAGGTTTTATGCATTACCAATTCTCTGCACTGCCCTTTGGCTTATCTACTGTGCCCAGGGTCTTTACAAAGTGCCTGGCACCAGTAATTGCATTTTGCAGACAAAGAAGCATACAAATCTATCCTTACTTGGACGACTGTCTCATTCAAGCAGAAAACAAGGACATTCTTCAACATCTGGCATTTGTAAAAAGGTTTCTAACATGCGTAGTGTACACAATAAACGAAAAGAAATCACAACTGGTACCCTCTCAAAAAATTACATTCCTGGGTGCTGGGTGCAAGCTTGAATACAACTGCCCTGATGGCTTACCTTACTCCAGACAAGCAAAGGCAACTGACTATATACTTCAAACAGATGGCAACAAAAACCCAGTTATCTGCAAGACAAATTCTGCAGGCTTTGGGGTTCATGTCCTCATGCATTCTACTAATTCCTTATGCAAGACTGCACATGAGGAAACTTCAATGGTACCTAAAAAGTTTATGGAGTCAACATTGTCACCGTCTGGAAACAGTGATTCCTCTCATTCCCTGCCTACAACAGGAGTTTCTTTGGTGGGCAGGGACATGTCATCAGAACAAGGATCGGTCTTTCACTCTACCCCCTGCCACCCAAACCCTAACTACAGATGCATCAGACTATGCTTGGTGGGGCCCACCTGGCGGGGAGATGCATTCAAAGCATATGGATCCCAAAACAAATGCATCTGCATATCAACCAGAAAGAGATGCTAGCTGTTCAGAATGCCCTGACAACCTTCAAGGACTTATTTCATCCAGGACAACTACTGATAAAGATGGACAACACCACAGTTATGTGGTACATAAACAAGCAGGGGGTACACATTCCTACCCCCTCTGCAGACTAGTCATGGCATTGTGGGACACAGCCTTGACGTACCAAGTACATCTTCAAGCTCAATTCCTGCCAGGAAAACAAAATACTCTGGCAGACGACCTAAGCAGAAATCTTATGGACCCTCATGAGTGGAAACTGGATCCCCAAGTCTTCAGCATAACAGAAATGGGGGAGCCCAGACATAGATCTATTTTCCTCTCCCCAAAATTATCAACTGGACAGATTCTGCGCAAGGACTTATCACAGACAAGCATGGAAAGTGGATGCCCTATCCTTCAGTTGGAAAAACCTATCAGTCTATGCCTTTCCTCCTCTGCCTCTTCTCCGCATGGTCTTACTAAAGGTCAGACAGGAAAAAAAACAAAAATGATCCTAATTGTCCTGGGCTGGCCTTGCCAGCACTGGTACCCAATTCTAAGGAATATGTCTCAACTCCCTCCTTGGTACTTGCCACAAATACCTCATCTACTATCTCAGCAGAGCAATCAAATTCTGCACATTCAGCTCCAAATTCTGAACCTGGCAGCATGGCTGATCATGCAATTCAAACAACGCCTCTCAGTAAATCTGAGATGGATGTCATTTTGGAAGCCAGAAGGCCTAGTACTAGAAAATCTTATGCTGATAAATGGAAGAGATTCTGTGCTTGGAACCAAGCACAAGGAACGGACACAGCAAAACCAAATATTCCTCAGATTTTACAATACTTGAATGAAATGCTTGACAAGGGACTGTCTTTTTCTTCAATAAAAATCCATGCCTCTGCCATCTTGGCTCATTACAACACGGAGCCTCCCATCTTTTTTCATCCTCTGCTAAAAACAGTATCTTAGAGGGGCCAAAAATTTAAGGCCTCCCAGAAGACCACCAACTCCTGCATGGGACCTCAATTTTGTGCTGGAAAAACTCACCCTGCCTCTTTTTGAACCAGCAGCTACTGCGGATATAAAGTTTGTATCTTGGAAAACCACTTTCCTTTTGGCAGTCACTTCAACAAGAAGGGTTTTAGAACTACAGGCCCTACATTTTACCCGGACAATGTGTCCCTCAACATCAGTCCTTCCTTTATGCCTAAGGTGGTATCCAGTGTGGCTCTTAACCAAACTATTCACCTGCCAACATTTTACCCAAATCCACAGAACAAGGGGGAGCGGATTCTGCAGTCATTGGACGTGCACAGACAACTAAGATTCTACTTAAACAGGACCAAATCTCTAAGAACGTCTGAGCAACTAGTGGTGGCATTTGCTGCAGGATCAGAAGGAAAAGCTATATCAAAGCAGACTATTTCTAAATGGATAAGCCACTGCATTAGTTTCTGCTACTTGCATCATGGTAAACCAGCGCCCAAGGGAATCGGGTCACATTCCACCAGGGCTGCCTCTACCTCAGCAGCCTTTCTCACAGGAGTTCCAGCCAAAGGCATTTTAGAAGCTGCTACTTGGAGCTCTGTTCATACTTTTACAAAGCATTATCGTTTGCCTCTCTTCTCTAAGTCCAGGGCAGGCTTTGCCACTGCAGTTCTGCAGGGCGTTATAGCCGCTCCTAATGCTGTTTAGTTCCATCCTCCCATCCATAGCTTTGGGATTCTTCCCAAGTGTAATGACTGCAACAGTGAAACACGAAGAACATAGTACAGTTGTGTACACTTACCATAAATGTTGATGTTCGAGTGTATTCACTGTTGCAGTCCGGGTTACCCACCTGCCATCCCCCTTTTTTTTTCTAAAACCTCTCTTTCCGTCACTATATTCTAAAGCCTTTGTGGTGTATTTGCTTTTAGATAAAGGTAAAGTTTATGTTGCTAAAAGTGTATTTACATATATATTGTTGTTTATTTATATATACATATTTTTTGCTCCCCATTTGGGGAGACCTGACATCTGGGGCAATAAAAACTGAATAAAATGGCGTCGGCTGCATGTTTTATACCCCTGATGACCTGACGTCATGGAAGAGGAGACCGCAACTGACGCAGGACCCAAGACTTTGATATTCAGGCCGACTGAGGGCAACCTGCCAGCAGATTACCCAAATGTAATGACTGCAACAGTGAATAACACTCTAACATCTACATTTATGGTAAGTGTACACAACTGTACTTTCTCTCATCCCAGGTCATCAGACACTCCAAGTGTAGCTATGATGCTACTGAATCCTCTGTCAGGTCAGCAGCATCAGCATCTGCCTTATGCTGATGCTCCTGGCTTCGCCTACAACCCCTGCCAGACAACTTCAGAGCTAAGCTCACTGATGCTCCTCTGGACAGTGCTGCACTTTTCAGCTGTAATCTTTGCAACACAAAGGAAAAGAGATGCAGGACCTTAAACATTTACTGGTCTCACCAGTCCCTAGGTTTCATAGAAACTACCCTTCCAAAACAGTTTATTAGGAAGAACTCCTGACCCGCACCTCCTTCAAGGCCTAGTAAATCCAGCAGAAAACCACCTCCGCCTAGAACAACCCCTGCCTCAAGCCAGAGGACTCCCTTTCAAGGCAGGTAGCATCTGACTTACCTGCCAGTTTTGCCTCCCCACCCCACACCTTCTGTACCTCTGTCCATCCGCCTCTCTTATTGGTCTCATCTCATCTCATCTCAGACAAGTGGGTCCTTTCCATCCTCTAAAATGGCTACTTCATGTCGAGGCTCTCCTCTCCCACATGGCAGGGCATTCATTGACAACCTATGCAGCTGTTGCACCTCTTACAACCAATACTACAGATGCTGTTAGACCAGGACACTATAGAATCAGTCCCTTCCTCTGCAGAAGAAAGAGGTTTCTAGTCAAGGCTCTTCCTGGTCCCCCAGGAAGGACGGACCATGGAGACCCATCCTAGACCTCTCCTTCCTCAATCTCTTCCTAAAAGTACCTACCTTTAAAGTGCTAACCCTCCCAACCCTTTTCCCTCTGATTATCCCACAGGGATTCCTGGTTACAATAGACATAAAATATGCTTTTTTCCATATCCCATTCAGGCCCTCCCATAGGAAATATTTAAGATTCTTGGTGGCCTCTTCTCACTTGCAGTTCTCTGCCTTGCCCTTTGGACTTTTCACCGCACCCAGAGTCTTTACCAAATGCTTTGCACCTGTGGTGGCTTAATGCAGGACAAAGGGAATACAGATATTTCCCTACCTGGATGACATGCTGATCTAGGCTGCCAGCCAAGAAATACTGCAGGGGCATAACCAATTTGTGGTGACCGTACTACAATCCCTGGGATTTCAGAAAATCTGCAAAAATCCCATCTTCAACCAACACAGGACATTTGTGTTTCTCGGGTGCAGAATCTGCTCAGATCTCATGGAAACATACCTACCCCCTCCAAAGGCGAGCTCCTTGACAGAACATCTCTTTGGTACTTCACTCTATGGAGTTGACTGCTAGGCAGAACCTCAAGCTGCTGGCCTACATGGCAGCCACAATACCCATGCTTCCTTTAGTGAGACTACCCATGAGGAAACTGCAGTGGTACCTCCACTCAACCTGGAAGCAACATAACCAGCCTCTGGAGCACATTGGTGCCCCTTCTACCCTGCCTAAAAAAGGAAATATTATGGTGGTTGGATCAGGTACAGTGCAACCCAGGCCTCCCACTCCAACCACCACAACCCAGTCAGGTCATGCACACAAGACGCCTCAGACTTGACAATGGGTAGCCGTCCTCTGCCACTGTTGGGTGGAGGGCCCTTGGCCAAGTCACCTCAAATCAGAACATATCAATGCCAGAGAGATGAGAGCAATCCTTTTAGCTCTCCAGACATTTCACCCTTTCATTCAACAGGGACCACTTCTGATGTACACAGACAAAATGACTGTACTGTGGTATATCAACAAGCAGGGAGGGACAAAGTCCTACCTACTCTGCAGGCTAGCCCTTTTGCTATGGGAATTGGCTACCTCACAGGGAATCACCCTGCAGGCGACGTACATTCCCTCCCTCCACAACAAGCAGGCAGATTATTTGAGCAGAACCAGCACAAACAGTCATGAATGAATGCTGCACAGAGATGTCTTCCTGGATCTGGTCCACAGGTGGGGTATGCCTCAAATAGACCGGATTGCCTCCAACATCAACAGGCAACTTCCTGGCTTTTGCACCAGGACACCCGAACCACAGGCACTGGCAACAGATGCCTTCTCAGTTTCTTGGAAGGGGAAATGTCTATATGCACCCCCCTTCCCACTCATTCATAAGTTCATAGGTGTGTACTGGGCTAATGGCCATGGACTTTTACAAGCCTGCAAGCCTATCCCATAGGATTACCCTGGCATTGTGCCACCCGACCTTAGTTCCCAGTGCCTCTGTAGAGTAGAACCACTGGAGTGATCCCTGGGGTGAATTTTCTATTTCCCATCCACTCAAGATTGCTCCTGAAGAGGGCCAGTGAGGTGCTCTGTTTGACATGTATGGGAAGTCTATTCCATAGCATGGGCAGTCTCTGAGTTATGAACTGTCCCTACAGCATGTCCTGTTGATTGTGGTAATGAGGTTGAGGTCTCTGGAGCGTGTGGTGCAGAGGGATTGGGATTTCTTTAGATGTAGCATTTCTAACAGAGCTGGGTCAGACATGGCTTTGTAAGTCAAGCAGAGATCGCCTCTAAGTAGGCGATATGAGACAGAATAGTTGGAGTTTGATCCTGTCCATATAGGACAAGTGTTTAAGGCCTAGTATCCTCTTTGTGAGGTACTTTTGCAGCCTCTCCAGTTATTGCAGGTGTCTAGTGAGGTATATGCCAAATGGGGCATTGTACTCTGATTAACCTAATGAGGGAAGAGTAGAGGTAGACAATGACCTCTTTTTTATTTTTCCTGGGTAATAAACCGTTAGTAATGAGATGTGCCACACAGAATTTTCTGACTACAGTGACAATGTGGTCGTCAAAAGAGAGGTTGCTGTCAACCTGTGTTCCCAAATCTCTTATAACGCCTTCTGTGTTCAGGGAACTACCATCGATGTGGTAATTCATGGGAACTAGGTTTTTCCCAAAGGGGATGATGACACATTTTTTGGCATTGAGCTTAAGGCCATGGTTCTGACACCAGTTGTTGGTCTCAGTGAGACCTTTTCTGTAGGATGTCAACATCACTTGGGGAGTTAATTTTAGCTCCCAACTTGCAGTCGTCTGTGAACTTTGTCAGCCAGAGTCCCTTCGTTTTGGCCTGGACTTCAGAGAAGTAGATACCAAACAGAAGAGGACCCAGGACCGAACCCTGTGGGACTCCACTCATGACTGGTCGGCAGTCTGGCTTGGAGTCAGCTACTTTCACACTGTGGGTTCTATCTGTGAGCCATTTTGCAACTCACCTATTGATGTATGGGTTGATGCCTAGCTTAGTGAGTTTTTCTGTGATTCCTGAGTAGGGAATGGCATCCAAGGCCTTAGCCAGAACAAGGTAGGCTGCATGAACCATCTTGCCTTCATCCACACTTCTGGTGACTGACTCAGTGAAGTTGACCAGGTTGAGCAGGCATGATCTACCCTTCACAAAACCAAACTGTGTGGGATCCCAAGTTTGGAGATTCCCTGTAACCTTGTTTATTAGGTCCATGATGATGCTTTCCATAGTTTTGCATATCAGACTCATCAGGCTAAGGGGATAGTTCCCGGGGTCTGTAATCATTCTTCCTTTGTGTAGAGGGATGACTAGCAGTGCACCATTCGGTAGGGACAAAGCCTGAGGTGAGGCTGTGATTGAACAGGGCGCACAGGTTAGGTGCTAGTTCACTCTGTAGTTCATGTAGAATACAGCCACAGATATTGTCCGGTCCCATAGAAGTCGTGTTATTTTAACCTGTGCAGCAGTAATACTGGGTGCCTGGCAATCTAATGGTATTGTGATTGCCCCTTTGGAGGGGGGAGAGGGGTAAAGTTGGCACTGAATCTGTCGGCAAGTATATTGGCAATATCTCTTGGCTCTGTATAGGAGATACCATTGTGCAGTAGCTCAGAGCCAATGTGGATATTGCCGTGGAGATTCTTTACATAACTATAGAAGGCCTTGTGGTTGTCTTTACCGTCTGCTACAATTCTGTTTACATAGCTAGCTGTAGAGGACTTGATAAGGGATCTCATCTTTTTGTTGAGGCTGATAATGGAGCTTTTCCAGTCTTGGGACTTCACTTTATTCAGCATCGGTTTCCTCCTCCTGTTGTAGAGTTTGTTTGTCAGGGGATCACCAGATTGGCTTCCTTTTTTTGGAGAAGAGTGTCTTGGTTCTATTGGGTATGGTGAGATCCATGCATTTGTGTACATGTTCGTGCAATGCATTGGTGTATGATTTGGTGGTCATGCAACTATTCTTCATTTGCATGGGTGCCGTGAAGTTAGCCACCTCTGTTTTTAGGAGCCCAAAGTTAGCTTTGGAGAAGTTTTTTGTGGTGGTTACCTTTGTGAGGGGGGGGGGTAATGTGTATTTCCAAGGTGTTTAGTTTGTGGTCGGAGCTAACCAGGGAGGAGTTGACTATTGATGTAGAGTGATAGTCGCCCATGTTCGTGATGACCAGGTCAAGGATGTTGCTACCTCTAGTGGGGATAAGAACGAGCTGGTCCAGGGCATTGGAATTGATGGACTCCAGGAAATGTTGGGCAAGTTTATTGATACACGAGAAGTTTTCCCAGATAATGGAGGGTTAGTTGAAGTCACCCAGTATGAGAGTGTTAGGTTGGACCCTAATATTCTCCAGGGTGCTTAGGAATGTGGAGTGAGAGTCTTGGGACATGGTTGGGGACCTGTAGCAGGCTACGACCTGAATCGCAGTCTTTACCCATTGCTAGCTGCACCTGAAGTATTCCTGATGCGTTATGTTAGGCTACCAGTCTGGAGATGTGCACATCCTTTATGAATATGGAAACACCACTGCCTTTGGAGATTTCGTCCAAGTTCTGGGGCCAAAAGGTGTGGAATGAGTTATAGCCTGGTAGTGCAGGGGTGCTTTCTGCTGCTTTAAACCAGTTTTCTGTTACAGCACAAATGTCTATGTGCTCCATTTTAAGGAGTGCTTCAAGCAAGTGCAGTTTGAGATTTAGACTTCTAGCGTTGAGCAGCATAACCCTCAGATTGCATTTGTTTGTGGCCGTTATGGTGGTAATTTGGTCTTTGCAACACCGCCTAAAAAAGGCACTATAGAGATGGCAAGAGTCGTGGCCAGTATCCGGAAGCCCAGGGCTAACAGATGCAGGCCATCTCTGGCAAAGTATCAAGGTCTGTCAATCATGTCATCCCAGGCAGACACATACTGGATCCCCTTACAATGACACCAGAAACTTAGCCAGTTGTTGAAATCAATCATTTTCTGCTTGTACTGTGGCATCCTTCTGGGTGATGGTATGATGCTGCTTAGAACTAGGGTCATACCCGCTTGGGCTACATAATCTGAGAGCTCCTCCACGTCTCTCTTCATGTAGTCCAAGGAGGTACGTCTCATGTCATTCACACCCTTGTGTACAATGACAGTCATATTTGTACCTGTTGAGCGACCTGAGTGTGTGCATTATGTGGCGTATCCTGGCACCTGACAGGCAGTTGACTGTTACTTTCTCCTTATTCAACCTAGTGAGTGGGACATCAGTGTGCCTTACTTATCAAGTCACCTGTGACTAGTGTGTTAGGCATGCTGTTTTGCCTTGGGGGGCTTTGGTTGAGTAGTACACTGTTTAGAAGAGCTTTGTCTTGTGATTAGTGTTGTGTTGTGATGGTCGAGTGCGTTTCTGCCTTGGAAGTCTCTGCTGTGTAGGTAGATTTTTGAGAGCCTCCACAAAGGTGGGTGTGTAGTTTGTGTTTTTATGTGAAGGCAGTGCTGGTGTGTGTTCTGGAGGGCTGTGTGTTCCATATGGTGTGGTGCAAGTGTTGACCTCCTCCTCCTGACCAGCTATTCCGGTCTTGGCTGGAGAGTGTGTGGCTTCCAGTTTGTTTATATAAGTGCATCTCTCGCAAGTCTGAGTGTTGGGAGGTAAGAAGAGAGAGTTGTCAGTGTACACAAAGCAGTTGCTATTGCCTCAGGATGCCCAAGTTCACCAGGTTAATAGGAGAAAGCACAGGGAACTGACCTTTAGACATGCTTCGAGGGGTGGGCATTAGTAAGTACTGGAGCTGTTTCTTTGTAGAACCTTTAGTGCTGGTAGCACTTTTGTGTGCTACAATAATTGCTACAAGAAGGGTAGTAAAGTGCTAATAATCATGATAATAAATATAATAATTAATAAGCTAGTAAAAGTGCAGGTGATTAGAGAACTATCAGATTTAAGGGAAAAATTGAAGAGCAGACTTTGGCACCCCTCAGAAGCTTACAAACAGTCCTGGATGTCTGTATCTGGACTAGACTAGTTACAGGAAAGGTGGGAAACAAGCGCAAACACAGGCTTTTAAACCAGAAAGTTGAAAGAGATGGAAAAACTACCCAAACTGTCAATAAACTACAATTTATAATGTCCTACAAAAAATTCAGCAGGACAACCCGAAAATCTTGTTGGCGACTCCCTACTGGCCCAGACAACACTTGTTCCCCTTACTCCTACATTTGTCCAAGGGCAATCACCACAAGTTTACCCCCCCCCCCCCCCAGAGTGGATCTCGTCACACAGCACAAGGGGTCACGAATCCATCCACAGTGGCAGATGCTGCACCTTACTGTGTGGCTGATATGATTCTGATGCCATTTTAGACACCTTTACAATGAGGACGTGCTCAATATCCTGCAGGAGGTCAGGAAACCAGACACTAGAAAATCATACCTCTCCAAGTGGAAAAACCCTGGCCTGCATAGAGTTGAAAGGTGCAAATCCAAAGCTTTGTTATTGATGTACCACCATGACCGCTGTTGAATCTAGAAGTCCAACACCTGCCCTGGAAGAAGTAACTCCTTGATTCAGCCATGCTCAAACTGACTGCTAACATCATCTCTCGTGTTGATATGTAGATGCTGTAGGCTGGCTTGTGTTGTGTCTTGTAAAAAACTCCATTCCTCAGATGACCTCAAAAATGAATGTCTGAGGCAAGGTATTATAGAATCTGAAACGCCTGCCTGGCCTACAGAGTCCTTGTTGTAGTCTGGAGGAATACCATTCCCAACCCCTCATATTCAGAATGCAAGGTATTATTTGAACGAATCTCTCCAACATAGATGCTGTGGTCTGAGAGGGACTGTCCTTGCATTGCAGCTTACTCAAGATAGTTTTGGCATGTAAAGCACCCTAATTACAAAAGTTGATGAACCCTAAGGCTTGAAGGCTGACTACTGTCCTTGCACAGCCCGACTGAAGAGATAGTTCTTGAGCCCAAAGGGAAACAGACTTTGTTTACGTTCACAGTCAGAATGGCATGGGTTGCCTCCAGGCACATTTTCACCCAGAAAGCAGCCGTCTTGAGAGCTTGGTTGATGGACTTTAAGGGATTCACAGAATACCCCAGGCATCTTAGGACTGCCATCACATGAAGTAAGCTATCACTGGGTCTTCCTTTCTTTGGAAGTAAATCAAAGTAGGACCCAAAAGAGGATAGATTTGTTAACCTTTTATATTTTAGTAAGCTACCACTGAAGCAGAACTCTTGTGAATACTCTGGGCGCAGTAGATAAGCCAAACTTCCTTGCAGAGAACTGATACCATCCATTCCTAGCTCGGTCCGCAGAATATTCCTTTTACTTAGTCTGATAGGGTACATGATCAGGCAGCTCAGAAATAGTCTTAAAGTTAGATATGAGTGATCTTTGCCCTGCAGAGGTAAAAAGCTGCAATAACGCCAACATATTGATAAATCCTAGAGCCTTTTAAGCACAATGGATAGAACTGAATGGCCCCTGGTCGGATCCTTAGAGAGATTTTGGTACTTTAGAACAGGCGAGAATCGTACTTAGGCCCCTTTCTGGCACAGGAACCAGATGGCCCCTACTGAGTAACAGAGAAGAGGTGTAACCAGTCTCTTTTCTTTGCAGTAAATGGAGGAATGTCTAACTAGCCTTGAAAGGACTAAATCCATGATTGGTCTCCCTGTAACCATGGTACCAGGAGGCCCACTTTGTGCTAAAAAGGCAGGTCATCCAATTTTCTTTGAAAAGTGCCAGCCCCTGCCTGGTGAGGCCTTTTCGAGAAAGCACTGGCAGCTGGAAAATAAAGGAACCATGAGGGTCTGTTTCATTTAAAGGACTGTTACTGCCTCACCAGACCAATGAGCAGGTGCAGTCCCTGTTCTAGGCCCCAAAGAACCTTGAGCTCTGGCTACTCACCACGTTGACCTGCACCCCCCTAGACAAAGAATCTGTAGCAGGAGATGTCCCTGTTTTTAGTTAAAAACTTTCTAGGTGGCTTCCCGGAACCTGAAGACCGTCCCCTTGACTGGAGTCTCAAAAGACTTAGACCTACATGCCCACTTCAATTCTGAACTACTTCCCACCAGTGCCCGTAAACAACAAAGAAGACTGTGCTGCGGAGAGGAAGAAATCCTTTGTCTTTACAACTCAGCACAATTCTGATCCCTCAGCCAGGTTTGCTTCTAGCAAGAACAGAACCCTCTTGTGCCAACTCGTACATACCCTGCACAATCTCAAAACCACATCAAAAGGAAAGCTTACCAGAATTCTGCAACACATGAACTAAATCCTGCAACTCAGCCCACTCAATACCTAAGCCCAGAAAATCCACCTTAGTTCCAATTGTGAAAGGCACCATCTTGCATACCAGGCATCAAGGAACTTTTACCCAAGCCCTCATGGCTAAAGTGAAGAACGAACAGTTTTCTTTCCCATCTATCCTCAGCCCTTTGCCTCTTTATCAGATCATGGCCCTGCCATAAATAACAGAATTTAACTGGGGATTTAGGCAATCAAAGCCCAGTTTCTTGGACCCTCTTTAAAAGATACTTCCACCACCCATGCCTTACAATAATTAGCTAAAGGTTTAATTTGGGGCAGGAGGCAAAGAATCAGAAGTCAGGGAAGCTTTCACAAAAACATCTTCCCCCACATCCCAGAACAGGAGGTATAGCTAAAGGCCCATGCTGGGGTAAAAACAAAAATTCCTAAGCCTCTTTAAGAATCAGAGAAATCAGAATCAGAAATAAAGAAAAAGGATTCATGGACAAGTCTTCAGCTTGAAAAGAAAATCCTCAGGAGGAGAAAACAGGAGTAGGCTCATAATCACCCTAAGCCTCTTAAAAGGGATACTCCTGCCTTTCTTCAGTCAAGAAAATAGAAGCCTCCCACACTGAAAGAATGATTCAAAGAATGGAGGTTGAGTCCTAGTCATCTTATCCCAGAGGGCCTGTGAACCTCATCAAATACAGTATAAATCTCAGTCCATTTTAAGCATTCATAATCCTTCATGGATGCATCTGCATCCTCTACAAGTTCAAATCTATGTCAGCATCAGCCGGCGCCATTTCGGGCAGGATTCCAAAATTCGATTCACCCATTTTAAAGATGTCCTGTCCACCACGCCAGTCCTGTTGGATGCAGGTATAAGTGCACAGCCGACGCCTTTTGTCCCAGTGCAGCTTGCCGCGGCACCCAAGCAGAAGTTGTTCGCGAGCAGCCGGGGTCAGGGATCCAGATTACTTCTAATCGATGTACTAAACAAGACTTGGCAGCATTTCCCCCCTCTAGACTCTTTTGGCACCCGGGCAGTCAGAAAGTGCGCCGAAGTTTAACCTGTGGGAAACAAATTTCTCCCGGACGACTTCTTGCTTACTGTCTGTCTTGGACTCAGAACAGTCCACGACGTAGCAGCCTGTTCGGCTTGTGCTCTCCTTCTTCAACCGGAAACAACGCTAGGAAGGGCCGAAAGAGCGCAGAACAGTTTTTGGCCTGGTTTTTTTACTTGATTATGCCAGCTTGGCCTCCCAGCAGCCTGTTCGTGAACGCCTTTAAAGACCGGCTGACCAGCGGGTCCGCTGTTTCGCCAAACTACGTAATGCAACCGCTATGTCTCGTTTCTGCCTAAAACCGAAAAGAAATTTTTACCCAACCACGGTCTATTCAAACAACTGAGCCCCCTGCCGGGACTCTTGAATCGACCTCTGTGAAATTTTGCATCTACTCACTCAGCCAACTCATCAAAGCACCATCCCCCCGCGGCTGGGGCTAATTTTACCGCAGGCTGCCTAAATCAGCAGCCATGTCCACCCAGCGGATCTGTCCAGGGCTAAAGTACAAGACTACTAAATCAGTGCCCTTTAACATCCTACATCCTAAGGATCACAGTTCTCAAGCCAAGGGCCAGAAGCCAGTAATTTCTTTACTTAGAGGATCAGCAACTAGCCAGTTAAATCCCCAGTGCTCTTGGCAGAGATCAGGGCACTTTGTACCGACTCAGTGTTCTCTGGACGGATTCTCCTCTGATGAGAGAGAGGGAGACCAGGGCAGATTCCCCCTCCCAATGTCTTCTGATGATTCCTGAAGAATCCATTCCAGTACTGACCCACCAGAACAATTTCAACCATGGGAGCTTGACAGAGCCATGAACAGTCTCCATGGCAGCAATTCTATTTTCAGACCTTCCTCACCAGCTTAATGCCTTACTGCACCTCCTCTCTTCAACAGGCCCAACAGCATACCTCCTGCAGAAGAAAGGATGATTCTTTACCCCCAGCCTCCAGCCCAACCAGACAGACTCCCAGCAGTGTTCTCTGCCTGTGGTGGATGATGCTCTCCCCACTCATCACCACCTTTGTATATTCCTAATTCCCAGACCCAGAACCATATCCCTTTACCCAAGGCATATGTCACACCAGGGTTAAAACCCTCTATTCCTTCTGAAAGGACCAAGGTCTCATATCCCAGATGGGGTACGCAGGTCTACATAAACCTAAACCCCCTAGAGCTTTAAACTTTCAGCTTCACATGATACAATAAAAAGAGTTTACTTACACTCAGTTAACTAAAAAGCAACCACTGATGAATCTCTTGATTCATAATACAGGTTAGAAATGGTAAATAACATACAACAAAAACAACCCCATTCCTAAAATGTGGCTATGAATATAGCAGGGGAGATGATAAATAACAGCCATGAGGTTAGGAACAACTAGACCCAAAATGTGGCTATGATGCTTAGCTTCACCGAATGGACAAAAGATGTTTTGGGTTGATGCTAGGCTTGAGTTATGAGTAAAATTGGTAAGGTAGCCCAAATTGTTATGAAACTGTTAAAAGAAAGGCAAAAGGACAAGTTTGTGTGGTTTACCAGGGTGCAGGTTCAACAAGTTTGAAATGGCAGGAAGGCTCTGCCAAAATCAAAGATTTAAAGACTCCATTGTTCAAGAAACCCCAGGGTTAGAAGCTCCAGAGGTGAAGGTTTAGTCCTTGGGTGCTCAACAAAAGAGAACAGGCAGCAACTGCACAACATCAGCAGGCAGAAACCAACTGCCACTACATCAGCACAACCACACCACAAATAGCAGCTCTAACTACCAGGAACAAAGGTGCCACTGCTCAACACAAGTTACACTACATAACAAAGAATCAGCACTACAACAAAAAAAGACAAGTGGTTTTTTACAAACCATAGAACAAGGTTCAAAGAGAATGCTTCCACACTTTAAAACTCAAAAAAAAGGCTCTCCGAATCTACTCAAGTTAGCAACAGGAGGCCCCGCCATCAAATTTACCCAGTAACACAAGAGCTGTTCCAAATCCAAAAATAACAGTAGAACAAGGAAAGGAAAAAGTTCCAGACTATTCCTAAGACCTGAAAGGAAAAGTTGGAGACCAGATCAAGGCAAGACCTTAAATTCATACTAAATTGTCCCAAAAGAAAAAAAAAAGGACCCAACAGCAACTTCATCTCATGACCTGTCATACATAAGCCACATAAAATAAATCTGCAAGGGAACCATACCTGCAAATGCTGATTCTCGACCAATGGCTGTCTCATACCTCAGATTTTGCAGGATCAGAGCACTATCAATTTCAGCATTGCCCTTTGGCTTAATCTATCATACTCAGAGTCACTACAAGATTCTGGCATCAGTAAGCCTCATTGCAGACTACAGGGAATTCAGATTTAAAATGCCTTCAGTAACATGCCTACTAAGGATACCGGCGCATCAGATTAACAGATTGCAGAAGGGTCATTTATTTGCTACAAGGCTGATACCATACCAACAAGGGGAAAAAGTCAAGGCTGGACACATCCCAAACACTTCGTTACTTGACTGAAATTGGAAACAGTACAACAAATACAAACCCTGACTACAGACCAACAAAAGAACTTTGGACACACTTCTTGGCACTAACAAAACTGGAACAAGGGCTTCACTGACTACAGAAAAGAAAAAAAGAACTTCTTGGCACTATGCATAACTAACAAAACATTTGCAAAATTACATATGAGGAAACTACAGTGGTACCTAAAGCATAATCTCCATAAAACACAGACACAGTCTAGAACTACCTATCCCATGCTACCCATGCTTTGTCCCCAACACAGACACAGTGGTGGAACACGAACACCAAAAGTCACCATCATTCCCTACCCTTTCGCAGTGGTCACAGGGGCCAGCATGCTGGACAGGACTACCAGTACCTAGCAGGCCTACCCTTTCGCAGAGAACACAACCTGCAACCATTTTCAGGGCAGTAGGATCAACTGGGATGGGGTTCATGCCTAAAAGAAATGCTGGCACAGGACTGTGGATCCAAATCACTTCACCATTCTCACATCAAAAAAGTTGGAAACACTGGCAGACAACACATTCCAAATAAAAGGCCATCACCAAACAGGGAGGGACTATCTATACCCCTATGCACCATGACCTACAGGCTGAAACAAACTGGCACTCACAATACTCTATCAGTTACAGCTGAGGCCTACCGGCCCTATGCCACGAATAGCAGACATATTAAGCAGAACCACTTCGATGCTCACTTGCATGGATACTACACTGACATTTAATGCACCATCTCAAAAATGCCAGGAATGCCTTCTGCACACGGACATTCCAAGATTCTCTCAAGAACCAGGACAAAAAAATTCAACACAAGGATGACACCAGCCAATGCATTGCCCAGTGGACTCATCAATATTCAACTGGAAACCACTTCACAAGGAAGGGCGTCAGAAATTTGATACTAGCCCCAAACTGGCAAAACTGCTGGAAGGAATGGCCCAAGGATAGCATGTGTACACTCCCAACCGCTAAATACAATACTGTACCCACTATAATAACCAAGAACAACGAACAATACTGGTATCCAACCTCTGAACAAAAACATGTTAACTCAGAACAACTACATAGCAGCACCTCCAAATCCCTAAAAATACTTGCAACTAATACATCATGAAAATCAAACGCGCAGGCCAACTAATAGGACTTTCCCAAAGAGTTAAATGGAAAAGGTTTGAACTTTGGAGGACGAGAAACAAGAAGGAACTATGCAAGAAAATTCTTTCAACAAGAAGGAAGTATCTGAAAAACTAAAAGAAATGGAAAAGTATAGATATGCTCTAATATAGACATGCATCCATCAATATGCTAGAAGGCCTGTCCTATTCCTCCATTCCTGTACTTCCATCAGCTCCAGTTCCTCCATACAGCTTTGATGCACCTGTTATTCTAGCACCACCAGGCAGTTCCCTGGAGGTTTCCTCTTTGTGCTAAAGGCAGAAGGAAACCAACCCTAGGAAATAGGGATTTAAAAACCACCGATACAAAGCTGGACAGAAACTTTTTGACTAGAAGCAGCAACAGCAGACTCCTTTGAACCAACAGCAACTTGAGCACCCCAATGGCAGCATGGCCACTTCTAATACTCTGGCAAACCACAGTTCAGCATGGCAGTGCAACTACATTTAATGCTTCCACCAAGATAGCAGGTCCATTTCCACCAGACCAATCATGCCCAGGGTGGAATCCAGGAGTATCTTTAAACCAGAAATCCCACTCACCTACCTTCTTTTCCCAACCCACAGCTACGCTACTTTCCCAACTGCAACAAAAGGAGAGAATAGACAGCTAATGCTTTACCAGCCTATGAACAAAAATAGCAGAAACAGAACACCTCAAGCAGTTTTGATAGCAACAGGAAGGGAAGGGAAAAGCTTATTTCCAAAAAACACATGATCCAAAATTCCAGGGAACATAATACCATACTGTTACTTCCCTTCCATGGAAAACCAATTTGCCAGAAACATAAGACCTCAACAACATTATTCAACAGCCACTACCACAGCCACTTGCACACATTTTGCCACGCATTATTGATTGAGGCTATATTTTGACCTCTGCGTATACATTTGCAAGCATTATAATTTGCATTATAATTTCCAGATCCCGCAAGTTTATCCGCCTCCGCTGTACTGCAAGGGATTCCAATACTGCACATAATCCTACTTTCATCCTCTCCTAGTTGGCTATGTACCCTTGTACATACTAGAGGACTGCCAGATGTCGAATGAAGGAGCATCTACAGTTTTGTTACTACCCACTCCTGTACCTCTGTAAAACTCCTAGGGTCTTTACCAGGATTTCCTCCTTCCCCTCTGTGGTACTCACTCCTATGGTGTATTTGTTAGCTAGCTGTTTGTTGGGGGAGCTTTTGTACGGTTTGTTGTCTATATATTATGCTTGTTTGTTGTTATGTCCTCCTATTCTATTTGACATTGGCATCATCTATTTGATTTTTTGGCAAGAGGGCTACTGGCATCTGGGGCAAGAAACACTGAGGAAAATGGCAGAGGGGCGATGAGTTTATACCCGGACACAGGCGAGAGATGACGGAGTGCGACATCGACATCAGCCAAGCCCGACTTTGGAATGAACTGCCGATTGCAGGGCCTGACTGCCTGATGGACTGAGTTAGGACATCACTGATGATGCCATCCAGTCTGGACATCTACATTTATGGGGAAAACTGTACTGGACTTAGGCAAAGATAGATGAAGATCCGAACTACTAAGACCCCCACTGAACCTGGGCCTACCTCTCAAAGCATAGCCTTGAAACAGAAAGAGGGGAGAGGAGCCCTTAGAGAAGAGAGAGGGGAGAACAGCCACCCTCCCCCTACAGCCTGGCCTGCCCTACCTCCTGAGAGGACACATCTTGTAACAGTAAAAAAAGAAACTTCTGGACAAAGAAACTTTGGCAGAACCCAGAACAGCGTGAGTTTCTAAAGGCCTTCAACTAACGACTGGTTCTTCCACTTTAGGCTTTTTTTGCTATTCTGCGTGGGCCCAGGGCGGCGGTATCCCCGAGTATCCATTAATTACAACTAACAACAAAACGCCGAAACGCACAGTCTAATCAGTCTCTTTATGCGCTTATTAAATCTAGCACAAGAGCCAATAGCGTGCGGTACCCGCGCCTCAGGTCAAGCAAACAAAGGTATTATGGTAATGGTATGAGGTATGAGGTATCTGTTTGTTTCACAAGAAACACAGTTATTCACTTTCTGGACATCCGCTAAAAAAAACAAGGCAGAAAAAACAAAATATTTCTCAACGTACTTTTAGCCAACTTTGATTCGGGTCTGAAACCCGACTTCAAAAAATTTGTGAACGCCAACCTGCACTCGAAAAACTGCTTCTGCATCGACCATGCGCAAAAGCGAGATCATGCGCGCGCCGTGCGCATTTGCACCTGGACTTCTGACGTCGCACTAATGCGCCTTTGACGACGCCAGCCATATACTGTATATTCGTCACCGGGGACAGCGGACTACCCAAGTGTTAGGACTGCAGCAATGTGGAATGAAGAACATCTATTCACTATTTGGGGTCATAAAAGATGGCTGTATCTGCTACTCTGCAAACCCCCTCTAGTGCTGTCTTATTTGTGTGAGCTACTGCAGTCTGGAGTGGCTTACTCATCCATCAAAGCCCATCTGACTGTTATGTCGGCTTACCTGCCTTTGGATCCCCCATTAGCATCCAGACTCCCTTGCAAGCTCTTCTTCGGGGGGGGGGGGGTACTGCACCATAGCCCCCCCCCCCCAGAAAGGCCATCCCTCCACCTTGAATCGTCAACTGCATGCTAGAGAAGCGTACACTGCCTCCCTTTGAGACAGCAAACAAAGCTTCATTAAAGCACTGTACTTGGAAAGCTGTTCTTTTAGTGGCCCTAATCTCAGCCAGGAGAGTGTCTAAACTTCAAGCCCTTATGGCTATTCCTCCCTTCCTCGTTTTCTAGAAGGACGCTGGTTACCCTTAGGACAAATCCGTCCTTCATGCCCAAGGTAGTCAATGAGCTGTCCCATGACCCGGCCATACAATTACCCATTTTTTTCCCAAACCCACAAGGAGACAGTGAGAGTTTACTGCATCCCCGGATGTTCACAGGCAAATCAGATTTTACCTGCACAACACTAAGTCTATCAGACAGACTGACCAACTCTTCGTATCCTTCCTCCCCAGAGCTCTGGGGAAGGCAGTGACTAAGCAGACTATTTCTACTTGGATCTCCAAAGCCATTATCTTCTGCATACCAGTTCCATGGCAAGTCCCTGCAGGGTACAGTTAAAGCTCATTCTACGAGAGCAATGGCATTTTCAGGAGCCTTCTTCAAGAGTTTGGATACCTCTTCTATCCTGGAAGCCGCTACATGGTCCTCAGTCCATACTTTCACCAAGCACTACAAACTTGACCTCATCTCTAGATCCAGGGCAGGGTTCGCCAGGGGCTAGCCTTTATGGATTCTTGGAGTCTGCCTCTAGACCCACCACCCCAACCTCATTGAGCTTTGGCACTCACCCATATGCAGAATACTGCAACTTATGAATAGAAGGACTTAGAAAAGTTGGGTAAAATCTTACCGTAGCCGTAGATGTTCATCTCTTCCATGTTGCTGTATTCTTTGCCACCCTCCTTTCCCCTCTGGTCACCTAAGAACTTCCTCTTCTGGATGGCAATGACATGGCATTGCTCTTACAGGACTGGCTCCGACTGGGGCTACTGATGTTCTTAGTGTTTCACTGTTGCAGTCATCACACTTGGGTTATCTGCCTGCAGGTAGTCCTCAGTCGGCCCGAATACCAGAGTCTTAGGATTTCTGCATCGGATGCTGTCGCCTCTTCCATGACGTCAGGTCGTCAGGGGTCTAAAACAGGCAGCCGATGCCATTACAGCAGTCTTTCTTGCTGAGAAGGAGCCCAAAGCAGAAGCAGTTCGCAAGTGCCGGTCGGCCGCTACCTGAAATTTTCGTTTTTCGAGTTAAAAACCTGAAGTCTTTTGAAGCTAAGTACCCCGTTGGGGATCCTTTTTTCTTGCTCTAACCAATGTCAGAAAAAGTTAACAATTGTCTTGCCTGTGGAAAGCAAATAACTCAGAGATTTCGTCCTTATTGCGTCACCTGTTTAGGCCCAGACCACGACGTCCCTCGCTGTCGGTCTTGTGCCTTAACACCCAAACCAATCATCGTCGAGCTATCTTTGTCGTTAAATTCTTTTGCTCTCGTTCTCCGTATTCCGAAATGGCTTTGATAAGCCATCTGACTGCCGATCTTGAAAAAACGTAAAGATAAAGAGAGAGACATATAGCATAGGTCCAAAACTGCTGACAACACTTCCGTTAAGCTAGTCACCTCAGCCGGTACTCGGTGAGGTTCCTTTGCAGCCTCTGATACCCGTTTCTACAGATTTGCAGGCCACTGCTGAGACCCATTCGGAGTTCGGTATGCTGCGAGATGCTTCTTCGAATATGGAACTTAAGGATGTCTCTAATTTGGATGGGTCTGGAGCCGCTGAGCAGTCACCGGCTTCTGAGGGTGGATTCTGACCTACCGATGTTTGAATTAAACCGACAACTTCGTTTTTAACTAAAACTACCTAGTTTCTCAGGCCCAGAGTACACACTATGCTTAGAAAACCGACCAAAGTGCATGGTGAACTCCCATGCCACAAAAACAAATGCTTAGAATGGCTGAAGACCTTATTACCCTAATTAGTGGAAGCAAGCCTTCCCCTGCGAAGAGACAAAGAAATGAGTTTCATTCTGATTCTACAGACCAGGAGTCCGATAACTCTGACTCTTCTGATTATCAGGACATGCCCTTTTCAACCTATGAAGATTCAGATGCAGATGAATCCATTCCCTCTGCCTCCCCTCCAGAGGATTTTTCTTTTGGTGAAACCTTGCATACTTTAAGAGAACATTTCCGCTAGGAATGCCAGGACTACCCTCAGTCCAAAAAGAGACTCAGAGAATTTTGAGAGTTGCCCCAGCACAGGCCTCTACCCCAGTCCTGGGTGTTGTAGATTGTCTTCATGGAATCCAGTCTTACTCTAGACACTTTACCCCCGGCCGCTGGAAAACCTGACAGGTACTACAGAGTACCTGGTTCTCACAAATTTCTCTTTAAAAATCCTACTGTGGATCCAGAGACCATTTCCCAGGGACCTAAAGGGATTAAGGCTACTACAGCCAAAAACCCTACCCCTTCAGACAGGCGTTCCAGGGCTTTATTCAGATGGGGTAAGAAGGTATATACTTCTGCAACTCTTGCCATCAGGGCATTGAATTGACAATTTCACATGTTGAAATATCAGCCACATGTTATGGAACTAATTAAACAAAAAATGGTGTTACTCCCAGATTGTGAGAAAATAAAGATTTACAAGAGTTAATGCATTCTGCAAACCTAGTTAGTAAGCATACTTTGCAGTGTGGCTTTAATTCCCTAGAAGCATCTTGCAGGGCTGCAGTCACTCGGTCTGTACTGAGAAGGCATGCTTGACTGAAGGAACATACATTGCCAGAGTATGCCAAATCAAACTTACTAGATGCTCCTTTAAATAAGGACTGTTTGGCACCAAAGCAGAAGAGGTTCTTAAAAAGATGGAAGAAAAAGCTAAATCTATGCAAACTGTTAAAGAATTGTTACAAGTGTAGCCACCTAGATTCAGTAGGCATTGGCCTTCTAAAAATTGGTCCTTTCCAGGCCCTTCCAGGCCTTACCCAGGGGAAACAGGCCACCCAGACTACAGTCTCAGATTATGCAGAGATCTAAACAATGGATTTCTCCCACCTCAAAAACAGGGAGTGGTAAGCCGCCCCCTTATGGAAAGAGTTCGCAATGACTTTTCAATTATTCTTCCCAGCCCTGCCCATTACTTCTGCCCCTAGGAGGAAAACTTGTCCTTCATGCAAAAAAACTGGATGTCTATTACTCAGGACCGGTGGTTGCTAAACATTGTATCCCAGGGGTACAGATTCTACTTCCATTCACTGCCAACCCCAAGCAGGTTTCCAGACCTTCCTCCAAACCAGTGGGCAGAGGCTCAAAAGCAAGTACTTTCCCTGCTTAATATCAGCTAATGTGAAATTGTTCAATCTCGCCGTTTGTTCTTACACATGGGTTCGGAGCCGATCCTCGGCTCCGAGTCGGCCGCATCATTAGCTCGCATCTTCGAGAAAGCTCGAGGCACAGTAATATCCCATGATCCTCCGGTGCTAACCCTCAGATCTAGTTTGCCGCTAGCAGCAGATCACATCGAGAGGCTCGGGCCAGTACAATTTTTACTGTTTTTTATTGATATAGTTATATTTTCTATAATCTTATAATCTTTATCTTTATAATTGATAGCTTATATATATATATATATATATATATATATATATATATATATATATATATATATATATATATATATAGTTGTGTGAACTAGTTAGGTAGATTGTTACCTTTAAAATTATTAGTAAGGGGCCTTAGGCCATTTTTTTGTCTAACAACTTTCAGTATTTTTTGAAGAAAGTTAACCTTTTTCCTTTTTATTTCAATATATATATATACATATATATCAGTGTGCTGTGGTGTGTTTGTCATACATTTATATATATTTAGATACTTATAGACTGATTTGATAGTTTAAAAAAAAAAAATTATTTTCTATATAGTGTTGTCTTTTATTTAGAATGTCAGAAAAGACTAAGAGTGGGTTCAAAAGGTGTCAGTGTGGACAGAAGATGTCCATTACTGACAACCATTCTTCCTGCGTCTACTGTCTTGGCCCTCTCCACTTGCAGGAAGACTGTTCCATCTGTCATTCCTTTAGTGGGAGGGTCATGCTGGAAAGACGCAGGAAGTTGGTGGACAGAGGTTTAATCAAACCTGAATTTCAAGAAGCCCTGGACAAGGCTGAACAGGTTTCGAAGTCTTCGAAGGGATCGAAGTCTTCAAGAGTGTCGGAGCCCAAGTCATCGGCTCCGAGCACTTCTTCAAGTCGGACACCGGCTCCTATGACTTGGGCCGAGTGTCGAGACCTTATCTCTGCACGAGGCTCAGGTCTTGGAGCGGTATCAGAGGTACCACCATCTACTATCCTTCGCCGGTGGCGGCTTGATTCCTTCGACCCGTTCTTGAGGCCCATTTCCGACTCCGATGTGGACAGAGTGGTACAGAAGCTTATGGAGAACTCGGCTTTCTCAAAATTACTCGAAGTTTCGTCCCAGTTGGTTTCGAAACTCGAAGCCATTCCAGCTCCCTTGACACTTCCTCCTCCGAGACCCGTCGAGTCATCGGTGTTAGGAGTCGAAGAACCGATGATTGTAGAGCCCTCGGTGCCGAAGCCTCCAGTAGTGCTATCGGCTCCGTTGACCTCGACTCCTTCGGAACCAGCCGGAGAGTCTCGGAGCCGAACATCTTTCCTGGGTTCCGGGGGGGATAGTCGAACCGAGTTTTTGGTTCCGACTCTTCCTCTCGGTGCCTCGGCTCAGATCAGTTCGGATCCGTCCTCGGTTTCGGAGCCCGTGGTTCCGATTCCGGAGAAACGACCTCCTCCTTCGGATCTGGTCGGATCTTCGGGTCGGGGCACCGGTGCCTTTGACATCATGAGGAAGGTCTTGTCGGATCAGACACTTACTTCATCGGCTTCTTTATCTCCTTCCCCAAAAGGTCCGCGTTCTGCTTCTGTACCTTCGGTACCTACCAAGCGTTGAGACCCAATGCCTCAGAAATCCCCACAGGGATACTCTGGTTTCACAGATGCATCCCCAGAAGCTCCCACTGAGGATGTTCCGAGGAAACGACTGTGCAAGAGGAGGCACATAGATTCCCCTCAGGAATCTCTTACATCTGATACTGATTTAGACGAAACAGAAGAGTCCCCAAGGTCCACCTCTGAGGATGTCTCCTTCGCAGACATTTTGGAAATCCTGAAGCAAAGAGGGGACTGGCAAACCCTTACCCCTTCTGCGGATGAATCAGTTTTACTGAAGGCATTTGGGACTCAACCTTCTACCTCCTGGGTGACTCCTCCCTTTGACGATCTCATGGATCTAGTAGCTCGGAGGGCTTGGGAAACACCTGATACAGTGGAACCAGTCCCGCATAAACCCAACAAATACATGACAGCCCCCCAAGATAAAGCCTACCTTACAAAAGGAGTTCCCGTAGACACTATGGTGGTGGCGGCCACTAAGAAAGAGATGTCTGAATCATCTTCCTCTGTCCATCCTCCTAATAAGGATTCTAGGACAATGGACAGATATGGGAAGCGCATATTTAGTTCGTGACTTTTTCCATCCGATCGCTCAACTACCTTACGCATTTTACGCGTTTACAAAGATATCTCATTAAGGAATTAGGAGATACTCTTCAGGGACACACAGATGCTGCTGTCGCCGAGAAAGTGACAGCGCAACTTAACACCCTAAATTCCATAGTCAACTCGTCCATGAGGCTGATTTCATACGCAGCCGAAGGATCGAGTAGAGCGGCAGCTTCAGCGATTGCACTGAGAAGACCATCCTGGTTGCGCTTATGCTCCTTTGCGGAAGCCTTTAAGTCTTCTTTTGCCAATGCCCCCTTGATGGTGCCTCCCTGTTTTGGCCCAAAGTAAAGGAGACTCTCACAAGGTGTGAACAAGAAGGGAAGACCCTGTCTGCCGTAGGGGTCCGTTTTTCCATTCCATCTAGACCCTACCCTAAAGGGCAACGAGGAGGAAAGATGTGGTTCCGAAAAACTCAGGGATCTTTTCAACACACCCAGAGTGACGCCCCCTCCAGAGGCAGAAGAGGGGGAAGAAATGGAAGACGCCGCTCAGCCGGCAGAGGGGGTCCGCAAAATCAGGGCGACAGAGAGACGTTCTCTGGAAAACCCTTCCAGCACTCCTGAGTGCAGGCCCGACTGTCCTGCTCTGGAGGCAGTCGGGGGTTGCTTGGCTTTATACCCAGAGGCCTGGCTAAATCTTACATCAGATTACTGGGTAAAAAGCATAGTTACCAGAGGCTACAACATCCCCTTCATAACAATACCACCAAACTCCAAAAAACTCCCAGATGTTCCACCCAGTCTGCGAGATCAAGCAACCATAGAGATAAAAAGGTTGCTCGAAAACAGAGTCATCCAACCAGTCCCAGCGGACCAAATAGGATCCGGAACTTACTCAAGGTTCTTTTTAGTTCCAAAGAAAACAGGGGACTGGAGGCCAATTTTAGACCTCAGCAAGTTAAATACCTTTGTAAAAAAGGAAAAGTTCCGGATGGTCACGCTTCAGTCAATCCTCCCTTTTCTGCAAAGGCGACTGGATGTGCTCTATAGATCTCAGGCATACTACCATATCAAAATGGCCAGGGCGTCCAGAGATCATTTAAGCTTCGGCTGAGAGCCAGTCATTTCCAGTTTCGCTCTGCCCTTTGGTCTCACCTCAGCCCCCAGGGTGTTCACCAAATGCATGGCAGTAGTAGTGTCTCACTTGAGACGAAAGGGATTCCGGGTGTTTCCTTATCTAGACGACTGGCTCCTTTCCGCCACCACCAAGTGTCGTCTGCTACAAGCCAGGGACTACGCCATCAATCTTTGCTCTTCACTAGGCATAACGGTGAATTTTGGAAAATCTGTCTTATCGCCATCACAGCGTATCTTATTTATAGGAGCACAGTAGACACTTCCCTGGCTCAAGTTACTCTCCCCCCATCAAGAGTGTCAGACCTCAGGCACCAAATTTCGCTCCTTCTTCAGAACAACAGAGTCTCAGCACGACAAGTATTAAGAGTGCTAGGCTTGATGGCAGCATCCCTTCTTGTAGTTCCCTTAGGCAGAATGCACATGAGGATCCTTCAATGGATGCTATTCGCCCAATGGTCGTATCTACAACTTCCACTGTCTCACGAAATCTGGATCACGAATTATTGCAAGAAGGATCTCTTGTGGTGGATACACAGTCAAGAGCTAACACTAGGACGACCCTTTGTATTACCCAGTCCAATAGCAACTCTAACCACGGACGCTTCCCTGATAGGATGGGGGGGGATTCTTTCAGGGACAAACAGTCCAAGGTCAATGGTCCAACATGGAGTACAATTTGCACATCAATGTTCTAGAGATGAGGGCAGTGTTTCTAGCGTTGCAACACTTTCATGAGTCCTTACCTCGGGGAACAGTGACAGTTCAGACAGACAGCATGTCAGTGGTCTGGTACATAAACAAGCAAGGGGGAACCAGATCTTACCCGTTATGCAGAGAGGCCCTCAGAATTTGGCAATGGGCAAAGTCCACTGGACGCTTTCTGATAGCAACGCACATCCTGGGGATTTCCAACGTAATCGCGGACAGGTTGAGCAGAGCCATCCTGTTCCCTCACGAGTGGTCCCTCAAACGTCAAGTAGCGGAAGAGATCTTCCGCAGATGGGGCCAGCCTTGCTGCGACCTGTTTGCATCCCCTTTGAATGCCAAATGCAGAAGCTATTTTGCCCAGTTACCCTCCCAGGGGGTGTCCCCAGGGGCACTGGTATCTGATTGGCCCCGGGTCTCCTTTATGCTTTTCCTCCTGTTCCACTAATTCCCAGGTTTTGCAGAAAGCCAAAGCGTCTGGACAGGACCATAATACTGATAGCACCATTCTGGCCTCGACAAATCTGGTTTCCTTCCTTCAATCCCATCAAGTGGAGGAACCATGGATTCTGGACCCGAGCCAGATCTGTTGACACACTCGTCGGGAGTTCCTCACACCTCCCTCAAGTCCCTCAAACTGACAGCTTGGCTGCTCCGCTTCCCATCTTAGCCAGGTCGGAGTTACTATCTCCTGCAGTACAACAAATTATTGTATCTTCTCACAAACCATCTACAAGAAAATTGTACATTAGCAAATGGAACCGTTTTGTGCACTGGGCCTCCAAACAAGGTATAGATCCATTCGGGGCCCCAGTACACCAGATACTAGATTTCCTTTCCTCTCTTTTTCAAGAAGGAGCATCAACATCCACTATAAGGGTTCAACTGGCCGCTATATCCAATATTCATACTGGCCGTAAGGATGGTTCTCTTATGTCTCACAGGCTTTGTAAAGCCTTCATGAAAGGTACTTTTCATCTGTCCTCCTTTTCGTAATCCAATAGCACCTTGGAATCTTAATCTCATGCTGTCACAACTCATGTTGCCCCCCTTTGAACCAGCAACCACAACTCCGTTAAAATTACTTTCATGGAAAACACTCTTTCTGGTTGCCATCACTTCAGCCAGAAGAGTTTCAGAGTTACAGGCTTTATCTATCCGACCCCCGTATATGATTTTTTCATCCGGATAGAGTAACCTTGCGCACCAATCCATCTTTTCTTCCGAAGATTTGTTCTATTCAGAATATCAACCAATCTATTGGACTGCCTACCTTCTTTAAAAATCATTCCAATAAGCTGGAATACACATTGCACAAGTTAGATGTTCACAGACAACTAAGATTTTACTTACATAGGAGAAAAAGAGTACAGAAAGTCGGATCAACTATTTGTATCATACGCTGACCAAAGAAAAGGACAGGCAGTAACGAAGGTTACCTTATCCAAATGGCTCTGATTGCCTAAAATTCGTATATGCTGAATCCAAACAGCTTCCTTTCAAACCCAGAGCTCATTCTACAAGGGCGGTTGCTACCTCTTCAGCCCATACCGCTCGTTTGCCTTTAGATACCATTTGTGCAGCGGCAACTTGGGCAAAACCACATACCTTTATCGCCCACTACAAGCTAGACAAGAACTCCAGGGACAGGGCGACGTTTGGTTCCACTGTACTCAGGAATGTTCTCCCTTGAGCCACCCGGGAAAAAAGGAGCTAGGGACACTACCCGTGTGTAAGAACAAACGGCGAGATTGAACAATTTCACATTAAGAAGTTATGTCTTACCATAACGATCCATGTGAATTGTTCATCTCGCCTTTGTTCTTACATTCCCCCCCTCCATCCCCCGTCCTACGGTCTGGGAGAACGGTTTTTGATTAGATTCCTTTTCAGCCTTTTCTAGGTATGGTTGACATGTTATTAACATCAGTAATGGCATCTTTTATCCTCTACCTGGCAGTAGGGTTTTTAGACATATTTCTAAGAGGGATTCTTCTGGTATAGCAAACTAGATCTGAGGGTTAGCACCGGAGGATCATGGGATATTACTGTGCCTCGAGCTTTCTCGAAGATGCGAGCTAGTGATCTGGCCGACTGGGCCGAGGATCAGCTCCGAACCCGTGTAAGAACAAAGGCGAGATGAACAATTCACATGGATCGTTATGGTAAGACATAACTTCTTATTCAACCTATTCCAGTAGAACAAAGGGGGCAGGGTTTCTACTCCAGACTTTTCCTGGTGCCCAGAAAAGAGGGCTCTTGGCGCCCAGTCCTGGATCTATGAATTCTCAACACCTTTCTGGTGGTCCCAAAATTCAAGATGCTTACCCTGCAACAGCTTCTCCTTATTCTAGCTAAGGATGCCTGGTTAGTCACTCTAGACTTAAAAGAAGCTGATTTTCACATCCCCATAAGGCAGTCCTGCAGAAATTATCTACACTTCAGGGCAGGCTCTATTCATTTCCCTTTGACTGATCTACTGCGCCCACAGTATTCACAAAGTGCCTGGCTCCAGCCATTGCATACTGCAGGCAGAGAAATATCCAAATGTTCCCATACTTGGATGATTGCCTGATTTAGGTCGACAGTCAGAAATTGCTACTTCAGCACCTGGCATTTGTAAAAAGCCTCCTCACTTCATTGTGGTACACCATCAATGAAAAGAAATCACAACTGGTACCCAGTCAAAAAATTATATTCCTGGGAGCAATCTTGAACACAGATTCCCAGATGGCATTTCTCACTCCAGAAAAACAGGTTTACTTGACCGACTACTTCAAACAAATAGCCACCAAAACCCATCTGTCTGCAAGGAAAATACTGCAACCCCCTAGGGTTCATAGCATCATGTATTCTGCTAATTCCATATGCAAGACTGCATATGAGGAAACTTCAATGGTACTTAAAAAGTCTTTAATGCCAACATTCCTCAGGACCTGGAAAGAGTCATTCCAATCATTCCTTGTCTAAGGGCAGAGTTCCTTTGGTGAGCAGAAGCATGCAACCACAACAAGGGACTGCCTTTCACTCAAACCCTCGATGCCCAAACCCTGACAACAGAAGCATCAGACTATGCATGGTGGGCTCACATGGCAGGCAGATGCATTCTGGGCAAGTGGAGCCCAGGCCATATTCTCCTGCACATCAGTCAAAAAGAGATGCTAGCTGTACAGAATGCTCTGACAGCCTTCAAATACCTAATCTTTCCAGGACAGCTGATCATAAAAACAGACAACACGACAGTTATGTGGTATGTAAACAAGCAGGGGGGGAGCCCATTCTTACCCACTCTGCAGGTTAGCCATGGCCCTGTGGAACACAGCCTTAAGCAACCGAGTGCATCTACAAGCTCAATTCCTGCCAGGCAAACAAAATTCACTGGCAGAAGACTTGAGCAGAAATCTCCTAGACCCACACGATTGGAAATTAGAGCCCAACACCTTCAACCTTCTAATCCAGAGGTGGGGGACACAGGAGGCGGACCTCTTTACCTTCCCTGAAAACCACCATTTGAGCAAATTTTGCACCAGGAACCTTCACAGCAGGGCCTGGAAGGGTAGATACCCTACCCTTCCAATGGGAAAACCTCTCAATTTATGCCTTTCCCCCTCTGGCCCTAGTCTCAAAAGTACTACTCAAGATCAAACAGGACAGGCCAAGGGCAAGTCTTATTACCGCAGACTGGCCATGCCAGCACTGTTGCCCACTTTTACGCAGTCTGACAATAGTGTCACCCTGGCATCATCATCAGACCCCCCCCCACCCTGCTGTCTCAGCAGGAGGGACAGATTTTGCATCCACAGTTACAAACCCTAAACCTTGCAGCATGGTTTATCCCCTGAATACCCCACCAGCAACCCTCAGCAAACAGGTGTTGGACATCATTCTTGAAGCCAGAAGGCCTAGTACTAGGAAATCCTTTGCTGAAAAGTAGAAAAGATATTGTTCTTGAAATCGGTCTCAAGGAAAGGAGACAGCAGTGCCCTCCTTACCTCAAATCCTGGATTACCTAGCAGAGCTATTCCACAGAGGCCTATCCTCCTCCTCCATTAAGATTCATGCATGTGCCATCTCAGCTCATTATAATACTGAGCCACCTCTATTTTCTCATCCTCTCATCAAACAATTCCTAAGAGGGGCTAACAACTTAAGGCTCCCTAGGAAAGCACCCACCCCTGCCTGGGACCTTAACTTTGTACTGGAAAAGCTCACACTTCCCCTTTTTGAACCTGCGACTTCAGCTGAGGTAAAATTCCTCTCTTGGAAAACAGCTATACTTTTAGCCATAACTTAAGCAAGAAGAGTGTCTGAGTTACAGGCACTAATAGCTGTGGAACCCTTCATTATTTTCCATGCTGACAGGGTTTCCCTCAGGACTAACTCGTCCTTTATGCCTAAGGTGGTGTCCATTGTGGCTCTAAACCTATCCATCCATTTGCCAACCTTCTTCCCTAATCCTCAGAATAAAGGGGAAAAGGATCCTCCACTCCTTAGACATGCACAGAGATGGCTTAGGTTCTACCTTGACAGGACTAAGCCTTTCGGACAATCTGACCAGCTACTAGTCAGCTTTGCTACAGGGGCAGAGGGCAAGGCCATTTCGAAGCAAACCATTTCCAAATAGATAGCACACTGCATCCATTTCTGCTACAAGCACCATTAAAAACCTACCCCTCTGGGGATCAGAACTCATTCCACTTGAGCTACTTCAACCTCTACAGCATTTCTCAGGGGGGTCCCCACCAGGGACATCCTGGAAGTTGCAACCTGGAGTTCTGTACACAAATTCACCAAGCATTACCACTTACCTATGTTTTTCTAAATCCAGAGATGGATTTGCTACAGCAGCCTTACAAGACCTGCTAGCCAGCCCCAACACTTCTTGAGTGCCTCCACCCTTCCTCAGCATTGGGAATCAACCCAAATGTGGTGACTGCAACAGTGAAACACGAAGAACATAGTATAGATGTTCTTTATGTTTCACTGTTGCAGTCATTACATTTGGGTAATCCTGCTGGCAGGTTGCCCTCAGCCGGCCTGAATTCCAAAGTCTTGGGTCCTACGTCGGCTGCTGTTGCCCCCTCCCTGACATCAGGTCGTCAGGGGTATAAAAGAAGAAGCCAACACCATTTTCTTCAGTCTTTCTTGCCGCGCGGTGCCCGAAGCAGAAGCAGTTCGCAAGTGCCGGTCGGCCGACTCCTGAGATTTTCGTGTTTGAGTTTCAGATCCGAAGTCTTCAATAAAGCTAAGTACCCCGTCGGGGAAACTTTTTTCTTACTTCAGACCGATGTCAGAAAAAGTTAATAATTGTATTTCTTGTGGTAAGCAAATACCTCATAAGGATTTTCATTCTTACTGTATTCCTTGCCCTAGGCCCTGATCACAACGTTACTGGTTGTCGGTTTTGTGCTAGATTTAACCAACACACTTTTAAGCGTCTGTATGATTTTGCTTTAAATTTTTTTGGACGCCAGTTTAATTATCCTGAAATGCTGTTGTATAGCCATCCGACTACCGGAGTTTACAAAAAACGCAAAGAAAAGGATAGAGAAAAACAACCGAGGCCCAAAACCAACGATAAAGCTTCTCCTAAGCCAGTTGCCGGTTCTCATTGAGGCGCTTTCGCAGCCCCTGACGCCCACTACTTTAGAGTTGCAGGCCGCTACCGACTCCCACATGTCGTTGGCCATGCCGCTGGATACTCAAAGTATTGGAGCCTCGGACGCTAATCCCTCAGATGGGTCTGGAGCCGCTTCTGAGGGTGTATTCAGACCTAAACATCTTTACATTAAAACAACTTCAGCTTCAAAAACAAAGGCTAAAGCACCTTCTAAAGCAAAGAAACAAACTCAATAGCCACGTGCCCAGGCCTCTATGCCCAAAAAACAGATGCTCAAGATGGCCGAAGACTTGATTAACTTGATCAGGGGTAGGGAATCCCCCTCCTGATAAGACGCCTTGATCAGGGGTAGGGATCCCCCTCCTGATAAGACGCCGAGGCAAGACACTGACTATGAATCTTCAGATCAGGTTTCTATTTCTTCTGATTCCTCTTCTGATCAGGGATATCCCCCCCATGAGGATTCTGATGCTGAATAATCTATTCCATTAGCATCTCCTCCTGAGGACTATTCCTTTGGGGAAACCTTGCATACAATGAGGTAGCATTTCCACTGGGAGAGCCAAGATTTTTCAGAATCTAAAAGGAGGCTCAGGGATTTTCTTTTACTACCTCAGCACAGGCCTCTAGCCATTCCACCTGTTAGACATTGTAGATGTGTTTTCGGAGTCTAGTCTGACACCTGACTCCTTACCCCCAGCCCCTGTTAAGCCTGACAGATATTACAGGGTTCCTGACTCTCACAAATTTCTTTTTAGAAACCCTGCTGCTGACCCAGAAACTATTTCACAGGGTCCAAAGAGAGTTGAGGCTTCCATGGCAAAAAAAAACCCAATCCCCTCTGACAGAGATTCAAGGGCACTGGATAGATGGGGAAAAAAGGTTTACACATCTACAACTTCGGCAGTAAGGGCCTTAAACTGTCAATTTCATATGCTTAAGTATCAGCAACATGTCATGGGATTGCTTAAACAGAAAATGTTGTTAAATACTGAATGTGCAGAAAACAAGGAAATGCAGGATTTATTGTATGCAGCAGAACAAGTTATCTATGTTGATTTTTATGTATGTATAGATTTTTTACTTCTGTGGAGCTTTTCTCCTCGGGCCTCTACTGAAAATGGAAATATATCCAGCTAGACTAGCCCGGTCAACAAATGTAAAATAAAAAAATAAAAAGTTGGAAAGCATACTTTGCAATGTGGTTTTGATTCTTTGGAGGCCTCCTGCAGGGCCGCAGCTACGGGTTCTGTAATTAGGATGCATGCTTGGTTAAAGGAACAAAATCTGCCTGATCATGTTAAAGTTAAATTACTAGATGCACCTTTACAGCATGATACTTTGTTTGGTGTTAAGGCAGAAGAGGTGTTAAAGAAAATGGAGGACAAAGCTAAATCAATGCAAACTGTCAAAGATTTTTTACAAGTACAGCCACCTAGGTTTAGTAGACACTGGCCTACAAAAAATTGGTCCTTTCCTTTGTCAGACAGACGTCAAAGGGGCAGACCCAGACGCCCTAGAGGCAGATCCGAGGCGCAAGGTTCTTACAGACCCAAGCAATGGGGTGCTTCTACCTCCAAAGCTGGAGAAGATAGATCACAAACATACAGAAAACAGCCTCAATAACTTCCCCCTGCCTGCACCAAGCACGTATCTTCTGGCAGCACCCTTAGGGAGAAAACTAGCACTTTTTGCTCAAAATTGGCACATCATAACCCAGGACAAGTGGGTTCTAAACAGTGTCACAAGGTTACAAGTTCCATTTCCATACTCTGCCAAAGGCAAACAGCTGGCCAGATCTGCCAAAAAATCAATGGGCAGAGGCACAAAAACAAGTCTCATCCCTCTTGGACATGGGGGGCCATTCAACAAGTACCAGAGCAAGAGCAGGGACAAGGTTTTTACTGAAGACTGTTCTTGGTACCCAGAAAGGACAAGGCCTGGAGGCTGATACTGGACCTATCTATTCTGAACACTTTCCTGGATATTCCAAAATTCAAAATGTTGACCTTACAACAGCTTCTGCCCATGCTGGGCAAGAATGCTTGGCTTGTGACTTTGGACCTAAAAGAGGCATACCTGCATGTTCCAATCAGACAAACCATGCAGAAGATGCCTCAGATTCAAGGCAGGTTCAATTCATTACCAATTCTCTGCACTGCCCTTTGGCTTATCTATTGCACCCAGGCTCTTTACAAAGTGCCTGGCACCAGTAATTGCATTAGAGGAATACAAATATACCCTTCATTCAAGCAGAGAACAAGGACATTCTTCAACATCTGGCGTTTGTGAAAAGACGTCTAACATGCCTAGGGTACACAGTCAACAAAAAGAAATCAGAACTAGTACCCTCACAAGAGATTACATTCCTGGGTGCAAGCTTGAATACAACTGCCCAGATGGCTTATCTCACGTCAGACAAACAAAGGCAACTGACTACCTATTTCAAAATGTTGACAACAAAGACCCAGTTATCTGCAAGAAAAATTCTGCAGGCTTTGGGCTTCATGGCATCCTGTATCCTACTAATTCCATATGCAAGACTGCATATGAGGAAACTTCAGTGGTATCTAAAAAGTGTTTGGACTCAACATTCACACAACCTGGAAACGGTCATTACTCTCATCCCCTGCCTGCAACAGGAGTTTTGATGGTGGGCAAAGGCTTGTCACCAGAACAAGGGACAGCCATTCACATTACCTCCAGCCAGGCAGACACTAACAACGGATGCATCAGACTATGCCTGGGGAGCCCACATGGCAGGAAGAGGCATTCAGGGCACATGGTCCTCAAACGAAATGCATCTACATATCAATCAAAAAGAGATGTTAGCTGTGCAAAATGCCCTAACAGCTTTCAAGGACCAACTTCATCCGGGACAACTACTGATAGACAGACAACACCACGGTCATGTGGTATATAAACAAGCAGGGGGGGCACACATTCTTACCCCCTTTGCAGACTAGCCATGACCTTGTGGGACACAGCTTTGACTTACCAGGTACATCTGCAGGCACAATTCCTGCCAGGAAAGGAAAATACTCTGGCAGATGAACTACGCAGAAACCTCATGGATCCGCACGAGTGGAAACTGGAACCACAAGTCTTCAGCATGATAACAAGGTAATGGGGATGCCCGGACATAGATCTATTTGCCTCCCCACTCATTTACCAACTAAAAAGATTCTGCACAAGGAGGTTGCTAGATGCAGACAAGTTTAAGTTTGGTACACAGGTTATGAAGAATGAAGAAGAAAGAAGAAAAAGAAAAATCTGTTCAAACTGTTAAAGATTTCAAACTTCCCCAAGGTTTAAGGTTTAGGAACTGGGTTGCCTGAAAACATTGGTCCTTTCCTGACTCACAAAATTTTTCAAAGGGCAGGAATAGGTTCCAGAGGCAGAAACCAATCCAGAGGAGGTGCAAACCATTTCTCAAGGAGGGTTTGATTGATAGAGAAGACACCACCCACAGTCATGTGGTACATCAACAAACAGGGGAGGCACTCATCCTACCCCCCTATGCAGAATTGGAGCTGTGGACCCTGGCTGGCACTCAGCTACAACATTCAGTTACAGGCAATATTTGTACCGCTGGCCAAAAGAAGCATGTCACTACTGAGAGAACAATCGCTGAATACCTTTGATGCCTTTATTAACTCAGAACAACTACAGCATCATCCAAAAGCCTAAAAGCGCTGCACTGACTGCATGGGACATCACATAGCAGCAGCTAATCTAGTCCCCAAAAAAAAAGAGTTAAAGATATTATTCTTGAAGCCACACAACCAACAAAAAAAGGAACTATGCTGGAAAATGGAAAAGGTTTGTCATTTGAGTGGAAAGAGGAAAAGATGTGTCAAACATAGATATGCCTAACATTCTGGGGTATCTGGCGAAGCCAGTTCGGACATCTACATTTATGGTAGGTACAAAACTGTACTTTATCACAGACAAGCATGGAAAGTGGACGTCCTATCTTTCAGCTGGAAAAAACTATCAGTATATGCCTTTCCTCCACTGCCTCTACTCCCCAAGGTGCTCCTAAAGGTCAGACAGGAGAAGCCAAAGATGATACTGATTTCCCCAGACTGGCCACGCCAGTACTAAGGAACTTATCTCTATACCCAGCTTGGCCCTTACCTCAAATACCTTGACTACTGTCCCAGCAGAACAATCAGATCATGCACAGCCAACTCAGGACATTAAACTTGGCAGCATGGCAGATAATGTAGTCATACAAAAAACACCTCTCAGTAAAGCTGTGATGGATGTCATTCTGGAAGCCAGAAGGCCTAGCACTAGAAAGTCTTATACTGGAAAATGGAAGAGATTCTGTGCCTGGAACCAGGCACAAGGAACCGATTCAGCGGTACCAAATATTCCTCAGATTTTGCAATACTTAACTGAGATGCTGGACAAAGGCCTATCTTTTTCATCAATTAAAATTCATGCCTCTGCCATTTCGGCTCATTACAATACAGAGCCACCACTTTTTTCTCATCCTTTATTAAGGCAGTACCTCAGAGGAGCCAAAAAAGTAAGGCCCCCAAGGAGACTACCACTACCTGCATGGGACCTCAACTAGGTATTGGAAAAACTCACCCTACCTCCTTTTGAGCCAGCAGCTACTGCTGATATAAAGTTTTTATCTTGGAAGACAGCGCTGCTCTTAGCAATTACTTCTGCAAGACGAGTTTCAGAGCTACAGGCGCTCATGGCTGTGGAACCTTTCATCATTTTTCATACAGACAGGGTCTCCTTGAGGACAAACCCAACATTTATGCCTAAAGTAGTGTCCAGTGTGACGCTTAACCAAGCCATCCATCTGCCTATTTTTTCCCCAAATCCACAGAACAAGGGGGAGAGAATTCTGCATTCTTTGGACATGCGCAGACACCTTAGATTCCACTTGGACAGAACCAAAGCTTTCAGGAAGTCAGAGCAATTACTAGTGACATATGCTGCAGGATCACAAGGAAAGCCCATCTCAAAGCAGAGTATTTCTAAGTCGTTAGGACACTGCATTCATTTATTCTACTTACACCACGGCAAGCCAGTGCCTAAGGGAATTGGGCCTCATTCCGCCAGAGCTGCAGCCACCTCAGCAGCCTTTCTCAGGGGAGTACCAACCAGAGACATTTTAGAGGCGGCTACTTGGAGTTCAGTGCACACCTTTACAAAGCACTATCATCTGCCACTCTACTCAGGGCAGGCTTTGCCACTGCAATTCTGCAGGGCCTCTTAGCCGCTCCTTCTGCTGTCTAGTACCAGCCCCCCAACCATAGCTTTGGGACTCTACCCAAATGTAATGACTGCAACAGTGAAACATGAAGAACATAGTACAGTTGTGTACACTTACCATAAATGTAGATATTCAAGTGTATTCATTGTTGCAGTCCAGGTTACCCACCCACCTTCCCCCTTTTTTCTTTTGGACCTTACCTTTCCTTCTCTGATTTATACTACCTGTGTGGTGCATTTGCTTATAGATGAAGGTAAAATTTATATTGGTGTATTTATATAAAGTTTGGCTACCCTTTTGGGGGCACCTGACATCTGGGGCAAGAAAAACTGAAGAAAATGGCGTCTGCTACTTCTTTTATACCCCTGATGACCTGATGTCAGGGAGGGGGCGACAGCAGCCGACGCAGGACCCTAGACTTTGGAATTCAGGCCGGCTGAGGGCAACCTGCCAGCAGGATTACCCAAATGTAATAACTGCAACAGTGAATACACTCTAACATCTACATTTATGTTAAGTGTACACAACTGTACTTTGTGTACACTTACCATAAATGTAGATGTTCGAGTGTATTCACTGTTGCAGTCCTAGATGTTCTTTTTTTTTCACTGTTGCAGTCATCACATTTGGGTTATCTGCTTGCAGTAGCCCTCAGTCGACCTGATTATCAAAGTCTTGGGTCATGCATCAGTTGCTGTCTCATCTTCCATGACGGCAGGTAGTCAGGGGTATAAAGCATGCAGCTTACGCTTACCGAAACCCGTTTGGAGTCAGGTATGCCATGAGACTCTTTTTGACTACGGAACCTGCGGATGTCTCTACCTTGGATGGGTCCGTAGCCAGCTTCTGAGGAAGTTCGTCGCACTACCGATATTTAACACACAATGACAACTTCTTTCATGTCTTCAGTTCTTTCTAAAACTAGTGAGCTTCTAAGGCCCAGGGTACGAACTACACCTAAATAACCGACAACCCTAGCTCAAGCACCTGCTTCAATCTCAAATGCTTAAAATGGCAGCAGACCTTATCATGCTGATTAGGGGAAGCCAGCCTACCCCTTCTAAAACAGAGACTTGTCCCCAGCAGCTTTATCTGACCAAGAGTCCGACGACTCTGAGGTTTCTGATTATGAAGACATGCCCTTATTTGCTTATGAGGATTCAGATGCAGAGGAATCCATTCCTTCTGCCTCTCCTCCAGAGGATTTTTCTTTTGGTGAAACCCTGCATATCTTGAGAGAGCATTTCCATTGGGAATGCCAGGATTATCCTCAGTCCAAAAAGAGACTCAGGGAATTTTTTGATTTACCACAGCACAGACCTATCCCTCCTGTTCTGGATGTTGTGGATGATGTTTTCATGGAATTCAGTTTAACTCCTGATACTCTACCTCCTGCTCACAGGAAACCTGACACGAGCTTTGCACAGATGGGGTAAAAAAGTATACACCTCTGCAACTCTTGCCATTTGAGCATTAAATTGTCAGTTCCACGTGCTGAAATACCAGCAGCATACTATGGAACTCATTAAACAAAAATTATCTACCGTTCCAGACTGTGCGGAAAATAAAGAATTACAGGAGCTTATGCATTTTGCAAGCCAAGATGTCCTTCGTGTTTCACTGTTGCAGTCATCACATTTGGGTTATTTGTCTGCAGGTAGCCCTCAGCCGGCCCGAATACCAGAGTCTTCAGATTTCTGCATCGCATGCTGTCGCTTCTTCCATGACATCAGGTCATCAGGGGTATAAAACATGCAGCCAACACCATTACGTCAGTCATTCTTGCCGTGCGGTGCCTGAAGCAGAAGCAGTTCGCAAGTGCCAGTCGGCCGACTCCTGAAATTTTCATTTTCAAGTTTCAGACCTGAAGTCTTCAAAAAGATAAGTACCCCGTTGGAGGTCCTTTTTATCTTGCTCTAACCGATGTCAGAAAAATTTAACAATTGTCTTGCCTGTGGAAAGCAAATACCTCCGAGATTTTCATTCTTACCGTGACACCTGTTAAGGCCCAGACCACGACGTCCTTCGGTGTCGGTTTTGTGCCTTGTTCAACACCCAAACTATTCATTTTCGGGCTATTTTTGTATCTAAATGCTTTTGTTCTCATTCTCTGTACTCCGAAATGGCTTCGGTAAGCCATCCGACTACTGATCTTCCAAAAAAAAACGTAAGGATAAAGACAGAGAGAGAGACTGCTTAGGTCCAAAACTGCTGACGCTTCCGATAAGCTAGTCACCAGTCTGCCCGGTACTCGGGCACTTTCGCAGCACGTGATACCCACTACTACAGATTCGCAGGCCTCTATTGAGACACATTCGGAATCCGGTATGCTGCGAGATGCGTCTTCGACTATGGAACCTGTGGATTTCTCTACCTTGGATGGGTCCGGAGCCGCTGTGCAGGCACCGACTTCTGAGGGTGTATTCAGGCCTACTGATTTTCATATTAAACCTATGACTTCATTTCAAGCTAAGAATACCGAATTCCTCAGGCTTAAAGCTTGCACTAAACCTAGAAAACAGATGATCAAAGTGCATTCTCAGGCCCATATGCCTCAAAAACAAATGATTAGAATGGCTGAAGACCTTATTACATTAATTAGGGGAAGCCAGTCTTCCCCCTCTGAGACCTAGAACTGGTTTTCTTTCTGATTCTTCTGACCAGGAATCTGATATCTCTGTTCCTTCTGACTACCAGGATTTATCCTTATCTACTTATGAGGATTCTGATGCAGAGGATTCCATTCCCTCTGCTTCCCCTCCAGAAGATTTTTCTTTTGGTGAAACCTTGCATACCCTTAGGGTGCATTTCCACTGGAAAAACCAGGACTATTCTCAGTCCAAAGAGGGACTTCGAAAATTTTTAAACCTGCGTTAACACAGGCCTCTAGCTATCCCTCCTGTCCTGGAGATTTTAGATGATGTTTTCTTAGAATCCAGCCTTACCTCAGACACTTTGACTCCAGCTCCCAGGAAACCTGACCGGTACTACAGAGTACCTGACTCTCTCAAATTCCTTTTCAAGAATCCTATTGTGGATCCAGAGACCATTTCCCAAGTACCAGAAGGCATTAAGGCTACTACTGCCAAAAATCCTACCTCTTCTGATAGGGATTCTAGAGCTTTAGACAGATGGGGTAAGAAGGTATATACTTCTGCTACTTTGGCCATTAGGGCTTTAAATTGCCAGTTTCATATGTTAAAGTATCAGCAGCATATTATGGGATTAATTAAACAGAAAATTGTGTTGATTCCTGACTCTGCTGAACACAAAGATTTACAAGAGTTAATGCATTCTGCTGACCAAGTAGGTAAACAATACTATGCAGTGTGGTTTTGATGCTTTGGAAGCATCTTGCAGGGCTGCTGTCACTGGGTCTGTACTTAGAAGGCATGCTTGGCTTAAGGAAAAAAACTTGCCAGATCATGTTAAAGCTAAATTACTGGATGCACCCTTAAACCAAGAGTGCTTTTTTGGCAACAAAGCAGAAGTCGTCCTCAAAAGGATGGAGGAAAAAGCTAAATCTATGCAAACTGTTAAGGTTTTCTTACAAGTACAGCCACATAAATTCAATAGGCATTGGCCTTCAAAGAACTGGTCCTTTCTAGTCCCTTCCAGGCCTTCTCAGTCCAAACCCAGGAGCAACAGACCACCAAGGCTTCAGTCTCAGGCTATGCACAGATCTAAGCTGTGGGGGCCCCCCACTTCCAAAGCAGGGAGTAGTAAGCCACCCCTCTATGGAAAAATGGGGCAATGACTTATCCTTAACTCTACCAAGCCTTGCTCAATTACTTGCTCCCTTAGGAAGAAAGCTCGCGCTGCATGCAAAAAACTGGGAACTCGTTACCCAGGACAAATGGGTTTTAAACATAGTTTCCCTAGGATACAGATTCCACTTCCACTCATTCCCAACCCCAAGTGGATGGCCAGACCTCCACCCAAACCAGTGGGCGGAGGCCCAAAAATAAGTGCTCTCTCTCCTCAGTATCAGGGCTATTCAACCTGTCCCAGCAGAACAAAGGGGACAAGGTTTTTATTCAAGACTGTTCCTGGTTCTCAGAAAAGAAAACTCCTGGCGTCCTATCGTGGACCTTTCTATTCTTAACACCTTTCTGGTGGTTCCAAAATTCAGAATGCTAACTCTTCAACAGCTTCTTCCTATGCTAGCCTAGGATGCCTGACTGGCAACTCTAGACTTAAAAGAAGCTTACCTGCACATCCCAATAAGGGAATCCTGCAGAAAATACCTACGCTTCAGGGCAGGCTCCATGCGCTATCAGTTCTCTAGACTTCCCTTTGGCTTATCTACTGCACCCAGGGTATTCACAAAGTGCCTAGCTCCAGCCATTGCATTTTGCAGGCAGAGAAATATTGAGATTTACCCATACTTGGACGATTGCCTGATTCAGGCAGAGTCACGACTTGCTATTAGAACACCTGGCATTTGTAAAGAGACTTCTAACTTCACTCTGGGGTACACAGTCAACGAGAAGAAATCACACCTATTACCCTGCAACAGATTGTATTCCTGGGAGCAAGCTTGAACACAACTTCCTAGATGGCATTCCTCACTCCAGAGAAAAAAGTTCATTTGACAACCTACTTCAAGCTACTTGCCATGAAAACCCAGCTATCTGCAAAGAAAATACTGGAAGCCCTGGGGTTTATGGCCTCTTACATTTTGTTAATTCCATATGCAATACTTCATATGAGGAAGCTTCAATGGTATCTAATAAATCTATGGTGTCAACATTCACAGGACCTGTAATCAATGATTCCCATCATTCCTTGTATAAAGACAGAGTTCCTTTGGTGGGCAGAGGCCTGCTCCCACAACAAGGGAGTGCAATTAATTCTACCCCCTGCCACCCAAACCCTAACAACAGACACGTCAGACTATACATGGGGGGCTCACTTGGCAGGGCAGTGCATTCAGGGCAAATGGAACCAGAGTTAGATGCACCTGCATATCCATCAAAAAGAAATGTTAGCTGTACAGAATTCACTGACAGCCTTCAAGGACCACATTCTTCCAGGACAATTGGTAAAGACAGACAACACCACTATTATGTGGTACATAAACAAGCAGGGAGGAGCCCAGTCGTATCCTCTCTGCAGACTAGCCATGGCTCTGTGGACAACAGCCTTGAGCTACCAAGTGCACCTACAATCTCAATTCCTGCCAGGCAAGCTAAATTTACTGGCAGATGACCTAAGCAGAAATCTGATAGACCCACACGAGTGGAAACTAGAGCCAAAGATATTCAACATTTTGAGAAACAAATGGGGGAACCCAGAGATAGACCTATTTGCCTCCCCTCAGAACTACCAATTGGACAAATTCTGCACAAGGACTCCCCACAGCCAAGCTTGGAAAGTGGATGCCCTGTCCTTCACCTGGGAAAGCCTCTCAGTTTATGCTTTCCCCCCTCTGCCTCTCCTCTCAAAAGTTCTGCTAAAGATCAAACAAAGAAAAACCAAGGACAATACTGATTGCACCAGACTGGCCACGCCAACACTGGTGTACCCCCTCTTGCACAGTATGTCACTGCTGGACCCATGGCACTTGCCTCAGACCCCTTCCTTGCTGTCCCAGCAGGAGGGCCGGATTCTGCACCCCCAGCTTCAAACCCTGAACCTTGCAGCCTGGCTAATTCCCTGAGCTCTCCAAAAGCATCACTCATTAAGCAGGTGCTAGATGTCATTCTGGAGGTCAGGAGGCCTAGTACTAGAAAATCCTATGCTGAAAAGTGGAAAAAGATACTGGTCCTGGAGCCAGACTCAAGGGATGGGCACAGCAGTGCCCAGCTTACCGCATATTCTTCAATACTTAACAGAGATGCTCCACAAGGGCCTTTCATTCTCATCAATTAAAATTCATGCCTCAGCCATTTCAGCACATTATAATACTGAGCCACTCCTCTTCTCTCACCCCCTGCTGAAACAATTCCTTAGAGGGGTCAAAAATTTAAGACCACCCAGGAGAACCCCTACAACAGCCTGTGACCTTAACTTTGTATTGGAAAAGCTCACTCTACCTCCTTTTGAGCCAGCTGCAACTGCAGAGTTGAAATTCCTATCTTGGAAAACTGCTTTCCTTCTAGCCATCATTTCAGCAAGAAGAGTGTCTGAACTTCAGGCCCTTGTGGCAGTGGAGCTCTTCATCATCTTCCATGCGGACAGGGTGTCCCTTAGGACCAATCCTTCTTTTATGCCCAAGGTGGTATCCAGTGTGGCCCTTAATCAGTCCATTCATTTGCCTACCTTTCTTCCAAATCCACAGAACAAAGGAGAATGAATACTGCACTCTTTGGATGTGCACAGACAACTAAGATTTTATTTAGACAGGGCTAAGCCTCTCAGAAAAACTGAACAGCTGCTAGTTGCCTTTGCTGCAGGGGTAGAGGGGAAGGCCATTTCAAATCAAACCATTTCTAAGTGGATAGGCCATTGCATCCTTTTCTGCTATAAGCAACATGGGAAACCTACCCCTCAGAGAATAAGATCACATGCCACCAGGGCTGCATCCACCTCTACAGCCTTTCTCAGAGGTGTGCCTACCAGGGGCACCATAGAAGCTGCTGCCTGGAGCTCTGTACATACCTTCACCAAGCATTACCACTTGCCAATGTTTTCTAATTCCAGAGCTGGTTTTGCCACTACAGTCTTGCAGGGCTTAATAGCTGGTCCTAATGCTCTCTAACTTCCTCCTCCCTGACTTAGCTTTGGGAATCTACCCAAGTGTAATGACTGTAACAGTGAAACATGATGAACATAGTACAGTTGTGTACCTACCATAAATGTAGATGTTCGAGTGGTATTTACTGTTGCAGTCCTGGTTACTCTCCCTCCAGCCCCCTGACTTCGGAAAAACTGATGTAATGGCATCGGCTGCATGTTTTATACCCCTGACAACCTGATGTCATGGAAGAGGAGAGAGCATCCGACGCAGGACCCAAGACTTTGATATTCAGGCCAGCTGAGAGCTACCTGCAGGCAGATAACCCAAATGTAATGACTGCAACAGTGAATACACTTGAACATCTACATTTATGGTAAGTGTACACAACTGTACTTGCCTTTTTTCCAGGTGGGAAAGGGGTTTTATTCAAGGATGTTTTAGTGCCAAAGAAAGAATCCTTGGAGACCATTTCTGGATCTTTCTTTCCTAAACCTGTTTGTGATCGTGCCCAATTCCATGTCACTTTGGAAAATGTTAACTCTTCTTCCTCATTCAGGTTTTCTGATAACACTAGATGTAAACAATGCTCATCACATCCATATTCATACAGATGTCAGGCATTTCTAAAGTTTGGTGTGTCTGGATCCCATTTTCACTTCTCTGCCTTACCTTTTGGACTGTCCAGTAAACTGAGTGTTCTCAGTATGTCTAGCTCCAGTTATAGGTCATTGCTGCCTACAGGGTGTCCACAGTTTTCCATATTTAGATGATTTGCTTACCTTTGCAGAATTGTCCTCACAGGGTTGTGTTTCTGGGTTGTCAACTAAAAACCTCAGTTCAGAGAGCTTTTTTTTACAGGAAAATGTATATTTTTAGGACTTTCCACTCTGACTTTGGTCACTGCAAGGGGAATACCTCAGGATTTTGGCTGTCACGGCTTCAATGATTCTCATAATACGCTCGGCAAAACTCCCCACAAGGAAGATACAGTTGTATGTGAAGTCTCTGTGGTTCCAGCACCAACACCCTTTGTCTTTTCAAATCCCAGTGCTAGGGTTTGTCATGAGAGAAATCACATCATGGAGATAACAGATAGTCATAAATCCAGGTTTCTTCTTCTCCCTCCATGTTCCAGAACATTCGCCACAAATGCCTTAAACTTTTTTTTGGAAGCAGTTTCAGAAGGTATAGAAATGGTAAGGTGTGTGGGAAACCAAAAACAGACGCAAGCACAAATATAAAAGAGATGCTTGTCCTTATCAAGACAATCAACACTCTGAACTGTCTTTGGCCCTCAGGACCTCTTCAGATTGTTAGACAATACCACAGTCAGGTGGTGCCTCAGCAAGCAAGGAGGGGACCAGTCATACCTTCTTTGCAGAATAAGCATGTTAGCTTGGCATGTAGCTTCATAGCACAGTCTCACTCTACAGGCATCCTACATTCTATCAGAGCATAATTGTTTGGCAGACATGCTGAACAGGACAAGGGCAGACCGTTGTGAATGGAAACTAGATTAGGAGGTCTTCGAAGATTTGATCCATCTGAGGAGCTCCTCAGATAGACATCTATCTCGTCTCTGAACAGTCAGCTGGCAAGACTGTGCTCCAGGACTCCATGCAAGAAGGCCTGTAAGACAGGTGCCTTTTTCTTTTCCTTGGACAGAAATGTTTCTTTATGCTTTTTCACCCTTTCCACTGATATCCAGGGTACTTCTGAAGATTCAGAAGGAATCTCCCAAGATCATTGTAGTGACTCTCTTCTGGCCTAGGCAGCAGTGGGTCTCCCTTCTTTTGGAAATGGCCAAGGGCAGTTACCACAATCCTCTAAACAGATTGGATCTGCTAGCACAAGAATTGAGGTGTTTGTTGCACCTTGACCCTATTCAACTTCAGTTGACTGCCTGAGGAATGGAATTTTAATTCTCTTTTGGCACCTGTTTACTGAGGACATGCAACAGGTACTGAGGCAAGAAAGCCTGCTGCTAGAAAATCCAGCATTATTAAATGGGAAAGGATTTCTAGTTGGTGCCAACAGCATAACCAAAACCCATTTGGGGCTGGTTGTCAGTTTTCACAGTATTTGTGTAAGTTACTGTCTTATGGCCTTTCTTATTCCACCATCAATGTTTATTTATTGGCAATTTCAGCATGTTTGCCCATATTTTCCTGTTTCAACACATTCTCATGTGATGGGGGTTTGCGTAAGAGTCCTCCATTTAAACTAGTGGCCCCTCCTTGAGATCTTAGCTTTGTATTAGAGAAGCTAACACTTGCTCCATTTGAACCTGCTAACCTGGCTGACTTGAAGTTCTTAACGTGGAAAACCGTTTTACTGATTGCTCTTACCTCTACAAAAAGGATATCTAAGTTACAAGCTCTTACGGTTATTCAACCCTATCTCATTTTCCATAGAGAGAGAGTTTTTTTGAGAAACTAATCCTCTGTTTGTGCCTAAAGTGGTATCTGAGTTTATGCCAAACTGTCCATCTCTGTTTTGTTTCCTGAACCAATAAATGAGTGGTAGAGGATATTGGTGCATACCTTTTATTTCCTCAGACACCTCTGGAACTTTCTTGGTAGAACAAAATCTTTCAGATCTTCAGATCAATTGTTCCATTTCTTGTGAAGGTAATAAGGGACGACCTGTGTCAAAATAGCCTATTTCCAAATGGTTACCTGTGGCTATTACCTTTTGTTATATTAACGACAACAAAGCTATTTCAGGCAGGGTCAAGGTGCACAGTACCATTGTCTTGTATTCATCTGTGGGTTTTTGGAAAGGGCCCTATTACTGTAATATTGTAGAAGCTGCTACTTGGTCATCTGTTAATAACTTTTACAAGGCATTATAAGCATGATTCCTTCTCTAGGTCTAGATCAGGCTTTGCTAGGGTATTCTCCATGGGCTCCTGGCCTCTAATTTAGCTTACTTCTTTCGGGAGGTGGAAGGAGAAATCTACTCATATTACTAAGGCCTATTGCAGCAGTGATCAGTATGACGAACATAGTACAATAGTGTAAGTAAACTTACTATAACAGTAGATGTTCAAATAATTGTTGCTGCTGCTGTAGCCACCCCCCCCCCCAATTCCCATTGTTTTTTGGCGTGTTTATTCCGTGGTATGGGCATTTATTTTTGTTCTTCCTAGCATTTGCCTTTCAGGGTTCTGCCTCCTTTGCTGTATTTGCTTGAAAGCTCTAAAGAGCTTGGCACCCAAACCTCTCTCTAGTCAGCTCAGGTCTAGCAGACTGGGCATGTGGAAGGTGCCCTGAAGTTTTGAAAGTTGGACAGCTGTTATATGCTATACAGGATATGGCCATACCTCTCAACCACTTAGAAGAATTCTGGACAAAGCTAAAAAAATACATGGGGGTTGGGGCAAAGATCTAAAAATAGGGACCATTTCTAAATATTTATGTCAAGAACATAGAAACTTAATAGAATAACATGTTTTGTATTAGCATGTATTTTTATTTTTGTCCCAAAACATTTTTATTAATTGTAACTTTGTTAATGTTTGTTTTTAATAAAGTTCATATCTATAAATTTACTAATCTATGGATACAATAGTTCCTAATCTGTCTAATCAAATAGATTGTATGTACACTTTGTATATATCTAAGCAAAAACCTTGATTGCTACTGTAACTTATTTTTGAATTTCTAAATTACTTTTAAAGACTGCAAATATTAAAATGTGATTTAATATTTAACTAAACTTTGCTAATCTGATATTCATATTGAGCATTATGCTTGAATACAATCCAGTTATGACACTGTTTAATTTATGAATACAGTTTAAATCTAGTATATTGCCAATACTAATAAAATATGTAATAACTTTTATTGATCTACAAGTTAAAACCTGTGTGTATAATCCTTTCCTTTTAACCCTTCCATTTATTATTTTAAAAAGACATAGCTGTCTAGTCACGTGTAACTTTTAGAAATAAAATAAAAAATAGTTTATGGTTATAGTAAATGTGTAGCTCTTTATTATATTCTGATTATGTAATATGGATCCTCAAAATGTACTGAGTTGTATTTTCAAAAGTCATGTCTTCATATATAATTCAAGTTCCCTGATGTTGCCTTTCCGATCTTTGTTTACAATCATATTGTTTTACTTGAGCAAGTTTTCATTGTTTTCATTTCTTTCCAAGAAATCATTTTCTTCTTGACCGTATGCTAACTTCTGATTTGTATGAAGTCTGAAACTCAAATATTTGTCATTGTGTTTTCACTCCCCAGTGATTTATCAGAAAAGCACAAATTTTATGATAAGCTGACCAAAAATGACACACACCTAAATATTTTGCAAAAATTTGGGCAGTTGAGAGGAATAACTATAACCCATATAGCTAAGGCTACTGCAGCACTGATCATTCAAACATCAACTGTTATAGTAAATTACAGAACTGTACTTTATTTTTCACATATGTAAGCTGTCTGTGTGTCTAGGGACTGTTGGTATCGATTTTTCCTAGTAACAAGGGGCGTGAATTTAGGGATGAGGGATAAGGTCCATTGTGATCTTCATAAGTCTTGGGTGGAAATAGAGGTTCTCCTAACCAGGGTCAAGACGCTCTTCTGATGCTCTTCCACCAAAAGCTGAACTCATGGTGGATATCTGCAAAACCTGTTGGAGACCTGAAAGGCAGCTGCCAACCTTTGCCCTCTACTTAAACATCTATGGCTGGACATAGTTAATCCCTGAATAGCCCACTGCATCTTCAGTCACCAGAATGTTATTTATAGCCTTACATCTCAACTGTAAACTGACTCTGCCTCCTTATGAACCTGCAGTGCTTACTTTTCATGGAAGTTTGTGCATTTACCTCAAGCCGGAGGAGGTGCAGACTTGTAGGCTGTTGTATGCAGGGATTCTTGTACTGTCCTCCATAAGGCAGTAATCACTTGCTTCCTGTCAACCCTCAGTGAGCATCCTGTTAACCAAATTGAGAAGAAGGGAGATTGGGTTAAATGTACCGTGGGCATGCATACTTCTGAGAGATAACACTAGCAGGGCAAATAATTTTAGATATCCTGACCAGTTTACCTTCATGCCTTACAAGCAAGGTTACCCAGTAAGTATATACTTTCCTGGTAGCTGGAAGACTGAATCACTTCTTGCTGTGACATGTATAGGATAAGACCTTGACTGGGTAGATCAGGTACACTGAACTAGATCAGCTGCTACCACTGTTGCTTCAAGAATTTTATACAGCTGTTATTTACATTTCCAAACATAACTTCATTAATTACAGATTTGATGTCCAGTACAGAAGTAGAGTAGCCTTTGCCACTGTCTTAAAGGGATGTTATAGCCATCCATCCATACTTGGGGCAGGATCTCCACTGCTTGATTCCAATAAATGTAATAATACACTGCAGCAATAATCCTTAACATGAGCATAGTACACTCCTGAGAAGGTACTTGCCATATGTGTAGATGCTTAAATAAACAGATGGGTTGTTGCTGCAGAAGAGGGTCCTAGCTGCATTTCCTTTACATCTGCCAACCTGTTAAATCTGCTTATCTGTGCTATCAGCTGTGGGTTAGTGTATGGTTGGGTTTCTTTAGCTGATGCAATACTTGGATTTACAGTGTGGCTTTATGCTATATCAGTTTGCAAATGACTGGGTGTTGTGGATCCTTACCTGTCACAAATGAGAGACCTGAAATTGCAGGTCCTGAATATCAGAAAGTGTTTTTAAAAAAAAACACAGTGAATCTTGGAATTTTTTTACATAGTTCGTGGGAAATTGTGTCCCCCACTCTTTCTTGTATGTACTTGACTCCAGAGTCACTCTACCTCAGATTATGGCATATACTTTTGGATACTGCATTTTTTGAGTTTGCATGTATTCACTTACATACTCACTTGTAGCTTTGTTTGAAGATTAGTCTTAATTTCAACAGACACCCAGTAATGTGCATCCTGTTTTCTTTTGGGTATGTGGGTGGAGACTGCATCGTACATTATTAATTAGGTTAGGTGTAAGAGCATTTGTTGACAATGGGTCCTTAAGTGCCAGCATCAAAAGAAAGAACAAAAGGTGGTATGGGTTATGCTCTTTATTGCTGGCTTCCAAATCACTACCTTGATGTGGCAAGGTAATGTTGAATGTGTAGCTGTGGTCTAGACTGAAACTGGGACTTCCACCTTTGGCTGAATACATTTATCCTACTTATGTCCTGCAGTAGTAATTCTCTTTGCACATCTGTTTCTTTAGCAGTTGCACTCTCACTGCTGTACTTTTGTACCGTGTCAGTTGATAAATGAAAGGGACCCTCCTTAATTGATCCCAGATGTCTTGCCTTCATCTTGTGCTTGAACTAGTTGTTCTATCCAGCCTTGGCAGCTTCTGTAAGTTGAATAGGCATTTATTTTGTTACTCTGCAGTGTAGGTTAAAAAAAAAAAAAAACCTTTATTTCTTGATTTGCGGGAAGTGTTTCCTCTGTTTTTTTTGGATTAACTGGCATGCTCAGGGCCCAGATACACTTGTGTAATTCGCACCTTACATCACTGCATGCGGTGTCACTGGGCATACATTTTAAGTGTTGAAGCATCAAAGAAAAAACTAAATTATTGATGATGAACCCAGTTGACCCTAAGGGTAAGTGTTCCTTCAAAGATCACCTGAATATGGCAAGAATACATTTTTTTGCATGCTTGCTTCCATTTGAAAATGTATAAAAGAATGTGGTGTTTGAGAAATATTTATATTTCTTGTTCACAGAGAAGCCCCTCTTAATGTTGCAGTCTGTGAAAAGAGCTTTTGGTATTGATCCTCACCACCCATGGCTTCATGAGTGTCTGATCCGCTTCTTTAAAACAGGTATGGCATTTGAATGTCCGCAAATTTTTGTTACAAGTTCGTAGAACTTCAAGTGCAGTACTGAAAACTGTTCTTATTTATGCTTTCAGTATTAGTTTTCTGCTCAGTGCCTCCAGTTTCAGATAATTCCAGTGTTAATGTTTACTTAGCTTTGTTTTTTGTATAAATTTATTTGTAGTATAACAAATTTACAAAATTGCAGGAGATGATCACAAACATGAAAACATCTCATTGAACAATTGTAGGTCACACTGAATTCAGCAGTTCTAATGACTAGAAATGCTATAGCACATATAAAATGGAAAATAACATGCATTACTAACAGTGTATAACAGTATGACTAAATGCAATTAAAAGTGTTTTATCCTAGTCATCCTGCTAATGTCCTTCAGTAGTAATTCTCTATGAATATTTGTTTCTTTGGTAGTTTCTGTAACACTGCTGTAATTTCTGTCTGATACAACATATGGGTCTATCAAGCCCCTGCTCTGATCTGGCTGATTTACTGCACCAGCCTCGAGCCCTTCCTAAACTTGTTCTTCCCTGTTTAGCTCAGATCTCGATTGCCACCTCTTGAAACAGTATTGCTGTTCTTGTCAGTTAAGTACTGCACCTCTTATTTGTTAATTAAAACTAATGAAAAGTTGTGAATAGTGACCTTTTGACCTTATTTGTTTAAGTTTGATTGTTTATGTAGTTAGTCTAGCAATTTCTGGCTGTTTCCCTTAGATATTTGAAGTTTTCTTTAACCCTTTTTGGCCACGGTGAAATTTTAACTGTTCTTTTAGTGTTAGTTATAAGGCTGTGATTGAGTGTTCTCCTTATAAAAATTGCTCTGTATGCCATGTCATGTACATTCAAAAGCCATGTAAATGAAACATTTGATGTTCTTAATGGGTAATTTGCATATTTCTAGTGGGCCTCCATTAGAGGAGGTTTAAGGTATCAAACAGTGAAAACTCTAGCTTGGCTGTGTGTTTATGTATATGTTTATATATATATATATATATATATATATATATATATATATATCTTCTGTCTTTTGGCTTTTTCCCGGTTAGGGGTCGCCACAGCGGAACTCCGGTCCAGTAATGATTGCCAGTAGATTTTTACGTGCTGGCTTGCCTGGCCTAACGCACAACCTTCAACGAAGGAACGCCCATTCACGCATGTCGACACACACAAAACACTCTGAGAATCGAACGTGCAACGTCTAACTGTGAGGCGACAACGCCACAGCAGCACCACCACACACACACACACACACATATATATATATATATATATATATATATATATATATATATATATATATATATATATATATATATATATATATATATGGGTCTAGGACTATTCACTGAAAGCACATTTCCCTTAAACACATATGACTGCACAATTCACTGAAAGCTCAATTCACTGAAAACACAATTCACTGAAACACATTTCACTGACAGTTATATATGGCCTTTTCCCCACTGTAGTGCGACCCTGGAGTTAGTATGTATAGTAAGGGGGGGGGGGGTGGAGGGCATAGCCCCCCACCTATTTTAAATATTTTGAACTATATACATGGATACTTGCAATTCCAATAAATTACTCTTTTCTGAAGTTAATATATGTCCAAACTGTGAGGGGCAGTGCCCTCCACACCCCCCTTACTATATATACTGACTCCAGGGTCGCACAACAGTGGGGAAAAGGCCATATATAACTTTCAGTGAATTGAGCTTTCAATGATTTGTGTGCAGTCATTTGACTTTCAGTGAAATGTGCATTCAGTAAATAGTCCTAGACCCGTGTGTGTATGTGTATATATATATATATATATATATATATATATATATATATATATATAGTAAAATAAATGTAGATATGTACGTATATAAATATCTATACATATGTGTATGTATACACATATATGAAGAAAAAGAGAAATGATATACACACACAACTTACTGGCCAAAGTACATTTTCTGTTTTAGCTGTAGTGTGTGTTGTGTATTTTGTTGGTAACTATTGTAATAGACACAGCTTCAAGAAATGCTTCAAATGTGGGCATAAAATTCCCACTCAAGCTCCCCATGTTCTTTGTGTGGTTTGTCTAGAGGTTGCACATCTCAGTGCCTCGTGCGACATCTGTGATGCCTTTCAGGTAGGAGGAATAAATTAATGGCCAAAGGGTTTCTTCCTCCAGATCTGAAGGCAGTTGTCATCAGAAATCATCTTTGGGGGGGGGGGGGCACACCCTGAAACCCAAGGGTTGAGTGTCAAGAAAACACCCATCCAATATTTCTGAGCAATGTCAACTCCTAAGGTTCCTAAAACCAAAGACCATATAGTTCAGACCCCCACCTATATGTCCCTCTTCCAAATCCAGAATTTAATGGCTCCTGTTAGTATTGAAGATTATCCCAAGAGGAGTGATAAACCAATTTCTGGGCCTTCTTCAGCCCAATCTACAAGGTCCTTCAGATACTATAAATGTTCCTCAGAAATTGATTTGGATCACCTTTTAAATAAGCTCCTGAAAACATAGATTGAGATGGGGGTCATTGCTACTCCATCATCTTTGAAGCCTGTTGGATCTTTACATTTCACCCCAGTGCAGGTTCCCTCACCAGTCCATTCATTGGCTCTGGTCCTTTCAGATCCTAATAGTTAACTAAATCCTATGCTCTGGGAACCGATGATCCACATATCATCAACTGCAGGGATTTTGGATCCGATGCACCCAACTCTGCCCCTGGAAATGCTTCAGATGTGGACCCAAAGAGTGTCAGAGCTGAGGGATCGAATTAATGGCTCCATTGTTTTGATCAGAGACATCAGTCTTTGAGACTTTGGCCCCGATCCCCTCTTCAGTGGTGACCACTCAGCTGGATTTAAAGATCCCACCAGAGTCGTTTTCAAGCAACTCTTTCACTCTAGTTTTGTAAATCTAGGCATCAGTATGATTCTTCTAACAGAGGTGGCCAAGGCAGGGGAGGCCACTTTTATGGATGCAAGACCATGGGCCAGGGATGTCCATGGAACCAGGGATGCAGTGGGCCTTTCTCTGATGGGCATTCTCAGAATCCCTGAAGGTTTGCCCTACTGCTCCACTTTGGAGGCAGTCTGGGATGAAGATCCCTCTATCCTCATTCATGGTTTGCCATCACATGAGACAGGTGGTTATCAAATTCCATTTTTGGAAATACAGCCACCCCTTTATCGCCATTGCTGGATGTCCCCCCAGTCAGGCAAAGAGGTTTGTTATCTTTTCCAAAAAAGAGCCATCCAGGAGGTCCTCCCTAACCAGAACTCTTCAGGATTTCACTTGCTCTTTTTGGTTCCAAAGAAAATGAAGGACCTCCAGCCCATTTTGGACCCAGGTTTCCTAAACAGTTTTGTCGAAAATACCCGTTTTTGATTAGTCTCTCAGTAGTTGATTCTTTTGTGTCTTCAGAAAGAGTGGATGTGCTCTGTTTATCTTTCTTGTAAGAAGAGGAGGAATCCAGAAGATTCTTTCTCTTCAATTGGAAGCCAGTCATTTTTAATTCAGGGCCCTGATTTTGTTGTTCTCACCTTGGCCATCAGGGTGTTCAGCAAATGCGTGGCGTTAGTAACTTTCAGGAATTCAAAAATTTCCCATAACTATAGGAGTAGCACTTGGGTGCCTCTTCCAAGACATGTCTTCTTCAAGCAAAGGATTGTCTGATGTCCTTCTATTCCCATGTTTCAGTATTCATACTGTGGGATTTCCAGCCCTTCAGCGACCTGACATCGGTTCCTATACAAAAGCTTTAAGCCTGGCTGCCGTAGGTGTGTGGGACGTCACACATAGGGCCATAAACCTTGGAGTATAAATGTGATGTCATCACGCACAGATTCCAGAACTTTTCAGCTGCAGACAATTACTTCGACCACTTCGCTCCTACATCCGAAGACTTCTGAAAGATAAGTACCCCACTGGGGTTTTGCCTTTTTCTTAGTTTCTTAAGCTTTAGCTTGGTTGCTGTAGTTTTTCTCTAGCTGATGGAGAAAAAGAGTAAATGTGGTTGCGGGTGCCAGATTCCGCACAGAGACTCCCACGACTGCTGTGTTTTTTGCTTAGGTAAGGCGCATGACCACAAGACCTGCTCTATTTGCCAGTCCTTCTTACCAAAGACCTTGCGCAGCCATCTGTCCGCATTAAATCTATTTTTAGAAAACCAAAGTCTTAACCATCTCGCTCTTAGGATGGATCCCAAGTTGGCCGCCCAAGCCGAACAATCATGGAAGGCGGCCAAGGTTTTTAGGCCTTCTCCAGATGTCGCTCCACCTTCGTATGTCCCACTGACTACCATTGGGCCGAGGAACACCCAATTACTCCAGCTCCGATGGCTTCTCTGGAAGAGGCCATGCCAGTACCTACGGAAAAGCACATCCTTTGAGTTGATTAAGACGTCGGTCATAACCAATGTCGTGGGGGAACAATCGCTGGACCGGCCAACCGAGACCTCTCCTACAACAGCGCAGGTCTCTGTTTCCTTGCCCACCCAGACACACACCCCTTCTAAAAGGAAGCAGAAAACTAAATACTTGAGCCTGACGCCTCTGGCAGCCCCAAACTGGGAGTCCTTAACTTCCTCCTTGATGCAGGCCTTTATGGCTGTTAGGCCTACAGGCCTTACTCCCACTAGCATCCCTGTACTGAGTCCTAGGCCAACTTCTGTCTCCTCCCTGCCTTTAGCATGTACTCAGCAAACAGTTACCTAGGAAGAGCAAACAGTTACCCAGGAAGACCCAGATCAGTCTTATTCCTCCTCTGAGGAATCTGTCTGCTGTGTTTCACAGATTGCCTCTGCCATAGACTATTACTCACCTGAAGAGGACTCCCCACCTGAGGACTTATCATTTGGCAAGACTATCTCAAAACTGAAAGAGTATTTCAAGTGGAATACGTTTTTAGTCTCTGAAACCCAGAAAAGATACTTTGAGCTTCTACAGCTTGACTCCTCATTCACCTTCAGCCATCTCTCCAGTACTTCCAGCTTTCTTGGATGCCTTCACTTCTGTTTCCAAGAATCCAGACTCTCAACCTCCTGCTCCTAAGTGGCCGGATAGGTTTTACAAAGTCCCTGATGACTACAAGTTCCTAATAAAATCACCTTTGTCTGACCCAGCTCTATTTGCAGTATCCCCAAACAGTCTAGGCAGTTCCCTTCTACTTCCCTACTGCCATCCGATAAATACAGCAAAACCATGGACAGGATGGGGAAAAAGGTATATATCTCCTCTACCCTAGCTTTCAGGGCTATAAATTACCAAACCCACATGGTGAAGTATGCCCTAACCTAGTCTGTCAGGCCTCTACCTTGTTGGCTACCACCCCGGACTGTCCAGCCAAATCTGACATTTCCTCCAAATTGTCACTGGCCCCCCAAGTAGCCAGACACTCTATCCAGTGCAGCTATGATGCCGCAGAAGCCGTTGCCAGATCTTCTGCCACTGCATCCACCTTGCGCAGATACACCTGGCTCAGACTACAACCTCTGCCAGATGATTTTAAAGCTAAGATCATGGATGCTCCTCTGGATAACAACTTTCTAGTTAGCAAAAATGCTGCACAACTTTTTAAAAACTTGCAAGGAACTGCAGGACATTAAGCACTTGCTGGTGTTCCCAGTGCCCAGATGACACAGGAACTACCCAGCCAAAACATCCTTTGTTAGAAGGGCCACTTCCACATCTCACCCCTCTACTGCCATATCACGTAGGGGATCTCTGAGACAACCATATCCCAGACCCCCCCCAACAAACAGCCCTTTTAAGATAGAGGGGGACCCTCCTCTGAGTGACTGCCTTGCCTAAGTGCCCCTGTCCGCCCACCTTATCCAGTGCCTCCCTTTTTGGAGAACCATCACTACAGATCGGTGGGTTCTTTCCATCATCCAAAAAGGATACTTTCTTTCCTGAAAGAAAAACCTACACCAATAAGGGTTCCTTTCCCCTCCCAAAAATCAACTCCCTCTACTTCCACCCATTCTGCAGGAGCTAGTCTCCCAAGGAACCATAGAACCAGTTCCCTTAGGTCAGGAGGGACGAGGCTTCTACTCCCGCCTGTTCTTAGTTCCAAAAAAGGATGGCCCCTGGAGACCTATCCTGGACCTCTCTTACCTAAACCTGTTCCTACAGGTTCCCTCCTTCAAGATGCTCTCCCTTCAAACTCTTTTAACCTTCATTCCTACTCAAGTTTTCATGGTTACCCTGGACCTAAAGGATCCATACCTGCACATCCCAGTCAAACCCTCCCACAGGAAGTTCCCGTGCTTCTCTGGGCCCTCTACTCATTTTCAATTTACTGCATTGCCTTTTGGGTTGTCTACAGCACCCAGAGTTTTTACCAAGTTCTTGGCCCCAGCCATCGCCCACTGCAGAACCAAGGGAATACAAATCTAGTCTTACTTGGACAACATTCTCATTTTGGCAGAATCACAGTCCACCCTTCAGGCAAATTTCCAATTCACCATGTCCCTTCTAAACAACCTGGGTTTCACTCTCAACCTCCAAAAATCCTCTCGCCACCCACAACAGAGCAAGGTTTTCCTAGGCTGCAGAATCAGAACAGCTCTTAACAGATCCTTCTTAACACCAGACAAAGTACAATCCCTCTCCTCCTATTTTCTAAGTCTGTTGACAGAATTGCATTTAACTGCAAGACTGTTTCTACAAACTGGTCTCATGGCTGCCACCATTTCCATGCTCCCACTAGCAAGGATGCCCATGAGGAAATTCCCGTGGCACTTTGACTGCTTGGTCCCAGAGCCAACAACTTCTAGACAAACTCATCCCCCTTCTGCCCTGTCTAAAATTAGAACTGAAATGGTGGATTCAGCAGGCTTCCAACAACCAGGGAATTCATCTTCAACTTCCTCCCATTTCCCAGTCTGTGTGTACATGCATCAGACCTAGGATGGGGAGCAACCCTGCAGGGTTACAGGGTACAACAGTGCTGGTCCCCTGCCCTGCAAAACCAGCACATCAATGTCATTGAGATGACTGCTGTCCTCCTAGCTCTAAAAGTTTTCTTTCCCATGCTGCAACCAGGAATACTCCACATTGTGACAGACAAGCATGACTGTTGTGTTGATACCTAAACAAGGAGGGACAAAGGCTTACCGGTTATGTTGGATAACCCTGCTAATCTGGGAAATAGCAGCAAAGCATAACCTCTTCCTGAAAGCTTCATGCATCCCCTCTCAGGAAAACAAGCAAGTGGACTTGCTCAGCAGAACCACATCACTGTAACATGAATGGATGTTGCACAAGGATGCCTTCCTACACATAGTCCACCAGTGGGGCACACCACAACTAGATCTGTTTGCCTCCCCCCAGAACAGACAACTGAACAAATTTGGCAGCAGGACTCACCACTAGCTTGGAGGGTAGATGCCTTCAGTTTTTCATGGCAGGGAATGTACCTATACGTCTTCCTTGCCCTTCCCTCTAATTCAGAGAGTCCTCCTGAAAATCAGGAAGGAACAACCAAAAATCTTGCTGGTGACTCTCTATTGGCCAAGGCGACATTTATTCCCCCTTCTGTTTTTACTAGCCAAGGGCAATCACCACACGTTACCCCATCAGGTGGACCTACTAACTCAGCAACAGGGATCCCTCCTGCACCCACAACTGCCTTTACTATAACTGTGGGTGATCAACATTTGATCCCTTTTAGACAACACTACTTGGAAGACGTGCTCTCTGTCCTGAGGGAGGCCAGGAAACCAACAACTAGAAAAAAATACTTGTCTAAATGGCAGAGATTCTCGAAATGGTGTTCTCTGAGAAACAAGGACCCATTTCTAGCAGATCCTCCCCTGGTCCTGAACTATACCTGCGAACTCATTAAGGAGGGACTAGCTTACTCTTCTGTCAAAGTCCATCTCTCAGCCATTTCTGCATGCTTGCCTTCACAGCCACCTCTTCTCTGTAGGCTGGATGTAAAACTTTTCTGAGAGGGGTCTTACACATCAGACCACCAAGAAAGCCCATTCCTCTTTCCTGAGATCTCAACTTTGTGCTAGAAAAGCTTACCCTTCCCCCTTTTCAGCCAGCCAGCACAGCATCTCCTTCAAATGTACACATGGAAAACCATCCTTTTAGTGGCCATTGCCTCTGCTAGAAGAGTGTCTGAATTACAGGCTCTGATGGCTTGTCCTCTTTACACCACGTTCCACAATGACAGAGTTTCCCTGTGCACTAACCCCTCCTTTATGCCCAAAGTAGTTAGAGGTTTCCTTAAACCAGTCTATTCACCTTCCCACGTTCTTTCCCACTCCTACTAACTCCGCGGAGAGGATCTTCCATTCCCTAGATGTACATAGGCAACTGAGATTCTACTTGGACAAAACCAAGTCTTTCAGAAGATCTGATCAACTATTCATTTCCTTCCATCCCAGGGCCTTGGGTAAGGCAGCCTCCAAATAAACCATCTCCTCCTGGATCAGAAAATCCATCCTTTTCTGCTACTCTTATCACAAATCATTGCCTCATGGAGTGCGAGCGCATTCTACCAGAGGCATGGCTACTTCTAAGGCCTTCATGAAAGGACTAGACACAGCATCCATCATGGAGGCAGCCACCTGGTCCACATTCCATACTTTCACCAAGCACTACAAGCTGGACCACATCTCTCGGGCCAGGGCAGGTTTTGGCAGGGCAATCCTGCAAGGATTCCTAGAATCCTCCACCTCTGCCACCTCCCAACATTCCTAGTAGCTGTGGTACTCTCCCACAGTATGAATATTGCAACATGGGAATAGAAGGACATAGAATAGTTGTGTAAAATCTTACCATAGCCGTAGATGTCCTTCTCTTCCATGTTGCAGTATTCCTTCCAACCCTCCATCCCCGTGATATCCTCTATCTTCTCGAGGATATACTCTCTCTGCAGGACACTCATTGCAGCCCTGCAAGGACATTTGCTTTTGCTTCTCCTTGGCCGTATACTTTCTTCTTTGGGCTTCAAGGTGTTCTTCGTGTTTCACTGTTGCAGTCATCACATTTAGGTTATCTGCTTGCAGTAGCCCTCAGTCGGCCTGATTTATCAAAGTCTTGGGTCCTGTGTCGATTGCTGTCTCATCTTCCATGACGTCAGGTAGTCAGGGGTATAAGGCATGCAGCTGACACCATTACATCAGTCTTTCTTGCTGTGCGGTGCCCGAAGCAGAAGCAGTTCGCAAGTGACAGTCGGCCGACTCTTGAAATTTTCGTTTTCGAGTTTCAGAACCGAAGTCTTCAACTAAAGCGAAGAACCCCGTTGGGGAAAGTTTTTCTTGCTCTATATCGATATCAGTAAAAGTCAATAATTGTATTTCTTGTGGAAAGCAAATACCTCATAAAGATTTTCATTCGTACTGTATTCCTTGCCTAGGCCCTGACCATGACGTACCTCGCTGTTGGTTTTGTGCCTTATTTAAACCACAAACTATTCATCGTCTGTATATTTTTGCTTCTAAATATTTTGGTACTTGGTTCAATTGATCAGATACATCTTCAGTAAACCACCTGACTACCGACATTCCAAAAAAATGCAAAGATAAAGATAGAGAGGCTGCCTAGGTCCAAAACTGGCGACGATGCTTCTCCTAAGCTAGTTGCCAGTTCACCGGTACTCAGTGAGGTGCTTTCGCAGCCCCTGATACCCACTACTTCAGATTCGCAGGCCTCTACTAAGACCCATTCGGAGTCCGTTTTGCAGCGAGATGCTGCAACTGTGGATGTCTCCACCTTGGATGGGTCCGGAGCCGCTGTGCAGGCACTAGCTTCTGAGGGTGTATTTAGGCCTACTGACTTGCTTATTAAACTGATGCCATCTTCTTCTTCAAGGCCTAAAACTCGAACATTGCCTAGAAAACCAACAGCCAGACTGCATGGTCAGGCCTCTATGCCTAAAAAACAAATAAGAATGGCTGAAGACCTTATTATTTTAATCGGGAGAAGCCAACCTTTCCCCTCTGAGACCTAGGACTCAATTTGCTTATGATGCTTCTGACCAGGATTCTGAAATTTCTGTTTCCTCTGATGACCAGGATTTACCCTTATCTACCTATGAGGATTCTGATGCAGAGGACTCTGTTCCCTCTGCATCTCCCCCAGAGGATTTTTTTTTTTTTTTTGGTGAAACCATGCATACTCTTAGGGAGCATTTTCGCTGGGAAAGCCAGGATTACTCTGATTCTAAAAAGAGGCTTAAGGATTTCTTACTCCTGCCCCAACACAGGCCTTTAGCTATTCCTCCTGTATTAGACATTGTTGATGATGCCTTTTCGGAATCTAGCTTGGCCCCTGACTCTCTACCTCCTGCTCCCAGAAAACCTGATAGATACTACAGGGTTCCTGACTCTCACAAGTTCCTTTTTAAAAATCCTATTGCGGATCTAGAGACCATTTCATAGGGACCCAAGGGCATTAAGGCTACTACTGCCAGAAATCCTTCCCCCTCTGATAGAGATTCCAGGGCCCTGGATAGATGGGGGTAAGAAGGAACACACCTCTGCAACCTTGGCCATCAGGGCCTTAAATTGCCAGTTTCTTATGTTAAAATATCAGCAGCATATTATTGGATTGCTTAAACAGAAAATGATGTTGATTCCTGACTGTGCTGAAAATAAGGATTTACAGGATTTAATGCATTCTGCTGAACAAGTTGGAAAACATACTTTGCAATGTGGTTTTGATTCACTAGAGGCATCTTGCAGGGCTGCTGTCACCGGGTCTGTACTTAGAAGGCATGCTTGGCTTAAGGAGCAATCTTTACAAGATCATGTTAAAGCTAAATTGCTGGATACTCCCATAAAAGACTGCCTGTTTGGCAACAGAGCAGAAGCTGTTCTTAAAACGATGGAGGAAAAAGCTAAATCTATGCAAACTGTTGAAGATTTCTACAAGTACAGCCTCCAAGATTTAGTAGGCATTGGCCGTCTAAGAATTGGTCCTTTCCTGCCTCTTCCAGGCCTTCTTAGTTAAAAACCCAGAACCAGCAGAACACCCAGGCTTCAGTCCCAGGGTACACACAGGACTAAGCAGTGGGGGGCTCCCCACTTCCAAATCGGGGAGTAGTAAGACTCCCTCCTATGGTAATCTGTCTCAATGACTTAACTTTAAAACTTCCAAGCACTTCTCAACTGATTGCTCCTTTAGGGGGAAAGATTGCTCTGCAAACAAAAAACTGGGAACTCATTACCCAGGATAAATGGGTTTTAAATATAGTTTCCCAGGGATACAGATTTCACTTTCACACGCTACCAACCCCAAACGGTTGGCCAGAGGCTCAAAAGTAAGTACTCTCTCCCTCAAGCTTAAAAACTATTCATACTGTACCAGAAGAGGAAAAGGGACATGGTTTTTACTCAAGACTTTTCCTGGTACCCAGAAAAGACAACTCATGGCATCCTATCCGGGACCTTTCTATCTTAAACACCTTTTTGGTGATTCCAGAATTCAAGATGCTAACTCTTCACCAGATGTTCTTCGTGTTTCACTGTTGCAGTCATTACATTTGGGTAATCTGCTGGCAGGTTGCCCTCAATCGGCCTGATTAACAAAGTCTTGGGTCCTGCATCGGTTGCTGTCCCTTCTTCCGTGACATCAGGGGTATAAAACATGCAGCCTACGCCATTACATCAGACTTTCTTGCCGTGCGGTACCCAAAGCAGAAGCAGTTCGCAAGTGCTGGTCGGCCTACTCCTGAAATTTTCGTTTTTGAGTTTCAGATCCGAAGTCTTCAACTAAAAAGCCAAGTACCCCGTTGGGGAAACTTTTTCTTGCTCCTTATCTATGTCAGTAAAAGTTAATAATTGCATTTCTTGTGGGAAGCAAATACCTCATAAGGATTTCCATTTGTACTGTATTCCTTGCCTAGGCCCTGACCACAATGCACCTTGCTGTCAGTTCTGTGCTTTATTTAATCAACGCACTATCAAACGTCGGTACATTTTTGCTTCTAAATATTTTGGCTCATGCTTTAATTATCCAGAAATGTTGTTGGTTAGCAATCCGACTATCGGAATACCTAAAAAATGCAAAGAAAAAGACAGAGACGGGCCGTTGAGGTCCAAAACTGCTGACGACGCTCCTCCTAAGCCAGTCGCCAGTTTACCGGTACTCAGTGAGGCGCTTTCACAGCCTCTGATACCCGCCACTTCTGATTCGCAGGCCTCTACTGAGACCCATTCGGAGTCCGGTATGCCGCGAGATGCTTCAATTATGGGAACTCATGGATGTCTCTACCTTGGATGGGTCCAGAGCCGCTGTGCAGGCACCGGCTTCTGAGGATGTTTTCAGGCCTACAGATTTGTATATCAGACCGACTCCATCTTCAAAACTAAGGCCAAAATCTCAACCTATGTCTAAAAAAACGACACTTAGGCCACAAGTGCAGGCCCCTATGCCTAAAAAACAAATGATCAAAATGGCTGAAGATTTAATTACTGTGATCAGGGGTAGCCAACCCCCCCCCCCCCCCTTCTAAGAGGCCTAGGCTAGATATTGACTATTTTATTTTATTTTATTTTTTATTTTATTTTACATTTGTTAACCGGGCTAGTCCAACTGGATACATGTCCATTTTCAGTGGAGGCCCGAGGAGAACATAACAAAAGTAAATACAAAATACATAAGGCATTTACTGTACAAATACAGAAAAACTCTGCTATCTACTACATAACAAAAGTAATTACAAAATATGTAAGGCATTTACTGTATAAATAGTCAAGGCATTTGAACCACAATAAGAGGATGTAGAGACAAAGGTGAGAGAGGAGATACAGATATTACTGGGGTACTGATCAGCATAGTGAGAGACAGAGAAAAAAATAATTTAAGAGTTAGCTAAAGAGTTTAGAGACAAATATAGTTCAAAGAAAAGAGAGTAATTCCTAAGTAGGAGTGAGTAGATAAAAAAGAAAATGGAGATGAGGAAGATAAAAGGATACAGATGATGGGAGGGGGTTAAGATTAGTCAAGTTATTGCAGGAGCATAGCCAGTGGTTGGTTAGAAAGTGTTTCAGGTTAGTTTTAAATAGTGTTAGAGAAGTTCGGGCTGTTAGATCTGGTGGAAGTTGATTCCAAATTTTGCCAACTGAGTTTGAAAATAAAGAGTCACCTGCTGTGTTTTTTGATCGATGAGTTTGACTCAGTAGTTTATTGGAAGAGCGAAGGTTTTTAGGTTGTTATAGGGTTTGATAAGTGTAGAGAGCATAGGTGTATTTTCTGGTTGGTAAAGGGCTTTATGGGCAATTGTAAGCTGATAGTATTGAATTAGGTGGGGTAACTCTAGCCACCCTAGGTTGAAGGTTCAGGCAGTGGTGTGTTCTATATGGTGAGGCAGTGGCAAATCTGGCAATGTTGTTGTAGGCTGCAGTAAGCTTGTTGATGTTATGTTTAGAAAGGTTAGTATATATAGGGAAGCATATAGTAGAGTAGAGGTAAGATGGGTTCTAGCTATAGTTGTTCTAGCTTCCGGAGTTAAGTAAGATTTGATTCTGTAGAGAGAACCTAATTTTCTATTCATTGCTTTATGATTGAGTTAATATGGAAGTCAAATTTAAGAAGGTTGTCAATAGTTATGCCTAAAAGTTTGGTAGTTTGGTCTGGAGAGATAAGGGTGCCATTATTTGAAGAAAGTGTGAAGTTGATAGAGGGAGAGAGGTGTGTAGGTAGGAAGAGGAGAAGTTTAGTTTTCTTAGGGTTTAAGAGAAGACAGTGATTGGAGAACCATTGCTCAATGGTGGTAAAAGTTGTTTGGGTAATGGAGTGGAGGTCAGTTTGGTTGGTGGCAGAGCAAATGATAGTGGTATCATCAGCATACTGAATACAAGTAGTTAGAGGAGTGGCAAGATGCAGATCATTAATAAAGATGGAAAATAAAGAGGACCTAAGATGGAGCCTTGGGGGACTCCTAAAGTGGTGGGGAGAAGGTCTGAAAGATTGTTGTTCCATAACACAGCTTGTTTCCGATTATGAAGGTATGAAGTAAACCAGCTTAGGGCAAAGTTATTGAGTGAGAGAGATTTTAAACGGTGTAAGAGTAGTTGGTGGTTCACCATGTCAAAGGCTTTGACAGGTCTACAAAAAATGCTGATGTAAGAAGATTGTTATTGCGGTTTTTATTAATGGAGTCGATAAAGGATACTAAGGCTGAGGTGGTGCTATGGGAGGGACGAAAGCCATGTTGGCAGTTTATGAGGAGATTATTAGATAGGAGGTGATTAAGTAACTGTTTGTGAATACATTTCTCCATTATTTTGCAATAGGAGATAGTAGTGCTATGGGGTAGTTAGAATACTCGAATGATTCGCCACCTTTGAAGAGAGGGATGATGTGGGAGATTTTCCAGAGTGAAGGTATAGTACTTTCTCTTATGGTTCTGTTTATTAGAATAGAGATAGGGTAAGCAATAGCATTAGCACTTAACTGAAGATATTCTGCTGACAATTTGTCTGCTGAGGGGTGGAAGGTTTGAGTTTCAGTAGATATCGAATATAGGAAGTAGGTATGGGTTTAAGATGAAATGGTGGTGGTGTGCAGCTTGGGTTACCTAGTAGTGAGGGGTCTGGGCTTTGCTGGTTGGCTAGGTTAAGTATTGTAGAAGTAAAAAAGTTATTGAAAGCATTTGCTGTTTGTAAGGAAGAGTCTGGGCAGGAGCCTAGTGGACTAGGGGTTTCTACTTTGCCAGGGGATAGTAGTGAGTTAATAGATTTCCAGAATTTCTTTGGTTGTAGGTGGGAGGATTGCTGTAGTTGTGTGTAAAAGTTCTTTTTATCTTGTATGATAGCTAGTTTGGTCATATTTCTTTTTTGTTTGAAGCTAAGGTGATCAAAAGAGTCCTTAGTGGTTCGCCATTTCTTCCAGGCTTTATTCCTAGTAAGGATAAGTTGTTTAGTGTTGCTTGTAAGCCATTGAGCTGTCTTACTTTTGTGCGATAGAACGTAAGGCATGCCGATCAAGAATAGTAAGGAAGGTTGTATTAAAGTGGTTAACAGCGTCATCTATTGGGAGACTCTTTAGTAGTAACCAGGTAACTAGGCTAAGTTCATTTTGAAACTGATGGAGGTCAAAATGTTTTTGCTCAGATAATGAATCAGGGGAGGTGTTTCTAGATGTGTTTTGTGCCTTATAATGTATGTTAGTGAGTGGTCACTGAGGTCATCTGGGAGGGTTCCAGTTGTGTATTTTTGTAGGGGACTATTTGTCAAGATCCAGTCTAGTATGGTTTCTTTGTTATTGCTTTTATTTGTTCTAGTAGTTGAGTGAATGGTTTGATGGAATCCATATAGGTTGATAGGGGTTGATGGATAAGTTTGTTTGCAAACATTCCAATCTATGTTAAAGTCACCTAGTAATATAGTTTCTTGAGGGAGATTAATAGAGAACCAGTTTAGAAGATCTTCTAATATGGGGGAATTGTTGCCTGGGGGAAGATAGGTGCAGATAATGTTTATAGTTTTGTTTGTGTTGAGGGAGAGTTTGGAGATTAGAATTTCACCATGATTGCTGTGTGGTGGGGTATAAAAAGTTTTATTTACTTCTAGTCCAGTTTTGAAGAGTATAGCTACCCCTCCCCCTTTTTTATTAAGACGGTCTTGTCTAAGGATGTTATAGCCAGGGGGAATTATTTCATTATATTTTATTGTGGGTTTAAGCCAGGTTTCAGTAAGACAGAGTATGTCAAATTGTTGGACTTCTAGTAGGGCATGTAGAGCAGTAACCTTGTTACATATGCTACGGATGTTAAGATGAGCTATGGAAAGAGATTTGGGAGGTTTGGTGTGTGGTGTAAACCTAGTTATCTTTTGTTGGGGATTAGGGTAAGTACAATGGTGTCTGGGCCTGGATTGGGGTGTATGTCCCCATCAATTAATGACAATCTTTGTATAAGGTGAGTTAACTGTGAGTATTTGAAGCAGTAGGTATGTTTAGTAAGTATATATGTAAGGTATTTGATATGAAAGAGACGATGGTATTTGGGTTCAAGATATGAGTTGCTGTATCTGGGACAGAGATGGGTTGTAAGTATAGTTGGGGAAGATAGAGTGTGTTTTGAGGGATGTAAAAGTGGGATGTAAAGGTTGTTCATAATAGGTAATAAGATAGGAAGAGGAGAGAAAGGTTAAAAGAGTTAGTAGTAGGAGAGGAAGGCAAGTGTAGGTCATGCTGAGTTGAGATGAGTGTGTATAATAGATATGTGTTTGTTGTAGTAATAGGTGGATAAGGAGGAGCCAGTTGTAGAGTGGGTGGAGAGGGAAATAATTATGGTTGGTTCAGGTTTTGAGGGAGTGGTTATGTAGGTATAAATGTAGAGGTCCCAGGGCGGTGGGATTTGGGGCAGGGAGGGCGTGTGAGCTGCAGGGCTAACGGAGCGGAAGAGCCAAAGGAGTAGAAAATTTCAGAGAAGAAACAATCAGGTGGAATAACAGTAGGTAAGGTAAAGCGGGTAGAATTATAGATAGGAGTAACTAGGTATAGTTAGAGCAGTTATGCAGTAGACAGGTTATTGTAGGGGTAGTTTGGCCAGGGAAAGAAAAATATATAAAATAGAGTAAAGATCGTGGTAGAAGCGTAGTAAAGTCAGAATACGTTACGAAAGAGCCAGTGAATGAAAAACAAAGAGGTAGAGGAGCCAATGAGTTGTCAGAGGTTTAGTGATGGGATAAAGAAAGGAGTAAAAGTTAGAAAGACAAGAGCAGTATGGAGAGAGAAGAGATAAGAAAATCAGTGGTAGTAGTGACTGTGTCTGAAAGAGGGTCTGGTTAGAAAGATGGAGTGAACTGGTGATGGCTGCTGCTGGTTCAGGGCAGGTAGTTAGGCTAGGCACACAGATAGAATATCTAAGGTCTAACATATAGCTTCCACATACTTTGGCAGTCTTTCCTTTAGTTTTAGGCAGATGTCCCCGACTAATGTCTTGGAGGGGATTACTGGATAAAGTTCAGGTTTTCCAAGGAGGGCAAGGATTCCTTTTAAGGTAAAGCTGGGTCCCGATAGAGGGTAAAGAGTGTCTGTTAAAGAGAGAGAGATGGTGAGGAGAGAATAAGAAGGTGTATGTAAATATCACAAAAGTACAAGATAAATTGTAAATATCACAAAAGTACAAAATAAGATGGTTTACAAATGCGTCTAGAATGCCAGGACTTACATAGATGAAAAAACAGTTTGTATATGCACATTCCTAGTTAAATATGTTACACAGTTAGGAGCGCTGGATTCAGTGTTACATTCCAATGTAGTATCGCTAAACGCTACTGTTGAGCGATGTTAAGAAAGCCAGGTAACTAGCGTAGCACGCTAAAACAGACCCCTTTAAAGATTAAATACCACAGCGAAAAACTCAGAGTACTATGTTAGATTAAACATTACAAGTTCCCTGCTTTATAAAGGTGCAAATAAACTAGTGGTTAGGTCTGAGCCTATGTATGCAGTAACGCTACCGAGGCATTTAAACAAAGCGAGGCATCTATGTAATGAAGTAGATTTACAAAGGCACAAAACTAGTTGGTAAGCCTGAGGCTATACATATATGCAGCAACGCTATTGTTGCTTTAAGCAATGTGTGGCATTTCAGAAATGCAGTAATAACAATGAAAAAGTAATAGTAAGTACTAATATACTATGGGTAAATGCAGTTGAATACTAGTCCGGCAGGGAGGTATAGAGCGGAAAACACTGCTTAGCCTTAGGCAACTATCGTAAATACTTAGTATAAAGACAGTATTTATCAACAATAAAATAACCGTTGCCTATAATGCAGTCTTGTTATATATGTGCTATGAAACAATGTACGGGACATCCACAGTGGAGTATACTATCGATTTGCACTGTAAGTTAGACTCAAAACGTGGTATTTAACGCATACTTGTTATCTTATTCAAAAGGCATGGGGAAGCAGAATCGCCGTCCCAGTATGACGCTGAAAACAGTATCGCGTTCTTTAAACAAGTAGCTTATAGTATATCCTTCGTTTATAACCCGAAAACAATGCACAATACAAGAATAATAACAAAGTAAATCTTTTCATGTAGCTCACCCTTTAAACAAGTGGATTACAGTATATCCTTCATTTATAACCTGGAAACATTGCACAAAACAAGTATAATTACAAACAAAATCTTTTCATGTAGCTCACCCTAGTAATCCTACCCGCACAAACAGGGAACGCACAGCAGCCAAGCCAGTGGTTAGAACTAAAGATGGCGTCCTGGGGTTTGGAGAGATATTTATAAGGTTGCTTAGGAGGGATGTGAGAGGTGAGGGGGAAGGGCACAGGTCAGGGGGATAGGCGGGAAAAATAAGCAATGAGAGAAGAGTTTCAAGAGTGGGGGGGGCCTGATAAGGTAGGGGTAAGTGAAGAGGTAAGCGTAGGTGCGGTAGGATAGCAAATGAGGTAGATATGAGTTGGCAGGGAAATAAGATAAAAGTTTAAGCAGGAGCCAAAGGAGTAGAAAATTTCAGAGAAGAAACAATCAGGTGGAATAACAGTAGGTAAGGTAAAGCGGGTAGAATTATAGATAGGAGTAACTAGGTATAGTTAGAGCAGTTATGCAGTAGACAGGTTATTGTAGGGGTAGTTTGGCCAGGGAAAGAAAAATATATAAAATAGAAGAAAGATCGTGGTAGAAGGGTAGTAAAGTCAGAATAGGTTAGGAAAGAGCCAGTGAATGAAAAACAAAGAGGTAGAGGAGCCACGTAGTTGTCAGAGGTTTAGTGATGGGATAAAGAAAGGAGTAAAAGTTAGAAAGACAAGAGCAGTATGGAGAGAGAAGAGATAAGAAAATCAGTGGTAGTAGTGACTGTGTCTGAAAGAGGGTCTGGTTAGAAAGATGGAGTGAACTGGTGATGGCTGCTGCTGGTTCAGGGCAGGTAGGTAGGCTAGGCACACAGATAGAATATCTAAGGTCTAACATATAGCTTCCACATACTTTGGCAGTCTTTCCTTTAGTTTTAGGCAGATGTCCCGACTAATGTCTTGGAGGATTACTGGATAAAGTTCAGGTTTTCCAAGGAGGGCAAGGATTCCTTTTAAGGTAAAGCTGGGTCCCGATAGAGGGTAAAGAGTGTCTGTTAAAGAGAGAGATGGTGAGGAGAGAATAAGAAGGTGTATGTAAATATCACAAAAGTACAAGATAAATTGTAAATATCACAAAAGTACAAAATAAGATGGTTTACAAATGCGTCTAGAATGCCAGGACTTACATAGATGAAAAAACAGTTTGTATATGCACATTCCTAGTTAAATATGTTACACAGTTAGGAGCGCTGGATTCAGTGTTACATTCCAATGTAGTATCGCTAAACGCTACTGTTGAGCGATGTTAAGAAAGCCAGGTAACTAGCGTAGCACGCTAAAACAGACCCCTTTAAAGATTAAATACCACAGCGAAAAACTCAGAGTGCTATGTTAGATTAAACATTACAAGTTCCCTGCTTTATAAAGGTGCAAATAAACTAGTGGTTAGGTCTGAGCCTATGTATGCAGTAACGCTACCGAGGCATTTAAACAAAGCGAGGCATCTGTGTAATGAAGTAGATTTACAAAGGCACAAAAACTAGTTGGTAAGCCTGAGGCTATACATATATGCAGCAACGCTATTGTTGCTTTAAGCAATGTGTGGCATTTCAGAAATGCAGTAATAACAATGAAAAAGTAATAGTAAGTACTAATATACTATGGGTAAATGCAGTTGAATACTAGTCCGGCAGGGAGGTATAGAGCGGAAAACACTGCTTAGCCTTAGGCAACTATCGTAAATACTTAGTATAAAGACAGTATTTATCAACAATAAAATAACTGCCTATAATGCAGTCTTGTTATATATGTGCTATGAAACAATGTACGGGACATCCACAGTGGAGTATACTATCGATTTGCACTGTAAGTTAGACTCAAAACGTGGTGTTTAACGCATACTTGTTATCTTATTGAAAAGGCATGGGAAGCAGAATCGCTCCCAGTATGACGCTGAAAACAGTATCGCGTTCTTTAAACAAGTAGCTTATAGTATATCCTTCGTTATAACCGAAAACAATGCACAATACAAGAATAATAACAAAGTAAATCTTTTCATGTAGCTCACCCTTTAAACAAGTGGATTACAGTATATCCTTCATTTATAACCTGGAAACATTGCACAAAACAAGTATAAGTACAAACAAAATCTTTTCATGTAGCTCACCCTAGTAATCCTACCACAAACAGGAGCACAGCAGCCAAGCCAGTGGTTAGAACTAAAGATGGTCCTGGGGTTTGGAGAGATATTTATAAGGTTGCTTAGGAGGGATGTGAGAGGTGAGGGGGAAGGGCACAGGTCAGGGGGATAGGCGGGAAAAATAAGCAATGAGAGAAGAGTTTCAAGAGTGGGGGGGGCCTGATAAGGTAGGGGTAAGTGAAGAGGTGCGAGGTGCGGTAGGATAGCAAATGAGGTAGATATGATTTGGCAGGGAAATAAGATAAAAGTTTAAGCAGGAGCCAAAGGAGTAGAAAATTTCAGAGAAGAAACAATCAGGTGGAATAACAGTAGGTAAGGTAAAGCGGGTAGAATTATAGATAGGAGTAACTAGGTATAGTTAGAGCAGTTATGCAGTAGACAGGTTATTGTAGGGGGTAGTTTGGCCAGGGGAAAGAAAAATATATAAAATAGAGGAAAGATCGTGGTAGAAGGGTAGTAAAGTCAGAATAGGTTAGGAAAGAGCCAGTGAATGAAAAACAAAGAGGTAGAGGGGAGCCACGTAGTTGTCAGAGGTTTAGTGATGGGATAAAGAAAGGAGTAAAAGTTAGAAAGACAAGAGCAGTATGGAGAGAGAAGAGATAAGAAAATCAGTGGTAGTAGTGACTGTGTCTGAAAGAGGGTCTGGTTAGAAAGATGGAGTGAACTGGTGATGGCTGCTGCTGGTTCAGGGCAGGTAGGTAGGCTAGGCACACAGAATATCTAAGGTCTAACATATAGCTTCCACATACTTTGGCAGTCTTTCCTTTAGTTTTAGGCAGATGTCCCCGACTAATGTCTTGGAGGGGATTACTGGATAAAGTTCAGGTTTTCCAAGGAGGGCAAGGATTCCTTTTAAGGTAAAGCTGGGTCCCGATAGAGGGTAAAGAGTGTTTTGGCAGTCTTTCCTTTAGTTTTAGGCAGATGTCCCCGACTAATGTCTTGGAGGATTACTGGATAAAGTTCAGGTTTTCAAGGAGGGCAAGGATTCCTTTTAAGGTAAAGCTGGGTCCCGATAGAGGGTAAAGAGTGTTTTGGCAGTCTTTCCTTTAGTTTTAGGCAGATGTCCCGAGTAATGTCTTGGAGGATTACTGGATAAAGTTCAGGTTTTCCAAGGAGGGCAAGGATTCCTTTTAAGGTAAAGCTGGGTCCCGATAGAGGGTAAAGAGTGTTTTGGCAGTCTTTCCTTTAGTTTTAGGCAGATGTCCCCGACTAATGTCTTGGAGAAGATTACTGGATAAAGTTCAGGTTTTCCAAGGAGGGCAAGGATTCCTTTTAAGGTAAAGCTGGGTCCCGATAGAGGGTAAAGAGTGTTTTGGCAGTCTTTCCTTTAGTTTTAGGCAGATGTCCCCGACTAATGTCTTGGAGGGGATTACTGGATAAAGTTCAGGTTTTCCAAGGAGGGCAAGGATTCCTTTTAAGGTAAAGCTGGGTCCCGATAGTGGGTAAAGAGTGTCCTAGTAATCCTACCCGCACAAACAGGGAACGCACAGCAGCCAAGCCAGTGGTTAGAACTATGAATCTTCTGAACAGGATTCTTTTTCTTCTGACTCTTCTAATGAACAGGAATTGTGTCTATACCTACTTATGAGGACTCTGATGCAGAAGATTCCATTCCTTCTGCTTCTCCCCCTGAGGATTTTTCTTTTGGGGAAACTTTACATACCTTAAGGGAACATTTCCACTGGGAAAGTCAGGATTTTTCTGAATCTAAAAAGAGACTTTGGGATTTTCTTCTTCTTCCTCGGCATAGGCCTTTGGCTATACCTCTTGTTCTAGACATTGTTAATGTTTTTTCAGAATCTAGTATGACTCCTGATTCTCTGCCTCCGGCTCCTTGTAAGCCAGACAGATACTACAGGGTTCCTGACTCCCACAAATTCCTTTTCAAAAATCCTGTTGCAGATCCTGAAACCATTTCTCAAGGTCCCAAGGGTATTAAGGCTTCTACTGCTAAAAATTCTACCCCTTCTGATAGAGATTCCAGGGCGCTGGATAGATGTGGTAAGAAGGTTTACACTTCTGCAACCTTGGCAATCAGGGCTTTAAACTGTCAATTTCATATGCTAAAATATCAGCAGCATATCATGGGACTGCTTAAACAGAAACTTGTTGATTTCTGACCGTGTGGAAAATAAAGGTTTACAGGATCTATTGCATTCAGCTGAACAAGTTGGAAAACATACTTTGCAATGTGGTTTTGTTTCTTTGGAGGCCTCTTGCAGGGCTGCTGTAACTGGGTCTGTGCTAAGAAGGCATGCTTGGCTGAAGGAGCAAACTCTGCCTGATCATGTTAAAGCAAAATTGTTGGATGCTCCTTTACAAACAGGACCACCGTCTCTTTGGTAATAAGGCTGAAGAAGTTCTAAAAAAGATGGAAGATAAAGCTAAATCTATGCAAACTGAAAGATTTCTTACAAGTGCAACCTCCAAGATTTAGTAGGCACCTGCCTACTAAGAACTGGTCCTTTCCAGTTCCTTCGAGAGCCACTCAAGTCAAACCCAGACATTCCAAAGACACCAGGTTTCAGTCCCAAGGGACTTTCAGAACACAACAATGGGGTGCCTCCTCTTCCAAATCTGGAAACAACAAGACCCCTCCCTAAGGTAAGCAGTCTCAATGACTTCCATTTACACTTTCCAAGCACTTACCTTTTAGCCACCCCTTTGGCGGGAAAACTGTCTCTTCATGCAAAAAACTGGCATCTTATAACCCAGGACAAATGGGTGTTAAATATTGTATGCCAGGGATACAGATTTAATTTCCACACGTTGCCAAATCCAAACGGATGGCCAGACCTGCCCCCAAATCAGTGGGCAGAGGCCCAGAAACAAATACTTTTCCCTCATGGGCATGGGGGCTGTTCAACTAGTACCAGAAGAGGAAAAGGGACAAAGTTTCTATTCAAGACTTTTCCTGGTACCCAGAAAAGACATATATCATGGCATCCAATTCTGGACTTTACTCTAAACACCTTTCTGGACATCTCAGAATTCAAGATGCTGACTTCACCAGTTGCTTCCTATGCTTGGCAAAGATGCCTGGGTGGCAACTCTAGATTTAAAAGAGGCTTACCTGCATATCCCAATCAGGGAATCTTGTAGAAGATACCTCTGCTTCAAAGCAGGCTACTTGCATTACCAGTTGTCTGCACTGCCCTTTGACTTATCTACTGCGCCCTGGGTCTTTACAAAGTGCCTGGCTGCAGTAATTGCATTTTGTAGGCAAAGAAATATTCAGATATATCCATACCTGGACAATTGTCTAATTCGGGCAGAAAACAAGGACATTCTTCTAAAACATCTGGCATTTGTAAAAAGGGTTCTAACTTGTCTAGGGTACACTATAAACGAAAAGAAATCACAACTGGTACCCTCTCAAAAAATTACATTCCTGGGTGCAAGCTTGAATGCAACTCCCCAGATGGCTTTCCTTACGCCAGAGAAGCAAATTCATTTGGTGACTTCAAACAGGTGGCCACAAAAACCCTGCTTTCTGCAAGGCAAATACTGCAAACCTTGGGGTTCGTGGCCTCCTGCATTCTTCTAATTCCATATGAAAGTCTGCATATGAGGAAACCTCAGTAGTATTTAAAAAGTCTGTGGAGTCAGCATTGTCACAGCTTGGAAACGGTGATTCTTATCATTCCTTGCCTGCGCCTAGAGTTCCTATAGTGGGCAGAGGCCTGCCACCAGAACAAGGGACTGCCATTCGCACCACCCCCTGCCGCCCAAACCCTAACTACAGACGCATCAGACTATGCATGCGGTACTCATCTGGCAGGGAAGTGCATTCAGGGAAAATGGAGCCCAAATCAAATGCACCTTCACATAAATCAAACAAAATAGCTAGCTGTACAGAATGCACTGACAGCCTTCAAGGACTACATTCTTCCAAGACAATTACTGATAGACAGACAACACCACAGTTATGTGGTACATAAGCAGGGCGGTACACACTCCTTCCCCCTTTACAGACTAGCCATGGCATTGTGGAACACGGCCTTGAGCTATCAAGTACAACTACAAGCTCAATTTCTGCCAGGAAAGCTGAATACTCTGGCAGACGAACTAAGCAGAAATCTCCTGGATCCACACGAATGGAAACTGGAACCACGGATTTTCAACATGTTGACACGCAAATAGGGGAGCCCAGACATAGATCTTTTTGCCTCACCCCAGAACTGTCAGTTGGACAAATTTTGCACAAGAACTCATCACAAAAAAGCCTGGAAAGTGGATGCTCTGTCCTTCAGCTGGAAAAACCTGTCAGTCTATGCCTTTCCCCCCTCTGCTTCTGCTCTCCAAAGTTCTACTAAAAGTCAAACAGGACAAACCAAAAATTATTTTGTTTGCTCCAGACTGGCCTCGCCAACACTGTTATCCACTCCGCAGTGTGTCACACCTTCCACTGTGGCACCTGCCTCAGACACCTTACTTACTGTCTCAGCAGAAAACCAAACTCTGCACATTCAGCTCCAAACTTTGAATCTTGCAACGTGGCTAATCACCTAAATTCAGTCTTAGCATCCCTCAGCAAACCTGTGTTGGATGTCATTTTGGAGGCGAGAAGACCTAGTACTAGAAAATCTTATGCTGACAAATGGAAAAGATTCTGTGCCTGGAATCAATCTCAAGGGATAAGCACTGCAGTGCCCAACATTCCTCAGATTTTGCAATACTTAACTGAGATGCTTCACAAGGGCCTGTCCTTTTTTTCCATAAAAATCCATGCCGCAGCAATTTCAGCTCATTACAACACAGAACCTCCCCTCTTCTCTCATCCTCTGCTAAAGCAGCATCTCAGAGGGGCCAAAAACTTAAGACCACCCAGGAGAGCTCCAACCCCTGCCTGGGACCTTAATTTTGTATTGGAGAATCTCACTCTCCCTCCTTTCGAGCCAGCTGCTACTGCAGACTTAAAATTTCTCTCCTGTAAAACAGCTTTCGTTTTAGCAGTCACTTCAGCTAGAAGGATTTCCGAATTACAGGCTCTTATGGCACTGGAGCCTTTCATCATTTTTCATGCGGACAGGGTCTCTCTCAGGACCAACCCATCCTTCATGCTAAGGTGGTATCCAGTGTGGCTATTATTCAGACAGTTCATTTGCCAACCTTCTTTCCCAATCCACAGAACAAGGGGGAGCGGATTCTGCATTCATTGGATGTACACGGACAACCTAGATTTTACTTAAACAGGACTAAATCTCAAAGAAAATCTGAACAACTGCTGATAGCATTTGCTGCAGGGGCAGAGGGAAAGGCTATTTCAAATCAAACCATTTCCAAATGGATAAGCCATTGTATTCATTTCTGCTATAAGCACCATGGAAAAACTATCCCCCAGGGGATTAGATACAATTCCACCACGGCTGCATCTGCTTCAACAGCCTTTCTCAGAGGTGTTCCTACCAGGGACATTCTAGAAGCTGCTACCTGGAGCTCAGTTCATACTTTCACCAAACATTACCATTTACCACTTTTCTCTAAATCCAGAGCTGGCTTTGCCACTGCTGTCCTGCAGGGCCTTATAGCTGGTCCTAATGCTGTTATAATTCCCTCCACCCAACCATAGCTTTGGCAATCTACCCAAATGTAATGACTGCAGCAGTGAAACACGAAGAACATAGTACAGTTGTCTACACTTACCATAAATGTAGATGTTTGAGTGTATTCACTGTTGCAGTCCTGGTTACCCTCCCTCCAGCCCACTATTTTTCTCTGGCTATACCTCTGCTTTCTTTTATTATGCTTAAAAGCCCTTTTGGTGTATTTGCTTTTGGTTGGAGGTATATTTTTTGTGTTTTCAATTTTATTTGCTCCCCATTTGGAGGGCACCTTACATCTGGGGCAAGAAAAACTGATGTAATGGCGTCTGCTGCATGTTTTATACCCCTGACAACCTGAAGTCATGGAAGAAGGGACAGCAACCGATGCAGGACCCAAGACTTTGTTAATCAGGCCGACTGAGGGCAACCTGCCAGCAGATTACCCAAATGTAATGACTGCAACAGAGAATAAACTCGAACATCTACATTTATGGTAAGTGTACACAACTGTATTTTGCTTCCTGTGCTATGCAAGGATGCCTGGTTGGCAACACTCTAAAGGAAGCCTACCTGTACATCCCATTCAGGGAGTCTTGCAGAAGATACCTGCGCTTCAAAGCAGGCTACATGCACTGCTGTTTGGCTTATCTACTGCGCCCAGGGTATTCACAAAGTGCCTAGCTCCAGTCATTGCATTTTGCAGGCAAAGAAATGTTCAAATGTACTGATACCTGGACGATTGTCTAATTCAGGCAGAAAGCCAGGACATACTTGTAAATCATCTGGCATTTGTACAAAAGGGGCTAACTTGTCTGGGGTACACCATAAATGAAAATAAATTGCATCTTGTACCCCGTCAGCAAATTATATTCTTAGGAGCAAGCTTGAACACAACTTCCCAGATGGCTTTCCTCACGCCAGAGAAACAAATTCCTTTAACAACTTAATTCAGACTAATGGCCACAAAAACCCTGCTATTTGCAAGGTAAGTACTGCAAGCCTTGGGGTTCATGGCCTCCTGCATTCTACTAATTCCATATGCAAGACTGCATATGAGGAAACTGCAGTGGTATCTAAAAAACCTATGTTGTCAACATTCTCAGGATCTAGAAGCAATGATTCCTATCATTCCTTGCCTACAGTTAGAACTCCTTTGGTGGGCGGAGGCCTGTCACTAAAACAAAGGACTACCATTCACTCTAACCCCTGCCGCCCAAACCCTAACAACAGATGCATCAGACTATGCATGGGGGCTCACCTGGCAGGGAAGTGCATTCAGGGCAAATGGAACCCAAGTCAAATGCACCTGCATATCAATCGAAAAGAAATGTTAGCTGTACAGAATGCTCTGACAGCCTTCAAGGACCACATTCTTCCAGGACAATTAATGGTAAAGACGGACAACACCAATTTTGTGTGATACATAAACAAGCAGAGTGGTACCCATTCATACCCCCTCTGCAGACTAGCCATGGCTCTGTGGAACACAGCCTTGAGCTACCAAGTGCATCTACAGGCTCAATTCCTGCCAGGAAAACTAAATACATTGGCAGATGAACTAAGCAGAAATCTCATGCACCCACATGAGTGGAAACTGGAACCAAAGACTTTCAACATGTTGATAAACAAATGGAGGAGCCCAGATATAGACCTGTTTGCCTCCCCCCCAGTCCAATTGGACAAATTCTGCACAAGGACTCCCCGCAAACAAGTGTGGAAAGTGGATGCTCTGTCCTTCACCTGGAAAAGTCTACCAGTTTATGCCTTTCCTCCTCTGCTTCTCCTCTCCAAAGTACTACTAAAGATCAAACAGGACAAACAGAGGACGATACTGATTGCACCAGACTGGCCACGCCAACACTGGTATCCCCTCTTGCGCAGTGTCTCACTGCTGGCTCCATGGCACCTGCCTCAGACCCCTACCCTGCTGTCACAGCAGGATACCCAGATTCTGCACCCTCGGCTCCAAACCCTGAACCTGGCAGCCTAGCTAATTACCTAACCTCTCCTTTACCATCCCTCAGTAAACAAGTGTTGGATGTCATTTTGGAGGCAAGGAGGCCTAGTACTAGAAAATCTTTTTGCTGAAAAATGGAAGAGATTCTGTGCCTGGAACCAAACTCAAGGGATGGGCACAACAGCACCCAATTTACCTCAGATTCTTCAATATTGAACTGAGATGCTTCTTTTTCCTCCATCACAATTCATGCCTCAGCCATTTCAGCTTATTACAACACAAAGTACAGTTGTGTACCTACCATAAATGTAGATGTTAGAGTGTATTCACTGTTGCAGTCATTACACTTGGGTTATCCTGCTGGCAGGCGACCCACAGTCGGCCCGAGTTCCAAAGTCTTGGTCCAGCGTCTGTTGCTGTCACCTCTTCCCTGACGTCAGTGCGCTAGGGGTATAAAAGTTGCAACCAACGCCATTTTCTTCAGTTTTTTCTTGCCGCAGATGTCAGGTGCCCCCAGATAAGAAGGCTGAAAAGATATAAATATGCCAAACAACCATGCATATATTACTATAAACATTTCCTTCATCTACAAGCAAATACACCACATAGGTTGTATAGAGTTGAGAAGTACAGAATAGTCCCAGCAAAGAGGGGGATGGTGGGTGGGTAACCTGGACTGCAACAGTGAATACACTCGAACATCTACATTTATGGTAGGTACACAACTGTACTATGTTCATCATGTTTCACTGTTGCAGTCATTACACTTGGGTAGAATCCCAAAGCTGAGGTTGGGTGGCTGGGTCTAGATTGGATTAGGCGAGGCTAACAAGCCCTGCAGAACTGCGGTGGCAAAGCCTGCTCTGGATTTGGAGTAGAGAGGTAGATGTTCATCGTGTTACATTGCTGCAGTCATTACAGTTGGGTTATCCTGCCGTCAGGCGGTTCCCCAGTCGGCCTGAGTTCCAAAGTCTTGGTCCGGCGTTTGTTGCTGTCGCCTCCTCCCTGACGTCAGTGCGACAGGGGTATATAAGATGCAGCCGACACCATTTTTTTCAGTCTTTCTTGCCCGAAGCAGAAGCAGTTCGCAAGTGCCAGTTGGCCGACTCCTGAGATTTTCATTCCGAATCCAGAACCGAAGTCTTCTAAAAAAGCTAAGTACCCCGTTGGGGAAACTTTTTCTTACCTCAGACTGATGTCAGTAAAAGTTAATAACTGTATTTCTTGTGGGAAGCAAATACCTCATAAGGATTTCCACTCCTACTGTATTCCATGTCTAGGCCCTGACCACGACGTCAGTGGTTGTCGGTTTTGTGCTAGGTTTAACAAGCGCACTATTAAACGTCTGTTTGATTTTGCCCAACATTATTTTGGCAGAAAATTCAATTACACCATGCCGTCGGAACTTCTGATGACCGCCATGCATAAAAAGCACAAGGACAGGCATCCGAGGCCCAAAACTGAAGACAAGGCCTCTTCTATGCCGGTTCTCTGTTTTTCAGCGAGGTGCCTACGCAGCCCCTGACTACCACTTGCACAGAACCACAGACCACCTCCGACTCCCATGTGGAGCTGGCTGGGCCTTCGGACGCAGTAGGTTTTCAGCTTTCCGGTCCAAACCCTACAGAGGGAACCAAAGTAGCTGAGCAATCCACAGCTACAGAGGGTGTTTTCAGACCTACCCAGTTAACCATTAAACCCTCTGCTAAGTATAAGTCCCCCTTAAAAGCAAAGAAACAGACACAACTCTCTCCAGGACAGGCTTCCATACCTAAGAAACAAATGTTAAAAATGGCCGAGGACCTAATCACCCTGATCAGGAGGTCCCATCCCCCTCCTGATAAAAGGCCCCGACAGGATGCAGACTTTGAATCTTCCGACCAGGTGTCCATTTCCTCAGACTCTTCCTCGAACCTAGGATATTCTGTACCCTCTTATGAGGATTCTGATGCTGAGGAATCAATTCCATCAGCCTCTCTGCCTGAGGATTACTCCTTTGGGGAAACCTTACATACCATGAGGGAACATTTCCATTGGGAAGGCCAGGATTACTCAGAATCCAAGAAAAGGCTCAGAGACTTCCTTTTATTGCCTCAACACAGACCCCTTGCTATCCCGCCAGTTTTAGATATTGTGGATGATGTGTACACTGAATCCAGTTTAAACCCTGTCTCCTTACCCCCAGCCTCAGTTAAACCTGATAGATATTACAGAGTCCCTGACTCTCACAAATTTCTATACAAAAGCCCTGTTGCTGACCCTGAAACTATTTCTCAGGGACCGAAAGGGATTAAGGCCTCATCAGCAAAAAACCCAGTTCCCTCTGACAGAGATTCCAGAGCATTAGACAGATGGGGAAAGAAGGTATATACGTCTACAACTTTAGCAATGAGAGCCTTGAATTGCCAGTTTCACATGCTAAAATATCAGCAATTTTTGATGTCTCAGTTGAAACAAAAGATGCTTCCAGATTCAGATCCTCCTAATTTTAAAGAAATGCAGGATTTATTGCATGCAGCTGAACAAGTGGGAAAACATACTTTGCAATGTGGGTTTGATTCCTTAGAGGCCTCCTGTAGAGCAGCAGTTACAGGCTCTGTCATTAGAAGGCATGCTTGGTTAAAAGAACATACGTTACCAGATCATGTTAAGGTTAAATTACTGGATGCACCTTTGCAGTGGGATGTGCTGTTTGGAGTTAAGGCAGAGGTGGTATTAAAGAAGATGGAGGATAAGGCAAAATCTATGCAAACGGTGAAAGATTTCTTACAGGTTCTGCCTCCTTGTTTTAGCAGAAATTGGCCAGCAAAGAATTGATCCTTTCCAGTCACAGATAGACCTCAAAGGGGCAGATACAGACGTCCAAGAGGTAGAGGTCAGGCACAAGGCCCTTACAGGCCTTGACAGTGGGGTACACCAGGCCAGAAAGAAGGGGAAGACAGGCCTCAACCTTATAAAAAGCAGCCTCAATGACTTTCCACTGCAGCTGCCAAACAGCTCTCTCTTGGCAGCCCCCTTAGGAGGAAAACTGGCACTTTTCTATCACAACTGGCATTGCATCACCAAAGACAAATGGGTTCTCAACATTGTATCTCAGGGTTACAGTTTCCACTTTCACACTCTGCCAAGGTTAAAAGGAATGCCAAATCTGCCACCAAATCAATGGGCAGAGGCTCAAATTCAAATTACAGCACTCGTGGACATGAGAGCTATTCAAAAGGTACCACCACAGGGACAAGGATGTTACTCAAGACTCTTTCTGGTTCCCAGAAAGGATAAAGCCTGGAGACCCATTCTGGACCTTTCTTCACTAAACACTTACCTGGATGTTCCGAAATTCAAGATGTTGACACTTCCCATGCTGGGCAAGAAAGCCTGGCTCGTGACGGTGGACCTCAAAGAGGCATACCTGCATGTCCCTATCAGACAAAACTGCAGAATATACCTCAGATTTCTAGCTGGTGCATTGCACTATCAATTCTCTGCAGTGCCCTTTGGCTTATCTACTGCACCCAGGGCCTTCACAAAGTGCCTGGCACCAGTAATTGCATTTTGCAAGCAAAAAGGAATTCAAATTTATCCATACCTGGACGACTGCCTGATTCAAGCAGAGAGCAAGGACATTCTACTAAGGCATCTGGCGTACGTAAAAAAAGTTAAGTTGCCTGGGGTACACAGTAAACGAAAAGAAATCAAAACTAGTGCCCTCACAACAGATAATATTCCTGGGTGCCAGCTTGAACACAAAGGCCCAGATGGCTTATCTCACGCCAGACAAGCAAGGACAACTGATTCAATTTTTTCATTTAATGGCGACAAAGACCCAACTCCCTGCAAGAAAAATTCTGCAGGCCTTGGGCTACATGGCATCTTGCATACTAGTAATTCCATATGCCAGACTGCATATGAGGAAACTACAATTGTACCTAAAAAGTGTATGGTCTCAACACTGTCAAAGTTTGGAAACAATTATACCGCTAATTCCTTGCCTACAACGGGAGTTTCGATGGAGGGCACAAGCTTGTCACCTCAACAAGGGACAGCCTTTCACACAACCCACAGCTAGGCAAACACTGACAACAGATGCATCGGATTACGCCTGGGGAGCACACATGGCAGGAAAATGTATCCAGGGCGAGTGGCCCACAGAGCAAAGAAGTCTCCACATCAATCAAAAAGAGATGCTATCTGTACAAAATGCTATTATAGCTTTCAAGGACCTACTGCTTCCAGGACAATTACTTCTAAAGACAGACAACACCACAGTTATGTGGTACAGAAACAAGCAAGGGGGCACACACTCCTACCCCCTCTGCAGACAAGCCATGACCTTGTGGAATACAGCTCTAAACTACCAAGTTCATCTGCAAGCACAATTCCTGCCAGGAGAGAAAAACACACTGGCAGATGACCTAAGCAGAAACATCATGGACCCCCACGAATGGGAATTGAACCCACAAATATTCAGAATGATAACACAAAAATGGTGGAGCCCGGACATATATCTGTTTGCTTCCCCAATGAACTGTCAATTACAGAAATTCTGCACAAGGAGCTACCATCCACAAGCATGGAAAGTGGATGCCCTCTCATTCAGCTGGAAAAAGCTACAAGTATACGCTTTCCCTCCTTTACCTCTCCTTCCAAAGGTACTCATAAAAGCCAGGCAGGAAGAGCCAAAGATGATCCTGGACTGGCCACGCCAGCACTGGTACCCAATCTTAAAGAACTTAGCAGAAGAACCACCCTGGATTTTGCCTCAAATCCCACAGTTGCTGACAGCACAACAATCAGATACTTCACAGCCAGCTAAAGATCTTAAATCTAGCTGCATGGAAAATTTCTTAGTCAAGCAAGCAATGCCTCTCTCCAAAGCTGTTATGAATGTCATTCTGGAGGCCAGAAGGCCTAGCACCAGGAAAGCATACTCGGATAAATGGAAGAAATTCTGTGCCTGGAACCAAGCGCACAGCCTTGACTCTCTGGTCCCAAACATTCCTCAGATACTTCAATACTTAACTGAGATGCTGGACAACGGCCTCTTCTTTTTCATCCATCAAGATCCACGCCTCAGCTATTTCTGCTCATTACAACACGGATCCACCAATTTTTTATAATCCTTTGCTCAAACAGTACCTCAGAGGGGTTAAAACATAAGATCGCCCCGTAAAGCACCTACACCAACTTGTGACCTCAACTTTGTTTTGGAAAAATTAACTTTACCTCCTTTTGAGCCAGTTAACACAGCAGAATTAAAATACATCTCTTGGAAAACTGCTCTGCTACTGGCAATAACATCAGCACAAAGAATTTCAGAATTACAGGCACTAATGGCAGTGGAACCTCATATTCCACCAGGACAGGGTGTCTTTAAGAACTAGCCCTACGTTTATGCCAAAGGTGGTATCAAGTGTTGCCAACTTTTTATCCAAAGCCACAGAACAAAGGGGAGAGAATACTACATTATTTGGACATTCACAGACAGTTATGCTTCTACTTGGACAAAACCAAAGCTTTCAGAAAATCTGAGCAATTATTGGTGGCATGCGCTGCAGGAGCACAGGGAAAAGCCATTTCAAAGCAGACTATTTCAAAATGGATAGGACACTATACGTTTCTGCTATACCCACCATGGGAAACCTGTACCTAGCAGCATTAGATCTCACTCCACCAGGGCAACAGCCACTTCAACTGCCTATCTCAGAGGAGTACCTACCAAGGATAATTTGGAAGCAGCAACATGGAGTTCTGTGCATACCTTCACCAAACATTACCATTTGCCTTTATACTCCAAATCCAGAGCTGGCTTTGCTACTGCTGTACTGCAGGGCCTTATAGCCACCCCTAATGCCTTATAGAGCCAGCCTCCCTACCTCAGCTTTGGGATTCCACCCAAGTGTAATGACTGCAGCAGTGTAACATGATGAACATAGTACAGTTTTGTACCTACCATAAATGTAGATGTTAGAGTGTAAACACTGCTGCAGTCCAGGTTACCCTCCCTTCTTCCCCTCTTACTTTCTGGTACTTACCTAGGTCATCTACCCTTTATTACCTATGGGGAGTATTTGCTGGTAAATAAAAATGGTGGTTTGCTTTTCCTTTGTATATTTTACTAGCAATTTGAATTGACTACCTATTTGGGGGCATCTGACATCTGGGCCAAGAAAAACTGAAGAAAATAGCATCGGCTGCATCTTGTATACCCCTGTCGCACTGACGTCAGGGAGGAGGCGACAGCAACCAACGCCGGACCAAGACTTTGGAACTCAGGCCGACTGGGGAACCGCCTGACAGCAGGATAACCCAAGTATAATGACTGCAGTAGTGTTTACACTTGAACATCTACATCTATGGTAGGTACAAAACTGTACTGTGGTAGTCCTTGGTAAAAGTGTGCACTGAGCTCCAGGTTGCAGCTTCTAATATGCCTTTGGTTGGTACCCCTCTGAGGAAGGCTGCTGAAGTGGCTGCTGCTCTGGTAGAATGAGGCCTAATGCCCTTAGGCACAGATTTGCCATGTTGTGCATAACAGAAGCGGATGCAGTGTCCTGTCCATTTGGAGATTGTCTGCTTTGTAATAGGCTTTCCTTGTGATCCTGCAGCATATGCTACAAACAGTTGCTCGGTTTTTCTGAAAGCTTTTGTTTTGTCCAAGTAAAATCGTAGCTGCCTATGTATATCCAAAGCGTGCAGAAGTCTTTCCCCTTTATTCTGGGGATTTGGGTAGAAAGTAGGCAAATGAATGGTTTGGTTTAAGGCACATTGGAGACCACTTTTGGCATGAATGTTGGGTTTGTTCTAAGAGAAACCCTGTCTTGATGAAAAATGAAGAAAGGTTCCACAGCCATCAATGCCTGTAACTCTGAAACTCTTCTTGCTGAAGTTATTGCTAGGAGCAGAGCAGTTTTCCATGACGAGAATTTAAGGTCAGCTGTGCTGGCTGGTTCAAATGGAGGCAGTGTTAGTTTTTCTAAAACAAAATTGAGGTCCCAAGTAGGTACTGGTGCTCTCCTAGGGGGTCTTTATATTCTTTGCCCCTCTGAGGTACTGTTTTAGTAGAGGATGTGAAAAAATAGGAGGATCCGCATTGTAATGAGCTGAAATGGCAGAGGCATGGATTTTAATAGATGAAAAAGATAGGCCTTTATCCAACATCTCAAGTCAAGTATTGCAAAATCTGAGGTATATTAGGGACCAGTGGGTCGAGCCCTTGTGCCTGGTTCCAAGCACAGAAGAATCTCTTCCATTTTTCTGCGTAAGATTTCCTAGTGCTGGGCCTCCTGGCTTCCAAAATTACATCCATAACAGCTTTAGAGAGAGGTGCAGTCTGAGTGGCTACATTATCTGCCATGCTGCCAGGTTTAAGGTTCTGAGTTGACTGTGCAGAATCTGATTGTTTTGCTGTGTCAGAAGATGGAGGGATTTGAGGTAGAGGCCAAGGTGGGCCTTGGAACAAAGTCTTTAGGATTGGGTACCAGTGCTGGCGTGGCCAGTCTGGTGCAATCAACATCATTTTTGGCCTTTCTTTTCTGACTTTTAGAAGCACCTTGGTGAGAAGAGGCATCGGAGGGAAGGCATAGACTGTCAGCGGAATGATAGAGTATCCACTTTCCATGCTTGAGAGTGATAAGTCCTTGTGCAAAATTTGTGCAAAATTTCTGTATTTGGCAATTGTGAGGGGAGGCAAAAAGATCTATGTCTGGGTGTCCCCATTCCCTTGTTATGTTGAACACCTGTGGATTTAGCTTCCATTCATGAGGATCCATGAGATTTCTGCTTAGTTCGTCTGCCAGTGTATTTTTTGTTCCTGGCAGGAATTGTGCTTGCAGATGTACATGGTAGGTCAGTGCTGTGTTCCACAAAGTCATGACTTGTCTGCATAGGGGGTAGGAATGCGTGCCCCCTTGCTTGTTTATGTACCACATAACTGTGGTATTGTCCGTCTTTATTAATAGTTGTCCTGGATGTATTAGGTCCTTGAAGGCTGTGTCAGGGCATTCTGTACAGCTAGCACCTCTTTTTGATTGATGTGAAGATGCATTTGTTCCTTGGGCCACGTGCCCCGAATGCATTTTCCTGCCATATGTGCTCCCCAGGCATAATCCGAAGCATCCGTTGTTATTGTCTGCCTGGCTGTAGGTAAGGTGAAAGCCTGTCCCTTGTTGAGGTGACAGGCCTGGGACCACCATCGAAACTCCTGTTGTAGGCAGGGGATCAAGGTTATGATTGTCTCTAGGCTGTGACAATGCTGAGTCCAAACACTTTTTAGATACCATTGTAGTTTCCTCATATGCAGTTTTGCATATGGAATTAGTAGAATGCAGGATGCCATGAAACCCAGGACCTGAAGAATTTTTCTTGCAGGGAGCTGGGTCTTTGTAGCCATCATTTGAAAGTAATGAGGCAGTTGCCTTTATTTGTCTGGCGTGAGATAAGCCATCTGGGCAGTTGTATTTAAGCTTGCACCTAGGAATATTATCTCTTGAGAGGGCACTAGTTTTGATTTCTTTTCGTTTACTGTGTACACTAGGCAAATTAGTAATCTTTTTACAAACACCAGGTGCTTTAGAAGAATGTCCTTGCTCTCTGCTTGAGTAAGGCAGTCGTCCAAGTAGGGATATATTTGAATTCCTTTTTGTCTCAAAATGCAATTATTGGTGCCAGGCATTTTGTGAAGACCCTGGGCGCAGTAGATAAGCCAAAGGGCAGTGCAGAGAATTGGTAATGCATTGAGCCTGCTATAAATCTGAGGTATCTTCTGCACAATTGTCTGATTGGGACGTGCAGGTATGCCTCCTTGAGAGCCAAAGTAACTAGCCAAGCCGCCTTGCCCAGCATGGGAAGAAGTTGTTGTAGTGTTAACATTTTGAATTTTGGAACATCCAGGAAGGTATTTAGGATTGACAGGTCCAGTATTGGTCTCCAGGCTTTGTCTTTTCTGGGTACTAAGAAAAGTCTTGAGTAAAATCCTTGTCCCTGTTCTTCTTGTGGAACTTTTTGAATAGCTCCCATATCCATAAGGGCAGAAATCTGTTTTTGTGCCTCTGCCCATTGGTTTTGTGGCAGGTTTGGCATACCTTTTAGTTTTGGAAGCGTGTGGAAGTGGAACCTGTACCCCTGAGAAATTATATTCAGCACCCATTGGTCTTGGGTGATCATGTGCCAGTTTTTTGAGAAAAGTGCTAGCTTTCCCCCTAGGGGTGCTGTCCACTGGTAAGAGCTTGGCATTTGCAGAGGGAAGTCATTGTGACGGTTTCCTATAAGGTTGTGACTTGTCTTCTCCTCCTTTGGAGGCTGAAGCACCCCATTGTTTAGGTCTGTAGGAGCCTTGGGGCTGAGATCTGCCTCTTGGGCATCTGTATCTGCCTCTTTGTGGCCTTTCTGACACTGGAAAGGACCAATTGTTTGAAGGCCAGTTTCTGCTAAATCTAAGTGGTTGAACCTGTAAGAAATCTTTCACCATCTGCATTGACTTTGCTTTATCCTCCATTTTCTTTAACACCTCTTCTGCCTTAACACCAAACAAAGTGTCATGCTGTAGTGGAGCATCTAATAATTTTACTTTAACATGGTCAGGTAAACTTTGTTCTTTCAACCAAGCATGTCTTCGAATAACTGAGCCTGTAACTGCAGCTCTACAAGAAGCCTCTAATGAATCAAAACCACATTGCAGAGCATGCTTTCCCACTTGTTCAACTGCATGCAATAAATCCTGCATTTCTTTACTGTCAGGACTTTCTATATTTGTAACCATTTTCTGCTTTAACAATGACATGAGATACTGTTGATATTTAAGCATGTGAAACTACAGTTTAAAGCTCTTACAGCTAAAGTAACAGAAGTGTAAACTTTTTTCCCCCCTCTGTCCAGAGCTCTGGAATCCCTATCTGAGGGGACAGGATTTTTGTCAGTGGAAGCTTTAACCCCTTAAGGACCCTGAGAAATTGTTTCTGGGTCTGCAGCGGGATTTTTGTAAAGAAATTTATGAGTCAGGGACCCTGTAGTACCTGTCTGGCTTTACTGGTGCAGGGGGTAAAGAATCTGGAGACAGACTGGATTCAGAAAAAACATCATCTACAATATCAAGCACGGGGGATAGCCAGGGGCCTGTGCTGAGGCAATAAAAGGAAATCTCTGAGCCTTTTCTTGGATTCTGAGTAATCCTGGCTCTCCCAATGGAAATGCTCCCTCATGGTGTGCAGGGTTTCCCCAAAAGAATAATCCTCAGGCGGTGGGGCTGAAGGAATGGACTCTCCAGCATCAGAGTCCTCATAGGGAGCGAGAGAAAAGCCCTGATCAGAGTAAGAATCAGAGGAAATGGAAACCTGATCAGAGGAATCATAATCGGTGTCTTGCCTAGGCCTTTTGTCAGGAGGGGGATGGGAGCCCCTGATTAAAGTAATAAGGTCTTCGGCCATTTTAAGCATCTGTTTCTTTGGTGTGGATGACTGTTCTGGATAATGCTGCACTTGTTTCCTTGTCTTTAATGGTGTCTTTGACTTTGCCTTTGCTGTTGTAGTAGCCTTAATTGTAAGCTGTGAAGGTCTGATGACACCCTCAGAAGCCGGTGCCTGCTCAGCGGCTCCAGACCCATCTGAGGGTATAGTTTCCGTAGGCCCAATACCTTGAGTTTCCACAGGCCTCCGTGTCTCCACGTGGCTGTTTGTTACGGCCTGTGGCTCTGAGGTAGCGGGTGTCAGGGGCTGCGAAAGCGCCTCACTGAGAACCGGCAACTGGCCTAGAAGAGGCTTCGACGTCGGTTTTGGACCTCGGATGCCTGTCTTTATCTTTGTCTCTGCGTTTTTTAAACATTCCAGTCGTCGGTTGTTCTGACGGCATTATATAATTAAATCTTCGTCCAAAATAATGTAAAGCAAAATCAAACCGACGTTTAATAGTGCGTTTATTGAATCTAGCACAAAACCGACAACTAGTAACGTCGTAATCAGGGCCAAGGCAAGGAATGTAGTAAGAGTGAAAGTCCTTATGAGGTATTAGCTTCCCACAAGAAATACAATTAACTTTTACTGACATCGGTCTGGAGCAAGAAAAAGTTTCCCCAACGGGGTACTTAGCTTTATTGAAGACTTCGGTTCTGAAATTCAATTTTGAAAATCTCAGGAGTCAGCCGACCGGCACTTGCGAACTGCTTTTGCTTCGGGCACCGCGGCAAGAAAGACTGAAGAAAATGGCGTCGGTTGCAACTTTTATACCCTGGCGCACTGACGTCAGGGAAGAGACGACAGCAATCAATGCCGGACCAAGACTTTGGAACTCGGGCCGACTGCGGGTCGCCTGCCAGCAGGATAACCCAAGTGTAATGACTGCAACAGTGAAACCCGATGAATATCCACCCCTCTTCTCTCATCCACTGCTCAAGCAGTTCCTCAGAGGGGCCAAAAACTTAAGACCACCCAGGAGAGCCCCAACTCCATCCTGGGACCTTAACTTTGTATTGGAAAAACTCATTCTTCCTCCTTTTGAGCCAGCTGCAAGTGTAGAGCTAAAATTCTTTTCTTGGAAAACAGCCTTCCTTTTAGCAATCACTTCAGCAAGAAGGGTATCTGAATTACAGGCCCTTATGGTAGTGGAGCCTTTCATCATCTTTCATGTGGACAGGGTGTCCCTCAGGACCAATCCCTCCTTCATGCCCAAGGTAGTATCCAGTGTGGCTCTTAATCAGTCCATTCATTTGCCAACTTTCTTTTCTAATCAGAAGAACAAAGGAGAACGGATACTGCACTCCTTAGATGTGCACAGACAACTTAGATTTTACTTGGACAGGACTAAACCTCAAAGGAAATCTGAACAACTGCTGGTGGCATTTGCTGCAGGGGCAGAGGGGAAGGCTATTTCAAAACAAACCATTTCTAAATGGATAGGCCATTGCATTCATTTCTGCTATAAGCACCATGGAAAACCTATCCCACAGGGGATTAGACCACATTCAACCAGGACTGCATCTACCTCTTCAGCCTTTCTCAGAGGTGTCCCTACTAGGGACATCCTAGAAGCTACTACCTGGAGTTCTGTACATAGTTTCACCAAGCATTACCATTTGCTAATTTTCTCCAAATCCAGAGCTGGCTTTGCCACTGCAGTCTTGCAGGGCCTTATAGCTGGCCCTAATGCTATCTAAATTCCTTCTCCCATCCTTAGCTTTGGGAATCTACCCAAATATGATGACTGCAACAGTGAAACCTGAAGAACATAGTACAGTTGTGTACTCTTAGCATAAAAGTAGATGTTCGAGTGTATTCACTGTTGCAGTCCTGGTTACTCTCCCTCCAGCCCCCTGACTTCTTTTGGCTATACCTATATTCTCTTTTACCATGCTTAAAAGCTTTTTGGTGTATTTGCTTTTTTGTTGGAGGTATAACCTTGTGTATATATATATATATATATATATATATATATATATATATATATATATATATATATATATATATATATATATATATATATATATATATATATATATATATATATATATATTATATATATATATATATATTTTTTTTTTTTTTTTTTTTTTTTTTAATTGCTTCCAATTAGGGGGGCGCCTGACATCTGGGGCAAGAAAAACTGATGTAATGGTGTCGGCTGCATGCTTTATACTCCTGACTACCTGACGTCATGGAAGATGAGACAGCAACCGACGCAGGACCCAAGACTTTGATAATCAGGCCGACTGAGGGCTACTGCAAGCTGATAACCCAAATGTGATGACTGCAACAGTGAATACACACTAATATCTACATTTATGGTAAGTGTATACAACTGTACTCTGAGGTCTGTGCATGCCGACGTCCCATTTATACTGGAAGGTTTATAGCCCTGTGTGTGACATCCCACGCACTTACAGCAGCCAGGCTTAAACTTTTGTATAGGTGACGTCAGGTCACCTGAGGTCTGGAAATCCCACAATATGAATACTGCAACATGGAAGAGAAGGACATCTATGGTTATGGTAAGATTTTACACAAGTATTCTTTTCACCTTTGTGGTTCCTTGGGTATTACAGTAATTCTGGGGAAATCCAGCCTGACTCCCACTCAGTCTAGACTTTCTGGGCAGCCCTTTGGACATGATCATAACTCTGTTCTCTCTTCTACAAGACAGAATTGCCTCCTTGAAAGCTGCAGTACGAAATCTAGTGAAGTCTGGTCATCCTCTGGCATGGCTGATCTTGAAAATGTTGGGATTCTTGATGTCATCCATTCTGATTGTGTATTTTGCTCGTTACCATATGAGAGTCCTACAGTGGTTACTCCAGTCTCAATGATCTCAGAAGTAAGATTCCCTGTCTCAACTCATCAAGATAACTCTCAGTCCTTCTGGACTCTTCTAAACTGTTGGCTTCTATCCTTTGATAGCTACAAGCAGACCTTTCCATGTTCCCTTTCCAGTTGTAACTGAACCCATGGACACATCCTTTCTCTGGTGGGGGGGTTGCATTGTAAAGGGAGTGTGGTCCAAGGATTTTTTGGTCAGACTACCTGAGGCTTGCCTTCACGTAAATGTCCTGGAGATGAGTAGTTCTCCTTTTGCTGCAGGAGATAGGGTCCACCTTTCTCTAGGAGTGATAAACATAAAGACGAACAACATGCCAGTAGTCTGGTACATAATAAGCAAGAGGTAATCAGATAATGTTCTTCGTGTTTCACTGTTGCAGTCATCACATTTGGGTTATCCCTGCCAGGGTAGCCCTCGGCCAGCCCGAATACCAGAGACTTAGTATTTCTGCGTCGGTTGCTGTCACTTGAGGACTGACGTCAGGTCGTCAGTAGTATAAAGTAAGTCAGCCGACGCCATTACATCAGTCTTTCTTGTCGTCGAGATCGAAGCAGAAACAGTTTGCACGAGTTGAAGTCTTCTAAAGCTAAGTATCCTGTTGGAGATCCTTTTTTCTTGTACTAACGGTTGTCAGAAAAAGTTAATTGTGTAGCCTGTGGAAAGCAAATACCACACTGAGACTTCCACTCTTACTGTGTCACTTGTTTAGGCCCAGACCACGACATCCCCCGTTGTCGCTTCTGTGCTTTGTTCAATGCCAGAACTATCCATTGGCAGGCCCTTATTGTAGCCAGATATTTTTATTTACAGTCCTTGAATTCTGATATGGCTTCTGTAAGCCATCCGACAGTCGATCTTCTGAAAAAAATGTAAAGATAGACCGCACAGGTCCAAACCTACCGACGCTTCCATTAAGCTAGTCATCAGTCCTCCGGTACTCATTGAGGTGCTTTCGTAGCCCCTGATGCTTGCTTCATTTGATTTGCAGACCGCTACCAAGACCCTTTCGAAGTCTGGTATGCTGCAATACTCTTCTTTGACTAATGATCCTGCGGTCGTCTCTACATTGGATGGGTCCAGAGCTGCTGCGCAGGCACCAGCTTCCGAGGAAGTCCTTCGCACTACCAAATCTCAACACAAACCGTCGTCTTCTTTCGCGACTGCCATTCTTTCAAAAACAACAGAGTTTCTTAGGCCCAGGATTGGAACCACACCCATGAAACTGACAACCCACTCTCAGGCGCCTGCTCCCTTGCCTCAGTCTCAAATGCTTAAAATGGCGCAAGACCTTATCATGCTGATCAGGGGAAGCCAAGCTACGCCCTCAAAAAGGAAGAGATCTGTCCTTTGTAGTTTTGTCTGAACAAGTCGGATGAGTCTGATGCATCTAACTATGAAGACATACAACCCCTCTCCACCTATGAGGATTCTGATGCAGAGGACTCCATTCCTTCAGTTTCTCCCCCAGAGGATTTTTCCCTTGGGAAACCCTGCATACTTTAAGGGAGCATTTCCAATGGGAGAGTTAGGACTACCCTCAGTCTAAAAAGAGACTCATGGAATTCCTAGATCTTCCGCAACACAGACCCATGGTCATCCCCCCAGTCCTGGATGTTGTGGAGGATCTTTTCCTTGAATCCAGCTTGACTCCAGACGCCCTACCTCCTACTCCCAGAAAACCAGACAGGTACTATAGAGTCATCACGAAATACAATAGCAGCTGACCCTGAGGTCATTTCTGAAAGGCCAAAAGGAATTAAAGCAACCTCTGACGAATCCCACCCCTCAGACAGGGAGTACAAAGCATTAAACTCTAATCAAGTATATATACACATAAACACTAATTAAATCAATTAATATAATGAATGCTAAAAGCACAATTATTCAATTAACAAGCATTCTCCAGTTAAAATCTTCATTAAGACCTTCAGGACACAATGTTTTAAACTTTAAAATAAAAACTGCTTCTTTTTGTTGCAATAAACATTTTACATTTATATTATTATATTTATAGTTAGGTATTTGTTCCAAAATTGTTGCACATAAATCATTAGGATTACTATTATGATATTTTAGAAAATGCATTGCTACAGGACTTTCTACTTTATTATTCACAATGTCCCTAATGTGTTCCAAGAGCCTTGTTTTAAATGCTCTTTTAGTTTCCCCAATATAGAACTTCTGACATGAGCAACGTAAAGCATAAATTACTCTTTCTGTATGACAATAAAAAGATTGTTTTACTTGAAAAGCCATATTATTAATGTGTTCAAAAAAAGGCACTATAAATTTACATGCTTTACATTTATTACATTTTACAGTACCTCTCCTAATAGGATTGTATTGTAATATTTCACTTGGAAAGTTGAACCTGCTTTTAACCAACATGTCCTTAATACTTCTACCCCTACAATATGAAAATTTTAAATCAGCATTTAGCCAGGTTTTAACATTACTTAATGAACATAAATAGTTCCAAAATTGAAAAACTATATTGACAAGTTCCCCAGAGAAACAACTATATTTGGTTACAAAATACATAACTACTATAGAGTCCCTGACTCACGCAAATATCTTTTTAATAATCCAGCTGACCCTGAGGTCATTTCTGAAAGGCCAAAAGGAATTAAAGCAACCTCTGCTAAGAATCCCACCCCCTCAGACAGGGATTCCAGAGCATTGAACAGATGGGTTAAAAAAGTATACACCTCAGCTGCTCTTGTTATCGAGGCACTAAATTGTCAGTTCCATATGCTGAAATTTCAGCAGCATACCTTGCAACTTCTTAAATAAAAAATGTCTTCCTTTCCTGCTTGGTCAGAATCTAAAGAATTACAAGACTTAATGCATTCTGCAAGTCAAGTAACTAAACACATTTTGCACTGTGGTTTTTGACACCGTAGAAGCTTCTTGCAGGGCAGCAGTCACTGGATCTGTCATTAGAAGGCATGCATGGCTTAAGGGACAACTCCTGCCAGACCATGTCAATTCTAAATTGTTGATTGCCCCCTTGCACAAAGACAACCTATTTGGCAGTAAGGCAGAAGAGGTCTTAAAAAACATGGAAGAAAAAGCAAAAGCAATGCAAACAGTTAAGGATTTCTTACAGGTCCATCCCCCTAGGTTCAGCAGGCATTGTCCCTCCAAGCACTGGTCCATTCCTGCTCTGAGTAAAGTGGCCCAGCCTAGGCCCTGTGGAAACAGACCCCCCCCCACCCCCTGACAGCAGCCCCAGGGGAATGCAGGGATCTAAGCAGTGGACTACTTCCATTTCAAAACCAGGGAGTTCTGAGCCACCTCCATATGGTAAGAACTCGCAGTGACTCACCTCCACTCCCCTTCTGCCCACCTTCACTTACCCCTTGGAGGAAAACTCTCCTTTCACTCAAGCACCTGAGCCGCCATTACCAAGGACCAGTGGGTTCTGAACATTGTGTCTCAGGGATACAAATTTTCCTTCCACACCCTTTCAACCCCAAAAGAGTTCCCTGGTCTACCACCAAATCAGTGGGCAGAGGCTCAAAAGCAAGTCCTTTCCATGCTCTCTATGAGGGCAGTAGACCACGTTCCTGCGAACAGATAGGCCAAGGCTTCTATTCCAGACTTTTTCTGGTGCCTAGAAAAGAGGGCATCTGGCACCCCATCCTCGATCTATCCATTCTAAACACCTTCCTGGTGATCCCAAAATTCAAAATGCTCACCCTCCAGCAGCTGCTACCCATGTTCTCCAAGGACACTTGACTAGCCACCCTAAATCTAAAAGAGGCCTACCTCCACATTCCTATCAGGGATTCATGCAGGAAATATCTCCGCTTCAGGGCAGGATTTCAACACTTTTAGTTCTCTGCACTTCCCTTTGGCTAATCTACTGCTCCTAGTTTTTCACAAAATGTCTGGCTCCAGCCATTGCCTTTTTGCAGACAAAGAAATATTCAAATTTACCCATACTTAGACGACTGCCTTCTTCAGGCAGATGGCCAGGAAAAGCTGCTCAAGCACCTGGTCTTTGTAAGACCCTACTAAACTCCTTAGGGTACACAATCAGTGAAAAGAAGTCCAAACAGGTTCCCACCCAAATGATAATCTTCCTGGGAGCAAGTCTGGACACAGCATCCCAGATGGCGTATCTTACACCAGAGAAAAAAAATTTCCTGACAGCCTACTTCTTTCAACTAGCTACCAGGCCCCAGGGCTCTGCAAGGAAGATCCTGCAAGCTCTGGGGTTCATGGCATCTTGCATACTACTCATTCCATATGGCAGACTGCATATGAGGAAACTTCAGTGGTACCTAAAGAGACTTTTGTGTCAACATTCTCAAGACATGGAAACTCTTCTACCTATAATTCCTTGCCTCAGAAAGGAATCTCTTTAGTGGTCCACAGCATGCTCCCACAGAAAGGGACTGCTCTTCTCCCCTCCCCCCGCCATCCAGACCCTCACCACAGACGTATCAGACTACGCCTGGGGTGCACACCTGGACGGCAGGTGCATACAGGGCCAATGGAGCCCACAGCAAATCCCTTTACACATCAATCAAAAAGAGATGATGGCTGTGCAGCACACCTTGATAGCTTTCAAACCCCTTCTTTCTCCTGGGGTTCTCCTGATCAAAACAGACACCACCACCATGATGTGGTACATCAACAAGTAGGGAGGGACTCACTCCTACCCTGTATGTAGGCTGGCCGTGACCCTTTGGCTCACAGCCTCTTCCATGCAACTACACCTGTTAGCACAATTCCTACCAGGCTCTCTCAACTCTCTGGCAGACCAATTAAGCAGAAACCTTCTGGACCCACACAAGTGGCAACTTAACAGAAGTACCTTCACCCTAATAACTCAGAAATGGGGAACCCTGAAGGGTCGACCTTTGCCTCCCACACCAACCGTCAGCTCAGCAAATTCTGCACCAGGGAGCATCATTGCACGGCTTGGAAAGTGGATGCCCTGTCCTTCCCCTTGGTCACTCTATTGGTCTATGCCATTCCTCCCCTATCTCTCATCCCCAGGGTACTGCTCAAAATAAGGGAGGAAAAACCAAGGATTATTCTTATAGCTCAAGACTGGCCCCGACAACACTGGTGCACCTTGCTGCGCAGCCTGTCCCTGCTGCCTCAATGGCATCTTCCTCCGATTCCAAACCTCATGACCCAGAGGGAAGGGGAATTCATGCATCCCCAATTGCAGGCACGCAATTTGGAGGCTTGGCTTATTCCTTAACCCCAAACCAATCCTGCCATCCTCCGTAAACAGCTTCTGGATGTCATCTTTGAGGCCAGATGTCCTAGCACCAGAAAGTCTTATGCAGATAAATGGAAAAAGTTCTGCACCTGGATCCATGCTAAGGGAGCCAATAATGCACAGCCTTCCATCTCTCTAATCCTGGATTTCTTAGCTGACCTACTACACAGTGGTCTCCCCTTCTCCTATATAAAAATTCATGCCTCTGCTATTTTTGCTCATTTTCCCCACTGAGCAGCCCCTTTTTTCACACCCTTTCATTAAACAGTTCCTCAGAGGAGCTAGCAACTTGAGCCCCCCCCCAGAAGGGCACCAACACAAGCTTGGGACCTTAACTTTGTCTTTGAAAAGCTCACCCTGCCCCCTTTCGAACCATCTTCTTCTGCAGAGTTAAAATTTCTCTCCTGGAAGACAGCATTCCTTCTGGCCATCACTTCAGCCAGAAGAGTCTCTGAGCTGCAAGCACTCATGGCTTTGGAACCCTTCTTCATCTTCCATGCAGACAGGGTGTCGCACATAACTAACCCATCCTTCATGCCTAAGATTGTGTCCAGTATGGCTCTCAACCAATCCATTCATTTGCCCACATACCAACAGGATTCTTCACTCTCTACATGTACACAGACAGCTCAGATTCTATCTGGTCAGGACTAAATACTTCAGAAAGTCTGATCAATTGCTGGTTAGCTTTGCTACAGGGGCAGAAGGCAAAGCCATCTCCAAGCAAACCATTTTCAAATGGATAGCACACTGCATCCATTTCTGCTACAAACAGCATGGAAAGCCTCCCCCCAAGGGGGTCAGGACACACTCCACCAGAGCAGCCTCCACCTCTGCAGCTTTCCTCAGAGGAGTCCCCACCAGGGACATCCTGGAGGCTGCTACCCGGACATCTGTTCACACTTTTACCAAGCATTACCACCTGCCTCTCTTCTCCAAATCCAGGGCAGGTTTGCCTCTGCAGTCTTACAGGGCATCCTAGGCAGCCCCTAGTTTCCTTGACTGCCTCCACCCATTTCCTCAGCTTTGGGAATCTACCCAAATGTGATGACTGCAACAATGAAACACTAAGAATATAGTGCAGTTGTGTACAGTTACCATAAATGTAGATGTTCGAGTGTATTCACTGTTGCAGTCCTGGTTTCCTTCCCTCCATCCCCCTTATTCTTTTTCTCCTTTATTACCATTCTTCCTTGTTCTTTCCTTACAAGGAACATATTGGTATTTATTTTCTATTGGTGGAGTTCTTCCACCAGAACCTGGCCTCCTACTTTGGGGGCTCCTGACAGGTTAGGGCAAGAAAAACTGATGTAATGGCATCGGCTGCCTTACTTTGTACTACTGACGACAGGCTCAGCAGGAACCTCCTCTTGGCTCATATGTGGTCCCTGAAGCCAGCAATCTCAAAAGATTTTCATTGGCTAGGGGAAGCCATGCTGCGTTCTGTTTGATACCCCACAGAGAGTATTTTGCCATTCTCCCTCATGAACAAAGCCCCAGGGACACATTGTTCAGTCGTTGGCCTTTGGAGCTACTTTACACATGTCCCCCATCCTCCTCATCCCCAAGTTCATACAGAAAGCCATTTGTTGCAAGGCCGCAGTCATCCTCCTTGCCCTGTTTTGGCAAAGAGAGATGTGATCTCCCCTCCTCAAGCTTTACCTGAAGGAACCGCCTTGGCTCTTCAGTCCACTACCAGATCTCATCGCTCATCTATCTAAGGAACCTCACCTGGGCATTTCCAACCTGAAACTAACCACATAGTTTCTCCAGTTTCAATGATGGCACAGGATACTTCCCTTATTGCTGATGTAGTCCACATCCTTACAGCTTTCCAAAAATCGTATGCACATGAGGTGTATTGCAGTAAATGGAAAAAAATTGCCATATTGATGGAATCTCACAGCATAGATCCTTTCTCGGTCTCTGTGGGAGATGTACTACATTTTTTTAATTCCGTCTTCTAGGTCTAGCTTCTCTGATATCATGGTACAGTTGGCAGCTATGCCCTCCTTCCACATTGGTTTTCAGACTACTCTTTGGCTTCTCAAAAATTGTGTAAAGCCTTTCTAAAAGGTACCTTCCTTGTGCAGCCTTCCTTTAAGGGTCCACCTCCTCCATGGGACTTATAATGTTGTGTTGGAATACCTGTCCAAACCTGCATTTGAGCCAGCTGCATCTGCAGAATTAAAATTCTTATCTTGGAAAATTATCCCTTTAGTGACTGTTACTTCAGCTAAGAAGATTTCAGAGCTGCACACTTTATTCTCTGTTCCACCTTAAGTCATATTTCATAAGGATAGGGTTATCCTCAGAACCAACCCTAGTGGCTTCTGAGACCCGTTTTTCACAAAACCGTACATCTTCCGCCATTTTTCCCAAGCTACCAGCACAAAGAAGAATACATTTTTGATACTGGATATACACTTATAAATCCTTTTCCGACAAGTCCAATGCTCATTTCACTAGAGTTGTGGCAATTTCTACAGCCTTTTCCAGGTCCCTTTTCTTGCATGAAATTTGTCAAGCTGCTGTTTTGTCTTCAACTCTGACCTTTGCCAAGCAGTACAAGTTGGACTGTATTCCCAAAGCCAGAGCTTCCTTTGGGGCTTCCATCCTGAAGGGCCTTCTAACCTAAAAACACCCAGAAATCAAATGTGGCTCGGGATTCTGACCCATATTTCAGGTGGGCTGGACTAGATGAGTAGGATGAACAAGTTATGTACTTAACCTAATGATAGATCCTTTCTTACCAGTCCATCCAATATGACAACCCACCCTTCTTCCTCCTTACAATGTGTAGGATCTGAAGAACTTTTTTTCCCCCTGAATGAGAGGCAGTACAAATATGCTTAGGTTAAGGTGCCAGACTCAATCTAAGCTAGTCAGGGAGGAGCAGGGCATTATGGATGAAAGATCTGATGTCATTTTCATTAGTTCCTCAATGAATGGGGTTCAGATCCGATCCTTAGGTCTCACTCTGCCAATTTCTTTAGATACTATGATCCGATTCTCGAGCTCCTCCTTTACCCATTATGCTCCTGATCACTGCATTACCCTGCTGTCCAAGATCAGATAGCGTCGCGATTGCTCAAGCTCCTTGTTGGGTTGTAATGAGTTAATAGTTGTATATTTCCATTTTTCCTTGTATAATAGTGAGACTATCTCCTTTACCTTTCTAATTCTTTCTTTACAGAGTTTTTCGGTATATTTTAACTGTCATTGTTTTTTTTTCCCCTATTCCCTGTATACCTTAAGGTAGTTCTTCGGTTACCATTGGTGGTATTTAGACCTCCTTTTTTCCTACTTTCCTGTATATGTTAAAAAAAAAATTGTGTAGACGCTTTGCTTGTCTTTCTTCAGTATGGCTCCTTAGCAATATATTGATTCCACATCAGTTGAAAACTCAGCTAGTTTGTCCAGCCTTTTCACTTGTAGTGGTGGAGGATGGTTTCTGATTTCAGAATCCCATCTTTGATAAATGTATGCTACATTAAAGCTGTCAAAATGAGGTTATGATTTAAACATGAGTTACTGAGCTAGAAAAGTGAAAGCATGCTGATGCAGATGTTCATCGTGCATACAGCTGCAGTCATAACAGATGGGTTCTCCTGCCGTCAGGTGGGTCCTCGGTCAGCCGAATTCCAAAGTCTTGGTCCAGCGTCGGTTGTCGTCGCTTCTTCCCTGACGTCAGTGCGACAGGGGTATAAAAGAACCAGCCAACGCCATTTTCTTCAGTCTTTCTTGCCGCGCGGTGCCCGAAGCAGAAGCAGTTCGCAAGTGCCGGTCAGTCAGCTCCTGAAATGGGGAAACTTTTCTTGCCTCAGACCGATGTCAGACAAAGTTAATAATTGTATTTCATGTGGGAAGCAAATACCGCATAAGGATTTCCATTCCCTCTGTATTCCTTGTTTAGGCCCAGACCACGACGTCTCGGTCTATCATTTTTGTGCTACATTCAACAAACACACCATTAAGCGTCGGGCGGAGTTCGCCCAGCATTATTTTGACAAAAACTTTAACTATATTATGTCGTCGGATACTCCGACTCCAGTTTTGTCTAAAAAGCGCAACGATAAGGACCGACACACGAGGTCCGCGGCCTCTACCGATACCACGCCAAAGCCGACTACACGTGGTCTGGTTCTCAGCAAGGCGCCTACGCAGCCCCTGACTACCGACGATGCTTCCTTGGCGGTGTCGCCTGTGCCCGAGGTCGCAGGCTCCTCGGCCCACACCCTGACTACAGATACCGAAGCCACTCTTGGCGGTGAATCTCAAAAAGTGGACAGGTCTACCTCCTCTCAAGTTGTCTTCAGACTTTCCTCTTCTTTTTCCATCAAGGCTTTCACGAAGTCTAAAGCAGCCATGCATTCCAAGAGACAAGCTACACAGGGCCCATCTCCAGGCCCCATGCCTAAAAAACAGATGCTTAAAATGGCTGAGGATTTAATTACTCTTATCAGGGGTTCTCAACCCCCGGACAAAAGGCCCAGAGTGGAGGAAGAATCCCCCTCCTCTGATCAGGGCTCCATTATATCAGAGCACTCTGATGAACAGGAACATTCTTACTCCCCGTTTGAAGACTCTGATGCAGAGGAGTCCATTCCCTCTGTATCCCCCCCCAGAGGATTTCTCATTTGGGGAAACTTTGCATACCTTAAGGGAACACATCCACTGGGAAGGCCAAGATTATTCAGATTCCAAGAAAAGACTTGGGGATTTTCTCTTGCTACCTCAGCACAGGCCTCTGGCTGTACCTCCTGTCTTGGACATACTAGAAGATGTGTACTCGGAGGCCTGCCTTAACCCGGATTCTCTACCTCCAGCCCCAGTCAAGCCTGACAGGTATTACAGGGTTCCTGACTCACACCAATTTCTATACAAAACAACCAGACTTGAAGGAGTTGCAGGATTTGATGCATAGTGCAGAACAAGTGGGTGAACATACCTTACAATGTGGTTTTGATGCTCTAGAGGCCTCATGTAGAGCTGCTGTTACAGGATCAGTCGTACGTAGACATGCCTGGCTCAAGGAACAAACCTTACCAGATCATGTCAAAGCTAAATTACTAGATGCCCCTCTGCAAAAGGATGTATTATTTGGTGCTAATGCTGAGGAGGTATTAAGGAAAATGGAGGAAAAGGCTAAATCAATGCAAACAGTGAAAGATTTTCTACAGGTACAACCCCCACATTTCAGTAGAAATTGGCCTTCCAAAAATTGGTCCTTTCCAGCCACGGACAGACCCCAAAGAGGTAGATACAGGCGCCCGAGGGGCAGAGGACAATCCCAAGGATCGTTTAGAGGCAGACAATGGCAAGCTCCTACACAAAGAGGGTGGTGAGGATAACTCGCAACCATTCAGAAAGCAAGCCCAATGACTTTCCCCTTTGCATGCCAAGCAAGACTCAAATGGCAGCACCCTTAGGCGGAAAACTGGCATTATTTTCAAAAAATTGGCATATTGTCACAAAAGACAAATGGATCCTGGACATTGTAAACAGAGGCTACAGATTCCATTTTCACACCCTTCCAAAAATGAGAGGCATGCCAAACCTGCCACACAATCAAAGGGCAGAGGCACAAAGACAAATTTCAGATCTCTTAGACATGAAAGCTATTCAAGAGGTACCTACGCACGAAAAAGGTCAAGGTTTTTATTCCAGACTATTCCTGGTACCAAGGAAGGGAAAAGATCGGAGACCTATTTTGGACCTATCCATCCTAAACACATTTCTACTCGTACCAAAATTCAAGATGCTCACTCTACAGCAGCTTCTTCCCATGCTGGGCAAGGAGTCTTGGCTGGTAACATTGGACCTCAAGGAGGCATACCTGCATGTCCCAATCAGACAAAATTGCAGAAGATACCTCAGATTTCTTGCAGGTTAAACCCATTATCAATTCTCTGCATTGCCCTTTGGCTTATCTACTGCGCCCAGAGTATTCACGAAATGCCTGGCATCAGTAATTGCCTACTGCAGACTTCAAGGGATACAAATATACCCCTATTTGGACGACTGCCTGATCCAAGCGGACAGCAAGCACATTCTTCTGAAACATCTGGCTTATGTAATAATGTTGTTGAATTCTCTGGGATACACAGTCAACAAAAAGAAATCAAGGCTAATACCCTCTCGAAAAATAATTTTCCTGGGTGCGAACTTGGACACAAACACCCAGATGGCCTACCTCTTGCCAGAGAAGCAGGGGCAACTAACTCAATACTTCAGAACACTAGCAAATTGCACCAGGCTGACTGCAAGGAAAATCCTGCAGGCTCTGGGATTCATGGCATCTTGCATCTTACTAATCCCATGTGCAAAGTTGCATATGGGGAAACTTCAATGGTGCCTGAAAAACCTATGGTCTCAACACAGCCACAGTTTGGAAACAATAATACCACTAATTCCATGTCTTCAAAATGAATTTCTGTGGTGGGCTCAAGCATGCCAAACAAACGCAGGTCTCCCATTCAGCAAGCCTCAAGCAAATCAAGTCATCACAACAGACGCCTCGGACTACACCTGGGGGGCACACATGACAGATCGGTGCATTCAGGGCAAATGGTCCCAAAAAGAAAAGCACCTTCACATCAATCAAAAGGAAATGCTAGCAGTAATAAATGCTATTATAGCTTTCAAAGACCTTCTGCAACCAGGTCAACTATTTATAAGGACAGACAACACCACAGTAATGTGGTACATAAACAAACAGGGAGGAACCCATTCATACCCCCTATGCAGACTGGCCATGTCACTTTGGAACATGGCCCTGGACTTACAAATCGAACTACAAGCACAGTACTTGCCAGGCAAGGAAAACACGCTGGCAGACAACCTAAGCAGATATATGACAGATCCACACGAATGGAAGTTGCATCCTCAAGTTTTTACAGAGATAATTCAAGCATGGGGAAGGCCAGACATAGATCTCTTTGCCTCCCACAAAATCACCAATTGACAAAATTCTGCTCAAGGATTTTCATCCAAAGGCCTGGAGAGTGGACGCTCTCTTTCAGTTGGACATCAGTGACAGTTTATGCCTTCCCACCTCTTCCTCTGCTACCCAAAGTTCTATTAAAAACCAGAGCAGACGGACCAAAGATGATTCTCATTGCTCCAGACTGGCCAAGACAACACTGGTACCCACTCCTGAGGAGCCTGACGCATTCCCCACCATGGACCCTGCCTCTAATGCCTCTTCTTCTGACTCAGCACAGCTTCAAAACTCTTCACAGTCAGCTAAAAACACTCAATCTAGCCGCATGGAAGATTCCTTAGCATCACAACAGACCCTACTCTCCAAGGAGGTGCAGGATGTCATTTTGGAGGCCAAAAGGCCGCCTACTAGAAAGGCTTACTCCCCAAAATGGAAACGTTTTTGTGTCTGGAATGAGAAAAAGGGCCAGGATCCTGGAAAACTGAATTTACCTCAAATATTACAGTATCTAGCTGAGCTGCTAAGCAGTGAACTTTCATTCTCCTCCATCAAAATCCATGCCTCAGCCATTTCTGCAGAATACAACACTGATCCACCCTTATTCTCTCACCCCCTCTTAAGGCAGTTCCTCAGAGGGGCTAAGAATCTAAAACCCCAAGGAAACAACCAATACCTGCTTGGGATCTCAATTTCATTCTAGAAAAGCTGACCTTGCCTCCTTTTGAGCCAGCTGCCTCATCAGATTTGCAATATTTTTTTATCCTAATCCTCAAAACAAAGGGGAGAGATTACTACATTCTTTGGACATCCACAGACAACTGCGTTATTATTTGGACAGAACAAAGCCTTTCAGAAAATCAGAACAGCTCTTTGTGCCCTATGCTATAGGAGCTCAAGGAAAGCCAATTTCCAAACAGACCATCTCAAAATGGATAGCCCACTGCATATGCTTCTGCTATTCTTTTCATGGCAAAACTGTACCTACAGGCATCAGATCTCACTCCACAAGGGTCACGGCTACCTCTGCAGCTTTTCTCAGAGGAGTTCCTACCAAAGATATTTTGGAAGCAGCCACTTGGAGTTCTGTGCATACCTTCTCCAAGCACTACCACCTTCCATTATACTCCAAATCTAGAGCGGGCTTTGCCACTGCAGTCTTGCAGGGCATTCTAGCTCCTCCTAGTTCCACCTAGTGCCTACCACCCCTTTCTTAGCTTTGGGATTCTACCCATCTGTTATGACTGCAGCTGTATGCACGATGAACATAGTACAGTTTTGTACCTACCATAAATGTAGATGTTCGAGTGCTAATACAGCTGCAGTCCAGGTTTCCTCCCTCCTTCCCTCTTGGGACAGGCCTATTGGCTAACACCTCCTCATGCAACCTGATTGGGGTATTCATTCTTGATGTATTTGCTTGCACTACTGTATTTTGATTATATGGCATTGCTTTATTACACAAATTTATGTATTGCCTTCCTTCTGGGGGCACCTGACATCTGGGGCAAGAAAAACTGAAGAAAATGGCGTCGGCTGGTTCTTTTATACCCCTGTCACACTGACGTCAGGGAAGAAGCGAGGACAACCGACGCCGGACAAAGACTTTGGAATTCGGCCGACCGAGGATCCACCTGACGGCAGGAGAACCCATCTGTTATGACTGCAGCTGTATTAGCACTCGAACATCTACATTTATGGTAGGTACAAAACTGTACTTTCTGCCATCATTTACTGGGAAGAACAGTCATTGTACTGGGGATTTCATCAGAGAATTTTAATACAAGTGAAGGTATGTCCACTTTACTAACTTGGTGTCCTCTTGAGAGGAAAAGATTGGATTTATGAGGCAAATTTTAATTTTAATTGGCTTATCTGAGACATTGCAGCTTTGGTGGCTGATTTTTAGATTTGATTTTGAGCAAAAATATAGTTGGTAGCCTTAGTTTGATGCTGCAGTGGCTATATTTGCTTCTCTGAGCTGTTAAATGCATTTTTAAATGTAAAAATAGTATTCATGGCACACATTCTGTACTTTTGCCTCATTTAGCCATTGAAGTGCAGACTTTGTTCATTAACACAAATGAGGTCACAGTGTATTTCATTGACCAGAAGTTAACTATCAAGCTGAGCTAGACTGTCTGAACAGATGTGAACATTAAAAAAATGGAGGAAAGCAAAATATCTGATGGTATAGAAAAATCCAGTATAACTGCTAAAGACCCAGTCTCAGATGCAGTCATTTTTGTTGTAGAATCCTTTAGGTCAGCTGTAATTGGTACTGATTATGCATGCATTTTTTGTGGAGATAAAAATGGTTATACAGCTGTATCAGTAAGCTGGGTCCGTGAGGTAGAAAAGATTTAAAACTGATCCTTGTAATGGAAAGATGTTAAGGTTTGGAGATGGAAAAGTAGTGTGCTGCCTGAAAATACCAGAAAAAAAAGACTGGGTTAAGTTTGATATTGAAGCAGATGTTCCAGTTAAACTTCTGTTGTTGAGTATGTAGCTTAAAAGGGTAAGGAACAGTCCTGGAGATGGAAAATGACCATCCAGTGATGTTTGAGCAATCAGTGATTCTTGAATTCACTAACTTTGGGCATTATTTCAACATTCTAGATAAATCCTTAAAGGAGTTATTGTGAAAATGAGGCCCTCACAGTTTGAGACAATGACCATGAGTGAAAGCAGAAAGCTTTAAAGATACAGTATCTTGAGTTTTGGCATGTCTCTGAACAGACTGCTGATACTCTGTAGTTCCGGTATTGTCTTGAAACAGATTGACATTTGAGAGGCTTACCTGTTGGTATGCTTCTGGCCTCTCAGTGAAATGAGATTGCTATCTATTTCCATAAACTTGAATGTAGCAGTTACTCCCCCCTCCCCCCCTTATCAGTTTGAGTTACAGTCCAGAAAGAATTATGACCCCAGAGACCATCAGAAACTGTAAGTAAATAAGCAGTCATGGTCTGTCACAGGAGTTATTCAGTGCCGGTAACTGAGAATTCACTAGTGTTATAATTAGACATGATTGCGAGTTTCATTATTGAAAATATAATCATGACAGCTGGTAATCCTTTGAGCAATGGCCTCTGACATAGATAAGACACTGATAGAAGTAACATTAAATGCTAGTAGTCTGATTGGGAAGTGACAGTTTGGAGACTGATGACAAAAGTAGGTGTGTGTCAGTGTGGTTTGTTTTCATTTATATAAATGTATGATGTAAGTGATGGTGTAACAAAGATGTTTCTTGTTTGTTCAATTCCTGCCTTTTTTTTAAATGTATGTAAAGTTGCTTAGGTTGTGTGATATATAGCAATATATGTGAAGTATAATGTTTATGTTAATGTAGTTCGATTACTTTTACATAAATGTAAATTTGCATATGTTACAAGTGATAATTCAATAAAGGTGTTTGAAAAGAGAGAAAAAAATACTGCTCACATACAGTTCTTATCGGCTTGTTCAGAATGCAAGTCTCTGTTCTGATTGAAATCTTGTCTAGAAGGAACCACAAGGAGTATGTCACCAGAAGTGCATATATCAGCATTACTTGCACAAAGGAGAGCATTTGTCACGGTCGCTGAACAGAATTTGGAGAGCACAGAGAAACCACAAATAAAATTGTAAATGGCAAAAACGTATTATGGAAAGATCGACTATTCCAAGTAGAAAGAACTCAGAACATCCATTGGCCTGGATGGAGTTGTGGTATTACTGAGACATTGTGGTATTTTTGTAAGTGTTCACTTCAGGCAGATTAAAGTTAAGATGGAAATGGGGGACAAATATTCCAGTAAAGCTGACAGTAATGAGCCGAGACATTCGCTAGAAATGATATCAGAGAACTCTGAAAATGAAGATGATATGGGGAATTCTATAGAGGATAAGGAAGAATTGGATACTAGTGGCGTGGATTAGCTGGAAGTTCAGTGAGGTAGTAGTCTTTCTCAAAGTTCAGACCATATGATTGTGGACAGGGGAAAAAAAAAACGTACAACAAAACAGCTGAAGTCTTGTGATGGTCTGTTAAAGTTAGATAAAGATACAGATTAGTATAACTTAATTTTTATTCTATACCCAGCTGTATTTGCAGCCACAGAAGAGCCTCTTGACATGTATGTAGAAGATATTTCTGGAACTGATCAGATACTGCCATTTTGATTCACATGTGGAGCAATGAAGTATTCCTTACTAAAGACATACTGTCCGAATCAGTATGTGCATAAGAATCTCACTTTCTGAACATAACTTGTAAAATTCAGCTGAAAATTTATTTTGTGAACATTGTCAGCATTATTGCAGGTTAGGGAACTCTGTCTTGACATTATTCCCCTTCTTAAGCAAGGTGGTTGGGGCAGCTGTAGAAACTCAAAAGGAGTTTATGGTCTGGCATATCATTAGTATACTGTTTTAACAATGTGAATAACATTGAATCAGGAGGGCGAATCTCAAAAGGTTGATCCTGTTCAGTTGTGATGGTTAGAGGGTAACACCAACATCACTGTATATTTGCCTGCCATGTTGGTGACTTTGTAAGGGGTGGTTCACAGAGCTTTGCCACTTCTGTTTTTCCCTACATGAAAGTTAAACTTCTGATTGACTGTTAAGAACTTGACTACTTTAGCTGCTTGGGGTTAGACTTTGTTGATAGGCTGGTGTTGGTACACCAAGAAAGCTCATAACCTTCAATCTGTTATCATATAACCTTCAACAGCAGTGCATCAGTATAGGTCAGAAAATAAGGTAGATTTTTTCGGGTTGCCTGACATAGCAATCCACATGACATCTTTGATGCTTCCTATTTGGCATCCAGCATAGGACATGCCACTATGTGGACTATTCATGGAGCACACACAAGATTGTTTGGAAAATCCGTTTTGCAAAAGTATATCTAAAATCTCAACCCATGAGGGTTGATGAAACCTTAAAACTTCACTGATGCCTCAAATGGAAAACCTGATGTGGTGGCTATCGGGGCATTTCATTGATTTGACAGGAGAACAAGGAAAATCCTAATCCCTTTGCTGGCATTCAGAGTAAGGAGTGATGTACCCTCGCATTCTTATGTCAGGTAACCTCAACAATGCTCTGCAGCTGCTTTCTATTTTGATCTCATAACCGATGGTCCAGATAATTTGTCACAGATGACTGTTCTTTGGTTGAGTTAGTTAACTCTCTATCAATGCCATCAAAATAAAAAAAGGCTTTACCTGGAAATTTATGGAATAAGACAGTATTGAAACACAGAGAATTCAGTGTCCTCTGGTCAGCTACAAAAAAAAAAAAAAAAAAAAACGTCTTACCAGTAAGGGGGCTTCCACCTTTGAGCTTCTGAAGGCACTTTCAATAAGGAGCATGAATTGCTGATGAATTTATGTGCAGTTGTTAACCTGTGCATTCTGCTTTAAGGAGACAGATGAAGGTGGAGAGGTTAAATCTGTCGATGTCCTTCTGTTCATCTGTTGCAGTATTCATTACATGAGGGAGTTGCCGGCCAAGCCGACCCAACTTCGGTCAGTATATTAGTCTTTTACTACCTTGGGGTGCGTAGTACGTCTGATGTAGGCCATTATCAGATGTAGGCCATAAAAGAGACATACACGCGCACCATCCACAGAACCACTTTGCCTCTATTCAGATCACCAGTCCCATATGTCGCTCTGCTGCTGGGATTGTTTGCTTTTATAAAGATAAATGCCCCATTGGGGAATCCTTTTGTCTTTTGCTACTGCTTTATTTTTGATTGAGGTTAATGCCATCCAGTAAAGGGAAGTGCGACTGTGGAAGACAAATTCCACATAAGGATAGTCATTCCCAGTGGCTTTTCTGTCTCGAGCCCCAGCACTACCATTAAAACTGTTCAATTTGTCAGCTTTTTGTGCTCAAGACCCTCTGTAGTTGGCTATTGTCCCTCGCTATCTACTTGGAAAATCAGTGTGTTAAGATTTTAGCTAAAAGCCCAATGGAATGTTAATCGGACCCAACGACCAAGCCTATGAAGTGCAAGGGCAAAAACCTAGACCCAAAGCAGAAGCTGCGCCTCTCGATACAGATGTCTCTCCCAAAGTACATGAGAGCTCGGAGACGCGCTCCGTCACAGATCCGGATCTATAGGCCAAGCCTGTTTTACAGGCTACCTTAGTGCCCGACGTATGCATATCCAGAGTGGCTTTACAGACATAGACTCCCGATGTCCGGGGGGGGGGGGGACCTAGGCTCATCTTGTCTGAAGGCCCCAGAGGAATAACCCAGATCATGGTGAGAGAGGATGTTGACTCGGACCTGGACAAATGTAGGCCTACAACTAGCCCTCCTTTGCATTGGATGGATACCCCCTAGAAAGAAAAAAAACAAAAAAGTCTCTTCACCTCCAGACTCTCAGAAGGAATGGCAGAATTTTACACAAGGCCTCTTTAAGGCCTTCGTGGCACTAAGGCCTTCCTCAGGTCAATCAGTTTCCCTTCTTGCCTGGCCTACCTCCCCTCAGAAAAGAACCAGGCCACAAGTCACTTCAGAGGAGGATTCCTCATCTGATGAGGACAGTGATTCCTTGGGTTATTCATCCCAAATCCCCTCACCCTTGGACTGTACTTCCCCTGAGTAGGATTCATATGGAACAGAATCCCGTGTAGGAAATTTCCTTTTGGGAGACCATTTTTAAGATGAGAGATCATTTTAAATGGGGACAGTGCACAAATGCCTGATGCCCCAGAATGATGACTTTCTCTTAAGTTCAGTCCCCTAGTCTTCTGCCATTCCTTCTGTCATACCAGCCTTTTTGGATGCCTTTGCATCAACTTCCTTTCACTCTGAGAGCCTCCGATGCTGAAAAAGCCTGACTGGTACTACAAAGTACCCAAGGATTGCAGTTTCCTTTTTAAGGCTCCTGTGGCAGACCCCTCTGTAATTTCGGAAGCCTCTGATAAGGCCTCCAGGTCACTTCCTTCTGCTTCCCTCCTCCCTTCAGACAAGGATAGTAGATGGAGAGCCTGAGCAAGAAAATGTATACATCATTCACTTTAGCATTCACAGCACTGAACTACCAGACACATGTGACCGATTACAATTTGGAACTCTTGTCACAGATCTTCAAGTTACTGTCAGATATACCAGGCTTTGAGAACAAAGCCTTGGCATCCTGTCTTATTGCTGCATCCTCAAGTAGCCAGACATTTAGTTAAATGCAGCTGTGATGCAGAAGGGGCCACATCATTAGCTGCAGCTTTTTCCTCTGCCCTAAGATGATTTGCCTAGCTAAGGCTCCAGCCCCTCCCTGAGGACATAAAGGCAAAACTAATGGAAGCCCCTTTGGACAGCTCAACTCTGTTTGGCAAACATTCTGCCGAACTATTCAAATCTGTGCAAGAAAAGAGCAAGGTACTAAAAGACCTCAAACAAGTTTTGGTCTCCTCTGTGCTTAAATTCCACAGGAACTACCCTGGAAATCTGGTCTTTGTACGCAGGAATCCTTGACCCCCCCCCCCCCAGTCAAAACCCCATAAGGGGTCCAAGAGAAAACACACCAGTTTTCCTCTTCATCTTCCCAGTTGGCTAAGCAGGCCTTTCCTAATAGGTTGGGCTCTTCCTCATGACTCCTCAAGTAATCTTGGCACCCCTTCCCTCTCACTGCACCTTAGCCTATCCCTTCCAATCTGGGAATTCATCACTTAAGACTCTTGGGTTGTAAGCATCATAAAGAAGAGATGCTTCATGGATTGGCACACAGTGCCCCCCTTCAGGGGTATTCCTCAACCTCCAAAAGAAGAGGAACATCTTTTTCCCCGCAGTTCTGCAAAACCTGCTAGCACAAGGTACAATCCATCCTGTGCCCTCCAGCTCAAAAATGAAAAGGCTTTTATTCATGCTTATTCCTAGTTCCCAGGAAGGAAGTTCCTTGGAGAGCCATCCTAGACCTGTCCTATCTCAACAACTTTCTAAAAGTTTATGCCTTCAGAATGCTTACTCTCCGAACCCTCATCCTTGTCATCCTCCCTCAGGCCTTCCTAGCATCCACAGACATCAAGGATGCTTACCTCCATATTCCTCATTCATAGATGTAGGAAATTCCTGCGCTTCTGTGTGGGCTCGGGAATTTTCAATTTTCTGCCTTGCCTTTTGGGCTTTCCACTGCCCCAAGAGTCTGGCATTCAAATCTTCCCCTACCTAGATGACCTTCTGATTCAAGCAAATCCCAAGAGGAACTGAACAAAAACCTTCATTTAACCATGGCCATTTTACAAAGCTTGTGATTCCCTATCAACTTCAAAAAATCTCGCCCCATCCCAAGACCATGTCTTTCTGGGGTGCAGGTTTCAAACCAAGAAAATGATGGTGTGTCTCCCCCCCCCCCCCCCAAAGGCCCAGAAGATTTCTCTCCTTTTCATGGAGATTCTCCCTCTCAGTCTCCTGTCTGCAAGACAGTTTCTGCAAATCTTGGGAATGATGACCTCTACCATCCCTATGCTTCCTCTGGTAAGGCTACACATTAGTAAATTCCAATGGTTTCTAAAGTCAGAACGGTCACAGCTTGCCCCACCTACTGGAATTTCAAATACCACTTCTACCCTGCCTCAAGAAGGAGCTCCAGTGGTGGATAACACATCTGTCCATAAATCCAGGTCTTCCCATTCACCCACTGCCTCCATCTCAAGTACTGTACATAGATGCATCAGATACGGGTTGAGGAGCAGCTCTGGACAAAAACACAGTCCAAGGTCAGTGGGCATCCTCTCAGAGGAAAGGCCACATAAATGTATGGGAAATGAAGGCATTACTCCTTGTCCTTCAGTCCTTACAATCCCTTCTGAGACCAGGAAGGTTGCGTATCCTCAGACAATATGACAGTTCTGTGGTATGTCAACAAGAAGGGGTGGGCAAGCTCCTACCTCCTTTGCAGACTAGCATTGCAGGTCTGGGATTTAGCCCACCTACTAGAAATCTCTCTTCAGGTGGTTTACATCCCTTCCAGTCAGAATTCTGTGGCAGACGCACTGAGCAGATTCAGAACACAGGCCCACGAATGGATGCTTCACAGGGATGGGCTCCTGGACATTGTCCACCAGTGGGGTATTCCACAAATACACTTGTTTGCTTTCCGTCTGAACAAATGTCTTCCAAAGTTTTATGCTAGATAACCTCATCCTCAATCATGGAAAGTAGATGCTTCATCAGTCTCTTGGAAGGGGAAATTTCTGTAAGCTTTTCCTCCTCTTCCACTCATTCTGAAAGTTCTGCTGAAAATTCAGCAGGACAAACCAAAAGTGACTCCCTATTGGCCAAGGTAGCACTGGTTTCCCCCTTAATCTAGTCAAGGGCTTTCATCACAAGTTACCTCACAGAGTAGACTTGCTCACACAGAACAAGGGCTCACTCATCCACCCTCAGCGACACTCCAACTGACCCTGTGGGTGATAGAGCCCTGATTCCTTTCAGATACCTTTATTCTGAGGACGTGCTTCAAGTCTTGCAGAAGGCTAGGAAACCCAATACCAGAAAAATTTTGCCTTTCCGAATGGGAGAGGTTTTCTCTTTGGTGTCTTGCCAGAAACCTGAACCTGCTTACGGTAGATGCCCCCTGTGGTTCTGTCACATCTTTGTGAATTCCTTAATGCAGGCTTAGCTTATTCTTCCATAAAAGCAAATTTGTCATCTGTCTCTGCTTGTCTGCCACTTCTACCCCGCCCTAGCTTCCAGATTTGAGGCCAAACAATTCCTTAAAGTCATCCTCCACATTAGACCTCCCAAGAGACTTGTTGCTCCACCCTGGGACCTTCTCTTTGTGCTAGAGAAACTGACTCTGGCGCCTTTCCATCCAGCCTCTTCTAGCTCCCTCAAACACTGTACCTGGAAAACTGTCCTCCTGATGGCTGTTACTTCCACCAGGTGAGTATCAGAATTACAAGCCCTTATAGCTTTACCTCATTTGCTGTCCTTCCACAAAGAGGGTTTCTGTTTGAACTAACCCATCCTTCATGCCAAATGTAGTTAATGAATTGTTCTTAAACTAGGGCATTCATCTCCCTACCTTTTCCCCCTCTCCCCAGAAAAATAGTGAGAGTATCCTACACACTGCTGATGTACACAGACAACTCCGGTTTTACCACCACTAAAGGATCCTGTTCCTCCTTGACATTTAACTATTTTGCTTCAAGCTCTGACCCAAGACCCCTTTGAACCCTCAGCCAGGTCAGACTTCCAACACTTTTCTAGTCACTTTTACATCAGCTCGACGAGTGTCTGAATTCCAGACTCTATCTTCCAAATTTCCTTACCTGGTTTTCCACAAAGACAGGGTTTACGTACAGACCAACCTGTTCTTTTTGCCTAAGGTAGCTTCTGAGCCTAATATCAACCAGGTCATTAACCTCCAGGGTTTCTTTCCAATTTTTTCAAAGAAGAAAATACAGGCTTCATTTTTTGGATGTACATAGACAACTTTAGCCTCCTTCCCAAAGTCATTCAGCTTCTCAGCTAAGGTCTTCAATGATTCTGATTGCCCCATACTGGCCTCGTCAGATATGGTTTCACATATGTATCACTGTACTCACCCCGGACCATAACTGATCATGTTCATATTCCATCCTCCCATCCCTCCTCCTTCCCCTGCCTTGCAGATCAGAGCGAGATCAGGTTTTTTCCCACTGTTTTTATCTTGTTTCATCTTTCGATGTTATATAAGCAGGGGGGTATGCATGTGTGCATGTGCGGACAACACAGATGGGGGGGACTGTGGTGGTGTGCATCTGGATATAAGTAAGCTCAGCCAATAAGAACTTCGCTCTTTGGCATAAAGCCGAATGAGGCGAGGGATCGGCTCCGAACCCATCATTCAGAATGTAGGCGAGATGGATCCCAAACATCTGAAGTTATGGTGAGTACATAACTAAAAGTTTATCTCCATAGAACCAAAGATTGCAAGAAGACTGGCCAGATGTTCTTCGTGTTTCACTGTTGCAGTCATTACATTTGGGTTATCTGCTTGCAGGTTGCCCTCAGTCGGCCTGATTAACAAAGTCTTGGGTCCTGCATCGGTTGCTGTCCCTTCTTCCATGACGTCAGGTCGTCAGGGGTATAAAACATGCAGCCATTACCAGTCTTTCTTGCAGTGCGGTGCCCGAAGCAGAGGCAGTTCGCAAGTGCCGGTTGGCCGACTCCTGAAATTTTCATTTTCGAGTTTCAGAGCCGAAGTCTTCAACTAAAGCTAAGTAACTCGTTGGGGAAACTTTTTCTTGCTCCTTACCGATGTCAGTAAAAGTTAATAATTGCATTATTTGTGGAAAGTAAAGACCTCATAAAGATTTTCATTCTTACTATATTCCTTGCCTAGGCCTGACCACGACATACCTTGCTGTCGGTTTTGTGCTTTATTTAATTAGCGCACTATCCGTCTGTATATTTTTGCCTCTAAATATTTTGATTCTCGGTTTAATTATCCAGAAATGTCGTCAGTTAGCCATCCGACTACCGGGATTCTGAAAAAATGCGCAAAGATAAAGACAGAGACTGGCCACCGAGGTCCACAACTGCCGATGACACTTCTCCTAAGCCAGTCGCCAGTACTCAGTGAGGTGCTTTTGCAGCCACTGATACCCGCTACTTCTGATTCGCAGGCCTCTACTGAGACCCATTCGGAGTCCAGTATGCCGCGAGATGCTTCAACTATGGAACCCGCGGATGTCTCTACCTTAGATGGGTCCGGAGCCGCTGTGCAGGCACCGGCTTCTGAGGGTGTATTCAGGCCTACGGACTTGCATATTAAATCAACACCTCCTTCATTACTTAGGCCTAAATCTCGATCCATGTTTAAAAAAACGATGCCCAGGCCAACCTGCTCAGGCCTCTATGCCTAAAAAAACAAATAAGAATGGCTGAAGATCTAATAACTCTAGTCAGGGGTAGCCAACCCCCCCCCCCTTTTAAGAGGCCTAGGACTGAGGTTGATTATGAATCTTCTGATCAAGATTCTGTTTTTTCTGACTCTTTTAATGACCTGGATTTGTCCTTGCCTACTTATGAGGATTCTGATGCAGAGGACTCTATTCCCTCTGCTTCCCTTCCTGAGGATTTTTCTTTTGGGGAAACCTTACATACTCTTAAGGGAGCATTTCCACTGGGAAAGCCAGGATTTTTCGGATTCAAAAAAGAACCTTAAGGATTTCCTTCTCCTACCTCAGCATAGACCTTTAGCTATTCCTCCTGTACTAGACATTGTCAATGATGCTTTCTCGGAATCTAGTTTGGCCCCTGATTCCCTGCCTCCTGCTCCCAGAAAACCTGACAGATACTACAGGGACCCTGAGTCCCACAAGTTCCTTTTCAAAAATCCCATTGCAGATCCAGAGACTATTTCACAGGGGCCCAAGGGCATTAAGGCTTCTACTGCTAAAAATCCTACCCCTTCTGATAGAGACTCCAGGGCGCTGGATAGATGGGGTAAAAAGGTTTACACTTCTGCAACCTTGGCCATTAGGGCTTTAAACTGCTAGTTTCATATGTTAAAATATCAGCAACATGTTATTGGACTGCTTAAACAGAAAATGACATTGATTCCTGACTGTGTGGAAAATAAAGAATTGTAGGGTTTAATGCATTCTGCCGAACAAGTTGGAAAACATACTTTGCAATGTGGTTTTGATTCATTAGAGGCCTCTTGCAGGGCTGCTCTTACTCGGTCCGTGCTCAGAAGGCATGCTTGGCTTAAGGAGTAATCTTTGCCTGATCATGTTAAAGCTAAATTGTTGGATGCTCCTTTAAATCAGGACCGCCTGTTTGGCAACAAGGGTGAGGAAGTTCTTAAAAAGATGGAAGATAAAGCTAAATCTATGCAAACTGTTAGATTTTTTACAAGTTCAGCCTCCTAGATTTAGTAGACACTGGCCCTCTAAGAATTGGTCCTTTCCAGCCCCTTCCAGGTCTTCTCAAACCAAATCCAGACACAGCAAAAACCCCAGGTTTCAGTCCCAGGGGACTCACAGAACTAAGCAGTGGGCCTCCACTTCCAAGTCTGAGAGTAATAAGACCCCCCCCCCCCCACACACACACAAATGGCAAACTGTCTCAATGACTTCCTTTTAACATTTCCAAGCACTCATCATCTGACTGCCCCTTTGGGGAGAAATATTGCTCTTCATGCAAATAATTGGGAACTCATTACCCAGGACAAATGGGTTTTAAATATAGTGTCCCAGGGATACAGATTTCATTTCTACATGCTGCCAACACCAAGTGGCTGGCCGGACCTACCCCCAAATCAGTGGGCAGAGGCCCAAAAACAAGTACTTTCTCTTAAGCATAGGGGCTATTCAACTGGTACCAGAAGAGGAAAAGGGACAAGGTTTCTACTTGAGACTTTTCCTGGTACCCAGAAAAGACCATTCATGGCGTCCTGTCCTGGACCTGTCTACTCTAAACACCTTTTTGGAGATTCCAAAATTCAAGATGCTGACTCTTCACCAATTACTTCCTATGCTAGGCAAAGATGCCTAGTTGTCAACACCGGATTTAAAAAAAGCATACCTGCACATCCCAATCAGGGAACCATGCAGAAGATACCTACGCTTCAAAGCAGGCTACACGCAGTTCTCTGCACTGCCCTTTGGCTTATCTACTGTGCCCAGGGTATTCACAAAGTGCCTAGCTTCAGTTATTGCATTTTGCAAGCAAAGAAATATTCAAATATACCCATACCTGGACGATTGTCTAATTCAGGCAGAAAGCCAGGACATACTTTTGAATCATCTGGCCTTTGTAAAAAGGGTTCTAACTTGTCTGGGGTACACCATAAATGAAAATAAATCATACCTGGTACCATGTCAACAAATTATATTCCTGGGAGCAAGCTTGAATACAACTTCCCATATGGCTTACCTCATGCCAGAAAAGCAAATTTATTTGCAACCTACTTCAAACAAGTGGCCACAAAAACCCTATCTGCAAGACAAATACTGCAAGCCGTGGGGTTCATGGCCTCCTGCATTCTTCTGATTCCATATGCAAGACTGCATATGAGGAAGCTACAGTGGTATCTAAAAAGCCTATGGTGTCAACATTCTCAAAACCTAGAAACACTGATTCCTGTCATACCTTGCCTACGGCTAGAGTTCCTTTGGTGGGCAGAGGCCTGCCACCAAAACAAGGGACTACCTTTCACACCACCCCCTGCCGCCCAAACCCTAACAACAGATGCATCAGACTATGCATGGTGGGCTTACCTAGCAAGGAAGTGCATTCAGGGCAAATGAAACCCAAGTCAAATGCACCTGCATATCAATCAAAAAGAAATGTTAGCTGCACAGAATGCTCTGACAGCCTTCAAGGACCACATTCTTCCAGGACAACTAATGGTAGATGGACAACACCACTGTTATGTGGTACATAAACAAGCAGGGGGGGGGTACACATTTTTACCCCCTCTGCAGACTAGCCATGGCATTGTGGAACACAGCCTTGAGCTACCAAGTGCACCTACAAGCTCAATTCCTGCCATGAAAATTAAATACACTGGCAGACGGACTAAGCAGAAACCTCATGGACCCACACGAGTGGAAACTGGAACCAAGGATTTTCAACATGTTGACAAGTAAATGGGGGAGCTCGGATATAGACCTGTTTGCCTCTCCCCAGAACTACCAATTGGGCAAATTTTGCACAAGGACTCCCCACAAAGAAGCCTGGAAAGTGGATGCTCTGTCCTTCAGCTGGAAAAAACTGTCATTCTATGCCTTCCTCCCTCTGCTCTCCAAAGTACTACTAAAAGTCAAACAGGACAAACCAAGGATGATTTTGATTTCTCCAGACTGGCCGTGCCAAAACTGGTTACCCCCTCCTGTGCATTGTGTCACGGTTATCTCCATGGCACCTGCCTCAGACTCCTTCCCTTCTGTTTCAGTAGGAAAACCAGATTCTGCACCCTCAGCTTCCAACACTGAACCTTGCAGCCTGGCTAATTCCTTAATCTCTCCTTTACCATCCCTCAGCAAACCTGTGATGGATATCATCTTAGGCAAGGAGGCCTAGTACTAGAAAATCTTATGCTGAAAAATGGAAAAGATTCTGTGCCCGGAACCAGTCTCAAGGGATGAGCACAGCAGCGCTCAATTTACCTCAGATTTTGCAATACTTAACTGAGATGCTTCACAAGGGCCTGTCTTTTTCCTCCATTAAAATCCACGCCTCAGCCATTTCAGCTCATTATAACACAGAACCTCCCCTCTTCTCTCATCCACTGCTCAAGCAGTTCCTCAGAGGGGCCAAAATTTTGAGACATCCCAGCAGAGCTCCAAACCCAGCCTGGGACCTTAACTTTGTCTTGGAGAAACTCACTCTACCTCCGTTCAAGCCAGCTGCTACTGCAGACTTAAAATTTCTTTCTTGGAAAACCGCTTTCCTTTTAGCAATCACTTCAGCTAGAAGGGTATCTGAATTACAGGCCATTATGGCAGTGGAGCCTTTCATCATCTTTCATGCGGACAGGGTGTCCCTCAGAACCAATCCATCCTTCATGCCTAAGGTGGTATCCAGTGTGGCTCTTAATCAGTCCATTCATTTACCAACCTTCTTTCCCAAGCCACAGAATAAAGGGGAACGGATACTGCATTCCTTAGATGTGCACAGACAACTTAGATTCTACTTGGACAGGATTAAACCTCAAAGGAAATCTGAACAACTGCTGGTAGCATTTGCTGCAGGGGCAGAGGGGAAGGCTATTTCAAAGCAAACAATTTCTAAATGGATAAGCCATTGCATTCATTTCTGCTATAAGCACCATGGAAAACCTATCTCCCAGGGGATCAGAGCTCACTCCACCAGGGCTGCATCTACCTCTACAGCCTTTCTTAAGAGGCGTCCCTACCAGGGACATCCTAGAAGCTGCTACCTGGAGTTCTGTACATACTTTCACCAAGCATTATCATTTGCCACATTTTCTCTAAATCCAGCGCTGGCTTTGCCACTGCAGTCTTGCAGGGCCTTATAGCTGGTTAATGCTATCTAAACTCCTCTTCCCAACCATAGCTTTGGGATTCTACCCAAATGTAATGATTGCAACAGTGAAACACGAAGACCATAGTACAGTTGTGTGTACACTTATCATAAATGTAGATGTTAGAGTGTATTCACTGTTGCAGTCGTGGTTACCCTCCCTCCAGTCCCCTAACTTCTTTTGGCTATACCTCTACTTTCCTTTACTATGCTTAAAAGCCTTTTTGGTGTATTTGCTTTTTTGTTGGAGGTATATCTTTGTGCTTTTATGTTTGCTTCCCAATAGGGGAGCACCTGACATCTGGGGCAAGAAAAACTGATGTAATGGCGTTGGCTGCATGTTTTATATCCCTGACATCATGGAAGAAGGGACAGCAACCGACACAGGACCCAAAACTTTGTTCATCAGGCCAACTGAGACCAACCTGCAAGCAGATAACCCAAATGTAATGACTGCTACAGTGAATACACTCGAACATTTACATTTATGGTAATTGTACACAACTGTACTTTTTGTATCCTTTTCATGTAACACATTGGGCAAGTCAGTTTCTAAAGTTACACTAGCCAAATGGTTAATAGATTGTGTATCCTTTGTAGTAAAAAAAAAAAAAAAAATGTACTTGCCTAAGCCTCCTAGAGCCCATTCAACAAGGTCTATGCCTGTATCCTCTGCTTTTTGGTCAAGAGCCTCCACAGATGACATTTGTGCAGCTGCTGTTTGGTCCATTTTGGTTTATTGCTCATTACAAATTGGATTTGGTTTCTAGGAACAGAGCTACCTCTGGCTACATAGTACTCTGAAATATCCTTCCATAAGGACCACCCTAGGTTCATCTAGCTGGGGACTCTGTCTCTTTGGTTGAGGAATGAATGAAATTGACAACATCAGGTAAAAAGTTATGTACTCACCATAACGTTACATCTGTGTTGTCCATTTTCCTTCTTCTTTAACTTCCCATCTGCCTAACCCCTTCCCTTTGTTCCAGGATAGGCCTAAAGGCATCACTTTGGGGACTGTTCTTCCTTGTTTGAGCTCCAGCTCTTTTTCTTATTCTATGCTTTCTAGGATTCTGTTAAGGTATTATTGACCCCTGTGGGCCGCAAACTCAATGTGGGGTGTTAGGTCTGCAGAGCATTATGGGTAAAGGGAGGAGCTCGAGACTTTTTGATCCAAGGATCTGGAAGAAGCGTCAGAGTGAGATCCGAGACCCATCAGTTGAGAAAAAAATTAAAGTGGGCAACACAAATGTAATGGTGAATATGTAACCTTTTTAGTATTGGAAGTTTCCTGTCTGGGACAGATATTTTTAACTACTGGTGTTTAATTGGGGACTGTTTTTATGAAAGTGTGTGTACTGCTTGTATAAACTTATGACTGAAGTTTTATTTTGGGGCAGGCAGGGATTTGCTTTCCAGTGCAGTGCTTATTTTCACTTTGTGCCAACCTATCATTTTTCTTTTTATAACAGCTTATTTAACTTAATAGGAATGCCGACAGGGAATTTGAGTGCTGCATGTGCTTTTCCTTTGTGAAGGGCTGGAACAAGATGCGAGTGTGTAAGTGTATTACTTGTGTACACTGTGACAACTTAAACTCACTGCAATATCACTTGGTATCTCCTCCATGGCTACAGCATGGATACTTAAACCAGTCCTGCCAGTTCCACTCCCACTGTTCTTAGAATAAAGCACTTCTGAAGAAGCACTTGTCATTGCCTCAGGTTCACTGTATGCCTCTGCCAGTAGTGGGGTGAACCTGTAGTTTCTATTAGTTCCTGAGACTACTCACTTTCCTCTCTGTCTTCCCCTGGTGTAGATGTTCTTCGTGTTTCACTGTTGCAGTTATCACTCTTGGGTTTATCTGCCTGCAGGTAGCCCTCAGTCGGCCCGAATACCAGAGCCTTGGGAGTTCTGTGTCTGATGCTGTCGCCTCTTCCATTACGTCAGGGGTATAAAACATGCATCCGACACCATTACATCAGCTTTTCTTGCTGCACGGGATCCCGAAGCAGAAGCAGTTCGCAAGTGCCTGTCGGCTGCTTCATGAAATTTTCATTTTTCGAGTTTCAAACCTGAAGTCTTCTAAAGCTAAGTACCCTGTTGGAGATCCTTTTTTCTTGCTCTAACCAGTCAGAAAAAGTTAACAATTGTCTTGCCCGTGGAAAGCAAATACCTCAGAAATTTTCATTCTTACTGCGTCTCCTGTTTAGGCCCAGACCACGACGTCCCTTGCTGTCTGTTTTTGTGCCGCCTTCAACACCCAAACTATTCATCGCCGGGCTATTTTTGTCACTAAATTCTTTCGCTCTCGTTCACTGTATTCCGAAATGGCTTCAGTAAGCCATCCGACTCCTGACCCTAAAGACAGGGACAGACCACATTGGTCCAAAACTGCCGACACTTCCATTAAGCTAGTTGCCAGTCCACCGGTACTCAGTGATAAGCTTTCGCAGCCCCTGTTACCCGTGACTACAGATTCCCAGGCCTCTAGTGAGACCCATTCGGAGTCCGGTATGCCATGAGATGCTTTGACTGTGGAACCTGTGTATGTCTAATTTGGGATGGGTCAGGAGCCGCTGTGCAGGCACCGGCTTCTGAGGGTGTTTTCAGACCTTCTGATGTTCGTATTAAACCGACTAATTTGTTAATGACTAAATCTACTGAATTTCTCAGGCCCAGAGTTCGCACTACGACTAGGAAATAGACGACCAAAGCCCATTCTCAAGCTCCCGTGCCACAGAAAGAAATGCTCAGAATGGCTGAAGACCTTATTATTTTAATTAGTGGAAGCCAGCTTCCCCCTCAAAAAGACAAATAACTGATTTTCCTTCTGATTCTACAGACCATGAGTCCGATTACTCTGACCCCCTGTGATTACCAGGGCATACCCTTATCTACTTATGAGGACTCTGATGCAGAGGATTCCATTCCCTCTGCCTAGCCCCCAGAAGACTTTTCTTTTGGTGAAACCTTGCATACTCTTAAGAGAGCATTTCCACTGGGAATGCCAGGACTACCCACAGTCCAAAAAGAGACTCTTGGAAATTTTAGACTTGCCTCAGCATAGGCCTCTAGCTATAACCCCTATCCTGGATATTGTAGATGATGTCTTCATGGAGTCCAGTCTTACCCGTGATACTTTACCACCAGCTCCTAGAAAGCCTGACAGATACTACAGAGTACCTGACTCTCACAAATTTCTCTCTAAAAATCCCACTGCGGATCCAGACACCATTTCCCAGGGACCTAAAGGTATTAAGGCTTCTACAGCCAAAAACCCTACCCCTTTGGACAGGGATTCTAGGGCTGTAGACAGATGGGGTAAGAGGGTATTTACCTCTGGAACCCTTGCCATCAGGGCTATAAATTGCCAGTTTCACATGTTGAAGTACCAGCAGCATATTATTGATCTAATTAAACAAAAAATGATGATGATTCCTGATTGTGCAGAAAATAAGGACTTACAAGACTTGATGCATTCTGCAAACCAAGTTAGTAAACATACTTTGCAGTGTGATTTTGATGTCTTAGAAGCATCGTGCAGGGCTGCTGTCACTGGGTCTGTTCTGAGAGGGCATGCTTGGCTGAAGGAACAAATCTTGCCAGACCATGTCAAGGTGAAATTACTTGATGCTCCATTAAACCAAGAATGTTTGTTTGGCTCTAAAGCAGATGAAGTTCTTAAAAAGATGGAGGAAAAAGCTAAATCCATGCAAACTGTTAAATTTCTTACAGGTACAGCCACCTATATTCAGTAGGCATTGGCCTTCAAAAAAATTGGTCCTTTCAAGTCCCGTCCCTGACCTTCTCAGCCCAAATCCAGGGGCAACAGACCACAAAGACTACAGTCTCAGGGTATGCACAGAATCTAAACAATGGGGTGCTCCCTTCTCAAAAACTGGGAGTGGTAAGCCACCCCTATGGAAAAAGTTCATAATGACTTGTCCTTAACCCTTCCCAGCCATGCCCAAGTACTTGCACCCCTAGGAGGAAAACTCGCCCTGCATGCAAAAAACAGGGACTATATTACCCAGGACCAATGGGTCTTAAACATTGTATTCCCGGGATACAGATTCTTTTTCCACACTCTGCCAACCCCAAGCAGATTGCCAGACCTTCCTACAAACCAGTGGACAGAGGACCAAAAGCAAGTACTTTCTCTTCTCAGTATCAGGGCTATTCAACCTGTGCTAACAGAGCAAAGGGGACAGGGATGTTCATCGTGTTACACTGCTGCAGTCATCACACTTGGGTTATCCTGCCGTCAGGCGGTTCCGCAGTCGGCCCGAGTTTCAAAGTCTTGGTCCGGCGTCTGTTGCTGTCACTTCTTCCCTGACGTCAGTACACCAGGGGTATATAAGAGGCATCTAATGCCATTTTCTTCAGTCTTTCTTGCCGTGCGGTGCCCGAAGCAGAAGCAGTTCGCAAGTGCCGGTCAGCCGACCCCTGAGATTTTCAAATCGAATTTCAGACCGAAGTCTTCAATAAAGCTAAGTCCGATGTCAGAAAAAGTTAACAATTGCATTTCTTGTGGGAAGCAAATACCTCATAAGGACTTTCATTCTTACTGTATTCCTTGCCTAAGCCCAGACCATGACGTCACAAGTTGCCGGTTTTGTGCTAGGTTTAATAAACGAACTATCAAATGTCGGTTCGATTTCACCCGACATTACTTTGGTAGGAAATTTAATTATACCATGCCGTCTGAGCATCCGACGACCGGCATGCATAAAAAATGCAAGGATAAGAAGAGGCAGCCTAGACCCAAACCAGACTCCGAGACCTCGGCTGGACCTGTCGCTGGTTCTCCGGTTTTCAGTGAGGCTCCTACGCAGCCCCTGACAACCGCTGAATTAGAACCCCAGACGGCTTCTGATTCACAAGCGGAGAGTACTAGGCTGGTGCAGCCTTCTTCTTTAGGCCCTTCCGACTCCATAGCAGGAGGAGATTCCGGTGCAGTAGAAAAGCCTTCGGTTGCAGAAGGTGTCTTCAGACCGACTACACTCACCATTAAATCTTATGCTAAGCTTAAAACTCCATTAAAATTTAAAAAGACTGTACATCAGTCTCCAGCACAAGGCCCCATGCCTAAGAAACAAATGCTTAAGATGGCTGAAGATTTAATTACCCTAATCAGGGGTTCCCATCCCCCTCCTGAAAAAAGGCCCAGACAAGAGGAGGATTATGCTTCCTCTGACCAGGTTTCAATTTCCTCAGATTTTTCTGAGGAACAGGAAAACTCTTTTTTCCCCCTTATGAAGATTCTGATGCGGAAGAGTCTATTCTCTCAGCATCACCTCCAGAAGACTACTCCTTTGGGGAAACTTTACATACCATGAGGGAACATTTCCACTGGGAAGGCCAGGATTATTCTGATTCTAAGAAAAGGCTCCGAGAATTCCTTTTACTTCCCCAGCACAGACCACTTGCTATCCCTCCTGGCAGTGACTGGGTCTGTCATACTTAGACATGCTTGGCTAAAAGAACAAACCCTGCCTGATCATGTTAAAGCAAAGTTATTGGATGCACCTTTACAGCAGGATGTTTTATTTGATGTAAAGGCAGAGGAGGTTTTAAAGAAAATGGAGGATAGGGCAAAATCTATGCAGACAGTCAAGGATTTTTTACAGGTTCAACCCCCTCGGTTCAGCAGAAATTGGCCAACAAAATACTGGTCCTTTCCAGCATCTGACAGACCACAGAGGGGCAAATACAGATGCCCAAGGGGCAGAGGTCAGTCACAAGGCCCTTACAAACCTCGCCAATGGGGTACCGCTACCCAGAAAGGAGGAGAAGACAGGCCCCAAGCTAACAGAAGACAAACACAATGACTTAACCCTCAGACTGCCAAGCAAATCTCTCTTGGCAGCTCCCTTGGGAAGAAAATTATCACTTTTTGCAGACAACTGGCACATCATTACAAAAGACAAATGGGTCCTAAACATTGTTTCACAAGGATACAGATTCCACTTTCCCACCTTGCCAAGGATAAAAGGAATGCCAAACCTGCCACCAAATCAATGGGCGGAGGCACAAAAACAAATTACAGCTCTCATGGACATGAGAGCCATTCAACAGGTACCTACACAGGAGCAAGGAAAAGGATTTTACTGAAGACTCTTTCTAGTCCCCAGAAAGGACAAAGCCTGGAGACCCATTCTGGACCTTTCAGTTCTAAACACCTATCTCCAAGTACCCAAATTCAAGATGCTAACACTACAGCAGCTTCTTCCCATGCTGGGCAAGAAGGCTTGGCTAGTAACGTTGGATCTCAAGGAGGCATACCTGCATGTCCCTATTAGACAAAATTGCAGAAGATACCTCCGTTTCATTGCAGGTTCAACTCATTATCAATTCTCTGCACTGCCCTTTGGCTTATCTACTTTGCCCACGGTCTTCACAAAATGCCTGGCACCAGTAATTGCATACTGCAGACAGAGGAATTCAGATATACCCATACTTGGACGACTGCCTTATTCAAGCAGAAAGCAAGGACATTCTTTTAAAGCATCTGGCGTTTGTCAAACACCTTTTAAGTTGCCTAGGGTACACAGTAAACGAAAAGAAATCAAAACTAGTGCCCTCACAGAACATAGCATTCCTGGGTGCCAGCTTGAATACAACGGCCCAGATGGCTTATCTCACGCCAGACAAGCAACAGCAGCTGATTCAATATTTCAAAATGATGGCAGCAAAGACCCAACTCCCTGCAAGAAAAATTCTGCAGGCCTTAGGATTCATGGCATCTTGCATACTCCTAATACCATTTGCAAAACTGCATATGAGGAAATTACAATGGTACCTGAAGAGCGTATGGACACAGCACAGCCACAGCTTGGAAACAATGATACCACTCATTCCCTGCCTTCAACAGGAATTTCTGTGGTGGGCACAGGCATGTCACCTCAACAAGGGTCAGCCTTTTACCTTGCCCACAGCCAGGCAAACTATAACAACAGATGCATCGGACTATGCCTGGGGAGCACACATGGCAGGACAGTGCATTCAGGGCAAATGGAACACAGATCAAAGACATCTGCATATCAATCAAAAAGAAATGCTAGCTGTACAGAATGCTCTAACAGCTTTCAAGGACCTCTTACATCCAGGACAACTCCTAATAAAGACGGACAATACCACAGTTATGTGGTACGTAAACAAGCAAGGGGGCACACACTCCTACCCCCTATGCAGGCAAGCAATGACCTTGTGGAACACAGCACTGACTTACCAAGTTCAACTACAAGCGCAATTCCTGCCAGGAAAGAAAACCACATTGGCAGACGACCTAAGCAGAAACATCATGGATCCCCACGAGTGGAAACTGGATCCACAAGTATTTGCAATGATAACTCAAAAATGGGGACGCCCAGACATGGATCTGTTTGCCAACCCCCAAAACTACCAACTTCGAAAATTTTGCACAAGGACATTCCACCCACTAGCTTGGAAGGTGGACGCCCTCTCATTCAGTTGGAAAACATTAACAGTGTATGCCTTTCCTCCACTGCCTCTTCTAGCAAAGGTGCTGCTGAAAGTCAGATTAGAGAGGCCACAAATGATACTCATTGCTCCAGACTGGCCACGCCAACACTGGTATCCAATACTAACGACCATGGCCCACGGCCCACCATGGATTTTACCCCAAATTCCTCACCTGCTCACTCAGCAAAACAGTCAGGTTCTACACAGCCAGCTCCAGACTTTAAATCTGGCTGCATGGCAAATTACCTAAACAACCAGCTAACACCTCTATCTAAAGCTGTTATGGATGACATTCTGGAGGCCAGGAGGCCCAGCACCAGGAAAGCCTATTCAGACAAATGGAAAAGATTTTACGCATGGAACCAGGCTAAAGGCCAAAATCCCCTTGTTCCAAACATTCCTCAGATTCTACAATACTTAACTGAGATGTTGCACAAAGGACTTTCTTTTTCATCTATTAAGATCCACGCCTCAGCGATTTCAGCGCACTACAACACGGATCCTCCTTTATTTTCACATCCACTCCTAAGACAGCATCTCAGAGGGGCTAAGAACATAAGACCGCCCAGGAGAGCACTAACACCAACTTGGGATCTCAACTTTGTTCTGAAAAAGCTTACACTACCGCCCTTTGAACCACCTATTTCAGCAGAGTTAAAGTTTCTGTCATGGAAAACTGCCCTGCTACTAGCAATAACTTCAGCTAGAAGAGTCTCAGAGCTACAGGCCCTAATGGCAGTGGAGCCTTTCCTCATTTTTCATCTAGACAGAGTCGCTTTACGGACTAACTCTTCCTTTATGCCAAAGGTGGTATCCAGTGTGGCCCTAAACCAAGCCATTCATTTGCCCACCTTTTTCCCAAACCCCCAGAACAAAGGAGAAAGACTCCTGCACTCTTTGGACATTCACAGGCAATTACGTTAATACTTGGATAAAACTAAGGCTTTCAGAAAAGCTGACCAGCTCTTTGTATCCTATGCTACAGGATCACAAGGAAAAGCTGTCTCAAAACAGACCATTTCAAAATGGATAGGGCATTGCATACGTTTCTGTTACATCATGGGAAACCGGTACCTGCTACCATTAGGTCCCACTCCACCAGGGCTACAGCTACATCAACAGCCTTTCTCAGGGGGGTACCAACCAAGGATATTTTGGAAGCTGCAACTTGGAGTTCAGTGCATACCTTCACCAAGCACTATCACTTACCTGTATACTCTAAGACTAGAGCTGGTTTTGCCACTGCAGTTCTGCAGGGCCTACTAACTTCTCCAAACCCTGTTTAACTCCACCACCCATCCTTAGCTTTGGGATTCAACCCAAGTGTGATGACTGCAGCAGTGTAACACGATGAACATAGTACAGTTTTGTACCTACCATAAATGTAGATGTTCGAGTGTTCACACTGCTGCAGTCCAGGTTACCCACCCTCCATCCCCTCTGAACTACCTGAACTTTTCTATACCTTACTATCTCATACAACCTTTGTGGTGTATTTGCTTATAACTGAAGGTATTATTTGTATTTTCTGTACATGTTTCATTGGCAATATGTATTGCCCACCTACTAGGGGGCACCTGACATCTGGGGCAAGAAAAACTGAAGAAAATGGCGTCGGATGCCTCTTATATACCCTTGGTGCACTGACGTCAGGGAAGAAGCAACAGCAACCGACACCGGACCAAGACTTTGGAACTCGGGCCGACTGTAGTACCGCCTGACGGCAGGATAACCCAAGTGTGATGACTGCAGCAGTGTGAATACTCAAACATCTACATTTATGGTAGGTACAAAATTGTACTTTTCTACTCCAGGCTGTTACTGGTGCCCAGGAAAGAGAACTCTTGGCACCCTATTCTGGATCTGTCAACCCTAAACACCTTCCTGGTGGTACCAAAATTCAAAATGCTTACACTCCAGCAGCTCCTTCTTATGCTAGCCAAGGACTCCTGGCTAGTCACCCTAGACTTAAAAGAAGCTTATCTGCACATCCCCATAAGGGAATCTTGCAGGAAATATCTACGTTTCAAGGCAGGCTGTATGCACCATCAGTTCTCTGCACTTCCCTTTGGCTTATTTACTGTGCCCAGGGTATTCACAAAGTGCCTGGCTCCAGCCATTACTTACTGCAGGCAGAGAAATATTCAAATGTACCCATAGTTGGACGATTGTCTGATTCAGGCGGACAGTCAGAAATTGCAACTTCAACACCTGACCTTTTTTGTAGAGAGACTTCTAATGTCTCTGGGGTATACCATCAACGAAAAGAAATCCCATCTGGTACCCAACCAAAAGATTGTATCCCTGGGAGCAAGCTTGAACACAACCTCCCAGATGGTATTCCTCACTCCAGAAAAGCAGGTTTATTTTACAACTTATTTCAAACTACTGGCCACCCAAACCCAGCTGTCTGCAAGAAAAATACTGCAAGCCGTAGGGTTCATGGCTTCCTGTATTCTACTGATTCCATATGCAAGCCTGCATATGAGGAAACTCCAGTGGTACTTAAAATGTCTCTGGTGTCAACATTCCCAGGACCTGGAAGCAGTGGTTCCTATCATTCCTTGCCTAAGGACAGAGTTCTTTTGGTGGGCAGAGGCTTGCAACCACAGCAAGGGAGTCCCTTTCTCACAACCCCCCGCCATCCAAACTCTGACAACAGATGCATCAAACTATGCATGGGGGGCTCACATGGCAGGCAAATGCATTCAAGGCAAATGGAGCCCAGGACAAATCCACCTGCATATCAATCAAAAAGAAATGTTAGCTGTACAGAATGCACTGACAGCCTTCAAATACCGTATCCTGCCAGGACAACTCCAGATAACGACAGACAACACCACAGTTATGTGGTACATAAACAAGCAGGGGGGAGCTCAGTCCTACCCACTCTGCAGGTTAGCCATGACATTGTAGAACACAGCCTTAAGCAACCAAGTGCACCTGCAAGCTCAATTCCTGCCAGGCAAACAAAATTCACTGGCAGACGACTTAAGCAGAACTCTAATGGACCCACACGAGTGGAAACTGGAACCAAACTCATTCAAATTCTAATACACAGGTGGGGGACATCAGAGGTGGACCTCTTTGCATCCCCCCAAAACCATCAACTTAAACAAATTTTGCACCAGAATTTCCCACAGCCAAGCTTGGAAAGTGGGTGCCCTATCCTTCACATGGGAAAACCTCTCAATCTATGCCTTTCCCCCTCTGCCCCTCCTTCCAAAGGTACTCCTCAAGATCAAACAGTCCAGGCCAAGGACAATCCTTATTGCACCAGACTGGCCACGGCAGCACTGGTACCCACTCCTGTGCAGTCTGACAGCAGTGCCACTCTAGCACCTACAGCAGTCCCCCTCTCTGCTGTCCCAGCAGGCGGGACAGATTTTGCATCCTCGGCTGCAAACCCTGAACCTGACTGCCTGGTTTATTCCCTGAATACATCACCAGCAACCCTCAGCAAACAGGTGCTGGATGTTATCCTTGAAGCCAGGAGGCCCAGTACTAGGAAATCCTATTCAGGAAAATGGAATAGATACTGTTCTTGGAGCCAGTCTCAAGGGAAGGACACAGCCGTGCCTTCCTTGCCTCAAATCCTAGATTATCTAGCAGAGCTGCTCCACAAGGGCCTCTCCTTCTCATCAATTAAGATTCATGCCTCTGCCTTCTCAGCTCATTACAATACTGAGCCACCCCTCTTCTCTTACCCTCTGATCAAACAGTTCCGGAGAGGAGCTAACAATTTAAGACCACCAAGGAGAGCTCCCACTCCTGCCTGGGACCTTAACTTTGTACTAGAGAAGCTCACGCTGCCCCCTTTTGAGCCTGCTGCTACAGCAGAGTTAAAATTCCTCTCTCGGAAAACAGCCTTACTGCTAGCCATCGCTTCAGCAAGAAAAGTGTCGTGTTACAGGCCCCTTATGGCTATGGAACCCTTCATTTTTTTCCATGCGGACAGGGATGTTCATCGTGTTTCACTGTTGCAGTCATTACTCTTGGGTTATCCTGCTGGCAGGCTACCTGCAGTCGGCCTGAATTCCAAAGTCTTGGTCCGGCGTCTGTTGCTGTAGCTTCTTCCCTGATGTCAGTGCGCCAGGGGTATAAAAGATGCAGCCAACGCCATTTTCTTCAGTCTTTCTTGCCGCGCGGTACCAGAAGCAGTTCGCAAGTGCCGGTCGGCCGACTCCTGAGATTTTCGTGTTTGAATTTCAGATCCGAAATCTTCATTTAAAGCCAAGTACCCCATTGGGGAAACTTTGTTCTTGCTCCAGACAGATGTCAGAAAACGTTAATAATTGTATTTCTTGTGGGAAGCAAATACCTCATAAGGACTTCCATTCTTATTGTATTCCTTGCCTAGGCCCTGATCAACGACGTAGCTAATTGCAGATTTTGTGCAAGATTTAACCAACGCACTATTAAGCATTGGTACGATTTTGCATTTCATTACTTTGGCCGAAGATTTAATTACACAATGTCGTCTGATAGCCATCCGACTATCGCAATTCACAAGAAACGCAAGGAAAAGTACAGGCATCCGAGGTCCAAAACTGACGACGAGGCTTCTTCTAAGCCAGTTGCCGGTTCTCAGTGAGGTGCTTTTGCAGCCCGTGATGCCTGCTACCTCAGAGCCACAGGCTGCTTCCGACTCCCACATAGAGCAGACTAGGCCTCTGGAAACTCAAGGTATTGGACACGTGGAAAATATTCCCTCAGATGTGTCCGGAGCTGCTGAGCAGGCATCGGCTTCTGAGGGTGTTTTCAGGCCTACACAGTTATATATAAAACCAACTACAGCTCCAAAGGCAAAGACTAAAGCAACACTAAAGACAAAGAAACAAGTGCAGCAAGCCCATGGACTGCCTCCATGCCTAAAAAACAGATGCTCAAAATGGCCGAAGACCTAAATACTTTGATCAGGGGTTTCCATCTCCCTCCTGAGAAAAGGCCTAGACAAGAGACAGAATATGAATCTTCAGATCAGGTTTCCATTTCCTCTGGCACCTCTTCTGACCAAGAATACTCTCTCCCTCCCTATGAGGATTCCGATGCTGAAGAATCTATCCCTTCAGCCTCCCCTCCTGAGGATTTTTCTTTTGGGGAAACCTTTCATACCATGAGGGAACACTTCCCCTGGGAGAGCCAAGACTACTCAGAATCTAAGAAAAGGCTTAGAGATTTTCTTTTACTACCTCAGCACAGGCCTCTTGCTATCCTTCCTGTTTTAGACATTGTAGATGATGTATTTTCAGAGTCTGGCCTGTCCCCTGACTCTTTTCCCCCTGCACCTGTTAAACCAGACAGATACTACATGGTTCCAGATTCACATAAATTTCTTTATAAAAACCCTGCTGCTGACCCAAAAACTATTTCTCAGGGTCCCAAAGGGGTCAAGGCTTCCACTTGAAAAAAACTATCCCCTCTGATAGGGATTCAAGGGCACTGGACAGATGGGTGAAAAGGTTTACACTTCTGCTGCTTTGGCTGGGAGGGCTTTAAATTGTCAATTTCATATGCTTAAATATCAGCAGTACTTATTGTCACTACTTAAACAGAAAATGTTAAATTCTGAATGTGCAGAAAACAAAGAATTGCAGGATTTATTGCATGCAACTGAACAAGTGGGAAAGCATACTTTGCAATGTGGTTTTGATTCTCTGGAGGCCTCTTGCAGGGCCACTGTTATGGGATCTGTCATTAGGCGACATGCTTGATTAAAGGAACAGAATCTTGCCTGATCATGTTAAAGCAAAATTATTAGATGCTCCATTACAGCATGATACTTCGTTTGGTGTTAAAGCAGAAGAGGTGTTGAAGAAAATGGAGGACAAAGCGAAATCTGTGCAGACAGTTAAGGATTTCTTACAGATGCAGCCACCCATATTTAGCAGGAACTGGCCTACTAAGAATTGGTCCTTTCCAGTGTCAGACAGGCCCCAAAGAGGCAGTTACAGGCGCCCCAGAGGCATATCCCAGCCCCAAGGCTCATACAGGCCTAAACAATGGGGTGCTTCTACCTCCAAAAGTGGACAAGACAAATCACAGCCATATAGGAAACAGTCCCAATGACTTTCCTCTGCCAGAACCAAGCACTTAACTTTTGGCAGCCCCCTTAGGGGGAAAACTAGCAGTTTTTTCACAAAATTGGCACATGATCACCCAGGACAATTGGGTCTTGAACATAGTGTCTCAGGGCTACAGGTTTCACTTTCACACCCTGCCAAGGGCAAAAGGTATGCCAGACCTGCCACACAATCAATGGGCAGAGGCACAAAAGCAAGTTTCATCCCTCATGGACATGAGGGCCATTCAGCGAGTACCACAACAAGAGCAGGGACAAGGATTTTACTCGAGACTTTTCTTGGTGCCCAGAAAGGAGAAAGCCTAGAGACCAATACTGGACCTGTTTATTCTAAACACATTTCTGGACGTTCCAAAATTCAAAACGTTGACTCTGCATCCGCTACTGCCCATGCTGGGCAAGAAGGCTTGACTCATAACTTTGGACCTAAAAGAGGCATACCTGCATGTCCCAATCAGACAATCTTGCAGAAGATACCTCAGATTCATAGCTGGCTTAATGCACTACCAATTCTCTGCACTGCCCTTTGGATTATCTACTGCGCCCAGGGTCTTCACAAAATGCCTGGAACCAGTAATTGCATTTTACAGACAGAGGAATTCAAATATATCCTTACTTGGACGACTGCCTTATTCAAGCAGAGAACAAGGACATTCTACTAAAGCATCTGGCGTTTATAAAAAGATTACTAATTTGCCTAGGGTACACAGTAAACGAAAAGAAATCAAAACTAGTACCCTCTCAAGAGATAATATTCCTGGGGGCAAGCTTAAATACAACTGTCCAGATGGCTTATCTCACTCCAGACAAACAAAGGCAACTGACTTCTTACTTCAAAATGTTGGCAACAAAGACCCAGTTATCTGCAAGACAAATTCTGCAGGCTTTGGGTTTCATGGCATCCTGCATTCTGCTAATTCCATATGCCAGACTGCATATGAGGAAACTACAGTGGTATCTAAAAAGTGTTTGGACTCAACATTGCCATAGCCTGGAAACATTAATTACCCTCATTCCCTGCCTGCAACGGGAGTTTCGATGGTGGGCATAGGCCTGTCACCACAACAAGGGACAGCCATTCACTTTACCCAAAGCCATGCAGACACTAACAATGGATGCATCAGATTATGCCTGGGGGGCCCCACATGGCAGGAAAATGTATTCAGGGCACATGCAAGCCAGATGCATCTTCATATCAATCAAAAGGAGATGCTAGCTGTTCAGAATGCCCTGACAGCTTTCAAGGATCTACTTCATCCAGGACAACTACTGATAAAGACTGACAATACTACAGTCATGTGGTACATAAACAAGCAGGGAGAGGCACACATTCCTACCCCCTCTGCAGACAAGCCATGACTTTGTGGGACACAGCATTCACTTATCAGGTTCACCTGCAAGCACAATTCCTGCCAGGAAAAATAAATACTCTGGCAGACGAACTAAGCAGAAACCTCATGGATCCCCACGAGTGGAAACTGGTTCCACAAGTCTTCATTCAGCATGATAACAAGGAAATGGGGATGCCCAGACATAGATCTATTTGCCTCCCCTCACAACTGCCAACTACAGAGATTCTGCACAAGGACTTATCACAAGCAAGCATGGAAAGTGGACGCCCTATCCTTCAGCTGGAAAAACCTAACAGTGTATGCCTTTCCTCCACTGCTTCTCCTCCCCAAGGTACTCCTAAAGGTCAGACAAGGGAAGCCAAAAATTATACTGATTGCCCCAGACTGGCCACGCCAGCACTGGTACCCAATCCTAAAGAACTTGTCTCAAGGTCCAGCATGAACATTGCCTCAAATTTTCTCACTTACTGACCCAACAAAACAATCAGATCCTGCACAGCCAACTCAGGACCTTAAATCTGGCAACATGGCAGATAATGTAGCCATGCAGGACACCCCTCTGTCCATAGCTGTGATGGATGTTATTTTGGAGGCCAGGAGGCCCAGTACCAGAAAATCTTATGCAGAAAATGGAAGAGATTCTGTGCTTGGAACAAGGAACTGACACATTGGTACCAGATATTCCTCAGATTTTACAATGCTTAAATGAGATGCTGGACAAAGGCCTGTCCTTTTCATCAGTTAAGATTCATGCCTCTGCCATTTCAGCCCATTACAATACGGAAACACCTATCTTTTCTCATCCTTTAATAAGGCAGTACCTCAGAGGGGCCAAAAACAAGACCTCCAAGGAGAGCACCAGTACCTGCATGGGACCTCAATTATGTCTTGGAAAAACTCACACTGCCTCCCTTTGAGCCAGCCTCAACAGCTGATATAAAATTCTTATCCTGGAAAACAGCTCTGCTCCTAGCAATAACCTCTGCAAGACGAGTCTCGGAGTTGCAGGCACTCATGGTTGTGGAACATTTTATCATTTTCCATCCAGACAGGGTTTCTCTGAGGACGAATACTACATTTATGCCTAAGGTGGTGTCCAGTGTGGCCCTTAACCAAACCATTCCCTTGCCTACCTTTTAACCAAACCCACAGAACAAGGGTGAGAGACTTCTGCATTCTTTGGACATACACAGACAGCTATGCTTCTGCTTGGACAGAATTAAAGCTTTCAGAAAGACGGAGCAACTTTTAGTGGCATATGCTGCAGGATCACAAGGAAAGGCCATCTCAAAACAGACTATTTCAAAATGGATAGGCCATTGCATTTGTTTCTGCTACTCACAGCATGGCAAATCAGTGCCTAAGGGCATTAGGCCACATTCAACCAAAACAGCAGCCACTTCAGCAGCCTTCCTCAGAGGAGTACCAACCAAAGACATCTTAGAGGCTGCAACTTGGAGTTCAGTGCACACTTTTACAAAGCACTACCACTTACCTCTCTACTCTAAATCCAGAGCAGGCTTTGCCACTGCAGTTTTGCAGGGCCTCATAGCCTGTCCTAATCCTATTTAGCCCAGCCACTCATCCTCAGCTTTGGGATTCAACCCAAGAGTAATGACTGCAACAGTGAAACACGATGAACATAGTACAGTGGTGTACCTGCCATAAATGTAGATGTTCGAGTGTATTCACTGTTGCAGTCCAGGTTGCCTTCTTTATTTTACCCTACCTACTTTATTTTACTTTTGCATCATCTTAAAAGTACTCAATTGTATTTATTACTGCTTGGTGCAACTCATTCTAAGCCTTTTGGTTTAAACACTTGGGCTTCGGACCAGTTGTTTTGCACTGAGAGGGTTTGTGGTCTGCACTGTAGTGGCAGCGCAGGTAGCTTACATCCTTCTAAGTTGGGAACTGCTGATTGAGGGCTCAGTGTCTGTTATTCTAAAAGTGTATTAATTCTGGTTTAAGCACTTGGGCTTTCAGGCCAGTTATTTTACATTAAGAGGGTTCGTGGTCTGCACTCTTGTGGGAGGAGAGGCTGGACTCTGCCCTTCTGAGCTGGGAATTTCTGGTTAAAGGCTTATAGTGCATGCATATCTGAACTGCTTCTTACTGAAGTTGGTGCACCTTGTTTGCTGTGGCATAGACTGGATTCGGGCCTGCTGGATCTAGCTTTGTTTGTGTAACTTGAGCACTAATCCAGGCATTCTCTAAAGTATTCAATTGTATTTATTACTGCTTGGTAGTAACTTGATTAAAGTGTAGCTATCATTCTAAGTCTTTTGGATTAAGCACTTTGGCTTCAGACCAGTTGTTTTACATTAGGAAGGTTTGTGGCATGCACTGTGGTGGCAGGACAGGTAGCTTTCATCCTTCTAAGTTGGGAACTGCTGATTGAGAGCCCAGTGTATGTTATTCTTAAAGTGTATTAGTTCTGGTTTAAGCACTTGGGCTTCTGGCCAGTTATTTTACATTAAGAAGGTTTGTGGTCTGCACTCTTGTGGGAGAAGAGGCTGGACTCTGCCCTTCTGAGCTGGGAATTTCTGATTAAAGGTTTATAGTGCCTGAATATTTGAACTGTATCTTACTGAAATTGGTACACCTTGTTTGCTGTAGCATAGACTAGGTCCAGGCCTGCTGAATCTAGCTTTGTTTATATGCTTGTTGTTTATATGCTTGTTGTTTATATGCTTGTTGTTTGTTTGCTTGTTATTTCCCTGGAATGCTAATTCCACCTAATACGTGGCTTCTCAGCGCTTCTGTGGATCACTAGTGATATCTGCATTGCTTACTGTACTTATTTCCTTGTTTCACTTGAAATAAAGTTACTGTTTGTCGTTTTTGCATTTAAGTTACCTGTAACACATTGCACTTAAGTTACCTGGCACTTGCTCACTAAAGCAATTATATAAGTCAGCACTAAAAATTAAAAGCACTACACCCCCACTCCCCACTGGCCCTTGTTTTCAATTATAAAGGAATTCCCAGTATTATTCTAGCATGTCCAAAGGTCAGTTGTCAATCTCCTCTCTGGTCCAGCTGGTGAATCTGCGAATCTTGAGGCAATGTTACAACTGTCTCATGTACACAGACAACCCTCTCCTCCTCCCAACAAATTCCAACACATGAGAGATGCAACCATATAGCCAAACTGGAGGCTAAGCTCTCTCAACTCAGTACTGGCATAACCAGTCAGGAGGAGAAGGAAACCACACTCACTACAATTCCAGTCTCACATAGACCTACCACGACAGCAAACCAAACACATAATCACACAAAAACATACTCGGAGGCTCTAAATAAAGATCTGCCTAAGCAGCAGAGACCTCCAAAGCAGACACCCAAGCAACCGCTACCCCAAAACAAAACACGTGCAACACATATCTCACAAAGCCAGTGTGCTGAACAGTCACAGCCCTTAAGACTAAACAACACACCTGATACACTTGTAATAGGTGAATCTATCATCAGGCACACTGACGTCCCGCTCACCAGGCTGAACAAGGAGAGGATCACGGTGAGCAGCCTGTCTGGCGCTAGGATCCGCCACATAACACAAGCACTCAGGTCACTCCAAGGCAAGTACAAATATGACTCGGTCATTGTCCATGCTGGTGTGAATGACCTGAGACGTACCTGAGACATAGAGGAGCTCTCTGAGCATGTAGCCCAGGCCGATATGACCCTGACCTTGAGTAGCATCTTACCCTCACCAAGAATGATACCACAATATGAAGACAAGATGATCAATTTCAACAATTGGCTTAAGTACTGGTGTCATTCAAAGGGGATCCAGTGCCTGTCAGCTTGGGATGATATGCTCGACAAGCCACGATGCTTCGCTAGGGACGGCTTGCACCTGTCACCCCTGGGCTTTCGGATATTGGCAAAGGCTCTTGCTACCCCCATAGTGCCCTTTTTAGGCAAGGCTCAAAAGACAAACCCACCTCCATAGGTATCACAAGGGATAAGAAACTAAGAGTAATGCTACTCAACGCCAGAAGTCTAAATCTCAAGATGCACGCACTCAAAACTCTCCTTAGCATGGAGAACATCGATATCTGTGCAGTAACAGAAAGATGGTTCAGGGCTCCCGAGAGCACCCCAGCACTACCAGGTTATACCTCATACCATGCTTTTCGGCCTCAAAACTTGGACCGAACCACAAAGGGAGGGGGAGTATCGATATTCATCAGATACCCACACCTCCAGGTTGGTGGCAAAGCACGAAGCATCAGAGACTATCCATGTGCAACTAACAGTGGGTAAAACTGCCTTCCAGTTTATAGCCTGCTACAGACCACCCTCCCAAACCCCGGAACCCCACTCGGCCTTCCTGAGAACACTGGAAAATATGAAGGTCTCTCCAAACACCATTATATTGGGCGACTTCAACTACCCAAACATAGACTGGGAGCATTACTCTAGCTTCAACACCCTCGCCCAAAGGTTCCTAGAATTTATAAACTCAAATGCTATAGAACAACTTGTTACCACTCGCACAAGAGGGGAAAACATACTGGACCTGATCATCACCAACATGGGGACTCTATGCTCCAGACCAGAAGTGTATCCCTCACTGGTAAGATCAGACCATAAACTAATCTCACTGGATATTCACATCCCGACCCCACCCCCTGCCCAGAAAACCACAGTGAAAAATTTCTCTAAAGCAAATTTCACACTCCTCAAAACCAAGATGGAATCCTTCAAAGCCCCCGGGCCTGTGGAAAATATGGCCCAGACCGCAAAATCCTTTATAAATGCATTCTATGAACACCTTCAGGAATGCATGGATTTTGCGATCCCAAATAAAACCAAGACCCAATCCTCCAAAGGCAGACGTCCTGTCTGGTGGACCCCAGCCATAAACAAACTATACAATAGAAGGAGGAAGCTACTAAATGATAGAGCAAAATCCCAAAAAGGGAGGGCATCACTGATCAGTATTAGCAAAAAACTACGGGCACTCATAAAATTGTCTTAAGGCCAGCTTCGAGAGAAAAATTGCACAGGACACTAAGGATAATCACAAGGCTTTCTTTAGTTATGTTAGGAACCTGGGTGGTAATTCCCAGATATGCTCAGAATTAGTCCAAAATGACAAAAAATACACTGAACCCACAGACATTGCCAACATCCTAGCTGACAGGTTCAGTGCAAACTCCCCCCCCCCCCCCCCACCAAAAGGGCAAATATCTATTCCAGAAGAGTGCTGCCCCCCTGACATCTCAGATGCTCAGGTAAGAGCCGCCCTCTCCAAAGCAAAAAACACAGCATCAATGGGACCAGACGGTGTCCCGGGCTGCGTTCTACATGAACTCCAAGAAGAGCTAAACCCAAACATAAAACTACTGTTCAGTCTCAGCCTTACTACAGGATATGTGCCCAAAGAGTGGCGTACAGCAACAGTGGACCCTCTCCATAAAGGTGTGGTGCCTCAACGGATCCTGGAAACTATCGCCCCATAAGCCTGACTAGCTTGCTCTGCAAAGCTATGGAAAGGATCATCATGGACCTCATAAATAAAGATATTGGGGACCTACAGACACTGGATCCTACCCAGTTCGGCTTTGTTAAGGGCAGATCCTGCCTCTTAAACCTGGTTGATTTCTTTGAAACAGTCACCAAGGCCATTGACGAGGTGAAGGTGGTCCACACAGCCTACCTGGACCTCGCAAAAGCCTTCGATACAATACCCCACTCGGGCATTATAGATAAGCTCACCAGCTTAAATATAAACCCCTATGTCACTAGATGGATTGCAAACTGGCTCAAGGACAGAACCCACATGGTTAGAATTGCTGGAGCCATGTCAGACTCCAAACCAGTTACAAGTGGTGTCCCATAAGGCTCAGTCCTGGGACCTCTCTTGTTCGGTATATATTTCTCTGAGGTACAGGCCAACACGGAAGGACTGTGGCTGACCAAGTTCGCAGATGACTGCAAACTGGGCGCCATAATCGACTCTCCAGCTGACCCAAGCATCCTTCAAAAGGGCCTCATAGAAACAGACAACTAGTGCCAGAGCCATGGCCTCAAGCTAAATGCCAAAAAGTGTATAGTCATCCCCTTTGGCAAAAACAAAGTGCCCACAAATTACCACATAGGTGGTAATCCATTAAGTACAGAAGAAGTAATTAGGGACCTGGGGACCCAAGTTGATAGCAATCTCTCATTTGACAACAACGTGGCCAAAGTGGTTAGAAAAACATTTTATATAGCCCACCTAATCATGAAGGGATTCACATCTAAATCAGGGGAGGTCATCGTGCCTCTTTACTCATCCCTCATCAGGCCCATAATTGAGTACAATGCCCCTTTTGGGATGTAACCTGCAGCAACTGGGAAGACCCCAAAAGTACTTCACCAAGAGGATCAAAGGGCTCAAACAGATGCCATATGCTGCCCGGTTAAAGAAACTCCAGCTCTACTCAGTGGCATATACCGCCTGTTCAGAGGCGATCTGTGCCTGACGTATAAAGCCATGTCCAACCCGGAATTAATGGACATGCTGCACCTCAGAAAATCCAAATCCCATCGAGCTACGTGCTCGAGAGACTTGAACCTCAGCACTGAAATAAATAGGACATGCTGGAGGGGCAGATTCATAACCCAGAGGCTCCCTTCACTCTGGAATAAAATCCCAGTCCAGGTTAGGCAGAGTCCCTCATTGACTCTCTTCAAGAGGAATCTTGATGAGTGGATGGGAGATCGTAGGTTTACCCCGGGTATCACTTCTGTGTCACTGTTAGACAGAGGCACAGTATACTAACCTCGAAAAAGGGCATAGCAAAATAAATTTAAAATGGGTGGCGAAAGCCAAACACATTCTGGCTAGGCTTATAAATGCCCTAGGGCAGATAGCCTAGGTATGAAACTATGAACCTCCCACCTTCCCCTTTCTTTTGCCGAGTCTTATCTGTACTTCTGTATTATATACAACCTATGTGGTGTATTTGCTTCTAGATGAAGGAAATGTTTACTTTGGTGCATGCATGTTTGTTGGCATAATTTATTTAGCCTACCCTTTTGGGGGGCACCTGACATCTGGGGCAAGAAAAACTGAAGAAAATGGCGTCGGCTGCATCTTATATACCCCTGTTGCACTGACGTCAGGGAAGAAGCGACAGCAACCGACGCCGGACCAAGACTTTGGAATTCAGGCCGACTGCGGGTAGCCTGCCAGCAGGATAACCCAAGAATAATGACTACAACAGTGAATACACTCGAACATCTACATTTATGGTAGGTACACAACTGTACTTTTCCCTTGGGACTAACCCATCTTTTACGCCCAAGGTTGTATCCAGTGTGGCTTTAAACCAATCCAATCCATTTTCCAACCTTTTTTCCTAATTCTCAGAATAAAGGGGAAATGATCCTGCACTCCTTGGTCGTGCACATACAGCTCAAGTTCTACCTTGACAGGACTAAACCTTTCAGAAAACCTGACCAGCTGCTAGTCATCTTTGCTACAGGGGCAGAGGGCAAGGCCATTTTGAAACAAACCATTTCTAAATGGATAGCGCACTGCATCCATTTCTGCTACAAACACCATGGAAAACCTACCCCACAGAGGATCAGGTCTCATTCCACTAGGGCTACCTGAACCTCTACAGCTTTTCTCAGGGGAGTCCCTACCAGGGACATCCTGGAAGCTGCAACCTGGAGTTCTGTACACACCTTCACCAAGCATTATCGCTTAACTACCTTTTCCAAATCCAGAGCTAGATTTGCCACAGCAGTCTTATAAGGCCTGCTAGCCAGCCCCTACTACTTCTTGACTGCCTCCACCCTTCCTCAGCTTTGGGAATCAACCCAAGTGTGATGACTGCAACAGTGAAACACGAAGAACATAGTACAGTTGTGTACAATTACCATAAATGTAGATGTTTGAGTGTATTCACTGTTGCAGTCCTAGTTACCCTCCCTCCAGCCCCTCTGTCTTTCTATCTTTTTTGGCCCTATCTTATGGAAATGGTATTTACTTTTTTACTGGAGGTGTTCTACCATTTGATTGCTTCCTATTTTGGGGACTCCTGACAAACTGATGTAATGGCATCGGCCGCATGTTTTATACCCCTGACGTCATGGATGAGGCGACAGCATCCGGCACAGAAATACCAAGACTCTGGTATTCGGGCTGACTGAGTGCTACCTGCAGGCAGATAACCAAAGTGTGATGACTGCAACAGTGAATACACTCGAACATCTGCATTTATGATTTGTACACAACTGTACTTTTCATTGACTGCCTCCCCCCTTTTTCTCAGTTTTGGGAATCAACCCAAATGTGACGACTGCAACAGTGAAACACGAAGAACATAGTATAGTTGTGTACACTTACCTTAAATGTAGATGTTTGAGCGTATTCACTGTTGCAGTCCTGGTCCCCCCATCCCCCTTTCTTCTTTCTCCTTTTATTACCATTCTAACTTGTTCTCCTTTTCTTTCAAATGACATATTGGTATTTATTTTACACTGGTGGGCTTTCTTCCACCATAGCCTGGCTCCTGACAGGTTAGGGGCAAGACAAACTGATGTTATGGCGTCGGCTGCCTTACTTTATACGTCTAATGACCTGATGTCAGTCCTCAAGCGACAGCAACCGGCGCAGAAATACTATGTCTCTGGTATTCGGGCCGGCTGAGGGTTCCCCTGTCAGGGATAACCCAAATGTGATGACTGCAACAGTGAATACACTCTAACATCTACATTTATGGTAAATGTACACAACTCTTCTTTCTAAATGGGTGTTCCTCCTTCCTCATCCATCCCTCCTGTACTGCCAGCCTGGGAGGATGTGTGGAATACTGCCTGTAATCAAGATACCCAGCCATCAATCCCTTAAAAAAAAAAAAAAAAAAAAAAACAGATAAAATGTATAAGGTACCTTAGACTAATATGTTTTTCTCTCACCTTGGATCAAACCCAGCAGCCATATCCACTGCATTGCCTGCGGGCAGTAGCCGGCTTTTTATCACTAGCCCTTGTCATGGTAACAAGGAAGGCAAGGTGTTGGACCACCTAGCCAAGAGAGTGTTTTCTTCCACTTTAGCTTTCAGAATTCTCAGTTACCATACATGGAAGTTCATGCTTTGTTATATGGATAGTCTGAAGGAATCTATCATCTCACTTCCTACAGAAGAAAATTCTTTGGTTTAAAAATGTTTTTTGCTTTCCCCAGTATCTAGACATGCTTTGAAGAGTGTATGATTGTGCAGATACTGTGTCTAGAGCCACTTCTACAGTGTTGAGAATGTGCTTGACTATGTAATCAAATGTTTGCTTATGAGGTAAATTCTGAAATCTTAGATCCTGCTTTAAAAGGGTATTGTTTTGCTCTTCAGCTACACAGATTTTGAAACAGTTTGAAAAAGGAAAATTGATTTGAGACATATTTAAGGATGTTCTTCCTTAGATCGCTGTTTAGTATTCTAAACTGGTTATCTCCCCAGATAACCTGGATGGGGGTACCAAAGCCAAAGCCTTCTGTCGAGCCATATGTCTGACTTATGACCTAAGCCTGTAGACATGAGTGCATAAGCAAACGTATACGCAAGAGATCCCCAGACCATCTTGTAAGTGCAAATGCAGGCCTAGCCTCCAGGCTGCTCTTTAAGTGGTCTGTTGTATCATTCCAGCCCTCACTTGCTCAAATAAGTGTCCCATTGGGGGACCTTCCTTATTTTCTTTGTCTTTTTGTGGTTTAATCTGTTAGATATCAGCTGAGGGGGTGTGATTGTGGTAGGCAGATGCCCTATAAGCAAAACCAGTCATTCTGGCAGAAGAGGAACTAAAAAGTGAGGCCAGAGAGAAATCGGAGTAATTTTCAAAAATAGAAGACAGTGTAGAGCGACTATGCCAGCACTTAACCCACACACGCACACAATTCCCTCTCCTCCAGCCAGTATCTCTACAGACCTGTCCCACAAGCTGATCCTGAACATCCCCTTTGGCAAATGACCGTCTCAAACTCTCGGGTTGGTTATCCACTGAAGAAGGCTATGTGAAGCCGAAACCGGTATGGATTTTCTGATGTTTTGGTTCCAATAAACTTTGGGACTGTTCACCATCCACTATTGCTGGCTTTTTCTTGTTCTGGATTTCTGGAGTTTTTGGCCGGGCAAGGGTTCTACTTGCATCTGCATTTTTATACATTATACAAACTTCCTCTCAGAGCTATTACTCCCCACCCACTGAACAATATATTTTCCTCAGGTTCTTCAGTCTTTGGACACTCAAGGTGTCCTATTACTAATAGCTGTAAGTCAAAGGGGTAAAGGCTTCTATGCAAGAATGTTTCTGGTACCAAAGAAAGAGGCCTCTTTGGACACATGTACTAGATCTTTCCTTCTCAAACCTGTTTGTGAAAGTAATAAAATTCTGTCCTTGTAGAACCTGTTGCATTTCATTCCTTCCATAAATTATATGGTGGCACTAGACTTAATAGGTGCTTATTGCCACATTCCACTAGCCACAGGATTCAGGAAGTTTCCAGTTTTTCTGTTTCTGGGTCGCATTATCAGTTCTCTGCATTACCCTTTAGAGTAGCTATAGCTCCAAGGGTGTCTATGGAAAGGTGTAGCTCCTGTCACAGCTCATTGTTGATTGAATGGCATTCATACATTTCCTTATTTAGTGTCTTCTGACTAATCTAGACTTCCAGATAAATGTAAAATCCTTCTTAAATGTTTCACAGTGTTGTGGTGTTTCTGCTGCCTTCTAGATAGCCATTTTCTAAAGGCTTTTCTGACAAAGAAATTAAGCTTTTCTGAAATTCGCCAGTTGGTCGCAGACTTTTGCAAAAGAATTTCTCAAGACCCTTTGGCTTTTGGCTTCTTGGATTCTCATGATTCACTTAACCAGGTTACAAGAGAAAGCTGCAGTAGTTTTTAAAAATACACACATGGACCTAGCATTTACATCCTCTGGAATACCAGATCCTATTTCAGGCTTTCTTAAAATACAACTGCATTAGTGGAGACAGCAAATCCTGCTGAATCCAGGCCACCCTTTCTGTCCTTAGACACCAAACCACTCTCACTACAGACTCTTCAGATTGTGCTTGTGGAGCAGTTTCGATGGGGGTAAAGATGCAAGGCCTGTGGAGTTGGACGGGCCAAGCTCTCCCTCTTACTCACACACACACACACACACGCACGCACGCATATGTATATGTATATATGTATGTATATATATAGATAAATATATATATATATATATATATATATATATATATATATATATATATATATATATATATATACATATATATATATATACATATATATATATATATATATATATATATATATATATATATATATATATATAGTGTGTGTATATTATATATATATCTGTGTATAGATATGTATATATATATATATATATATCTATATATATATATATATATATATATATATATATATATATATATATAAAATGAGATGTTAGTTGTGAGCCATGCCTTAAAATTTCTTCACTTACATCAGCCAGGACTTTAAGTGATTATAGACAGTACTACAGTCATGTGGTACATACAGTCATGGGAGGTACAAGGTCATACCCCCCTGTGCAGTCTGGGTATGATGGCTTGGGAGCTAGCTCTACAGCATTCTTTAATGCTCCAAACATCATACATTCCATCAGAGCAAAAATGTAGTGGCAGACAAGCTGAAGAAAACCAGTACAGACTCACAAATGGAAATTGAATGAGGAGGTTTTCCGTGAACTGATACATTTAAGAAACACCTCAAATAGACCGGTTTGCCTCCTTTCAAAACAGACCAACAGATTCTGCACCAGAGCTTCTTGCAGGCAGACCTGGAAAACAGATGCACTCCCCATACTGTGGTTGGGGATGTTCCTTTATGCATTTCTGTCCTTTCCATTGGTTTCCAGAGTAATTCTGAATATTCATAAGAACTTTCCATAAAGTTGTTAAGACTTACTTTTGGCCCAGGCAACAGTGATTCTCCTTATGGAAAATGGTTAAAGTCATTTACCACAAGGTTCTTCACAGATTGGATCTAGTTATACAAGATGAGGGGAGTTTGATGCACTGCATTCTCAGTAACATCAACTGCCTGCATGATTCCATTTTGAAACCTTTTAGACTCCTCTTTCATAAAGACTTGCTGCCGATACTAAAGGAGGCAAGAAACTGGCTAGTAGGAAATCTTGTGTTTGCAAGTGGAAAAGATTTCCGGTTTCTTAAATATTTGAGTTACGTTCCTCTGGCCTTTCTTGTTAGTCTCAGGGTTCATATAGTGGCCTTTTCAGCATGTCTGCCAATAGCTCCTCCCATTTCATTTCTGTTTTTGGTAAAACAGTTCCTAACGTAGGAGTTCACATCTTAAGCCAGCTAGAAAACAGGTGGCTTCTCGGGATCTTGACTTTGTTCTGGAAAAGTTACCTATCCCGCTGTGAACTGGCTCACCAGGCTGATTTAAGGTTCTTCACATGGAAGACTGTACTTATTACTTTGACGTCTGCAAGAAGAGCGTCTTAGTAGCAAGCTAACATGGTGTGTGAACCCCATCAGATCTTCTGTAGAGATAATGACAAAGTGCCTCTTTTATGCCCCAAGTTGTTTGAGTTTACTTTGAATAAAGTCATCATATCTGCCTGTGTTCTGTCCAGATCCTTAGAACCAGGGAGAGAGGATTCTACATACTCTGCACATGCATAGGCAGCTCAGGTACTATCCTGAAATAAAGTTAATCAGAAAAGCAGATCAGCTAATTATTTGTTATGATGAAACAACGAAAAGAAAACACATGTCAAAAACTGTTTCAAGAAGATTGTGCTCTGCTGTTGCTTTTTGTTACTGTTGCCATGGCAAATCTGTTTTGTACAGTGTTAAGTCACATTCTACTAGAGTCTTTGCTTCTGTTGTGGCATACTGGAAAAGGGGAGGACTCTGGAATTATTCCAGACGCTGCCACATGGTGCTCAGTGCATACTACCAAGCATTGCAAACTGAATTCCTTTTCCAGCTCCAAGCCTGGTTTGATGAGAACCATTCTGCAGGGGTTCCTTGACCCTTATCCTTCCTGCTCCCAGGTTGGATAGACTTGATGATCAACCCAAATAGCCAAAGGCTACTGCAGCAGTTAGACTGATTAACATAGCACAGTTGTGAAAGTTGCACTTACCAATAACAGTTGATGTTTGCATACTCACTGCTGCAGTAGCCGCACCCACCCTTCATTTCCTTACATCTGTATACAGTTAGGATAAAATGTTACAATTTAAATCTCTAAATATCTAAGGTTCAGGATGAGTCACCTCTGTGTGCCTCTTTATGGGCATGAAAGTCCTGAAGATGTTCATCGTGTTACACTGTTGCAGTCATTACACTTGGGTTATCCTGCCGTCAGGCGGTCCCGCAGTCGGCCAGAGTTCGAAAGTCTTGGTCCGGTGTCTGTTGCTTTTGCCTCCTCCCTGACGTCAGTGCGACAGGGGTATATAAGATGCAGCCAACGCCATTTTCTCCAGTCTTTTTGTGTTCGAATTCCAGATCCGAAGTCGTCTTTAAAAGCTAAGTACCCCGTTGGGGAAACTTTTTTCTTGCTCCAGACTGATGTCAGAAAGTTAATAATTGTATTTCTTGTGGGAAGCAAATACCTCATAAGGACTTCTATTCTTACTGTATTCCTTGCCTAGGCCCTGATCACGACGTTGCTAATTGTCTGTTTTGTGCTAGATTTAACCAATGCACTATTAAGCATCGGTACAATTTTGCATTTCACTATTTTGGCAGAAGATTTAATTACACAATGTCGTCGGATAGCCATCTGACTACCGCAGCTCAAAAGAAATGAAAAGAAAAAGACAGACATCCGAGGTCCAAAACTGATGAGGCTTTTCTTCTAAGCCAGTCGCCGGTTCTCAGTGAGGCACTTTTGCAGCCCCTGACACCCGCTACTTTAGAGCCGCAGGTCGCTTCCGACTCCTACGTGGAGCCGACTAGGCCACTGGAAACTTAAGGTATTGGGCACTCGGAAACTATTCCCTCAGATGGGTCCGAAGCCGCTGAGCAGGCATCGGCTTCTGAGGGTGTTTTCAGGCCTACACAGTTATATGTTAAAGCGACTTCAGCTTCAAAGGCAAATACTAAAGCACCTCAAAGAAACAAGTACAACAGCCCCATGGACAGGCCTCCATGCCTAAAAAACAGATGCTCAAAATGGCCAAAGACCTAATTACTTTGATCAGGGGTTCCCATCCCCCTCCTAAGAGGCCTAGGCAAGAGACAGAATATGAATCTTCAGATCAGGTTTCCATTTCTTCTGATTCCTCTTCTGATCAGGAATACTCTCTTCCTCTCTATGAGGATTCTGATGCTGAAGAATCTATCCCTTCAGCCTCTCCTCCTGAGGATTATTCTTTTGGGGAAACTCTGCATACCATGAGGGAGCATTTCCACTGGGAGAGCCAAGATTATTCAGAATGTAAGAAAAGGCTCAGAGACTTCCTTTTACTACCTCAGCACAGGCCCCTTGCTATTCCACCTGTTAGACATTGTAGATGATGTATTTTCAGAGTCCAGTCTGACTCCTTACTCTTTACCTCCAGCTCCTGTTAAGCCAGACAGATACTACAGGGTTCCTGATTCACATAAATTTCTTTTTAAGAACCCTGCTGCTGACCCAGAAACTATCTCTCAGGGTCCCAAAGGGGTCAAGGCTTTCACTGCAAAAAACCCTACCCCCTCTGACAGGGATTCTAGGGCACTGGACAGATGGGGAAAAAAGATTTACACTTCTGCTACCTTGGCTGCAAGGGCTTTAAATTGTCAGTTTCATATGCTTAAATATCAGCAATATATTATGTCACTGCTTAAACAGAAAAATTTGATAAATTCTGAATGTGCAAAAAGCAAAGAAATGCAGGATTTATTTCATGCAGCTGAACAAGTGGGAAAGCATACTTTGCAATGTGGTTTTGATTCTCTGGAGGCCTCCTGTAGGGCAGCTGTTACGGGTTCTGTCATTAGGAGGCATGCTTGATTAAGCAAGCATCTATTATGTTAAAGCAAAATTATTAGATGCTCCATTACAGCATGATACCTTGTTTGGTGTTAAAGCAGAAGAGGTACTGAAGAAAATGGAGGACAAAGCTAAATCTGTGCAAACAGTCAAGGATTTCTTACAGGTACAGCCTTCAAGATTTAGCAGGCACTGGCCTGCAAAGAATTGGTCCTTTCCAGTGTCAGACAGGCCACAAAGAGGCAGATACAGATGCCCTAGAGGCAGATCCCAGCCCCAAGGCTCATACAGGTCTAAACAACGGGGTACTTCTACCTCCAAAAGCGGAGAAGACAAATCACAGCCATACAGGAAACAGCCCCAATGACCTCGCCCTGCCTGCACCAAGCACTTATCTTCTGGCAGTGCTTTAGGGGGAAAACTAGCACTTTTTTCTCAAAATTGGCACGTAATAACCCAGGACAAATGGGTCTTGGATATAGTGTCACAAGGCTACAGGTTTCACTTTCACACCCTGACAAGGGCAAACGGTTTGCCAGACCTGCCAACAAATCAATGGGCAGAGGCACAAAAGCAAGTGTCATCCCTCAGGGACATGAGGGCCATTCAGCAAGTACCACAGCAAGAGCAGGGACAAGGATTTTACTCAAGACTGTTCTTGGTGCTCAGAAAGGACAAAGCCTGGAGACCAATACTGGACCTGTTTATTCTAAACACATATCTGGATATTCCAAGATTCAAAATGTTGACTCTGCAGCAGCTTCTGCCCATGCTGGGCAAGAAGGCTTGGCTTGTGACTTTAGACCTAAAAGAGGCATACCTGCATGTCCCAATCAGACAATCCTGCAGAAGATACCTCAGATTCATAGCTGGCTCAATGCATTACCAGATGTTCATCGTGCATACAGCTGCAGTAATCACAGATGGGTTTTCTGCCGTCAGGCGGTCCCTCGGTCGGCCGAATTCCAAAGTCTTGGTCCGGCGTCGGTTGTCGTCGCTTTCTTTTCTGACGTCAGTGAGGCCAGAGTATATAAAGACACAGCCGACGCCATGTTCTCCAGTCTTCTTTGCCGCGCGGTGTCCGAAGCAGAAGCAGTTCGCAAGTGCCGGTCGGCCAGCTCCTGAATTACGAAAATTTTGGAAACCGAAGTCTTCATTAAAGCTAAGTACCCGTTAGAAACTTTTCTTGCCTCAGACCGATGTCAGAAAAAGTTAATAATTGTATTTCTTGTGGGAAGCAAATACCGCATAAGGATTTCCATTCCTTCTGCATACCTTGTTTAGGCCCAGACCACGACGTCCTCGGCTGTCGCTGGCTACCTTCAATAAACGCACTATTAAGCGTCGGGCGGAGTTCGCCCAACACTATTTTGGTAAAGCTTTTGATTATAAAATGTCGTCGGACACTCCGACTACCGTTTTATCCAAAAAACGCAAGGAAAAGGACCGACACGACGCCCGCGGTCCCCGCCGACACCACGCCAAAACAGGCTACACATGGTCCGGTTCTCAGCGAGACGCCTTTGCAGTCCCTGACTACCGACGACACTCCTTTGGCGGTGTCCTCTGTACCCGAGACCGCTGGGACCTCGGCCCTTTCCCAGACTACAACCACCGAAGCCTTTGCTAATGTTGAGCCTACTAATGTGGACAGGTCCACTTCCACCCATGGTGTCTTCAGACCCTCATCTTCTTTTTCCATTAAGGCCTTTACTAAATCCAAAGCAGCCAGGCACCCCAAAAGGCCTGTTGCACAGGGCCCATCTCCAGGTCCCATGCCTAAAAAACAGATGCTTAAAATGGCTGAGGATTTAATTACTCTTATCAGAGGTTCTCAACCCCCTCCAGACAAGAGACCCAGAGTGGAGGAAGATTCTCCCTCTTCTGATCAGGGATCCATTTTATCAGAACATTCTGATGCAGAGGAACACTCTTACTCCCCTTTTGAGGATTCGGATGCAGAACAGTCCATCCCTTCTGTATCTCCTCCTGAGGATTTTTCCTTTGGGGAAACCTTGCACACCTTGAGGGAACATTTCCATTGGGAAGCCAAGACTTTTCAGATTCTAAGAAAAGGCTTAGGGAATTTCTTTTGTTACCTCAACACAGACCACTGGCGATACCCCCTGTTTTGGACATACTTGATGATGTTTATTCGGAGGCTTGCCTTAACCCGGATTCTCTGCCTCCTGCACCAGTCAAACCTGATAGGTATTACAGAGTACCCAACTCTCACCAATTTCTCTTCAAAAGTCATAATGCTGACCCTGAAACCATTTCACAAGGCCCCAAGGGATTGAAGGCCTCCACTGCCAAAAATCCACTTCCAGCAGAGTCAAGGTCTTTAGAAAGGTGGGGTAAAAAGGTATATACCTCGGCCACCCTAGCCATGAAGGCCTTAAATTGTCAGTTTCATATGCTTAAATATCAACAGTTCCTGTTATCACAATTAAGGAATAAAATGTCTCAACCTGAACAACCAGATTTAAAGGAGTTACAGGATATGATGCATAGTGCAGAACAAGTGGGTAAATACACTTTACAATGTGGTTATGATGCACTAGAGGCTTCAAGTAGAGCGGCTGCTACAGGATCAGTCATTCGCAGACATGCCTGGCTTAGAGAACAAAACTTGCCTGATCATGTCAAAGCTAAACTTCTAGATGCTCCTTTACAAAGGGATGTGCTGTTTGGTACTAATGCTAAGGGGATACTACGGAAAATGGAAGAAAAAGCCAAATCTATGCAAACTGTCAAAGCCTTTTTACAGGTCCAACCACCACGTTTTAGCAGAAATTGGCCTTCAAAAAACTGGTCCTTTCCAGCCACTGACAAGCCCCAAAGAGGTAGATACAGACGCACAAGGGGGAGAGGGCAATCACAAGGATCATATAGAGGACGACAATGGCAAACTCCAGCACCAAGAGGTGGTGAGGACAGTGCACAACAATACAGGAAGCAAACCCAATGACTCCCTCATTTTCATGCCAAGCACGTCTCAGCTGGCAGCACCTTTGGGAGGAAAGCTAGCATTATTTGCAGCCAATTGGCATATTGTCATAACAGACAAATGGATCCTGGACATTATAAACAGAGGCTACATATTTCATTTTCACACTCTTCCAAAAATGAGAGGCATGCCAAACCTGCCACAGAATCAAAGGGCAGAGGCACAACTACAAATTTCAAAGCTCATAAGCATGAGAGCTATTCAAGAGGTACCTACTCATGAACAAGGTCAAGGTTTTTATTCAAGACTTTTTGTGGTACCAAGGAAAGGAACCGACTGGAGACCCATTTTGGACTTATCCATCCTAAACACATTTCTACTCATACCAAAATTCAAGATGCTCACATTACAGCAACTTCTTCCCATGCTGGGCAAGGAGTTTTGGCTGGTAACATTGGACCTCAAGGAGGCATACCTGCATGTCCCAATCAGACAAAGCTGCAGAAGATACCTCAGATTTCTTGCAGGTTCAATCCACTATCAATTCTCTGCATTGCCCTTTGGCTTATCTACTGCCCAGAGTATTCACAAAGTGCCTGGCATCAGTGATTGCCTACTGCAGACTTCAAGGGATACAAATTTACCCTTATTTGGATGACTGCCTGATCCAAGCGGACAGCAAACACATACTTCTGGAACATCTGGCATATGTGACACGGTTATTGCATTCTCTGGGATACACAATCAACAAAGAGAAATCAAGGCTAACACCATCTCAGAAAATAACTTTCCTGGGTGCCAACTTGGACACAAACACCCAGATGGCCTATCTTACGCCAGAAAAACAGGGGCAACTATCTCATTACTTCAAAATACTAGCAAAAAGTACCAGGCTTACTGCAAGGAAAATCCTGCAGGCTCTGGGATTCATGGCATCTTGCATTCTTTTAATCCCATGTGCAAATCTGCATATGAGGAAACTTCAATGGTACCTAAAAAACCTATGGTCTCAACACAGTCACAGTTGGGAAACAATAGTACCAATAATCCCATGTTTGCAAAAGGAATTTCTATGGTGGGCCCAAGCATGTCAAGCAAACACAGGCCTCCCATTCTGCAAGCCTTAAGCAAAGCAAGTTATCACAACAGACGCCTCAGATTACGCCTGGGGGGCGCACATGACGGGCAGGTGCATCCAGGGCATATGGTCCCAAAAAGAAAAGCACCTTCACATCAATCAAAAAGAAATGCTAGCTGTAATAAATGCAATTACAGCTTTCAAGGACTTCCTGCATCCAGGGCAATTACTGATAAGAACAGACAACACCACAGTAATGTGGTACATAAACAAACAAGGAGGAACACATTCATACCCCTTGTGCAGACTAGCCATGACTCTTTGGAACTTGGCTCTGGAATGGCAAATCGAACTTCAAGCCCAGTACCTGCCAGGATTGGAAAACACGCTGGCAGACAATTTAAGCAGAAATATGACAGATCCACACGAATGGAAGTTACATCCTCAGGTGTTTACAGAAATAACCCAAGTGTGGGGGAGGCCAGACATAGATCTTTTTGCCTCCCACAGGAATCATCAATTGGAAACGTTTTGTTCAAGGACCTTTCATCCAAAGGCCTGGAGAGTGGACGCACTTTCATTCAGTTGGACAGCATGGACAGTTTACGCATTCCCACCTCTGCCTCTTCTGCCCAAGGTACTTTTGAAAGCAAGAGCAGACAGACCGAAGATGATACTGATTGCTCCAGATTGGCCACGGCAACACTGGTATCCACTGCTGAGGAGCCTAACACATACTCCTCCCTGGTCCCTGCCTCTAATGCCTCTTCTGCTGACTCAGCACAGCTACAAAACTCTCCACAGTCAGCTGAAAACACTCCATCTCGCTGCATGGAAAATTCCTTAACACCACAACAGACCCTACTCTCCAAGGAGGTGCAGGATGTCATTTTGGAGGCCAGAAGGCCATCTACTAGAAAAGCTTACTCCGCAAAATGGAAGCGGTTTTGTTCTTGGAATGAGAAAAAAGGCCAGGACCCTAGAAAACTGAACTTGCCTCAGGTATTACAGTATCTAGCTGAGCTGCTGAACAGTGGACTTTCATTTTCTTCCATAAAAATCCATGCCTCAGCCATTTCTGCAGAATACAACACGGATCCTCCTTTATTTTCTCACCCACTCTTACGACAGTTCCTCAGAGGGGCTAAGAATATTAGACCACCAAGGAAACAACCAATACCAGCCTATCTTAATTACATACTAGAAATATTAACATTGCCTCCTTTTGAACCAGCTGCCTCAACAGATTTGCAATATTTGTCCTGGAAAACTGCCTTCCTTCTGGCTATCGCTTCAGCTCGTAGAGTTTCGGAACTACAGGCCCTCATGGCAGTGCAGCCTTTTCTCATTTTCCATCAGGACAGGGTTTCCCTTCGTACCAACCCATCATTTATGCCTAAAGTGGTATCCAGGGTAGCTTTAAATCAAGCCATACACCTTCCTACCTTTTCCCCCAATCCTCAAAACAAAGGGGAAAGGCTGCTACATTCTTTAGACATCCATAGGCAGCTACGTTACTACTTGGACAGAACTAAGTCCTTCAGGAAATCAGAACAACTCTTTGTGTCCTATGCTGTAGGGGCTCAAGGGAAGCCAGTTTCCAAGCAGACTATTTCAAAGTGGATAGGCCACTGCATACGGTTTTGTTATTCCTATCATGGGAAATCTGTTCCTACAGGTATCCGATCACACTCCACCAGGGCCACAGCTACCTCTACAGCCTTCCTCAGAGGAGTTCCTACCAAAGATATTCTGGAGGCAGCCACTTGGAGTTCTGTACATACCTTCACAAAACACTACCACCTGCCTTTATATTCCAGAACCAGAGCAGGCTTTGCCACTGCTGTTTTGCAGGGCATTCTGGCTCAACCCAGTTCCTCCTAGTACCTACCACCCTGTGCATAGCTTTGGGACTCTACCCATCTGTGATTACTGCAGCTGTATTAGCACTCGAACATCTACATTTATGGTAGGTACAAAACTGTACTTTCTCTGCACTGCTCTTTGGCTTATCTACTGCGCCCAGGGTCTTCACAAAATGCCTGGCTCCAGTAATTGCATTTTGCAGACAAAGAGGAATTCAGATATATCCTGCCTTGGACGACTGACTGTAAAAAAGATTACTAACATGCCTAGGGTACACAGTAAACGAAAAGAAATCAAAACAAGTACCCTCTCAAGAGATAATATTCCTGGGTGCAAGCTTAAATACAACTGCCCAGATGACTTATCTCATGCCAGACAAACAAAAGCAACTGACTACTTATTTCAAAATGTTGGCAACAAAGACCCAGTTGTCTGCAACAAAAATTCTGCAGGCTTTGGGCTTCATGACATCCTGCATTCTGCTAATTCCATATGCAAGACTGTATATGAGGAAACTTCAATGGTATCTAAAAAGTGTTTGGACTCAACATTGCCACAGCCTGGAAACAATAATTAAATTACCCTCATTCCCTGCCTGCAACAGGAGTTTCGATGGTGGGCAAAGGCCTGTCAACACAACAAGGGGCAGCCATTCACTTTACCCACAGCCAGGCAGATATTAACAACCGATGCATCAGATTATGCCTGGGGGGCCCACATGGCAGGAAGATGTATTCAGGACACATGGTCCGCAAGCCAAATGCATCTACATATCAACCAAAAAGAGATGCTAGCTGTTAAGAATGCCCTGACAGCCTTCAAGGATCTACTTCATCCGGGACAACTACTGATAATGGCAAACAATACTACAGTCATGTGGTATATAAACAAGCAGGGAGGCACTCATTCCTACCCCCTATGCAGACTAGCCATGACTTTGTGGGTCAAGGCATTGACTTACCAAGTACATCTGCAGGCACAATTCCTGCCAGGAAAGATAAATACTCTGGCAGATGAACTAAGCAGAAATGTCATGGATCCCTATGAGTGGAAATTGGATCCGCAAGTCTTCAGCATGATAACAAGGAATTGGGGATGCCCGGACATAGATCTGTTTGCTTCCCCTCACAACTGCCAACTACAGAGATTCTGCACAAGGACTTACAAGCAAGCATGGAAAGTGGATGCTCTGTCTTACAGCTGGAAAAACTTAACAGTATATGCCTTTCCTCCACTGCCTCTCCTCCCCAAGGTACTCCTAAAAGTCAGACAAGAGAAGCCAAAAATGATACTGATTGCCCCAGACTGGCCCCGCCAGCACTGGTACCCAATCCTAAGGAACTTGCCTCAATACCCAGCCTGGACATTACCTCAGATTCATCACTTACTGTCCCAACACGACAATCAGATCCTGTACAGCCAGCTCACGTCCTTAAATCTGGCAGCATGGCGGATAATGTAGTCATTCAAAACACACCTCTCTCTGAAGCGGTGATGGATGTTATTTTGGAGGCCAGGAGGCCTAGTACCAGAAAATCTTATGCTGAAAAATGGAAGAGATTCTGTGCTTGGAACCAGGCACAAGGGATTGACACGAATGTACCAAATATTCCTCAGATTTTGCATTATTTTACTGAGATGCTGGACAAAGGCCTATGTTCATCGTGTTTCACTGTTGCAGTCATTACACTTGGGTTATCCTTCTGGCAGGCGACCCACATTCAGCCCGAGTTCCAAAGTCTTGGTCCGGCGTCGGTTGCTGTCGCCTCTTCCCTGACGTCAGTGCGCCAGGGGTATAAAAGTTGCAACCGATGCCATTTTCTCCAGTCTTTCTTGCCGCACGGTGCCTGAAGCAAAAGCAGTTCGCAAGTGCCGGTCGGCCGACTCCTGAGATTTTCAAAATTGAATTTCAGAACTGAAGTCTTCAATAAAGCTAAGTACCCCATTGGGGAAACTTTTTCTTGCTCCAGACCGATGTCAGTAAAAGTTAATAATTGTATTTCTTGTGGGAAGCAAATACCTCATAAGGACTTTCACTCTTACTGCATTCCTTGCCTAGGCCCTGACCACGACATTACTAGTTGTCGGTTTTGTGCTAGATTCAATAAACGCACTATTAAACATCGGTTTGATTTTGCTTTACATTATTTTGGATGAAGATTTAATTACATAATGCCATCGGAACAACCGATGACCGGAATATATAAAAAACCCAAGGTCAAAGAGAAAGACAGGCATCCGAGGTCCAAAACCGACGACGAAGCTTCTTCTAGGCCAGTCGCCAGTTCTCAGTGAGGTGCTTTCGCAGCCCCTGACACCCACTACCTCAGAGCCACAGGCCGTAACTGACAGCCACGTGGAGACACCGAGTCCTGTGGAAACTCAAGGTATTGGGCCTACGGAAAATATATCCTCAGATGGGTCCAGTGCCGCTGAGCAGGCACCGGCTTCTGAGGGTGTTTTCAGACCTTCACAGCTTACAATTAAAGCTACTACAGCAGCAAAGCAAAGTCAAAAACACCATTAAAGACAAGGAAACAAGTGCAGCATTCTCCAGAACAGGCATCCATGCCAAAGAAACGGATGCTTAAAATGGCCGAAGACCTTATAACTTTAATCAGGGGCTCCCATCCCCCTCCTGGCAAAAGGCCTACTCAAGACACTGATTATGAATCCTCTGATCAGATTTCCATTTCCTCTGATTCTTCTTCTGACCAGGGCTGTTCTCTCCCTCCGTATGAGGACTCTGATGCTGAAGAGTCCATTCCTTCAGCCTCACCGCCTGAGGATTACTCTTTTGGGGAAACCCTGCACACCATGAGGGAGCATTTCCATTGGGAGAGCCAGGATTACTCAGAATCCAAGAAAAGGCTCAGAGATTTCCTTCTATTGCCTCAGCACAGGCCCCTAGCTATCCCCCTTGTGCTTGATATTGTAGATGATGTTTTTTCTGAATCCATTCTGTCTCCAGATTCTTTATCCCCTGCACCAGTAAAGCCAGACAGGTACTACAGGGTCCCTGACTCTCATAAATTCCTTTACAAAAACCCCACTGCAGTCCCAGAAACTATTTCTCAGGGTCCTAAAGGGGTTAAAGCTTCTACTGCCAAAAATCCTGTCCCCTCAGGGATTCCAGAGCTCTGGACAGATGGGGGAAAAAAATACACTTCTGCTACTTTAGCTGTAAGAGCTTTAAACTGCCAGTTTCACATGCTTAAATATCAACAGTATCTCATGTCATTGTTAAAGCAGAAAATGGTTACAAATATAGAAAGTCCTGACAGTAAAGAAATGCAGGATTTATTGCATGCAGTTGAACAAGTGGGAAAGCATACTCTGCAATGTGGTTTTGATTCATTAGAGGCTTCTTGCAGAGCCGCAGTTACAGGCTCAGTTATTCGAAGACATGCTTGGTTAAAAGAACAAAGTTTACCTGACCATGTTAAAGTAAAATTATTAGATGCTCCACTACAGCATGATACTTTGTTTGGTGTTAAGGCAGAAGAGGTGTTAAAGAAAATGGAGGATAAAGCAAAGTCAATGCAAACTGTGAAAGATTTCTTACAGGTTCAACCACCTAGATTTAGCAGAAACTGGCCTTCAAAAAATTGATCCTTTCCAGTGTCAGACAGGCCACAAAGAGGCAGATACAGATGCCCAAGAGGCAGATCTCAGCCCCAAGGCTCCTACAGACCTAAACAGTGGGGTGCTACAGCCCCCAAAGGAGAAGACAAATCACAACCTTATAGGAAACAGTCACAATGACTTCCCTCTGCAAATACCAAGCTCTTACCAGTTGACACCACCCCTAGGGGGAAAGCTAGCACTTTTCTCAAACAATTGGCACATGATCACCTAAGACCAATGGGTGTTGAATATAGTTTCTCAAGGGTACAGGTTCCACTTCCACACGCTTCCAAAACCGAAAGGTATGCCAAAGCTGCCACAAAACTAATGGGCAGAGGCACAAAAACAGATTGCTGCTCGTATGTATATGGGAGCTATTCAAAAAGTTCCACAAGAAGAACAGGGCCAAGGATTTTACTCGCGCCGTTTCCTAGTACCCAGAAAGGACAAAGCATGGAGACCAATACTGGACCTGTCAATCCTAAATACTTTCCTGGATGTTCCAAAATTCAAAATGTTAACACTACAACAACTCCTGCCGATGCCGGGCAAAGAGGCTTGGCTAGTTACTTTGGATCTCAAGGAGGCATACCTGCACGTCCTAATCAGACAATCGTGCAGAAGATACCTCAGATTTATAGCAGGCTCAATGCGTTATCAATTTTCTGCACTGCCCTTTGGCTTATCTACTGCGCCCAGGGTCTTCACAAAATGCCTGGTACCAGTAATTGCATTTTGCAGACAAAAAGGAATTCAAATATATCCCTACCTGGACGACTGCCTTATGCAAGCAGAGAGCTAGGACATTCTTCTAAAGCACCTGGCGTTTGTAAAAAGATTACTAATTTGCCTAGGGTACACAGTAAACGAAAAGAAATCAAAACTAGTGCCCTCTCAAGAGAGACTATTCCTGGGTGCAAGCTTAAATACAACTGCCCAGATGGCTTATCTCACGCCAGACAAGCAAAGGCAACTGACTCATTACTTTCAAATTATGGCAACAAAGTCTCAGCTCCCTGCAAGAAAAATTCTGCAGGCCCTGGGTTTCTTGGCATCTTGCATTCTACTAATTCCATATGCCAAACTGCATATGAGGAAACTACAATGGTATCTAAAAAGTGTTTGGACTCAGCATTGTCACAGCCTACAGACAATCATAACCTTGATTCCCTGCCTACAACAGGAGTTTCGATGGTGGTCCCAGGCCTGTCACCACAACAAGAGACAGCCTTTCACCTTACCTACAGCCAGACAGACAATAACGGATGCATCAGATTATGCTTGGGGAGCACATATGGCAGGAAAATGTATTCAGGGCACGTGGCCCAAGGAACAAATGCATCTTCACATCAATCAAAAAGAGATGCTAGCTGTACAGAATGCCCTGACAGCCTTCAAGGACCTAATGCATCCAGGACAATTATTAATAAAGGCAGACAATACCACAGTTATGTGGTACATAAACAAGCAAGGGGGCACACATTCCTACCCCCTATGCAGACAAGCCATGACTTTGTGGAACACAGCACTGACCTACCAGGTACATCTGCAAGCGCAATTCCTGCCAGGGACAAAGAATACACTGGCAGACGAACTAAGCAGAAATCTCATGGATCCTCATGAATGGAAGCTAAATCCACAAGTGTTCAACATGATAACAAGGGAGTGGGGACGCCCAGACATAGATCTCTTTGCCTCCCCTCACAATTCTCAATTACAGAAATTTTGCACAAGGACTTATCACTCTCAAGCATGGAAAGTGGATGTGCTATCTTTCAGGTGGAAAAACCTGACAGTCTATGCCTTCCCTCCGATGCCTCTTCTCACCAAGGTGCTTCTAAAAGTCAGACGAGAGGCCAAAAATAATCCTGATTGCACCAGACTGGCCACGCCAGCACTGGTACCCAATCCTAAAGAGTTTGTCCCTAGGCCCACCTTGGCCTCTACCTCAAATCCCTCAACTTCTGACACAGCAAAACAGTCAGATTCTGCACAGTCAACTCAGAACCTTAAACCTAGCAGCATGGCAGGTAATGTAGCCACTCAGACTGCACCTCTCTCTAAAGCTGTTATGGATGTAATTTTGGAAGCCAGGAGACCTAGCACTAGGAAATCTTATGCAGAAAAATGGAAGAGATTCTGTGCTTGCAACCAGGCAGAAGGGCTCGACCCACTGGTCCCTAATATGCCTCAGATTTTGCAATACCTGAATGAGATGTTGTTCATCTATTAAAATCCATGCCTCTGCCATTTCAGCTCATTACAATATGGATCCTCCTATTTTTTCACATCCTCTACTACGACAGTACCTCAAAGGGGCAAAGAATATAAGACCCCCTAGAAGAGCACCAGTACCTACATGGGACCTCAATTTTGTTTTAGAAAAACTAACACTGCCTCCATTTGAACTAGCCAGCTCAGCTGATCTAAAATTCTTGTCATGGAAAACTGCTCTGCTCCTAGCAATAACTTCAGCAAGATGAGTTTCAGAGTTACAGACATTGATGGCTGTGGAACCTTTCCTCATTTTTCACCAGGACAGGGTTTCTCTAAGGACGAACCCAACATTCATGCCAAAAGTGGTCTCCAATTTGGCCTTAAACCAATCTATTCATTTGCCTACTTTCTACCCAAATCCCCAGAATAAAGGGGAAAAACGTCTGCACTCTTTGGATATACACAGGCAGCTACGATTTTACTTGGACAAAACAAAAGCTTTCAGAAAAACTGAGCAACTGTTTGTAGCATATGCTGCAGGATCACAAGGAAAACCTTTTATAAAGCAGACAATCTCTAAATGGATAGGACACTGCATCTGCTTCTGTTATGCAAAACATGGCAAATATGTGCCCAAGGGAATTAGGCCTCATTCTACTAGAGCAGCAGCCACTTCAGCAGCTTTCCTCAGAGGGGTACCAACCAAAGACATTTTAGAAGCTGCAACCTGGAGCTCAGTGCACACTTTTACCAAGCACTACCACCTACCTCTCTACTCCAAATCCAGAGCAGGCTTTGCCACTGCAGTTCTGCAGGGCTTGTTAGCCTCGCCAAATCCAATCTAAACCCAGCCACCCTACCTCAGCTTTGGGATTGTACCCAAGTGTAATGACTGCAACAGTGAAACACAATGAACATAGTACAGTTGTGTACCTACCATAAATGTAGATGTTCGAATGTCTTCACTGTTGCAGTCCTGGTTACCCACCCACCATCCCCCTCTTTGCTGGGACTATTCTGTACTTCTCAACTCTATATAACCTATGTGGTGTGTTTGCTTTTAGAAGAAGGAAATGTTTATAGTAACATATGCATGGTTGTTTGGCATATTTTTATCTTTACAGCCTTCATATCTGGGGGCACCTGACATCTGGGGCAAGAAAAACTGAAGAAAATGGCGTTGGTTGCAACTTTTATACCCCTGGCGCACTAACGTCAGGGAAGAGGCGACAGCAACCGACGCCGGACCAAGACTTTGGAACTCAGGCTGACTGCGGGTCGCCTGCCAGCAGGATAACCCAAGTGTAATGTCTGCAACAGTGAAGACACTCGAACATCTACTTTTATGGTAGGTACACAACTGTACTATCCTTTTCATCAATTAAGATTCATGCCTCTGCCATTTCAGCTCATTACGATACAGAGCCACCTATTTTTTCTCATCCTTTATTAAGGCAGTACCTCAGAGGAGCCAAAAACTTAAGGCCTCCAAGGAGATCACCAATACCTGCATGGGACCTCAATTGTGTCTTTAAAAAAACTCACCCTGTCTCCTTTTGAGCCAGCCGCTACAGCTGATACAAAATTTTTATCATGGAAAACAGCTCTCCTCCTAGAAATAACCTCTGCAAGACGAGTCTCAGAGCTACAGGCACTCATGCTTGTGGAACCTTTTATCATTTTCCATCCAGATAGGGTTTCTCTGAGGACAAACCCGACATTTATGCCTAAGGTAGTGTCCAGTGTGGCCCTTATCCAAACTATTCATTTGCCCACCTTTTACCCAAACTCACAGAATAAGGGTGAGAAACTAATGCATTCTTTGGACATACACAGACAGCTGCACTTCTACTTGGACAGAACCAAAGCTTTCAGAAAGACTGAGCAATTACTAGTGGCATATGCTGCAGGATCACAAGGAAAGGCTATCTCAAAGCAGACTATTTCAAAGTGGATAGGCCACTGCATTCGTTTCTGCTATTCATAACATGGCAAATCAGTGCCTAAGGGCATTAGGCCACATTCAGCCAGAGCAGCAGCCACTTCAGCAGCCTTCCCCAGAGTACCAACCAAAGACATTTTAGAGGCTGCAACCTGGAGTTCAGTGCACACTTTTACAAAGCACTATCACTTACCACTCTACTCTAAATTCAGGGCAGGCTTTGCCACTGCAGTTCTGCAGGGCCTCATAGCCGCTCCTAATTCTATTTAGCTCCAGCCTCCCAACCTTAGCTTTGGGATTCAACTCAATTGTAATGACTGCAACAGTGAAACACGATGAACATAGTACAGTTGTGTACTTACCATAAATGTAGATGTTCGAGTCTATTCACTGTTGCAGTCCAGGTTACCCTCCCACCATCCCCCTTATCTTTACTGGAACTTATTTGTACTTCTCTATTCTGTACAACCTATGTGGTGTATTTGCTTGTAGATGAAGGAAAAATTTACCTTGGTGCATGCATGCTTTATTGACATATTTTAGCCTACCCTTTTGGGGGCATCTGACATCTGGGGCAAGAAAAACTGAAGAAAATGGCGATGGCTGCATCTTTCATACCCCTGGCGCACTGGCGTCAGGGAGGAGGCGACAGCAACCAACGCCGGACCTAGACCTTGGAATTCAGGCCAACTGTGGGTAGTCTGCCAGCAGGATGACCCAATTGTAATGACTGCAACAGTGAATACACTCTAACATCTACATTTATGGTAAGTACACAACTGTACTTTTCAAATTTCATACTGAGAACTTTAGATGTTCTTCGTGTTTCACTGTTGCAGTCATCACACTTGGGTTATCTGCCTGCAGGTAGCCCTCAGTCAGCCCTAATTCCAGAGTCTTAAGATTTGTCCGTCTGATGCTGTCACTTCTTCCATGACATCAGGTCGTCAGGGGTATAAAACAGGCAGCCGACACCATTACAGCAGTCTTTCTTGCCGAGGAGGAGCCCAAAGCAGAAGCAGTTCGCAAGTGCCGGTTGGCCCGCTACCTGAAGTTTTCATTTTTCGAGTTTCAACCCTGAAGTCTTCTAAAGCTGAGTACCCCATTGGGGATCCTTTTTTCTTTTTCTAACCAATGTCAAAAAACGTTAACAATTGTCTTGCCTGTGGAAAGCAAATGCCTCACAGCGATATTCATTTTTACTGTGTCCCCTGTTGAGGCCCAGACCACGACGTCGCTCGCTGTCGGTTTTGTGCCTTGTTTAATGCCCGAACCATTTGTAGCAGGGCTATCTTTGTCGCTAAATTCCTTCGCTCTTGTTCTCCATATTCTGAAATGGCTTTGATAAGCCATCCGACTACCAATCTCCTGAAAAGACGTAAAGATAAGGACAGAGACAGACCACATAGGTCCAAAACTGCCGACTACTCTTCCGTTAAGCTAGTCGCCAGTCCACCGGTACTCAGTGAGGCACCTTTGCAGCCCCTGATGCCTATTTCTACAGTTTTGTAGGACTCTGCTGAGACCCATTTGGAGTCCGGTATGCCACGAGATGCTTCTTCAACTATGGAAGCTGCGGATGTCTTTATCTTGGATGAGTCCGGAGCTGCTGTGCAGGCACTGGCTTCTAAGGGTGTATTTCAACCTACCGATGTTCGAATTAAACCGACTACTTCATTTTTAGCTAAAACTACTGAGTTTCTTAGGCCCAGAGTACGCACTATGCCTCAAGCCTATGCTCAAGTTTTCATGCCTCAAAAACAAATGGTGAGAATGGCTGAAGGCCTTATTACCCTAATTAGGGGAAGCCAGCCTTCCCCTGCTAAGAGACAAAGAATTGAGTTTCATTCTGATTCTACAGACCAGGAGTTCGATGACTCTGACCCTTCTGATTGTCAGGACCTGCCCTTATCAACCTATGAGGATTCAGATGCAGAGGAATCCATTCCCTCTGCCTCCCCTCCAGAGGATTTTTCGTTTGGTGAAACATTGCATACTTTAAGAGAGCATTTCCGCCGGGAATGCCAGGACTACCCTCAGTCCAAAAAGAGACGTAGATAATTTTTAGAGTTGCCTCAGCACAGGCCTCTAGCTATACTCCCTGTCCTGGATGTTGTAGATGATGTCTTCATGGAATTCAGTCTTACTCCAGACACTTTACCCCTTGGCCCCTAGGAAACCTGGCAGGTACTACAGAGTACCTGATTCTCACAAATTTCTCTTTAAGAATCCTACTGTGGAACCAGAATCCATTTCCCAGGGACCTAAAGGTATTAAGGCTACTACAGCCAAAAACCCTTTCCCTTCAGACAGGGATTCCAGAGCTTTAGATGATGGGGTAAGAAGGTCTATACCTCAACTCTTACCATCAGGGCATTGAATTGCCAGTTCCACATATTGAAGTATCAGCAACATATTATGAAACTAAACAAAAAAATGGTGTTCCTTCCAGATTGTGCAGAAAATAAAGATTTACAAGATTTAATGCATTCTGCAAACCAGGTTAGTAAGCATACTTTGCGTTGTGGCTTTGATGCCCTAGAAGCATCTTGCAGGGCTGCAGTCACTGGGGCTGTACTGAGAAGGCATGCTTGGCTGAAGGAACAAACATTGCCAGATTCTGTCTAATTGAAAAATTACTAGATGCTCCTTTAAATAAGGACCATTTGGCACCGAAGCAGAAGAGGTTCTTAAAAAGATGGAAGAAAAAGCTTAAATCTATGCAAACTGTTAAAGAATTCTTACAAGTGCAGCCACCTAGATTCAGTAGGCATTTGCCTTCTGAAAACTGGTCCTTTCCAGCCCCTTCCAGGCCTTCTCAGACCAAACCCAGGGGAAACAGGCCACCCAGGCTACAGTCTCTGGGTATGCGGAGATCTAAACAATGGAGTGCTCCCACCTCAAAAACAGGGAGTGGTAAGCCACCCCCTTATGGAAAAAGTTCACAATGACTTTTCAATTATCCTTCCCAGCCCTGCCCAATTACTTTTACCCCTAGTAGGAAAACTTGTCCTTCATGCAAAAAACTGGATGTCCAGTACTCAGGACTGATGGGTCCTAAACATTGTATCCCAGGGGTACAGATTCTCCTTCCATTCACTGCCCAACCCCAAGCGGGTTTCCAGACCTTCCTCCAAAGCAGTGGGCGGAGGCTCAAAAGCAAGTACTTTCCCTGCTCAATATCAGAGCTACTCAACCTGTTCCAGTAGAACAAAGGGAGCAGGGTTTCTATTCCAGATTTTTCCTGTTGCCCAGAAATGAGGGCTCTTGCCGCTCAATCCTGTATCTATCAATTCTCAACACCTTTCTGGTGATCCCAAAATTCAAGATGCTTACCCTGCAACATCTTCTCCCTATCCTAGCCAAGGATGCCTGGTTAGTCATTCTAGAATTAAAAGAAGCTTGTCTGCACATCCTCATAAGGCGGTTATGCAGAAATTATCTAAGCTTCAGGGCAGGCTCTATGCGCTATCAGTTCTCTGCACTTCCCTTTGGCTTATCTACTGCGCCCAGAGTATTCACAAAGTACCTGGCTCCAGCCATTGCATACTGCAGGCAGAGAAATATCCAAATTTTCTAATACTTGGACAATTGCTTAATTCAGGCGGACAGTTGGGAATTGCTACTTTAGCACCTGGCATTTGTAAAATGCCTTCTCACTTCATTGGGGTACACCCTCAACGAAAATAAATCATAACTGGTGCCCAGTCGAAAGATTGTATTCCTGGGAGCAAGCTTAGACTCAACTTCCCAGATGGCATTTTTCACTTCAGAAAAACAGGTCTATCTGACAAACTACACCAAACAAATGGCCACCAAAACCCAGCTATCTGCAAGGAAAATACTGCCAGCCCTAGCTTTCATGGCCTCTTGTATTGTGCTAATTCCATATGCAAGACTGCATATGAGGAAACTTCAGTGGTACTTAAGTCTTTGGTGCCAATATTCTCAGGACCTGGAAACAGTCATTCCAATCATACCTTGTCTAAGGGCAGAGTTCCTTTGGTGGGCAGAAGCATGCAACCACAGCAAGGGACTTCTTTTCACTCAACCCCTCACCGCCCAAACCCTGACAACAGATGCATCAGACTGTGCATGGAGGGCTCACATGGCAGGGAAGTGCATCAAGGGCCACTGGAGCCCAGGCCAAATTCTCCTGCACATCATTCAAAAAGAGATGCTAGCTGTACAGAATGCTCTGACAGCCTTCAAATACCTAATCCTTGCAGGGCAACTGCTTATAAAAACAGACAGCACCACAGTCATGTTGTACATAAACAAGCAGGGGGGAACCCATTCTTACCCACTCTGCAAGTTAGCCATGGCCCTGTGGAACACAGCCTTGAGCAAACAAGTGCATCTACAAGCTCAATTCCTGCCAGGCAAACAAAATTCACAGGCAGACCTAAGCAGAAATCTTCTAGACCCACACAAGTGGAAATTGGAGCCCAACACCTTCAACCATCTAATCCAGAGGTGGGGGACACCGGAGGTAGACCTCTTTGCCTCCCCCGAGAGCCACCAGTTGAGCAAATTCTGCACCAGGAACAGCAGGGCCTGGAAGGTGGATGCCCTATCCTTCCAATGAGAAAACCTATCAATTTATGCCTTTCCCCCTCTGCCCCTCCTCTCAAAAGTACTACTCAAGATAAAACAGGACAGGCCAAGGGCAATTCTTATTGTCTCAGACTGGCCACACCAGCACTGGTACCCAGTCCTGCGCTGTCTGACAACGGTGCCACCCTGACACCTTCACCAGACTCCTACCCTGCTGTCTCAGCAGGAGGGACAGATTTTGCATCCACAATTGCAAACTCTAAACCTTGCAGCCTCGCTTATCCCCTGAATACAACACCAGCAGCCCTCAGCAAACAGGTGCTGGACATCATTCTTGAAGCCAGAAGGCCTAGTACTATGAAATCCTATGCCGAAAAGTGGAAAAGATTTTGTTCTTTGAATCAGTCTCTAGGAAAGGACACAGCAGTGCCCTCCTTCCCTCTAATCCTGGATTACCTAGCAGAGCTACTCCACCAAGGGCTATCCTTCTCCTCCATTAAGAGTCATGCCTCTGCCATCTCAGCTCATTATAATTCTGAGCCACCTCTATTTTCTCACCCTCTAATCAAACAGTTCCTGAGAGGGACTAACAACTTAAGGCCCCCTAGGAGAGCACCCACCCCTGCCTGGGACCTTAACTTTGTATTGGAAAAGCTCATGCTTCCCCCTTTTTAACCTGCAGCTTCAGCAGAGTTAAAATTCCACTCTTGGAAAACAGCCTTGCTCTTAGCCATAACTTCAGCAAGAAGAGTGTCTGAGTTATAGGCATTAATGGCTGTTGAACCCTTCATTATTTTCCATGTTGATAGGGTTTCCCTTAGGACTAACACGTCCTTTATGCCTAAGTTGGTGTCCAGTGTGGCTCTAAACCAATCCAACCATTTGCCAACCTTCTTCCCTAACCATTAGAATAAAGGGGAAAGGATCCTGCACTCCTTGGACGTGCACAGACATCTCAGGTTCTAATTTGACAGGACTAAACCTTTCAGAAAATCTGACCATCTGCTTGTCAGCTTTGCTATAGAGGCAGAGGGCAAGGCCATTTTAAAACAAACCATTTCCAAATGGATTGCTCACTGCATCCATTTCTGCTAAAAGCACCATGGAAAACCTACCCCACAGGGGATCTGACCACATTCCACTCGGGCTACTTACACCTCTACAGCATTTCTCAGGGGAGTCCCTACCAGGGACATTCTGGAAGCTGTAACCTGGAGTTCTGTACACACCTTCACCAAGCATTACCACTTAACTGTTTTTTCTAAATCCAGAGCTGGATTTGCTACAGCAATTTTACAAGGCCTGCTAGCCAGCCCTAACACTTCTTGACTGCCTCCTCCCTTCCTCAGCTTTGGGAATCGACCCAAGTGTGATGACTGCAACAGTGAAACACAAAGAACATAGTTCAGTTGTGTACACTTACATAAATGTAAATGTTTAAGTGTATTCGTTGTTGCAGTCCTGGATTTTCTTCATGTTTCATTATTGCAGTCATTACATTTGGGTTATCTGCTTGCAGGTAGCCCTCAGTTGGCCTGATTATCTAAGTCTTGGGTCCTGCGTCTGTTGCTGTCTCATCTTCCATGACGTCAGGTAGTCAGGGTTATAAAGCTTGCAGCCGACACCATTACCAGTCTTTCTTGCCATGCGGTGCTCGAAGCAGAAGCAGTTTGCAAGTGCTGGTCGGCCGACTCCTGAAATTTTAGATGTTCGTGTTTAACTCTTGCAGTCATTACACTTGGGTTATCCTGCTTGCAGGCTACTCGCAGTCGGCCTGAATTCCAAAGGCCTGGTCCGGCGTCGGTTGCTTTCGCCTCTTCCCTGACGTCAGTGTGCCAGGGGTATAAAAGATGCAGCCGACACCATTTTCTTCAGTCTTTCTTGCCGCGCAGTGCCCAAAGCAAAAGCAGTTCGCAAGTGCCAGTCGGCCGACTCCTGAGATTTTCAAAATCGAATTTCAGATCCGAAGTCTTCATTAAAGCTAAGTACCTCGTTGGGGAAACTTTTTTCTTGCTCCAGACCGATGTCAGAAAAAGTTAACAGTTGTATTTCTTGTGAGAAGCAAATACCTCATAAGGATTTTCATTCTTACTGTATTCCTTGCCTAGGCCCTGACCACGACGTTGCTAGCTGTCGGTTTTGTGCTAGATTTAACCAACGCACTATTAAGCGTCGGTACGATTTTGCCTTTCATTACTTTGGCTGAAGATTTAATTATATAATGCCTTCGGAACAGCCGACGACTGGAGTTTATAAAAAGCTCAAGGAAAATGAAAAGGACAGGCATCCTAGGTCCAAACCCGACGACAAGGCCTTCGTTAGGCCAGTCGCCGGTTCACCGGTTCTCAGTGAGGCGCTTTCACAGCCCCTGACGCCCGCTACCTCAGAGCCACGGGCCACTTCCGACTCCCACGTGGAGCCAACTAGGCTTCTGGATACTCAAGGTATCGGACTGTCAGAAACTGTTCCCTCAGATGGGTCTGGAGCCGCTGAGCAGGCATAGGCTTCTGAGGGTGTGTTCAGACCTACACAATTATATGTCAAGCCAACCTCAGCTTCAAAGGCAAAGACTAAAACAGCTCTAAAGACAAAGAAACAAGTACAGCATTCTCCTGGACAGACTTCCATGCCTAAGAAACAGATGCTTAAAATGGCCGAAGACCTAATTACTTGGATCAGGGGTTCCCATCCCCCTTATGATAAGAGGCCTAGACAAGAGACAGAATATGACTCTTCTGATCAGGTTTCCATTTCCTCCGACTCCTCTTCTGAACAGGGATACTCTCTTCCTCCCTATGAGGATTCTGATGCTGAAGAATCTATTCCTTCAGCCTCTCCTCCTGAGGATGTCCTTCATGGATGCATCTGCAGTCATAACAAGTGGGTTGTCCTGTCGTCAGGCAGCCGGGTCCGCTTGCTGATGTCGCACTCCTCGGCGTCATCTCTGTTGGTCTTGGTAAAAGCATCAGCCGGCCATTTTCCTCAGTCTTTCTTGGCAGAAGCTGTTCGCAAGTGCCGGTCGGTCGGATCCAGAGATTACTTCTACCAAATACTACTTCGAAGACTTCTAAAGCTAAGTACCCCGTTGGGGACTCTTTCTTGCCTCAGCCGATGTCAGAAAAAGTTAACAATTGTTTAACCTGTGGGAAACAAATACCTCATAAAGATTTCCACTCATACTGTCTGCCTTGTTTAGGCCCAGCCCGTAGCTGCCTGTTCGGCCTGTGCTTCTTTTAACCGAACAGTTTTTGGTACTGATTTTGCGTACATTATGCCGTCGGATCCTCCGACTACCCCGGTTTCGGCGAAACCACGGTAAAGCAAACGAAAGTGTCTCGGTTTCGGCGAAACCGAGAAAACTGCTCAAAGTACAGTTGAACCTATTCTAACAACTGAGGCCCCTGCTACAACTCTTGAATCGACCTCAGAAATTTTACCCACTACGGTGGTTGACTTATCAGACACCATCCTTGGATGTCTCTACCCCAGCACGTGGTGCTGCTAGGCCTCCAGCTGCCATGTCCATTAAGGCCTCGCCAGGGCTAAAGCAGCCAAGACTACTAAATCAGTGCCTGTTAAACCCCCACATCCAGGCCCTCTTCTAGTTCTCAAATGCTTTCTTTGGCAGAAGATTTAATTTCCTTAGAGGATCTCAACCTCACCCAGACAGGGCCTCTCAGCCCCCTGAGAAGAGACCTAGGGCAGAGCCCTGAGCCAGTTTCTACTGATGATTCTGCTGATGAATCAGACATAACTGCTCAGCCTGAGGCTCCTTCTCCAATTTTGAAGATTCGGATGCTGAAGAATCCATTCCAGCTGCTTCCCCACCAGAAGAATTCTCCTTTGAAACCTTGCATGCCATGCGAGAACAGTTCCAATGGCAGCAACAGGATTTTTCAGACTCCAGAAAAAGACTTAGGACCTTTCTGCACCTCCCACAGCACAGGCCCTTAGCTATACCTCCTGTTCTCTCTGTGGTGGATGATGCTTTCAATGATGTTTGCTCCGCTCCAGATTCTTTACCCCAGCCCCTGCCAAACCAGACAGATTTTACAGGGTGCCAGATACTCATCACCACCTTTACAAGGCCCCACTTGCAGACCCAGAAACTATATCCCAGGGTCCCAAGGCAGTAGCCGACCACAGCTAAAACCCTATTCCTTCTGAAAGGGAAGCAAGGTCACTAGACAGATGGGGTAAAAGGTCTACACTTCAGCTACTCTCTCAGCTAGAGCTTTAAACTGTCAGTTTCACATGATACAATACCAAGAGTTTATGCTTGATCAGTTAACTAAAAGACTAACCACTGATGAATCTCTTGATAAGAAATATGTATTAGAGATGGTAAATAACATACAACAGGTTAGCAACCATTCCTTAAAATGTGGCTATGATGCACTGGAGGCTTCATTTAGATCAGCCATGACAGGCACAGTGATAAGAAGGCATGCATGGCTAAAGGAACAAGCTGGATCATGTTAAAGCTAAGTTGCTAGATGCTCCTATGGACAAGACAAGTCTGTTTGGTACACCTGCCCAGCAGGTTATGAAGAAAATGGAAGAAAAGGCAAAATCTGTTCAAACTGTTAAAGATTTCTTGCAGGTTCAACCCCCAAGGTTTAGCAGGAACTGGCCTGCCAAAAATTGGTCCTTTCCTGACTCCACAAAATTTCAAAGGGGTAGAAATAGGCGTTCCAGAGGCAGAAACCAATCCAGAGGAGGTGCCTACAGAGGACGACAGTGGCAAGGTAACAACAGAGGCACAGACACAGCCACTGCCACTACATCAGCACAGTGACTTAATCCTAAATCCCTACCAGGGAACAAATAGCAGCCCCTCTAGGCGGAAAGTTAACCTTATTTACAAACAACTGGCACTACATAACAAAAGACAAGTGGATTTTACAAACCATAGATCAAGGTTACGGTTTCACTTCCACACTTTACCAGTCAAAGAGGAATGCCAAATCTACCTCCAAATCAAAAACAGAGGCTCTGCCAGATAATGGAGTTAGCAAACATGAGAGCTGTGGAAAGAGTGCCAACAGCAGAACAAGGAAAGGGTTCTACTCCAGACTATTCCTAGTTCAAGAAAGGAAAAAGTTGGAGACCAATTCTCGACCTGTCCACCTTAAATACATACATCATTGTCCCAAAATTCAAAATGCTGACCCTACAGCAACTTCTTCCCATGCTGGGCAAGGAGTCTTGGCTGGTAACTCTAGATCTCAAGGAGGCATACCTGCACGTCCCCATTCGACCAATCTGCAGAAGATACCTCAGATTTCTTGCAGGATCAGAGCACTATCAATTCTCAGCATTGCCCTTTGGCTTATCTAGTATTCACAAAATGCCTGGCATCAGTAATCGCCCATTGCAGACTACAGAATTCAAATTTACCCATACCTGGACGACTGCCTGCTACAAGGGGACAACAAAAGCAAGCTGACAACAGATTTACAAAGGGTCATTTACTTGCTACAAGGACTGGGATACACAGTCAACTTACAAAAGTCAAGACTGATACCATCCCAAACAAGGACTTTCTTGAATTGGACACAGTACAACAAATGGCATTCCTGACTACAGAAAAACAAAAGAACTTCCTCTTTACTTCTTGGCACTAACAAAACTGAACAAGTTAACAGCAAGAAAAGTTCTACAGGCCTTGGGCTTCATGGCATCATGCATAATCTTGGTCCCATTTGCCAGACTACATATGAGGAAACTACAGTGGTACCTAAAGAATTTATGGTCCCAACACAGACACAGTCTAGAAACAGAAATCCCACTAATTCCATGCTTAAAACAGGAGTTCCTATGGTGGGCTCAGGCATGCCAGTCAAACCCAGGCCTACCCTTTGCAGATGTCAACCAAGCCAGACCATCACAACAGGCGCTTCAGACCTAGGATGGGGGCCCACATGCTGGACAAATGCGTGCAAGGATTGTGGGCACAGGATCAACTTCACCTGCACATCAATCTAAAAGAAATGCTGGCAGTAAAAATGGCAATCCAAAGTTCAAACCATTTCTCAAAGAGGGCCAGTTGATGATAAGGACAGACAACACCACAGTCATGTGGTACATCAACAAACAGGAGGCACTCATTCATACCCCTATGCAGAATGACCTTGGAGCTGTGGACCCTGGCACTCAGCTACAACATTCAGTTGCAGGCAATATTTGTACCAGGAAAGACAATACTCTGGCAGACATATTAAGCAGAACCACCGGATGCCCACGAATGGAAGCTGCACCGGACATCTTCAAGACCATCTCGAAGAAATGGGGAATGCCACAGATAGACCTATTTGCATCACCTCTCAATTGCCAGCTCAAAAATTCTGCACAAGGACATTCCACCCACTAGCATGGAAAGTGGACTCACTCTCCTTCAACTGGAAAGGCCTAACAGCATATGCATTCCCACCTCTTCCTTTGATACACAAGGTACTGCTAAAAATAAGGAAGAACGTCCAAGGATAATCCTGATAGCTCCAAACTGGCCAAGACAACACTGGTACCCACTACTGAAGAGCATGTCTCGAACAATATGTGGCCAATACCACTGATGCCTTTGATGTTAACTCAGAACAACTACAGCATCATACATCCAAACCTAAAACGCTGCAACTGACTGCATGGAACATCACATAGCAGCAGCTAATCCGGAACTTTCCCAAAGAGTTAAAGACATTATTCTTGAAACGCAGACCTTCAACAAGAAGGAACTATGCTGGAAAATGGAAAAGGTTTGTCATTTGGAGTACGAAAGAGGAAAAGATGTGTCAAAAATAGATAGGCCTACGATTCTGGAGTATCTGGGCGAACTTGTTCATTCAGGCCTGTCCTACTCCTCCATCAAGATACATGCATCAGCCATTTCAGCACAATACAGCTTTGATCCACCTGTTTTTCACCCTTTGCTCAGGCAGTTCCTCAGAGGAATCAAGAATGTAAAACCTCCAAGGAAACCACCATTACCAGCTTGGGATTTAAACTTTGTGCTAGAAAAGTTGACACTATCACCCTTTGAACCAGCAGCAACAGCAGACCTACAACACCTGTCATGGAAAACTGCTTTCCTACTGGCAATTACTTCAGCAAGGAGGGTTTCAGAACTACAGGCCTTAATGGCAGTGCAACCCTTCCTAATCTTCCACCAAGATAGAGTGTCCTTGAGGACTAATCCTACATTTATGCCCAAGGTGGTATCCAGAGTGTCTTTAAACCAGGCAATCCACCTACCTACCTTCTTTCCCAACCCACAAAACAGAGGGAAAGAATTCTGCATACCTTGGATGTACATAGACAGCTACGCTACTACTTGGACAGAACAAAAATAGCAGAAAGACTGACCAACTCTTTGTAGCCTATGCAACAGGAAGGGAAGGAAAAGCTATTTCCAGACAATCTCCAAATGGATAGGAAATTGCATACGATACTGTTACTCCTTCCATGGAAAACCAATTCCACAGAACATAAGACCTCATTCTACAAGGGCAACAGCCACTACCACAGCCTTCTACGAGGAGTGGCAACCAAAGACATTATTGAGGCTACTTGGACCTCCGTGCATACATTTGCCAAGCATTATAATTTGCCTCTTTATTCCAGATCCCGAGCAGGGTTTGCCACTGCTGTACTGCAAGGGATCCTAAACACACCATAATCTACTTTTATCCTCCTCCCCTAGTTGGTTATGTTATTCTACCCACTTGTTATGACTGCAGATGCATCCATGAAGGACATAGTACAGTTTTGTACCTACCATAAATGTAGATGTCGAACTGGATAGCATCTGCAGTCACCTCCCTCCTTCCCTCTGTGGTACTCTAGGGTGTTTACCCTCCTAATAGCTAGCTTTTGGGGGGTCTTTTATGGTGTATTTGTTTGTATATATGTACATATATGCTTATTGCTGTGTTTACCTCTATCTATTTGGAAACATTGGCATCTATCCAAATTTTTAGCCTGCAAGAGGGCTACTGGCATCTGGGGCAAGAAACACTAAGGAAAATGGCGTCGGCTGGTGCCTTTATACCGAACCAACAGAGATGGCGTCGGGAGTGCGACATCAGCGAAGCGGACCCGACTTTGGAATCCGGCCGACTGCAGGGCTGCCTGACGACAGGACAACCCACTTGTTATGACTGCAGATGCTATCCAGTTCGGACATCTACATTTATGGTAAGTACAAAACTGTACTATTTTTCTTTTGGGGAAACCCTGCATACCATGGAGGCGCATTTTCACTGGGAGAGTCAAGATTACTCAGAATCTAAGAAAAGGCTCAGAGACTTTCTATTACTACCTCAGCACAGACCTCTTGCTATTCCACCTGTTCTAGACATTGTAGATGATGTATTTTGAGTCCGACCTGTCTCCTGACTCTTTACCCCCTGCACCTGTTAAGCCAGACAGATACTACAGGGTTCCAGACTCTCATAAATTTCTATATAAAAACCCTGCTGCTGACCCAGAAACTATTATCTCAGGGTCCCAAAGGGGTAAAGGCTTCCACTGCAAAAATCCTGTCCCGTCTGATAGGGGTTATAGGGCACTGGACAAATGGGGGGGGGAGTTTGCACTTCTGCTACCTTGGCTGTAAGGGCTTTAAATTGCCAGTTTCATATGCTTAAATATCAGCAATACTTAATGTCACTGCTAAAACAGAAAATGTTGACAAATTCTGAATGTTCTGATAACAAGGAAATGCAGGATTTATTGCATGCAGCTGAACAAGTGGGAAAGCATACTTTGCAATGTGGTTTTGATTCACTGGAGGCCTCTTGCAGGGCCGCTGTTACGAGTTCTGTCATTAGAAGGCATGCTTGGTTAAAGGAACAGAATCTGCCTGATCATGTTAAAGCAAAATTATTGGATTCTCCATTACAGCATGATACTTTGTCTAGTGTTAAGGCAGAATAGGTGTTGAAGAAAATGGAGTATAAAGCGAAATCTATGCAGACAGTTAAGGATTTCTGACAGGTACAGCCACCCAGGTTTAGCAGGAACTGGCCTAAGAATTGGTCCTTTCCAGTGTCAGACAGGCCACAAAGAGACAGATACAGATGCCCTAGAGGCAGATTCCAGCCCCAAGGCTCATACAGGCCTAAACAATGGGGTGCTTCTACCTCCAAAAGCGGAGAAGACAAATAGCCATATAGGAAACAGTCCCATTGACTTTCCTCTGCCAGTGCCAAGCACTTATCTTTTGGCAGCACCCTTAGGGGGAAAACTAGCACTTTTTTGACAAAATTGGCACATGATCACCCAGGACAAATGGGTCTTGAATATAGTCTCTCAGGGCTACAGGTTCCACTTTCACACCCTTCCAAAGACAAAAGGTATGCCAGACCTGCCACACAATCAATGGGCAGAGGCACAAAAGCAAGTTTCATCCCTCATGGACATGAGGGCTATTCAGCGAGTACCACAGCAAGAGCAGGGACAAGGATTTTACTCAAGATTTTTCTTGGTACCCAGAAAGGACAAAGCCTGGAGACCAGTACTGGACCTGTCTATTCTAAACACTTTTCTGGACGTTCCAAAATTCAAAATGTTGACTCTGCAGCAGCTTCTGCCCATGCTGGGCAACAAGGCTTGGCTTGTAACTTTGGACCTCAGAGGCATACCTGCATGCCCCAATCAGACAATCTTGCAGAAGATACCTCAGATTCATAGCTGGCTCAATGCATTACCACTTCTATGCACTGCCGTTTGGCTCATCTACTGCGCCCAGAGTCTTCACAAAATACCTGGCTCCAGTAATTGCATTTTGCAGACAAGAGGAATTCAAATATATCCTTACTTGGACGACTGCCTTATTCAAGCAGAGAACAAGGACATTCTACTGAAGCATCTGGCATTTGTAAAAAGATTATTAATTTGCCTAGGGTACACAGTGAACGAAAAGAAATCAAAACTGGCACCCTGTCAAGAGATAATATTCCTGGGGGCAAGCTTAAATACAGCTGCCCAGATGGCTTATCTCACGCCAGACAAAGGCAACTGACTTCTTACTTCGAAATGATGGCAGCAAAGACCCAGTTATCTGCAAGAAAAATTCTGCAGGCTTTGGGCTTCATGGCATCCTGCATTCTGCTAATTCCATATGCAAAACTGCATATGAGGAAACTACAATGGTATCTAAAAAGTGTTTGGACTCAACATTCCTACAGCCTGGAAACATTAATTACCCTCATTCACTGCCTGCAACGGGGGTTTCGATGTTGGGCAGAAGCCTGTCACCACAACAAGGGACAGCCATTCACTTTACCCACGGTCAGGCAGACACTAACAACAGATGCATCAGATTATGCCTGGGGGGCCCACATAGCAGGAAAATGTAATCAGGGCACATGGCCCGCAAGCCAAATGCATCTTCATATCAATCAAAAAGAGATGCTAGCTATACAGAATGCCCTGACAGCCTTCAAGGATCTACTTCATCCAGGACAACTGCTGATAAAGACTGACAGTACTGCAGTCATGTGGTACATAAGGAGGCACACATTCCTACCCCCTCTGCAGACAAGCCATGACTTTGTGGAACACAGCATTGACTTATCAGGTACACCTGCAAGCATAATTCCTGCCAGGAAAGACAAATACTCTGGCAGACGAACTAAGCAGAAACCTCATGGATCCTCACGAGTGGAAACTAGATCCACAAATCTTCAGCATGATAAGGAAATGGGGATGCCCAGACATAGATATATTTGCCTCCCCTCACAACTGCCAACTACAGTGATTCTGCATAAGGGCTTATCACAAACAAGCATGGAAAGTGGATGCCCTATCATTCAGCTGGAAAACCCTTACAGTATATGCTTTTCCTCCACTGCCTCTCCTCCCCAAGGTACTCCTAAAGGTCAGACAAGAGAAACCAAAAATGATACCGATTGCCCCAGACTGGCCACGCCAGCACTGGTACCCAATCCTAAAGAGCTTGTCTCAAGGCCCTGCCTGGACATTACCTCAAATTCCTCATTTGCTGACCCAACAAAACAATCAGATCCTGCACAGCCAACTCAGAACCCTAAATCTGGCTGCATGGCGGATAATGTAACCACTCAGAACACACCTCTCTCTAAAGCAGTTATGGGTGTTATTTTGGAGGCCAGGAGGCCCAGCACCAGAAAATCTTATGCAGAAAAATGGAAGAGATTCTGTGCTTGGAGCCAGGCACAAGGAATGGACACGATTGTACCAAATATTCCTCAGATTTTACAATACCTAACTGAGATGCTGGACAAAGGCCTATCCTTCTCATCAATTAAGATCCATGCCTGTGCCATTTCAGCTCATTACAATACGGACCCACCTATTTTTTCACATCCACTGCTTAGGCAATACCTCAGAGGGGCCAAAAACATAAGACCTCCAAGGAGAGCTCCAATACCTGCATGGGACCTTAATTTTGTCTTGGAAAAGCTCACACTGCCTCCTTTTGAGCCAGCCAATACAGCTGAGATAAAATACTTATCATGGAAAGCAGCTCTGCTCCTAGCAATAACTTCAGCAAGAAGAGTCTCAGAGTTGCAGGCACTAATGGCTGTGGAACCTTTTATTATTTTCCATCAGGGTTTCTCTAAGGACAAACCCAACATTTATGCCTAAGGTAGTGTCCAGTGTGGCTCTTAACCAAACCATTCATTTGCCTACCTTTTATCCAAACCCACAGAATAAGGGTGAGAGACTTCTACATTATTTGGACATACACAGACAGCTACGCTTCTACTTGGACAAAACTAAAGCTTTCAGAAAGACTGAGCAACTCTTAGTGGCATATGCTGCAGGATCGCAAGGAAAAGCTAGTTCAAAGCAGACTATTTCAAAATGGATAGGCCACTGCATTTGTTTCTGCTATTCACAACATGGCAAATCAGTGCTTAAGGGCAGTAGGCCACATTCAACCAGAGCAGCAGCCACTTCAGCAGCCTTCCTCAGAGGAGTACCAACCAAGGACATTTTGGAGGCTGCAACTTGGACTTCAGTGCACACTTTTACAAAGCACTACCACTTACCTCTTTACTCTAAATCCAGAGCAGGCTTTGCCACTGCATTTCTGTAGGGCCTCATAGCCACTCCTAATTCTATTTAGGCCCAGCCACCCAACCTCAGCTTTGGGATTCAACCCAAGTGTAATGACTGCAACAGTGAAACACGAACATAGTACAGTTGTGTACCTACCATAAATGTAGATGTTCGAGCGTATTCACTGTTGCAGTCCAGGTTACCCTCCCACCATCCCCCTTTCATTGCTGGGACTTACCTGTACTTCTCTATTCTATACAACCTATGTGGTGTATTTGCTTGTAGATGAAGGTAATGTTTATGATGTTCATCGTGTTACGTGCCGTCAGGTGGTCCCTCAGTCAGCCTGAGTTCCAAAGTCTTGGTCCGGCGTCGGTTGCTGTCGCTTCTTCCCTGACGTCAGTGCGACAGGGGTATATAAGGTGCAGCTGACGCCATTTTCTTCAGTCTTTCTTGCCACGCAGTGCCCGAAGCAAATGCAGTTCGCAAGTGCCGGTCGGCCGACTCCTGAGATTTTCATTTCCGAATCCAGAACTGAAGTCTTCTACAAAGCTAAGTACCCCGTTGGGGAAACTTTTTCTTGCCTCATACCGATGTCAGTAAAAGTTAATAACTGTATTTCTTGTGTGAAGCAAATACCTGATAAGGATTTCCATTCTTATTGTATCCCATGCCTAGGCCCAGACCACGACGTCACAGGTTGTCGGTTTTGTGCTAGGTTTAACAAGTGCACTATTAAATGTCGGTTTGATTTTGTCCGACATTATTTTGGCAGAAAATTCAATTATACCATGCCGTTGGAATTACCGACTACCGGAATTCACAAAAAGCACAAAGACAAGGACAGGCATCCGAGGCCCAAAACTGACGACGAAGCCTCTTCTAGGCCAGTCACCGGTTCTCCGGTTTTCGGTGAGGTGCCTTCGCAGCCCCTGACGACTGCTTCTTTAGAACCTCAGGCCGCCTCTGACTCCCACGTGGAGATGGCTGGCCTTCGGACGTACCAGTTTTACAGCCTACCGAGACTAACCCTTCAGAGGGATCCGGAGTAGCTGAACAAACCCATAGCTTCAGAGGGTGTTTTCAGACCTACTCAGTTAACCATTAAATCTTCAGCTAAGTCTAAAACTCCTTTAAAAACAAAGAAACAAATTCAACATTCACCAGGACAGGCCTCCATGCCTAGGAAAGAAATACTCAAAATGGCCGAAGACCTAATCACTCTGATCAGGGGGTCCCATCCCCCTCCTGACAAAAGGCCTAGACAGGATGCAGGCTATGACTCATCCAACCAGGTATCCATCTCTTCAGATTCATCCTCAGACCTTGGATTCTCTTTACCCCCTTATGAGGATTCTGATGCTGAGGAATCAATTCCTTCAGCCTCTCCACCAGGGGACTTCTTTTTTGGGGAAACCTTACATACCATGAGGGAGCATTTCCACTGGGAGGGCCAGGATTATTCAGAATCCAAGAAAAGGCTCAGATTTCCTTTTATTACCTCAACACAGACCCCTTGCTATTCCGCCAGTGTTAGATATTGTGGATGATGTGTATACTGAATCCAGTTTAAATCCTGATTCTTTACCTCCTGCTCCAGTTAAGCCTGATAGATACTACAGAGTTCCTGACTCTCACAAATTTCTTTATAAAAGCCCTGCTGCTGACCCTGAAACTATTTCTCAGGGCCCCAAAGGGGTAAAGGCCTCCTCAGCAAAGAATCCAGTACCCTCTGACAGAGATTCCAGAGCATTAGACAGATGGGGGAAGAAAGTATATACATCTGCAAATTTAGCTATGAGGGCCTTAAATTGCCAGTTTCACATGCTGAAGTATCAGCAATATTTGATGTCTCGGTTAAAACAAAAACTGCTTCCATACTCAGATTCTCCTAATTATAAAGAAATGCAGGATTTATTGCACGCAGCTGAACAAGTGGGAAAACATACTTTGCAATGTGGTTTTGATTCATTAGAGGCCTCCTGTAGAGCAGCAGTTACATGATCTGTCATTAGAAGACATGCTTGGTTAAAAGAACAGATGTTACCAGATCATGTTAAAGCAAAATTATTGGATGCACCTTTGCAGCAGGATGTTTTATTTGGTGTTAAGGCAGAAGAGGTATTAAAGAAAATGGAGGATAAGGCAAAATCTATGCAAACGGTGAAGGATTTCTTACAGGTTCAGCCTCCTCGATTTAGCAGAAATTGGCCAACAAAGAATTGGTCCTTTCCAGTTACATTCAGACCTCAAAGGGGCAGATACAGACGTCCAAGAGGCAGAGGTCAACCACAAGGTCCTTACAGGCCTCGACAATGGGGTGCATCAACCCAGAAAGAAGGGGAAGACAGGCCTCAACCTTACAAAAAACAGCCCCAATGACTTCCCATTACAGCTGCCAAACAGTTCTCTCTTGGCAGCTCCCTTGGGAGGAAAACTGGCACTTTTCTGTCACAATTGGCATATGATCACCAAAGACAAATGGGTTTTCAACATTGTATCTCAAGGTTACAGGTTCCACTTTCAAACTCTGCCAAGGCTAAAAGGAATGCCAAGTCTGCCACCAAATCAATGGGCAGAGGCTCAAAGACAAATTACAGCACTCATGGACATGAGAGCTATTCAAAAGGTAGCAACACAGGAGCACGGACAAGGATTTTACTCAAGACTCTCTCTGGTTCCCAGAAAGGACAAAGCCTGGAAGCCCATTCTGGATCTTTCTTCTCTAAACACTTACCTGGATGTTCCAAAATTCAAAATGTTGACACTACAGCAGCGTCTTCCCATGCTGGGCAAGAAGGCTTGGCTCGTAACTTTGGACCTCAGAGGCATACCTGCATGTCCCTATCAGACAAAACTGCAGAAGATACCCCAGATTCATAGCTGGTTCAATGCACTACCAGTTCTCTGCACTGCCCTTTGGCTTATCTACTGCGCCCTGGGTCTTCACAAAGTGCCTGGCACCAGTAATTGCATTTTGCAGACAGAAAGGAATTCAAATTTATCCATACCTGGACGACTACCTGATTCAAGGAGAGAGCAAGGACATTCTTCTAAAACATGTGGCGTTTGTAAAAAAGTTTTTAAGTTGCTTAGAGTACACAGTAAACGAAAAGAAGTCAAAACTAGTGCCCTCACAAGAGATAATATTCCTGGGTGCCAGCTTGAATACAACGGCCCAGATGGCTTGTCTCACGTCAGACAAGCAAGGACATCTGACTCAATATTTTCAATTGATGGCAGCAAAGGCCCAACTCCCTGCAAGAAAACTTCTGCAGGCCTTGGGTTACATGGCATCTTGCATACTACTAATTCCATATGCCAGACTGCATATGAGGAAACTACAATGGTACCTGAAGAGTGTCTGGTCTCAACACTGTCAAAGTTTGGAAACAGTAATACCACTAATTCCGTGCCTTCAACAGGAGTTTTGATGGTGAGCTCAAGCTTGTCACCTCAACAAGGGACAGCCTTTCACTCAACCCACAGTCAGGCAAACACTGACAACAGATGCATCGGATTACGCCTGGGGAGCACACATGGCAGGAAAATGTATTCAGGGCAAGTGGCCCGCAGAACAAAGGCATCTTCACATCAATCAAAAAGAGATGCTAGCTCTACAAAATGCCCTTATAGCTTTCAAGGACCTTCTGCATCCAGGACAACTTCTACTAAAGACAGACAGCACCACAGTTATGTGGTACATAAGCAAGGGGGCACTCATTCTTATCCCCTCTGCATTCAAGCCATGACCTTGTGGAATACAGCTCTAACCTATCAAGTTCATCTGCAAGCACAATTCCTGCCAGGAGAGAAAAACACACTGGCAGATGACTTGAGCAGAAACATCATGGATCCGTATGAGTGGAAAATACATCCACAAATATTCAAAATGATTACACAAAAATGGTGGAGCCCGGACATAGATCTGTTTGCATTTCCAATGAACTGCCAGCTACAGAAATTCTGCACAAGGACTTACCACCTGCAAGCATGGAAAGTGGATGCCCTCTCATTCAGCTGGAAAAACCTACGAGTATATGCTTTCCCACCACTACCTCTCTTTCCAAAGGTACTCATAAAAGCCAGGAAAGAAAGGCCAAACATGATCCTGATTGCCCCAGACTGGCCACGCCAGCACTGGTACCCAATCTTAAAGAACTTAGCACAAGGGCCACTCTGGATTTTGCCTCAAATCCCACATCTTCTGACTCAGCACAACAATCAGATACTTCACAGCCGGCTAAAGACTTTAAACTTGGCTGCATGGCAGATTCGTTAGTCAAGCAAGCAATGCCTCTCTCCAAAGCTGTTATGTATGTCATTCGGGAGGCCAGAAGGCCTAGCACCAGGAAAGCCTATTCGGATAAATGGAAGAGATTCTGTGCCTGGGACCAGGCTCACAGCCTTGACCCTCTTGTCCCAAATATTCCTCAGATACTACAATATTTAACTGAGATGCTGGACAAAGGCCTCTCCTTCTCATCCATCAAGATCCACGCCTCGGCCATCTCTGCTCATTACAACATGGACCCACCTATTTTTTCTAATCCTTTGCTGAAACAGTTCCTCAGAGGGGCTAAAAACATAAGACTGCCCCGTAGAGCACCAACTCCAACTTGGGACCTCAACTTCGTGTTGGAAAAATTAACCTTACTTCCTTTTGAGCCAGCTAACTCAGCATATTTAAAATATCTCTCTTGGAAAACTGCACTGCTCCTGGCAATAACCTCAGCACGACGAGTTTCAGAATTACAGGCACTAATGGCAGTGGAACCTTTCATCATTTTCCACCAAGATAGGGTGTCTTTAAGAACAAACCCTACTTTTATGCCAAAGGTGGTATCAAGTGTGGCTCTAAACCAAACTATTCACTTGCCAACTTTTTATCCAAACCCACAGAATAAAGGGGAGAGACTTCTGCATTCCTTGGACATACACAGGCAGTTACGCTTCTACTTGGACAAAACCAAAGCTTTCAGGAAATCTGAGCAGTTGTTTGTAGCATATGCTGCAGGAGCACAGGGAAAAGCCATTTCAAAACAGACCATTTCAAAATGGATAGGACACTTATACGTTTCTGCTATACACACCATGGGAAAACTGTACCTAACAGCATTAGGTCTCATTCCACCAGGGCAACAGCCTCTTCAGCTGCCTACCTCAGAGGAGTACCCACCAAGGACATTTTGGAAGCAGCAACTTGGAGTTCTGTACATAACTTTACCAAGCATTATTATCTGCCTCTTTACTCTAAATCCAGAGCTGGCTTTGCCACTGCAGTGCTGCAGGGCCTTATAGCCACCCCTAATGCCTTATAGAACCAACCACCCTACCTCAGCTTTGGGATTCTACTCAAGTGTAATGACTGCAGCAGTGTAACACGATGAACATAGTACAGTTTTGTACCTACCATAAATGTAGATGTTCGAGTGTATACACTGCTGCAGTCCAGGTTACCCTCCCTCCTTCCCCTCTTTTTTGCTGGTACGTACCTAAGCCTTATACCCTTTACTACTTATGGGGAGTATTTGCTGGTAACTGAAAGTTTTTGATTGCTTTTCATATTTATGTTTTATTAGCAATTTGCATAGCCTACCTTTTTGGAGGCACCTGACATCTGGGGCAAGAAAAACTGAAGAAAATGGCATCGGCTGCATCTTATATACCCCTGTCGCACTGACATCAGGGAAGAAGCAACAGCAACTGATGCCGGACCAAGACTTTGGAACTCAGGCCGACTTGAGGGACCGCCTGACGGCAGGATAACCCAAGTGTAATGACTGCAGCAGTGTATACACTCGAACATCTACATTTATGGCAGGTACAAAACTGTACTTTAGTGCATGCTTTTTTATGAGCAGAATTTTTAGCCTACACTTTTTGGGGGCACCTGACATCTGGGACAAGAAAAACTGAAGAAATTGGCGTCGGCTGCATCTTTTATACCCCTGGCGCACTGATGTCAGGGAAGAGGTGACAGCAACCGACGCCGGACCAGGACTTTGGAATTCAGGCCGACTGCGGGTAGCCTGCCAGCAGGATAACCCAAGTGTAATGACTGCAACAAGTGAATACACTCTAACATCTACATTTATGGTAGGTACACAACTGTACATTTTCGAGTTTCAGATCCGAAGTCTTCAACTAAGCTAAGTTCCCTGTTGGGGATCCTTTTTCTTGCTCTAAACCGATGTCAGTAAAAGTTAACAATTGTATTTCTTGTGGAAAGCAAATACCTCAAAGATTTTCATTTGTACTGCATTCCTTGCTTAGGCCCAGACCACAACGTACCTTGCTGTCGGTTTTGTGCCTTATTGAAACCTCGAACTATTCGTTGTCAGTTTATTTTCGCATCTAAATATTTTGGTACTCGGTTCAATTATCCAGAAATGGCTTCGGTAAGCCATTCGACTACAGACGTGCTGAAAAAAACGCAAAGATAAAGACAGACTGCATAGGTCCAAAGCTGCCGACGACGCTTCTAAGCTAATCGCCAGTTCGCCGGTACTCATTGAGGTGCTTTCGCAGCCCCGATACCCACTACTTCAGATTCTCAGGCCTCTACTGAGACCCAGTCGTAGTCCGGTATGCCGCCAGATGCTTCGACTGTGGAACCTGCGGATGTCTCTACCTTGGATGGGTCCGGAGCCGCTGTGCACGCACCAGCTTCTTAGGGTGTATTCAGGCCTACTGACTTGCATGTTAAACCGATGCCATCTTCTTCAAGGCCTAAACCTGATCAATGCCTAGAAAACCAACTCCCAGACCTCATTGTCAGGCACCTATCCCTAAAAAACAAATGACAAGAATGGCTGAAGACCTTATTACTCTAATCAAGGGAAGCCACCCTTCTCCCTCTAAGAGACCTAGAACTGATTTTCCTTCTGATTCTTCTGATCAGGATTCTGAAATTTCTGTTTTCTCTGATGACCAGGAGTTGCCCTTATCTACCTCTGAGGATTCTGATGCAGAGGGCTCCATTCCCTCTGCTTCCCCTCCAGAGGATTTCTCTTTTGGTGAAACCTTGCATACTGTTAGGGAGCATTTCCGCTGGGAAAGCCAGGATTACTTTGACTCCAAAAAGAGGCTTAGGGAATTCTTACTCCTACCTCAATACAGGCCTTTAGCTTTCCCTCCTGTTCTGGACACTGTTGATGATGCCTTCTCGGAATCTAGCCTGGCCTCTGACTCTTTACCTCTGGCTCCCAGAAAACCTGACATGTATTATAGGGTACCTGACTCTCACAAGTTCCTCTTTAAGAATCCTACTGCGGCTCCTGAGACCATTTCCCAGGGACCCAAAGGCGTTAAGGCTACTTTTGCCAAAAACCTTCCCCCCTCTGATAGAGATTCCAGGGCCCTGGACAGATGGGGTAAGAAGGTATACATTTCTGCAACTTTGGCCATTAGGGCCTTAAATTGCCGTTTTCATACGTTAAAGTATCAGCAGCATGTTGTTGGATTTGCTTAAACAGAAAATGATGTTGATTCCTGACTCTGCTGAAAATAAAGAATTACAGGATTTAATGCTTTCTGCTGAACACGTTGGAAAGCATACTTTGCAATGTGGTTTTGATTCATTAGAGGCATCTTGCAGGGCTGCTGTCACTGGGTCTGTATTTAGAAGGCATGCTTGGCGTAAGGAGCAATCTTTGCCAGATCACGTTAAAGCTAAATTACTGGATGCTCCCTTAAACCAAGACTGCCTGTTTGGCAACAGAGCAGTAGTAGTACTTAAAAAGATGGAGGAAAAAGCTAAATCTATGCAAACTGTTAAAAGATTTCCTGCAAGTACAGCCTCCCAGATTTAGTAGACACTGGCTCTCTAAGAATTGGTCCTTTCCCTGCCTCTTCCAGGCCTTCTCAGTCCAAACCCAGAACCAGCAGAACACCCAGACTTCAGTCCCAAGGTATTCACAGGCCTAAGCAGTTGGGGGCTCCCACTTCCAAAACTGAGAGTAGTAAGACACCCCTATAGTAAACTGTCACAATGACTTAACTTTAAATCTTCCAAGCCCTGCTCAATGACTGTTCCTTTAGGGGGAAAGATCGCTCTGCATGCAAAAAACTGGGAGCTCATTACACAAGACATATGGGTTTTAAATAGTTTCCCAAGGATACAGATTTCACTTGCACTCCTTACCAACCCCAAACAATTGGCCAGACCTACCCCCAAATCTGTGGGCAGAGGCTCAAAAGCAAGTTCTCTCTCTTCTAAGCATCATGGCTATTCTACCTGTCCCAGAAGAAGAATGAGGGGAAGGTTTCTACTCAAGTCTTTTCCTGGTACCCAGAAAAGACAATTCCTGGCGTCCTATCCTTGACCTGTCTATTCTAAACACCTTTTTGGTAATCCCAAAATTCAAAATGCTAACTCTTCTTCAGCTGCTTCCCATACTAGGCAAAAATGCCTGGTTGGCAACACTGGATTTAAAGGAAGCCTACCTGCACATCCCAATAAGGGAATCTTGCAGAGGATACCTACACTTCAGAGCAGGCTGCAGGCTACATGCACTATCAGTTCTCTGCACTGCCCTTTGGCTTATCTACTGTGCCCAGGGTGTTCACAAAGTGCCTAGCTCCAGTCATTGCATTTTGCAAGCAAAGAAATATTCAAATTTACCCATACCTGGATGATTGTCTAATTCAGGCAGAAACCCAGGACATACTATTAAACCATCTGGCAATTATAAAGAAATTACTAACTTCTCTCGGGTACACCATAAACGAAAAGAAATCACATCTAGTACCCTGCCAACAAATTGTATTCCTAGGAGCAAGCTTGAATACAACTTCCCAGATGGCCTACCTCACACCAGAAAAACAAGTTCACTTGACAGCCTACTTCACAAAATTGGCCGCAAAGACCCAGCTATCTGCAAGGAAAATACTCCAAGCCCTGGGGTTCATGGCCTCTTGCATTCTAATTCCATGTGCAAGACTGCATATGAGGAAACTACAATGGTATCTAAAAAGCCTATGGTGTCAACATTCTCAGGACCTAGAATCAATGATTCCCATCATACCTTGTCTAAAGATAGTTCCTTTGGTGGGCAGAGGCCTGCCACCAAAACAAGGGACTGCCATTCACTCTACCCCCTGCTGCCCAAACCCTAACAGGCGCATCAGACTATGCATGGGGGGCTCACTTGGCAGGGCAGTGCATTCAGGGCAAATGGAACCAGAGTCAAATGCACCTGCATATCAATCAGAAAGAAATGTTAGCTGTACAGAATGCTCTGAGAGCCTTCAAGGACCACATTCTTCCAGGACAATTATTGGTAAAGACAGACAACACCACTGTTATGTGGTACATAAGTAGGTGGGGGGAAACCCACTCATACCCTCTCTGCAGACTAGCCATGGCTCTGTGGAACACAGCCTTGAGCTACCAAGTGCACCTACTAGCTCAGTTCCTGCCAGGCAAGCTGAATACACTGGCAGACGACCTAAACAGACATCTCATGGACCCAAACGAGTGGAAACTGGATCCAAAGATATTCAACATTTTGAGAATCAAATGGGGAGCCCAGAGATTAGACCCATTTGCCTCCCCTCAGAACTACCAATTGGACAAATTCTGCACAGGGACTCCCCACAGACGAGCTTGGAAAGTGGATGCCCTGTCCTTCACGTGGAAAAACCTATCAGTTTATGCCTTTACTCCTCTGCCTCTCCTCTCCAAAGTGCTACTAAAGATCAAACAGGACAAACCAAAGACAATACTTATTGTACCAGACTGGCCACGGCAGCACTGGTACCCCCTCTTGCAGTGTGTGTCACTTCTGGAACCATGCCACCTGCCTCAGACCCCTTCCCTGCTGTCCCAGCAGGAGGGCCAGATTCCGCACCCACAGCTTCAAGCCCTGAGCCTTTCAGCCTGGCTAATTTCATGATCTCTCCATTACCATCCCTCAGTAAGCAAGTGATGGATGTCATTCTGGAGGCAAGGAGGCCTAGTACTAGAAAATCCCATGCTGAAAAATGGAAAAGATTCTGTTCCTAGAAACAAACACTGGGGATGGACACAACAGTGCCCAATTTACCGCACATTCTTCAATACTTAACTGAGATGCTTCACAAGGGCCTTTCCTTTTCTTCCATTAAAATCCATGCCTCGGCCATTTCAGCTCTTTTTAATACAGAGCCAGCCCTCTTCTCTCATCCACTGCTGAAGCAATTCCTCAGAGGGGCCAAAAACTTAAGACCACGCAGGACAGCCCCTACTCCAGCCTGGGACCTTAACTTTGTATTGGAAAAGCTCACTCTACCTCCCTTTGAGCCAGCTGCAAATGCAGAGTTGAAATTTCTTTCTTGGAAAACAGCCTTCCTTCTAGCAATCACTTCGGCAAGAAGGGTGTCTGTGATAGCAAGAAGGGTGTCTGAATTACAGGCCTTCATAGTAGTGGAGCCTTTCATCATCTTTCATGCGGACAGGGTGTCCCGTCAGGACCAGTCCCTCCTTTATGCCCAAGGTGGTATCCTGTGTGGCCCTTAATCAGTCTATTAATTTGCCAACCTTCTTTTCTACTCCACAGAACAAAGGGGAACGAATACTGCACTCCTTGGATGTGCACAGACAACTTCGATTTTACTTGGACAGGACTAAGCCTGGCAGGAAATCTGAACAGCTGCTGGTTGCATTTGCTGCAGAGGGGAAGGCCATTTCAAAGCAAACCATTTCTAAGTGGATAGGCCTTTGCATTCATTTCTACTATAAGCACCATGGAAAACCTACCCCACAGGGGATAAGATCACATTCAACCAGGGCTGCATCTACCTCTACAGCCTTTCTCAGAGGTGTTCCATACCAGGGACATCCTAGAAGCTGCTACCTGGAGTTCTGTACATACCTTCACCAAACATTACCACTTGCCAATTTTTTCTAAATCCAGAGCTGGTTTTGCCACTGCAGTCTTGCAGGGCCTTATAGCTGGTCCTAATGCTGTCTAATTGCCTCCTCCCTTCCTTAGCTTTTGGAATCTACCCAAATGTGATGACTGCAACAGTGAAACACTAAGAACATAGGTTCATAGATAGGTACTAGGCTATCGGCCCTGGGGCCTATACAAGCCCAGCCTAAAAGGTACCCTGGCTTTTGCCACCCAAGAAAATGATTTTCCTGTGCCACTGTCAAGCAGAGCCACAGAGGTGATCCCCGGGGTGAATTTCCTATTTCCCATCCAGTCATCAAGATTTTTCTTGAGTGCTAATGAGGAGCTTTGTTTGATATAGATACGTAGTTTATTCCAGAGTATGGGCAGTCTCTGGGACAGGAGTCTATCCCTCTGGCATGTTCTTTTTATTGTGGTGACAAGGTTTAGGTCCCTAGAGCGTGTAGCTCTGAGGGATTGGGATTTCTTTAAGTGGAGCATGTCCAACAGCTCTGGGTTTGACAGCTTTGTATGTTAGGCAGAGATCACCTCTGAGTAGGCGATATGCGACAGAGTAAAGCTGGAGTTTGAGACGGTCTGCGTAGGGCATCTGTTTGAGGTTGGTAATCCTCTTTGTGAGGTATTTCTGCGGCCTTTCCAGTTGTTGTAGATGTCTTGTGAGGTACATACCAAAAGGGCCGTTGTACTCTATAATGATTGATGAGTAGAGGGGAACAGTGACCTCTTTTTTTCTAGATGAGAAACCTTTTGTGATGAGGTGTGCCACGTAGAAGGATTTCCTGACTACTGTGGCGATGTGATTATCAAAGGAGAGACTACTGTTCACCTGTGTCCCAAGGACTCATCACACTTTCGGTGTTAAGTATACTACCGCCTATGTTGTAGTTCATGGGTACAGAGTTTTTACCAAAGGGGATGACAGTGCACTTTTTGGCATTGAGCTTGAGGCCATGGCTTTGACACCAGGCATCTGTCTCCGTGAGGCCCTTTTGTAGGATGTCAGTACAATTGTGTACACTTACCATAATTGTAGATGTTCGAGTGTATTCACTGTTGCAGTCCTGGTTACCCTCCCTCCAGCCCCTTGACTTCTATTGACTATACCTCTATTCTTGCTTACTATGCTTAAAACTTTCTGGTGTATTTGCTTTTTTGTTGGAGGTGTAACCTTATATTTATAATTGCTTCCCATTTAAACCTCATATATATAATTGCTTCCCGTTATGGGGGCACCTGATATCTGGGGCAAGAAAAACTGATGTAATGGCGTCTGCTGCATGCTTTATACCCCTGACTACCTGACGTCACAGAAGATGAGATGGCCACCGACGCAGGACCCAAGACTTTGATAATCAGGCCGACTGAGGGCTATCTGCAAGCAGATAACCCAGATGTAATGACTGCAACAGTGAATACACTCGAGCATCTACATTTATGGGTAAGCGTACACAACTGTACTTTTCCCTCCCTCCAGCCCCCTATTTTTCTCTGTCTTTCTTCGTCTCCTCTCTATGGCCATTCTTAATGGCATTGATATTTACTTCTTATTGCTGGTGTTCCCCACCATATACTAGCTTCCTATTTGGGGGTTCCTGACATTTGGGGCAAGAAAAACTGATGTAATGGTGTCAGCTGCCTGTTTTATACCCCCTGACGACCTGACGCTATGGAAGAAGCGACAACATCCAACACAGAAATCCTAAGAGTCTGGTATTCAGGTCGACCGAGGGCTACCTGCAGGCAGATAACCCAAGTGTGATGACTGCAACAGTGAATACACTCGGACATCTGCATTTATGGTAAATGTACACAACTGTAGTTCAACTCCAGTGCTCCACCTTCCAGTTAAGGCTGCATAAATCGCAGAGTTAAGCATTATAATGTTTCACATATTAAGCTGATCTCAGCCAGTCTAGACCAAATGTATTGCCTGCTTGGTTTTGGTGCTTGAGCTAATTTTTTTCCTGTTTATTTTATCCCACATTAATATCTTAACTAAGAGCTGAAATGTTGTTCTGAAGTAGTTTAGTTCATTTGCTCTTCAAATTGTGGGTCCTCTGATCCATATTGGATCCGACACGGCAGCATTTTCCAGCTACGGCTCCGTGTCCCTTCCCTTACCCATAAATGCCCCTGTCTCCCTTCAGATCTTGTTCACCGCCTGAGAGGAAGCAGCATGGTCTGAGCTCCATTGTGGTAGTGTTGCTGTTTAAAAAGTAAATTTTGACCTTTTTGGACTTTTCTACCTATCCTTTTCACTCCTAACCTTTCTTTACCTTCACAGGGTTCTTTGTAGCTTGTTTCTTGTAGTCTTTTATTTCTTCCTCCCCTCTTTTCTTTCCTCGTGGTAGTTTGTGTGTTTCCTTTGAACCGGCTAAGACATGGCGGACTCCTTGAAACCTAGCTTCAAAAGGTGCCCAGTGTGTGGCCATCAGCTTTTCCCAGCGGATGGCCACACTCTGTTCGTGGTTTGTTTGGGGGTGGCTCACCTCTAGTCCCCCCTGTCCTATTTGCACTGGGTTTAACCACAGTGCACTTAAGGACAGGAGGGACTGATTGTCAAGGGCCCGTTGCCCTTCACTGCTGGGACGGATGTCCCACTTTCCCCCACTAAGAAGGCGGAAGCTGCTGCTTTCTCTTCCACTTCGTTGGCCTCTGGGACTCACCCTCCCGCCAAGATGCCCTTGGAAGGGGATAAGGTCAAGGAGGACTGGCCTTGCAAGTGCTCCCCTAACCGCTCATCGGAGGTCAGCCCACCGGCGAAGACTAAGCCTGTTTCCAGGCCTGTTTCACCTCAGCTCAGGTCCCCAAGGTTCTCCCCTGAGCCTGAGGTTCTAGTTAGCCGGTCGCCCCCTAGGCCTTCTCCCCACCGGCTCTGCCAGCCCACTTTGGCAGCATCCTCCCGCTCTTCTCTGGAGCCTATCTGAAGTGGAGATGGACAAGATGATGAGGAGATTTATCTGCACTCAAGTCCAGATGGGGGTCTTGCCAGGGCCTTCTCCCACCGGAGCAGGTGCCTTCCAGCCAGTATTTAGATCTATCACTCCTCCTCTGATCCAACCCACGGTTTTGGGGCTGTCGGAGTCGAAGGATCTGCACCGATGGTACCTTGTACCTCGACTCCGGCCAGTGCCTTGAGTGTGTCTGATCTGACTAGGTCAGATCCGAGGGGAGTTCTCTCTGCTCCGACCTTATCGGAGAGAAGCATTCCCATTGGCGTCTCAGCTCTGACTCCCTGGTCGGATCAGGGGGGAGTGGCTTCCGCTAGTTCAGCCCAGGAGGTCCGTTACCCCTTGGCATTCGACGTGGTGGAGAGAGTTCTCGCAGGATCGAGGCCTCTATTTCGTTTTTGAAGTCCCTCCAGACCCCCCTAGCCTGGAGTGCAGGTCTGACCATCTTGCCCTCTTAGGAACAGCCCGTAGCCTTAATGCCCCAGGACAGTCTGGCCTTGGAACAACCCGCTTGCAAGACCTCCCCAGATAGTCCCCTTGAGGAGCACTCCCCACAAGCATACGTGTAAAAGGAGGCACATGGACTCTTCCCCCAGTCTCCCTCACAGAAGACATGGACCTACATGGAGAAGGTTCTCCAAGATCACCCCCAAGGATGTCTCCTTTGGGGAGACATCATGGAGATCCTCTGCCAAAGGGGGGGGGGGTCCACCCCAAAACCAACCTCTGATGAGCCCGTGTTTCTGGAGGCATTCTGCTCGGGCCCATCTACCTCCTGGGTGTACCCTCCTGCCGATCCACTCATGGATTTAATAACGTCTAGGGCATGGAAGGAGCCGGGCACCATACATCCAATACCCAAGTGGTCGGACAAGGTCTTAAGCCCTCCCGCGGACAAGTTGCACTGGCACAAGGGGTCCCCTGTAGATGCTATGCTGGTGGCGGCAGCCATCAAGAAGGAACTCCCCCAGGAGAGTTCTACAGTCCATCCATCTGACTGGGAGTCAAGAACGTTGGATCATTTTGGGAAGAGAGTCTATGCTTCAACAACCTTCTGCATGAGAGCTCTGAACTACATGGTGCGGATTATTCGACTCGAGCGAGATCTGGTTAAGGAAATCACAGAGTCGACCCCAGGGTCCATGTAGGCAGAGGACAAGAAGATGTTCGATGCACGAATGGCCACCCTAAAATCTGTAGCCAACACATCCATGCCTTTGCTCTCCCATGTCACAGAGGGCACCGCATGGGCAGCGGGGTCAAGCGTTGCCATCCGAAGCCACGCCTGGCTCCATTTATGTCAGTTCTTGCAGCCCTTCAAGCCGTCTTTTACCAACACCCCTTATGATGGTTCTTCATTTTTTGGGAAGTCAGTCAGAGAGACTTTGTTCCAGAGCGAGAAGGACGGTCTGCCGTCGGGGTCAGATTCTCACCACCTCAAAGGTCCTTTTCCTGGAACCAACGAGGCCTGAAGATGATGTGGTTCCACAAGTCTCGGGTGTTTTCCCAGGACGCTCAGGACTCACCTTCCCCCAGAGGCAAAGGGGGATATGGTAGACACCGCCCTAGAGGCAGAGGGGGTCCTAGGAATTTCAGGTCCCGTGAACCTTTCCCGGATAAACCCGGGCAGCAACCCTGAGGGGTTGCCTATCTCTGGAGGCAGTCTGGGGTAGTCTGTCGCTTCACCCACTAGCATGGGAGTCCATCACTACAGATCAGTGGGTGCTGCGAGTCATATCCAGAGGATATTTCGTCCCCTTCAAGGATCTTCCCCCTTCCAGAAAAGCCCTCCTGGACATACCACCCATGCAGCTGGAGGAAGCAGCAGTGCAGGTAAACTCACTGCTGAGAAAACGAGTCATCCAACTGGTCTCCCCAGACCAGTCCGGGATTTATTCCTGGTTCTTTTTAGTGCCAAATAAAGCAGGGGACTTCAGACCAATATTGGATCTTTCCCAATTGAACCTGTCAGTGACCCAGACAAAATTCCAGATGGTCACAATTCCATCTATTCTGCCTTATCTGCAGGACAGAGACTGGATGTGCTTGATCAACCTCCAGGATGCGTACTATCAGATCATGATGCACAGGTACTCCTGGAGGTTCCTTCGTTTCTGCCTGGGAGCCAGTCATTACCAATTTCAAGCCCTCCCCTTTGGTCTCACCACAGCCCCCCGGGTGTTTACCAAGGTAATGGCAGTAGTATCGGCTCACCTCAGGCTTCAGGTCATTCAGGTCATACCTGGAAGATTGGCTCTTTACCGTCCCCTCAGAGTATCTAGTATGTCAGGCCAGGGACTCCTTCCTTTAGTTCGCCAACAAGTTAGGCATTACGATCAATACAAACAAGTCTGCTCTTCACCAGGTTCATATTCTAGATTTCATTGGGGCACTGGTGGACACAATACAATCGAAGGTGTTCCTCACCTCGGACAGGATACGCAGCTTGAGGTTACATGTCTTACACATTTTTCAGACCCATTTACCAACAGCCGAAGTAGTGTTAAAAGCTTTAGGTTCTATGTAGCCATGATAAATCATCTCCCCATGACATGCCTTCATATGCGGGTACTGCAGTGGACTCTAGTGGTTCAGTGGTCACTGTTAGACCTCCCTTTGTCTTTTCCAGTGAGAATTTCAAAAGTGTGCAGGGGCTCTCTTTGGTGTTAGTTTCAGTCTCTGGATCTTATAAAGGGACGTCCTTTTCAACCTTCCTTACCCCAAGCCATGGACGTCTCCCTACTTGCCTGGGGGGGTGGCATTGCTTGGGAAGGGCAGTCTAGGGCACATGGTCCTCTTCTGAGACGTATCTGCACATCATTGTTCTAGAGATGACAGCGGTTCTTGCGTTGCAGGCCCTCCATGCTCAGCTTCCTCTGGGAACGATTACAGTTCAGACGGACAACATGGCAGTGGTCTGGTATATCAACAGACGGGGGAACCAGATCTTATCCCTTATGTCAAGAGGCCATGAGAGTGTGGGAATGGGCAATCTCCACCGGCCATTTTCTGGTGGCAACGCACATCCCGGGACGGTCCAACATCTTAGCGGACAAGCTCAGCAGATCTATCCTGATGCCTTACGAATGGTCTCTGAAGCCTTCAGTAGCAGAACAGATCTTCCTAGAGTGGGGTCGTCCTTGCTGCGATCTCTTTGCATCTCCTTCCAACGCAAAATGCATCAAGTTTTTCGCTCTGAACCCCCTGCCGGGGGAAGCCCTCAGAGATGCTCTGATTCATGCTTGGCCTCACGAGCTTCTTTATGCATATCCTCCTCTTCCCCTTATGTTGAAGTTTCTGCAGAATGCCCGAAGACTGGGGAGCACTGTGATCCTCATTGCCCCATTCTGGCCTCGACAGGTTTGGACCCTGACGCATCAGTCGCCAGCGCGCATGACCCACGCCAGCCTTATACTCTGGTATTCGGGCCGACTGGGTCTACATTTATGGTAGGTACAAAACTGTACTTTTCCCTTACTCAGGTCTCATCTAGTTGTTCCACCATGGACCTTGGATCCGGACCTGGATCTGCTTTCACATCCCTTGGGGATTCCTCATCCAGATCTGGACAGTCTGAAGCTCACTGCTTGGCTGCTCCAGTTCCCATGATTCTTAGGACTGCCCGGTCTGTCGTCTCCTGTTAAATCCATTCTGGTGGCGGCTCATAAATCGTCCACCAGAAAGGTTTATCACAGTAAATGGAAACATTTTTCTGTTCGGGCCATTCAGAGGATGGACCCTTTCACTACACCACTTTCAGCAGTTTTTGATCGTCTAGCTAGCATTTTTCATCAAGGCACTAATTCCTCAATGGTGAAAGTCCATCTAGCCGCCATCTCTAATTTTCATGTTGGGGTGGACATGTCTTTGTTGGCTTCTTCTAAACTTTGTAAAACCTTTCTCAAAGGTGCCTTTCTTCTCAGACCCCCCGTTAAGGACTCCATTCCTTCGTGGGACCTCACTTTGTTGTTGCAGGCATTGGTTTCTCCTCCTTTTGAGCCTGCGGCATCTGTGGATCTACAATTTTTGACAAGGAAAACTGTCTTCTTGGTTGCCATTACATCCGCTAGAAGGGTGTCAGAGCTTCAGGCTCTTTCTATCAAAGTCCCTTACATGATTTTTCATATGGATAGGCTGTCGCTACGCACTAACCCGTTCTTTCTTCCCAAGGTAGCCTCGGAGGCTAATATTAATCAGATAATTAATTTACCAGTATTTTTTTCGAACTACCAGAACAAAGGGGGAATATAAATTACATTTACTTGGACATACACAGGCAGTTGTGGTTTTGTCTGCACAGGACTAAACCTGTCTGCAAGTCTGATGAGCTTTTTGTGTCTGATGCCAATCCCTTCTTAGGTAAACCTGTCTCAAAAGTGACTGTTGCTCGCTGGATTTCACAGTGCATTGGCCGGGCTTATTCAGGTAGAGGTTTGTCTCTTCCAGGAAGTGTGAAGGCTCATTTGACCTGATCAATGGCTACGTCAGCAGCTTTTTGTCCAGGGTCTCATTGGATGAGATTGGTTCAGCTGCTACTTGGGCCTCATCTCACACCTTTATTTCTCATTATAAACTGGATTTGGTCTGTAGGAGTAGAGCATCCTTTGGTTCTGCAGTGCTCCAGAATATCTTTCCATGAGGGCCTTCCAAGAGTTATCTAGTTGGGGACTCTGTCCCACAGGTTGAAGAGCAAATGAAGTAAACTACTTCAGATAAAGAAGTTATGTAAGCACCATAGCATTCCATCTGAGTAATTCTACTTCATTTGTCTTCAGCCGTCCCGTCCCCCCTCCTTCTCCCTAACCTTATCCTTTGGGATATGACACATCCTTTGTTTTGGACAGGTTTTGCTGGGATCTTTGGTTCTGTCAGGGCTAAAGTTTACCTGTTAGGCAGCAAACTCGATCTGAAGGGAGACTGGCATTATTGGTAAGGGGAGGAGCATGGAGCTTGGAGCCGTAGCTGGAAAATGCAGCAGTGTCGGATCCGATATGGATCCGAGAACCCACAGGTTGAAAACAAATGAAGTAGAACTACTCAGATGGAATGTTATGGTGAGTATATAACTTATTTTTATCTTTTATTCATGTACCAAATCAACTCCTTAACTGGGTTACTGTAGAGTTTTGGCTGCATACAGTTAGTTAAGTTAGTTCTCTAACCTTAATATATGTATGCTTTTCTTGAAGCCACATATTGTAGACCATTTACACCAGTCTTCAAACACAGAGAAATGTAGTGATTGGTGACTCCATAGTTAGGCACATGGATTCTGCATTCGAGACTGAGCAAAGACTGGGTGACAATGAGCTATCTCTTATGAGCTAAGATTGTTGATGCTACCAGGACTCTTAAATCAGACAAATACAAGTATGGAATGGTGGTGGCCCTTGTTGGGGGTAGACGACCTGGCACTCAGAACCCAGAGGAACGTGAAGGCAGACATGACAGAGCTGTCCACAGATGCAGGAAAGGCCACTGTACTGAGTGTAATCCTATCACCAAAAATGTTGCCATGGTATAAAGAAGTATGGCATAAATGTAAGGGGATCCAGGATGTATCAGCATGGGATGAGATGTTTGACAGCCACCCTTTTTTTCCATAGGACTGTTTTCAGCTTTCATTCCAAGGCTTCTGCATAAAAGCTTTTTCAGCCTCCCTTGTGCCTTAATGAACCTCCCAACTAAACTTTTTAAACAACCCTTGGGCCATATCAGAGGAGTTTTATGTAATGCTAGAAGTCTAAACAGAAAACTGCCGGACCTTGAGGCCCTCTTGCATTTGGAACACATCCATATTTGTGTCATTACAGAATCCTGAATGAATCCTGATTTAAATAGCCAGAGTATTTGTATTTGTTAGAGGCCATGTTACCTAGAGACTCTGAAGCAGAGTATAGAGAGATTAATATTACAATAAGTAAGATCAGCTACCAGTTCATAGTGTGCCACAGACCTCAGTGTAGCCAGAAAATTGAGCAGTATTCCTAAATATTCTGGAGGTGCACTATATAAGGAGGAGTGCTGTTGTCCGCTGTGATTTTTTAACTACCCAGTAATTAACTGATGGACCTATACCACCAGGGTAAGATGTGCACAAAAGTTAAAATTTTTTATAAACAAAACTCCAAGGATCAGATTGTTAAAGAATCTAATAGAAAGTTTAATATACTTGACCTTGTCATAATAGATGCTGCATCTGTACATGGTTCCCTTTCACTAGTCAGATCTGGCAAGAAACTAGTATCCTCCCTCGGAATCTCCAAACCATCAGAAACGCATCACAAAATTCAAGGACTTTATCTCCTTTAGTTCTCCGAAGTCTTTTAAGTTCGAGTTTATTGGTGTTGTACATAATGTGGATACTGCAGAGAGTTGCATAGAAAAGTTTTACATACACCTTGCCAAATGTATTAAATTGGCAGTTCACGTAGATCCAGTCAAATGGAAAGGTCTAAAAGCCAGCGTGGTGATCTTCAAGCATTAATAAAATGTGGAATGAAAGGAAACTCCCAACATTATTCATAATGATACCAATTACTCTGATCCAGTGGATATAGTCAGTACACTGATAAATTTAGTGCCAGCTTCACTACAGCTGCATCTATTCCAAACCAACCTATCCCTGATGGAGTTAAGCCACCAACCATATAATGAAGGAACATATACTGAAGGTACTGTTCAAAAGGAATACATCATCCATGGGGCCTGACAATATCCCAGTTGCCTAATTAATAGGACTAAGAAAGTAATTATACACCCACTCCTCATCCTCTTCAACCTGAGCTTAGCAACTGATTTGTCCCTCAGGAGTGGTGCATAGCAGCTGATGCCACTCAAGTTTGGCTCTACCACAGTCCCATCAGCTGAAATCTTGTATGTAAAGCAATGGAATGTATCATAACTGACAATTGTTATATCAATAATTATCAGACTTTGCCTCAAGTAATTCGACTTTGTCAAGGGTAGAGCCTGTCTAATGAATCTTGTGAACTTCAAGACGGTATTCAGGCCATAGACTGCAGACAAGTCCATGCAGCGTACCTTGGTCTCGCCAAGACGTTCATAGGATCATAGGTTACTAGGCTAATGGCCTTGGGGCCCTTACAAGCCTAGCCAAGAGTTTATCCCCAAAAAGAAACTTCAGTCAGCACCTGTCGCCCCTGTCAGTGAGGGACACAGGTGGAACCCCTGGGACAAATTTCTGGTTTCCCATCCACTCATCAAGGTTGCGGTTGAAGGGGGTCAGCGAGGAGCTCTGTTTGACATGTATGGGAGTCTATTACAGAGGCTGGGCAGCCGCTGGGAGACTAGCCTCTCTCTGTAGCAGGTTTTGTTGATGTCTCATATTAGATTCAGGCCTTTTGAGCGGGTAGTGCGTGAGGAATTAGATTTACGGATATGGAGCATCTCTAGTAGGGCAAGGGTCCTAGATTGCCTTGCAGGCGAGACACAGATCACCCCTGAGCAACCTGAACGATACCAAGTAAAGTGATAGTGATTTGAGCTTGTGTGCATGGTACAAGTGTTGGAGGCCATGTATTCTCTTTGTGAGGTATTTGGGGCCTTTCCAGTTGGTGCAGATGTTTGGAGAGGTACATCCCAAACGGGGTGCTATACTCAATTATTGGTCTAATGAAGGAGGAGTGTAGAGAGGTAGTAATTTCCTTTTTTCTGGATACAGTCCCTTTACTAATGAGATGAACCGAGTAAAAGGCTTTTCTGAACACTGCCGCTACGTGAAGGTCAAATTTGAGGTGATCAACCTGAGTGCCCATGTCTTTCACCACAGGTGGTGTGCTTAGAGGTTTCGCACCAGTCATTAGTTGCTGTGAGACCCTCTTGCAGTATGTTAACATCATTTGGGGAGTCGGTGACAGCACCCAACTTAGTCTGAAAATTTGGTCAGCCACAGGCCTTTTGTCTTTGCCTGGACCTTTGAGAAATAGATGCCAAACAGTAGGGGTCCCAGGACAGATCCCTGGGGATCTCCAGTAGTGACAGGACTGCTATAGGAGGTGGAGGTGCCTGTTTTGACTTTGATGGTCTTGTCTAGCCAGTTTGCCCACCCACTTGATGAGATAGGGATTTACGCCAAGTTGTGTTAGCTTTTCGATGATGCCAGAGTGGGGGATTGTGTCAAAGGTCTTGGCCAAGTCGAGGTAAGCTGTATGTACTGACTTTCCATCATCCAGGGCTTGGGTGACTGTCTCAAAAGAAGTCAGCCAAGTTCAACAGGCAAGTTCTGCCCTTGATGAATCCGAACTGGGTGGGCCAAATGCTTGGAGGTTGCCTATGTCTTTGTTTATGAGATCCATATTAATACCCTCCATGGCTTTACAGATCAGACTTGTCAAGTTAATGGGACAGTAGTTTCCAGGGTCAGTAGTGGCACCAGCTTTGTGCAAGGGAATGACAATGGCAGTTCTCCACTCTGCTGGAATGAAGCCTATACTTAGGGTGTGGTTGAATAGGGTGCTGAATGGCGAAGCCAGTTCTTGCTGAAGATGGTGCAGAATACATTCTGGATACTACCAGGTTCCATAAAAGCTGTATCCTTTGCCTTGAATAGGGCCTGTAACACTAGATCTATGGAGATGTGAGGTGCGGGGCAAGTATCGGTGATGTTGAAAGGGCTTTTGGGGGGGTCAGGGGGTGAAGTTTGTGCTGAACCTATCTCTTAGCAGGTTGGCTAAGTCAACAGGATCAGTGTAAGTGATACTGTTAAGTACTAATTTGGAACACACCTGGGCTTTGTCATGGAGGTTCCTGACATAACTGTAGAAGACTTTATGGTCTCTCTTTGTTATGGAGGCTAGTTTCACTTCATAATTAGTCTTGGAGGTTTTCACTAGTGATCTAATTTGCTTGTTGAGGCTAAGGAGGGAGTTTTTCCAATTTGGAATTTGTTCCTTTTTACCCTTGGACAACAGTTTCTTCCTTTTGTTGTAAAGCCTGCTAATGGAGAATGTCCACCATACATGTTTGTGTTTCCTTGAGAAGCAGGTTTTAGTTCTGTTGAGTATGGCTGAGTCCATGCATTTGTACAGGTGCTTGTATACTGCATTGGTGTACTGCTCAGCATAGTTGTCTGCATCCTCGGGGGGGGGGGGTAAGCTACAGATACCCTCCCTTAGGAGGTTGTAGTCAGCTTTTGAGAAGTTTTTTAAGTTGATTACGGTTGGGGGGGGGGTAGAAACTTTGAATGAGACAGTCTGATCTGATCTCACCAGGGAAGAACATACTATGGGAGTGGTGCAGCAGTCACCCATGTTAGTGAGAACCAAGTCCAGAATGCTATCTCCCGTTGTGAGGGATGAGACGAGCTGGTCTAGTGCGTTAGAATTGATGAAGTCGAGGAATAGTTAAGAGAGTGCATTAGTGCAAGGGTAGTTGAAGTCAACAAGTGTCAGGGTGTTAGGGGTACTTTGAGTCAAGTAGATCCAGGTAAGAGGAGTGGGTGTCCTGAGATATGGAGGGGGTTTCTATAGCTACGTATAACTTGGATGGGTATTTTGCCAACTGCCAGTTGTACCTGGAGTAGTTCCAGTGCATCATGCTGTCAAACCTGTCTGGAGGTGTGCCCGTCTTTAATGAAGATAGACTCCACCACCCTTAGTCTTCCCGACCTCATTTTGGGTTTGGAATGTGTGGAATGAGGTATAGCCTGGTAAGGCAGGGGTGCTCTCCTCAGTCCTGAGCCAAGTTTCTGTGACCGCACAGACAGCATCTTCCAGTGCAAGGAGGGCCTCTGGTGAGTCCATTTTCAGGTTAAGGCTGTTAGCATTAAGCAGCATGACCTTCAGTTTGCTTTTTGACAGATTTTATGTTGGAAGGTTTGTCTTTGGGACATTGCCTAAAAAAGGCACAATGAGGGAGGTGAGAGCCTTGGCCAGGATTCAGAAACCCAGTGGTGACCGGTGAAGGCCATCTCTGGCAAAGCATCGAGGCCCCTTCGAATGACACCAGAAGCTAAGCCAATTGTTGAAGTCAATTATTTTTTGTTGGTATTGTGGTATCAGTCTTGGTGAAGGTATGATGCTGCTTAGGGCTAGGGTCATACCTGCCTGGAACACACACTTGAGAGTTTAGTCATGTCTCTCTTCATATAGTCCATGGAGGTACATCTCAAGTCATTCACACCAACATGTGCAATGACAGAGTCGTACTTGTATTACTTGTGGAGAGACTTAAGCGCGTGCTTGATGTGATGAATTCTGGCACCAGACAAACTGACAGTGACTTTCTCTGTCGAGCCTGGTGAAGGAGACATCGGTGTATCTCAGTTGAGTCACAAATGACTAGTTGTTTGGTTTATTGTTATGTCTTGTGGGCTGTAATGTTTATTGTTTTGCCTTATGGGCTGAGTTTGTGAGACACTGGTGTGTTGTCTGCTGTGTGGAATGTCTTTGGTATTGTGTGTGGAATGTTTGAGTGTGTTTTGGAGGTCTCTGATGTTTAGGTAAGTTTTTGAGGACCTTTTCCTAGGTGTGTGTTGTGCTTGGCTATGTGATGTGAGTGGTGGTGTGTTTGTGCTGACAATCTCCTCTTTGTCAGGAGTGCTGATTGGTGCTAGAGAGCATGGACTCCAGGTTACTGATGTAAATGCATTTCCCGCAGGTGGAAGAATTATGTGCTAGGAGAAGAGGGTTGTCAGTAAACAAGAGGCAGTTGCTCCGCTGTCTCAATATGCCCATGTCGACCAGGCTGGCAGGAGAAACTGATGGGAATTGTCCAGACATAGTGTTCTGAATGCATGGGTGGACTTGTGGAGCGAGAGAACCTTAAATGTAAAGTAACTGGCCTGAAGCACAAGTGCTAAAACCAAAACTAAAATACTTAGAATAACTGATAAATTTAATCAGGTTAAAACCAAAGCTAAAATGCTTAGAATAACTGATAAATTTAATCAAGCTACTAACAAGCATTAATAAATGCAGCAGGATAAAAGCTTTAGAGCACAAAGCAAGAATAAGGTAAAGTATGATAACGTATGAAGACCATGATTATAGTATAGCAGCTGAATAAAGTTTTTTTCTAAGTGGAGAGGGAGGAAACAGAAGATAGTTCAAGATTATGGAACTAAGGGGTTGGCCTTCCCAAATGCTCTCTCTACTCAGAACACTGAGCTGATGAAGATAGCACAGGAAGGAGTGTCCAAAGTCAAAGAAGCAGGGTGTGTAGTCCTACCCCAAATGATCTCACTGCACTACGTTGAGTGATCAAATGAGATTGGACTGGGAAGAGTGACCAAAATCTGATTTACAACAAGGACGGGCAATTCCAAGGAAACCATGTTTAATACTGAAACACTTGGCAGGGAGGTTGGGCAAAACAAACAGTGCAGACAACAAAGGACAGAAACAGTAAAGCAAATATATATAAAAGCAGTACAGTGCCAGTCAAGTTGCAAAAAAGTCTACTTATTAGTTTGGTATATCAGATGGTAATAGAATCCAACAGCCAGGAGAATTTAGCTCTGCTATATCACAGAAATGATTCAATACCATATCAACTCAGTTAACTGGAGCTGCTCAGCATTTGGCATCTTTTGCCAGAGGTGCAGAGTGATTCTGCTTTAATCCAAGACATCCAAATTTAAAATCAAGAAAATAAGTATATTTTTCTCTCTATTGCACTTTTTAAATTGCTTTGTATCTGATCACTGCATTTTTTCTGCCTTTTTACTGTTATGACTGCATATTTTCTGCACTTGTTTTCAGCTGTATTTTCAGCCTCGATAGCATAGTCTAGATTCAGACCTGCTGAATCTAACCTGTTTTTGTTACACTCGAGCACTTAACCAGACATCTTACATTAAGAAGGGATCCCCTGCACCCTTGTGGAAGAACAGTGTGGATCCAGCCTTGTTTGAGCTGAGGATTGCTGGAGGAAGGTTCATTGTGTACTTTCCTTTCGGTAGATTTTCTTAAAACTGTTTAATTTTGCCTGTATTTAAGACTTGCGTTTGTGCTCAGTTAAACGGAGCAGCACGGTGTTTGGCATCTTTTCCCAAAGGTCCAGAGTGATTCTGCTTTAATCCAAGGTATCTAAGAGACAAATTAAGAAAATAAGTATATTTTGTGACTTTATTGCACCTTTTAAATTGCAAAGTATCCGATCACTGCATTTTGTCTGCTTTTTTACTGTTGTGACAGCGTATTTTTGCACTTGTTTTCAACAGTATTTTCAGCCTAGATAGCACAGTCTAGATTCAGACCTGCTGAATCTAGCCAGTTTTTGTTATACTTGGACATTAAACCAGCCATCTTACATTAACAAGTGCTCCCCTGCACCCTTGTGGCAGAAGTGTGTGGATCCAGCCTTGTCTGAGCTGGGAATTGCTGGGAGAAGGTTCATTGTGTACTTTCCTATTGGTAGATTTACTTAAAACATTAATTTTTGCCTGTATATTAAGCCACGCGGTTGCACATTGCTACATACAGTGCAACGGGGTTTAGAGATGCCCTGTATAGAGACAAATGCCTTGAAACTCATTTTTTCTTAGGCAACTGTCAGTGGAACCCTCACAAGCTTCTCTGTTGCACTAAAGGCAGCTTAGTTGCACACTGAGCAGTGTTGCCACACCTGTCATCCACAACCCTGTATTAAACAACCCTTGGTAGTCCTAGCACAAAAACTGGTCAGTCTAGCCCGCTCCCTTCTCAAATAACTAATATGGTAAAAACCTGCTTTAAAGGGCAGGCAGTTGCCTATTATTTCTCCATCCAACCTGACTGGTATGGAAATATTTAGGCAGTGTAGTAATTGCGTCATGTATACTGGCAACCATTTACTCCTACAGCGAACAAATACTCTGTGAGCAATGTAAGTGCACTATGAAAGTGGAGTTGCTTCTGTCATATAACAGCAGACCGCATACTAGATAGGTTGTCAGTACACACACTGAACCTATCACACAAACTAAAGACATGACATGTAGACCCACATATGCAGAGGTTCTCACTGGATGTCTACCAAAAATTCAGAGACCTCTCAAACGTAAAACAAAGTGAGCACACTGTTAACGCAAATCGAAGCCCCTACACACAACACACACAAATGTGTCAACAAATAAGTCTCTAAGGCATAATACTGCTAAGCCTAATGTTCTGGTCATAGGCAACTCCATAGTGAGACACACAGATGTTCCCCTCACCTGGCTGGATAAGGAGAAAGTCACGGTCCCTTGCCTATCAGGTGCCAGGATCCATCAGATCATGCATGCACTCAGGTCACTTAACAGCAAGTACCGTTATGACTCTGTCATAATTTTTGTTGGGGAGAATCACTTGAGATGTGCCTCTCTGGACTATATGAAGAGACATGGCTGAAATCTTAGACTTTGTCACAGGCTGGTATGACCCTAGCCCCAAGCAGCATTCTGCACTCTCCCAGGATGATGCCACAGTATAAACAAAAAGTGATGGACTTCCAACAATTGGCTTAGCTTCTGGTGCTGGTCCAGGGGGATACACTGTCAGCCTGGGATGACATAGTCGACAGGCCATGCTGCATCTGTTTCCTCTAGGCTTTCAGATACTGGCAAAGGCCCTTGCCTCCCCCATAGTGCCTTTTTTAGGCAATGTCAAAACATTTCCAACATAAAAAAGCCACCTGAGGCACACTCAAGGTTCTGCTGCTTAATGCTAGAAGTCTAAACATGAAGCTGCACTCCCTGGAAGCACTTCTCACCTTGGATTATGCTGATGTCTGTGCAGTCACTAAGACATGGTTCAAGGCCACAACACCTTCCACATGTTCAGACCTCAAAATGAGCGTTAAAGAACCAAAAGTTGGAGGGGTGTTTGTCTTTAAAGACAAGTACACCTAGAGACTGGTCAGACAGTAAGACAGTCTTGAACTACTCCATGTCCAGTTAAGTCTAGGCAAAATACCCTACCACATCATTGCTAGCTATAGGTCCCCCACCATAAACCAGGAAAAGCTGACCGCCTACCTGGACTTACTGGAATCACTGTGCATACAGCCCAACACGCTAGTCATGAGCGATTTCAGGTATCCTTCATCAACTGGGTGATCTGTACTAGCTCAAATGTGTTTGCCCAGAGGTTCCTGGACTTTATTAATTCACATTTTCTGGATCAGTTAGCCTGCACTCCCACAAGGGGCTCAAATGTCCTAGACACAGACAGTACTCACCATCATGAGGAATCACTGCACTCCACTCGTGTGATGCCTTCCCTGGTAAGGTTTGCCCATAAAATTGTCCCGTTTGAAGTAACTGTTGGACCCGATGCCTCCACAGGTGCAAAAAAAAAAAAAAAACTAAAGAACTTTTCCAAAGCAAACCTCAGACTACTGAGCAATGGTATAAAAAGTTTTATACCCCCATTCACAAACGGCAATGACTCCTATGCAGAGGTGTACTCAAATACCCTGTAGAAACACTTAAGCAGCTGTATAGAGACTGCTGTACCTGACTAGATCAAAACCAGGTCCTCCTGGAAAAAATAAGCCACCCCTGTGGACCTTAAATATAAACAGGTTATATAACAAGAGGAAGAAACTGATGTCTAAGAATAAGAGGGAACTGATTCAACAGAGGAAAAATTCCCCTAATCTTAAACGAGCAAATCAGAAATCTTGCAAAGTCCTCTAAAGCTAAGTATGAACCTAAAGTAGCATCCCTAGCTCAGGATAATCGTAAAGCATTCTTTAACTGCATCTGAAACCTAAAAGGGAATGCCCATCTTTGTGCAAAACTGGTAATAGTACCACTCATACTGCACCGGAGGAAATTGACAACTTGCTAGCTGACAGATTTGGTGCAAACTTCACTCCCCTGGCCTCACCTAGTCATACCCCAAAGCATACTGACACTAGTCCTGTACTTAGCATCTCTAGAGATCCGGTCTTATTTCATCTCTCCAAGGCCAGCAGCATGGCCTCAGAGCGACCAGATAAAGTCCTAGGATACTACTAAAGCATTCAATCTAAAATAGGGCCTAGCAGACCCTCTTAGCGGTCTCCTTAACTGCAGCCTGAGAACTGGCTTTGTTCACTGGAGTAGAGAAGAGCAACAGTAATCTCCTTGCTCAAAGAGGGGCCATCAGCATGTGACCTTCAAACTTTAGACCCAACCCAATTTGGCTTTAAGGGTAGGTCATGCTTATTAACCCTAGTGGACTTCTTTGAGAAAGTCACCAAAGCCCTGGGTGAAGGTAAGACGGTGCATACTGCCTATCCTGACCTAGCCAAGGCTTTTGACACAATCCCCAGCTTGGATAATTCTCTCAGCTGGAGATTTGTCTTCCAGAAAACAACAAAGTATAAAGGCTCCTCATTGTCTTAGAACTGTGTAGTTCATCCGACGAGGAACTGAAAGCACAACTACAAATGGTCAAAACTTTTTCAGATGATATAAGAATGTCATTTGGTCTTGATAAATGTGTAAAAGTAACCTTTAAAGCAGGAAAGCTGCAACATCACAAAAACATCATTTTGGAATAGGAATGTGATCTAAAAGAACTTGAGTGAGAGGAAGTATATAAATAATTGGGAATTGATGAAGGATCAACAATAAAACATGAACAAATGCAAATAAAACTTGGTAAGGAATATTTTAGAAGACTAAAATTAATGCTGAAAACAGGGTTGACATCTAGGAATGAAGTACAAGCTGTAAATCAGTTTGCTTTTCCTTGCCTTAGTTTTGGTGTGACTGGCCTCAAAAGCTGTTGGATAGGAAAACAAGAACGAAAACAAGGATGCTGCATTCTTATCAAGTGTGTTATAAAAATCAGTGTATATCAAGATTTTAAATTCCCCATTCAGAAGGAGGTATGGACCTCTTCGAGATCGATTAGAAGTATAAATCTGCAGTTGTAGCACTGCATACATATCTGCTAACTTCACAAAGCCCAAATGTAGTGAAAGTTTTAAAACAAGAGGGAAGTAAGTCTAAGATGACTTTCATGCTTAGTTTAACTGAAGCATATCAGTGGTGAGGGAATGGAAATCAAACCAGAAGTAAATAATAGTCAGGCAGCAACTGAAAGTGCCAAAAAATAAAAAGAATATAAGGTGAAGGATTAGATGAGACTGCAAGAATTGTGGAAAATGCATATAGTTGCAACTATAGAAAACTCTTGGAACAACCTCATGTTGATCAGGATCGAATGCAGGAATGGTTGAGGAGAGGTGAATTTAAACAAAAGGACAATGGGTTAATATTGACGGCCTAAGCTAGTGGACTACATACACGTTGATTTACAAAGTCCGTTGAACATGTGAGAGAAAGACAAATGTAGGATGTTATGTAGTCCAATCTCGCCTTCATTTTTACCCGTGGGTTCGGAGCCGAACCTCGGCTCCGACTCGGCCATACTCTAGCTCGAAGTCTTCAATTGACTCGTGGCTAAGAGGTATCCCATCATGCAACAAGTCTATTCCCCAGATCTCATTTGCCATTCGTTAAGCTCAGACGTGGTCTTGCTTTTGGCTGTGGCTAAGTATATTGTTTATACATTTTTTATAAACTGTTGACTTGTTGCTAAAAATAAGCAATTTTCATAGCTCTGTGCAGTGTGGTAGTGGTATTTTACTGCCTTTGCTTGTTTCTCTTGCTGTTTTTTGTGGCTTTGTCGTTGGCTGTTTTGGTATCCCGTTCGTTTCCTTTCCCCATGGGCTAGGTCCGTTTAAGGTAGAGGACTTAGTCCCCCCCCTTTGTTTTTTGTGTGGTCTTTGGTTTGGGGCCCCATTCTGCTAGCGTCTAGTGTTGTTGTCTGGCTAGTGGTGCTATCCTGCCTTTGTTTCCCCGGGCTAGGCCCGTTTAAGTTAGAAGACCTAGTCCTCCCTGTTGTTTTCCTGCTGGTTTCTAGGCCGTTTTACTTAGAGGCTCTGTTTTTCATGCGGGGTTAGTTGGGTCTAGTGTGTGTACTTGTTGATCTGTTCTTTTCAGCATGTCCAAGGATTGTAAGGAACACAGGCCTTCGGGCTTTAAAAAGTGTGTTGAATGCAACAATAAGATGTCTTTAATTGATGGGCACTCTGCATGTACTGCTTTGGGGGATATTCACCTCCAAGAGTCTTTGTTTTGTCATTCCTTCAATCCCCATGTGCTACAGGAGAGGAAGAACAAGTCCATTTTGAAAGGACTGCTTAAACACTCCTTCGAGGAAGACTTGTCTAAGTCTTCCAGTGCATTATCCTCTCCAGCTAAAAAGGACAAAAAAACTTCTAAGAAGCACTCTCTGGCTCTGTCTGTTTCTTCAGAGCCGCCAGAGAAAGTTGCTAGAACAGCTTCTCCTTCTTCGGTTCCATTGCTCTCGGTGCCGACAGAAAGGTAGTCTCTTGACTAAGTCCGTATCGGCTCCCAGCCTTTCGGAGCTGGTCACGGATATTTTGGTTCAGAGCCGGTCTCCAGTTATTCGACCGGTTTCTCCTTCACGCAAGCCCCTTCTGTAGGGAGATCCAGATCTCCTACATTATCCTCCAGGTCTTCCAGGACCCTTTCCAATGAGGACGTTGATAGGGTGGTGAAGAAACTGCTTCAGTCATCGGTGTTGGCCAAATTGATTTCGGCTCCGACCCAGTTGGATCCGGAGCCTTTGGCCTCTTCATCCTTTGTTGTTGTTGTTCCGAGCTTTTCTCGGCCTTCAGAGCCAGAGTTGTCAGTTCCGTCGAGTGCCGTTAGGTCGGTTCCGATTTCTGCTCCGACCCAGTCGCTCCGTCCACGGGGTCGAGGGTCCACGGTTCTCCTGTCAGACCCAAGAGAGAGGGATTGGATCGATCTTCATCGGTTCCGAGCCTTCCTCTCGGTGCTTCGGCTCGAGTGAGCTTGGATCTGACATCCTCATCTCCTTGGCGCCGAGGGCTACTACTGTTTTCTCTACAGCTAGTCGGCCTTCGGAGCTGGGGGGGGTCGGCCTTCAAGGTTATGAGGAGCGTGCTGGCCAGGTCATCCTACGGCACTGATACTCTGCCCCCTCCAGCACCGGTGTCAGTTTCGGATCACGCTCTATCTATGGGCAGTGGAGACCCTAAGCCTCAGGATACCTCCATGAGTGGTCCCCAACTTTCTGACGTCTCCCCAGAGTTTTTGCCTGAGGAGCCCGCCAGAAAGAGATTGTGTAAGAGGAAACACCTTGACTACCCGGATGAGTCTCTCACGTCGCACACTGACCTTGAGGAGTCAGAGGGGTCCCTCAGGTCATCTTCTGAAGAGATCTCTTTTTCAGATATCCTGGAGATCTTAAAGCAGAGAGGCGGCTGGCCCTCCAAATCCCCTTCTGATGAGGAGTCTGTGTTCCTAAAAGCTTTCGGGTCTCAACCCTCTGCCTCTTGGGTTTCTCCCCCTTTTGATGAGCTACTAGATCTTGTCTGTCGAAAGGTGTGGGAAACTCCTGACAATGTGGAACCAGTCCCCAGGAGACCCAATACGTTTTTGTCCGTCCCCTTTGACAAGGAATATCTAACTAAAGGTGTTCCAGTAGATGCCATGGTGGTGGCAGTGGCCACCAAGAAGGAACTTGCTGAAACTTCATCTACCGTCCATTCGCCTAACAAGGAGTCCCAGGCTATGGACAGGTATGGGAAGCGTGTGTTTACCTCAGCGGCCTTTAAACTGCGGTCGCTGAACTACTTGATGCATTTTACAAGGCTCCAGAGAGATCTCCTAAAAGAGCTAGGAGATTCTCTACAGGGTAACATTTCTGATGCCGTGGCACAAAGTCAATGCACAGATGTCTACCCTGAATTCCCTTACCAACTCCTCCATGAGGCTGATCTCATACGCAGCCAACGGAGCGAGTAGGGCAGCGGGTTCCAGAGTCCGTCTTAAGAGACACTCCTGGATGCGCCTGTGCAATTTTGTGGAGGCCTTCAAGTCTACGTTCATCAGTGCCCCCTTTGATGGTTCATCGTTGTTCGGAACCAAGGTGGAGGACACTCACTCTCACTAGGTTGAACAAGAAGGAAAAACCCTGTCTGCCGTGGGAGTCCGTTTTTCCATGCCTTCTAGACCTTACCCCAAGGGTCAGAAGGGTGGGAAAATGTGGTTCAGAAAGTCGCAGAGGTTTTTTCAGGGCGCACAAAGTGATTCCCCGTCTGGAGGTAGGGGAGGGGGTGGAAATTCAGGCAGATGCCGCCCTAGAGGCAGAGGAGGCCCGCATAACCAGGGGGACCGTGATTCCTTTCGTGGTTCTCCTTACCAGCGCTCCTGAAGGGAGACCCGACTGTGTGTCTCTGGAGCCGGTCGGGGGTCGCATTTCTTTATTCCTAGAAGCCTGGCAAGACGTCACCCAAGACGAGTGAGTGTTGAACATAATTTCCAGAGGTTATCATATTCCCTTCTCTTCTCCTCCCTGCCAACCAAGAGACTCCCAGACGTTCCACCCAGTCACAGGGATTCCACAACTTTAGAAATAAAAAAGTTGCTTTCAAAGTGAGCCATCCAGACTGTTCCCACAGACCAAGTAGGATTAGGGACTTACTGCAGATTCTTTTTGGTGGCGAAAAAAACAGGGGACCAGAGACCCATTTTGGATCTCAGCCGATTGAACCTTCATGTACAGAAGTCCAAGTTCCGCATGGTCACCTTGCAGTCAATACTCCCTCTGTTGGGGAAAGATGTGTGGATGTGCTCCATCGACCTCAAAGATGCTTGCTACCATTATCAAGATGAACAGGGCATCTAGAAGTCATCTATGCTTCCAGCTGGGAGCCAGTCATTTTCACTTTCACGCTCTGCCGTTTGGTCTCACCACAGCCCCCAGGGTGTTCACCAAATACATGGCAATGGTAATGGCTCACTTGAGACGTCAGGGATTCCAAGTGTTTCCATATCTGGACTACTGGCTCCTTTCTGCCACCACCAGGCATCTACTGTTACAGACCAGGGACGCCGCCATTACACTGTGCCAATGGTTAGGGATTACTCTAAATTGGGAAAAATCTGCCTTGTTGCCCTCGCAGCATGTCACTTTTATCAGCGCCAAACTAGATATGGTGCTCATGAGGACCTTCTTACCAGAAGAGAGAATTCGGGCTGTGCAACAGCAGGTCTGCGCCTTACTACCATTGAGGAAGGTCAAGGCAAACGTGGTCCTCAAGTTGTTAGGGACCATGGCTGCCACGATCATGTTAGTTCCCCTTGCCAGATTACACATGCGGGTTCTTCAGTGGCTGCTTTTCACCCAATGGTCACTACAACTTCTTCCACTCTCCCATTCTATTCTGATTACAGACACGTGCAAGCGGGATCTACGCTGGTGGCTTCAGGCCAGCAATCTCAAGGTGGGCAAGCCTTTTGTCCCATCTCCTCCAGTTGCCACGGTGACCACGGATGCCTCCCAGATCGGGTGGGGGGGCATTATCTTAGCAGGACTATCCAAGGCACGTGGCAGGATCACGAGACACATTTGCATATCAGTCTCTTGGAGATGAGAGCAGTGCTATTAGCGTTGCAAGCACTTCAGAACTTTCTCCCTCTAGGGACAATTGCAATCCACTCAGACAACATGTCAGTGGTATGGTACCTGAACAAACAGGGAGGAGCCAAATCATACCACCTTTGCAGAGAGGCACTTCGTGTTTGGCAGTGGGCGGTGTTTTCCCAACGCTTTCTAGTTGCAATGCATATACCAGGGAAGTCCGTGATTGCCAACAGGCTGAGCAGTGCTATCCCAGTGCCTCACGAGTGGTCCCTGAACAGTTATATTGTGGAAGAGATATTCCACAGATGGGGTCAGCCTTGCTGCGATCTATTTGCCAGCCCCCTCAATGCCAAATGCAGCAGCTATTTCATCCTTATCCCCCCCCCCCAGAAGGAGAGACACCCAGGGACGCTCTGGCTCACAATTGGCCCTCCGGTCTTCTCTACACCTTTCCACCGTTACCTGTGATATCAAAGGTCATTCAGAAAGTACAGTCTTTGGGAAGCAATATGATCCTCATTGCCCCACACTGGTCTTGTTATATTTGGTTTCCCTTCCTTCAACCCTATCTACTGGATTCTGGACCCAGCTCCAGATCTGCCGACTCGTATGTCAGGACAGTTCCATCCCTCCATACAGACCCTCAAGTTGACAGCTTGGCTGCTCCAGTTCTGTCCTTAGTCAGGCTTCATGATTTTTCCTCGGAAGTGGTCCATATTCTATCATCTTCCCACAAGCCTTCTACCAGGAAGATTTATTCCAGTAAGTGGAAGAGATTTTCTATTTGGGCCCGTGAGAGACATATTGATCCTTATTCAGTGCCTATTTCGGCAATATTGGAATTTCTTTCTCAACTGTTCAGTCAGGGGTCAGCTGCAGCAACCATTAAAGTGCAATTGGCAGTGATTTCTGCCTTTCACGTTGCAAATGAGCCCAACCTTATGGCTCATAGGCTTTGTAGGGCTTTTCTGAGGGGGACATTGTTACTCCAACCTCCTGTCTTTGATCCAGTGATGCCATGGGATCTCAATTTTGTACTACCGAAGCTCACATCAACTCTTTGTGCCCGCAGCTACATGCAACATTAAATTCTTGTCATGGAAGACAGTATTCTTGGTAGCCATAACTTCAGATAGGCGGGTCTCTGAACTTCAAGCATTATCGATTAGGCCACCTTATTTGGTGTTTCACAAAGATAGGGTCTCCTTAAGAACCAACTCTTCCTTTGTTCCGAAGGTTGCCTCTGTTGTCAATAAAAACCAATCCATTGAGTTGTCTGTGTTTCTTCCTGAATTCTCCAACAGGGAAGAATTTAAGTTTCATCAGCTAGATGTTCATAGACAATTGCGTTTCTATTTACATAGGACAAAAGATTTCAGGAAATCAAATCAAATGTTTGTCTCGTTTTCAGACTCTAGACTCAGGGTTCCTGTTCCTAAGGTAACCTTGTCTCGCTGGATCTCCGATTGCATCTCATTCATTTATGCTTCTAATGGCAGAGAATTACCCTTTAAAGTGAAGGCTCATTCTGCACGATCTGTGGCTACATCAGCTGCGTTTCAGGCTAGGATGTCTATGGATGTTGTTTGTGCTGCAGCAACATGGGCTTCGCCTCATACCTTTATTAGTCACTACAGATTAGACCTGGTCTCTAGAGGCAGATCTTCCTTTGTTTCCTCAGTGCCCAAGAGTATTTTTCACTGAGCCACCCAAGATCAAGGTGCTAGGGACGCTGTTCCATGGGTAAGAATGAAGGTGAGATTGGACTACGTAATATCAAGAAGTTATGTACTCACCATAACGTTCAATGTATGTAGTCCATCTCGCCTTACATTCTTACTAACCCTCCCTCTTTCCCCCTCCTGGAGGACCTGGAGGTATTGTTTCTAAGTGTCAGTAGTACTTTCTGTTGGGGTTGTTGTTCTCAGTGTGTACATGTGTGAGCTTGCAGCAAACAAGTTCTGGGGACTAGACCTGTTGCGTGATGGGATACCTCTTAGCCACGAGCCAGTTGAAGACTTCGAGCTAGAGTATGGCCAAGTCGGAGCAGAGGTTCGGCTCCGAACCCACGGGTAAGAATGTAAGGCAAGATGGACTGCATATATCGAACATTATGCTGAGTACATAACTTGTTGTTTTGTAAAACAGAATTGTAAACAGTCAGACATCTTGTTGGTGGTTGTGATATACTAATGGCAGGGAGATTGTATACTGAAAGGCATAATAAAGTGGCAAGACTGTTGCATTGTTAATTGTGCAAACATTATAACATTGAAGTAGCTGAAAAACACTAGAAACATGAGCCACAAAGCATTATACAAAGTGATGAAGTTTACATCACATGGGATCACCCATTACCAACAGTTCAAAAATAGATGCAAGCAAAACAGATATAGTAGTCCATGAAAAGAAGGCAAAACTAGCATCGATCATTGAAATTGCTACAACCAGTGACTACAGTGTCTTACTTAGAGACACAAGGTCATAAAATATCAGGATTTGCAGACAGAAACGAGGTCAGTATGGAAGAAAGGATACCCAGACAGTTCCAATAGTAGTAGGAGCAGTGGGTCTTAAAAAAAAAAAAAGAATTTACAATTGTACTTTGATACATTACCAGTACATTTAACTTCCTACAAATTGCAGAAGCAGTCATTGCTGAGCACATTGCGGGTGCTGTGAAGAGCACTTCTGGCTAACATCAAAGATTGAAACAACACTAATTTGATGAACGTTATTCATACTGTGGCTTAGGAATGTGGTCCATTCCTGTCATGGTATTAGAAACCCAAAAGACTTGGAGAAATTTAAAAAAAGTTGGGGATTAACCTTTGTGTCACTAGATGGGTAGCCAATTGTTTCACCGACAGAACACATACTGTCAAAGTTTGTGACTCCACCTCTACCAGTAGACAGGTCACCAGTGGTGTGTGTACCACAAGGTTCTTTGGGTTCTGTACTGTTCGGAATCTACTGCTGAGAAGTCCAGGCTGAATTAGATGGCTTTTGGCTTACCAAGTTCACTGACTGGAAATTGGGTGCAATCAAAGTACCTCAATAATGTTAACAGACTACAGGAAGGGTTAACACAAAGAAGTAAGTGGTGCCAAAGCCACAGTCAAAACTAAACACAAAAAAGTGCAATATTATTCCCTTTGGCAAAGTAGAATTCCCCGCTAACTACAGAATTGGTATCGCCCTCTAAGCTCAAACCCAGTGGTGCAAGACCTAGGAACACAGGTTGACAGCAATCTGAACTTCGACCACAAAGTTTCCACTGTGATAAGGAAAGCATTCTATGTTGTGCACCTCATAAGTAAGGGCATCATATTCAGATCTAAGGATGTTATAGCCCCATTGTACTCGACCCTCAAAAGACCACTAATAGAGTACAATGCTCCCTTTTGCAAATACCTCGAAAGACAACTGCAGCAGCTGGAGAGACCACAAAGGTTCCTCATCAAGAAAATACAGGGCCTCCAAACCATGACATATATGTCGATAGACTAAAATCCCTGTCCCTGTACTCTGTATCATATAGGCTTCTTCTGAGAGGAAACTTTTGCGTGGCCTACGGGGCAGTCTCTGACTCTGCCCTGATGGTTATGCTTCACGTCCGCAAATCTAACTGCACAAGAGTTCACTGTAGAGATCTTAACCTTGCCTGTGACATTAACAGGACATGCTGGCAAGACAAATACGTCTCCTCTGGAACAAACTTCCAGTTAATGTGAAGCAAAACTCCTCACTGACCTTGTTCAAGCACAACCTGGACAAATGGATGGAAGACTACAAAATCACCCTGGTGGTGGTACCCTTGTCCCTCATGTGCAGGGAGAGTCTGTGTTGACAATAGAGTAGCTCTGCAAAGCACATTCAGCTAATATGGACATTTGGGGCAACTTGGGATTAACATGGCTAGGCTTCTAAGGGTTCTAAGGCTGCTAGCCTAGTAACCTCCTATGAATCTGTACCATATGCAAATATAAACAAGTTGAAGGAGCTCAGAATTGACCCATGGGTGTTTAAATAGCCGGCTGGCTTAGGACTTTCTCAGTAAAAGTTGTGAGTACATCTTCTGAGAGCTTGAAGGTGAACAGTACAGTTCTGTAGGGAACTGTGCTGGAACCTTTTCTGTCTGGCATCTACTTCTCCGATCTCCACTTGTCAATCGAGTATCTTAAAGTTGTGTGATTGTGAGCTAGAGGTCATTGTCAATTCCCCCGACGACAGACGTGCACTCCAGCAGAAGCTTACACTTGTCAGTAGCTGGTGTACTCAATATGGGCTCAACCATTTTGATAAGCATTGCCTAGCTCTAGAGTATAACCTGGGTAACGCACTACAAAAATTAAAAGGTTTTGAGAGACCAGGGCACTTGGTGGACAGCTCCCTCATGTTTGAATACCATGTTGAAATGGTGGTAAGGAAATCCTTGTATCTTGAGCAGATCATAACCAGAGATTTTTCTTAAACAAAAGAAGTCCTCCCCTAGATTAGACTTGTCATTGAATACAGCTCCCCCTTTGGGGTGTACCTTACTAAGCTTATCAAGCAATTTGAAAGACCCCAGAATTTTGTAACTAAAAAGATCTGAACTACTAAGAGACTGGAGGCTTTATCCCTATGTACTCAAGTTTCATACAGACTCCTCATGGGTGACCTGTTGCGTGCTTATAAGACTGCAAAGGAGTCCAGTAGTATGAGGGGTTGGTATAATGGTTAAGTTTGCCTCGCATTCACAAGCTACAGGGTTTGATTCTCACCTTTGAAAGGGAAATTGTCTAGATTTAAAATAACCCACAAAGGTAGCTAGCCTAGTACTTGCCTGTGGACAAAAAACTCTTATACCTCAGTAAATCAAACAGTACAGCCATCACCAGGGCTAGAGATCTAAATCTGCTCCAGTAACGAAGACAGAGGAAGGATAGATTTGTCGCACTGCACCTACCCCTTCTCTGGAACAACCTTCCTCTCCAAGTTGAGCAGTGTAACACACCGTCTTTAAAATGGAGTCCTCTCATGTTGAGCTGTAACACATTGTCTTTAAAATGGAGCTGGAGAAGTGGATGGGAGTTAATAAGTTCACACCTGATACAACTGTCCTGGCCTTTCTTGAAAACTGGTAAGGGCTAAGGGTGAAGTAGTACTGGTAAGGCAGAATTGGCCTCTTGGATCAATTGTTTTGTAGACTTCTATGATCTTAAATCCTAAGTATACTAAGTGACAATGGAAAAGATTTATGCTTTGGAGTAGAACAGAAGGCTTAGAGTCACTGAGGTGTCCAGTTGCAGTAGTGTGTGGTTATATTAAGCGTTCTAGATAAATGCAGTTTAGTACATGTGTACATCAGATGCATATCCATGTTATGTACATGCACCAGCCTTTCTTCTGATTGCAGTCAACTTTACAGTGAAGCCTTCCAGATGTTGTGCTCATCTAAGACCACCAAAAAGATGCATTTCTATTATTTGGGGTTTAAAGTTAATATTGGGAAAACTACTTCTGTTTGAACTTGCTGCCATAGTGGATTTTTAAGAACCTGTCTTGGGCAACTTTTTATAGTTGCTGCAACTTCTAGGAGAGTTTAGGAGTTGCAAGCCTTGATTGTGCTTATCATTTTAACAGAACCTTTCACAATAAAAGGGAGTCTGGAAAGACTTGGTTAATCTTACATGGCTCCAGCTGATCTCATCAGTTTCTCTGAACCAGTCTTCATTAAACTAGACTGTTCAACACTCTCTCTCTCTCTGTACAAGCTCTCATAGGAGTATGAACATGTCTAGATATATATATATATATATATATATATATATATATATATATATATATATATATATATATCTTAAATGTACCTAGACATTTAAGATGTACTATATGAGGAGGGCCCACATTTTTAAGGAAAATTGCTCAAGAAATTGAGGAGGCATCAAAGTAATTGCCTTTTTACTGTGATAAGCACAGGATATTTGCAAGTTCATTTAGAGCACATCCCTGAAGGGTCGAAAAAACTTCAGCTTACTTTAGAATTGCTTATCCATAAGATGTCTTAGAGGCTATCATGTGTATTACTGTCCACTTGTTTATAAAATGTTCTACATTTGCAGTGGCAGTCTTAGAAGCTTGCATGGGATCCTGCAAGTGTGCATTATTTGGGGCAGTCAAGTGCTGCTTGAGATTCTACCCATGCTGTAACCTATTGTTGGTGAGCATCCCCTGAAGAATCTGCTTTTGTGTATAGTTTAGCATAACATATTCAAGAACAGTTCAGTATGTAGACCTGCCCTCCATCTTTCCCCAAGGTGGGAACTCATTCTAAGTGTTTCAAAGTCATGGTTTTTGGTTCATAGGAGATTACTAAGCTAATGGCTTAAGAACCAAGCCAAGGTATCATGATTTTAGCCAGTATGTGGCCCCTAGGAGCAAGAGATTGGCATGGGGTTCTGCCTCTGCCTTGAATATCTTGCGGTTTGCCCCTCTCCATAATGGACAAAGGCACAGCCCCTAGTGGGAATTTGTGATTCCCCATCCACCGATCCAAATTGTGTTTGAAAGCCAGGGAAGGTCTCTGCTTAACATGACTAGGAAGCTCCTCCCAAAGAAGGGTTAGTCTCTGAGGCACATATCTAACTCTCCAGTATGTTTTGAGTCACTGGCTAAGTTTAGATCCCTAGATCAGGTGACTCTCATGCTGTTTGACTTGTGGATGCGCAGGTCCCTCGGGGCTGAATTTGTGAGTGCTTTGTAGGCCAGGTATAGGTCACTCCTTAATAGTTGGTAGGAGACTGAGTAAAGGGATAGGGCTTAGTCTGTCTGCACAGGACATGTTTGCATACTGTTTTCTCTGTGAGGAACCTCTGAAGTGGCCCCACCTGTTGTAAGTGACTAGTCAAGTACATGCCGAATGGCACATTTTACTCTCTTAGTCTGTGGTGCTGCGGTAGCATTGTCGCCTCACAGCAAGACTTTGTGCTGTTCGATTCTCAGCTAAAGCGCCTTCTGTGTGGAGACATGCGTGAATGGGTACCTTCGTTGAAGGTTGTGCATCAGGGCTGGCAAACTCGCACGTAAAAATCAACTGCCAATCATTAGCGGACCCGAGTTCGCTGTGGCGATCCCTAACCGGGAAAAGCCGAAAGAGACGAACATTAGTCTGAGGGCGAGTACAGTGGGGCTATAATTTCCTTGGAACCAGATGCCATATCTTTACTTACTAGTTGTTCCACATAGGACTTCCTCAGCACTGTGGACACATGGTGGTCAAAGTCCAGGCTACTATCTGCATACCTAAATCTCTCACCTCTGAATCTACTCTTAGGAGTGAGCTATTGATGTAATTTGCAGGGGTATTTGACTTCCCAAAGGGTATGATGCATTTTTTCACACTTGGTTTTAGGCCATGGTTCTGGGACCAGTTATTTGTCTGATCTAGACTCTCCTGAAGGATATCTACATTGTTGGGGGATTCATTGATTGCTGTCAGCTTGCAATTGTCTGCAGACTTTATCCATATGCATTCCACATTAGTCTTGACTTCAGAGAAATATATTCTGAATAGAAGTGGTCCCAGCACTGAACCCTGTGGCACACCACTAGTAACTGGCCTCTTGCTGGATCTGGATTCACCCACTTTAACCACGTGTCCTGTCCATGAGCCAATTGGGTCTCCATTTGGTGAATAGGGATTTATCAGGGGCGTTTTGTGCTATTGGACTGCAGGACTGCAGCCCCCCCAGCTGTATAAATGAAAAATAAAACAAAAACGAAAAGGCTCGAGCTATTGGACTGCAGCCCCCCCAGCTGTAAAATGAAAAATAAAACAAAAGAAAATAAAAATAAAAACGAGTTCCGGACCATCGCTCATGCACAATCGCAGCATTTCCCACTATCCAGACTGTTAGTGAACCAGTCTGGAGCATGCTCACATAATCCAGACTGTCTCATCAGCAGTCTGGATTAGGAAGACAACATTGGATTTGCAAATTTCCCAGATGTCTATGCAGTTACAACTGCATAGACAGGAAGTGAATCGGACTGCAACGTCCGCAGGCTGGTGCTCTCACAGGAAGGAGCATCATGGCATGGAAGGACTTGCTTGCTGGATTGTACAGCTCGTTGTCGGCGACTTACTATATGGATGATGGATTAGCTGCTGCAAGGGACTTTTTATATGGAGGATCAACGGCAATGCTGCTGCAGATGGATTAACAGGTGTGTGTGTCTACATGGTGGTGGCTAGTGAATAAGGCTTGAACCTTGTACCCCCACCTTGGGCCCAAGTGACAAGAGCCTGAATTCCTACCCACCACTATTTGTAAAAAATTGCAGATTTTTGCGTCATAAAATCTATGGTTTCTGAGTTTTTGTTTCATGACACAGTTAGAGGTGCAGTGGTGCACTGGTAGCATTGTTGCTTGACAGCTTTTTGGTTTATTTTGCTGGGTCGTGTGACTGAGCTTGTGTTGTGGTTCTGGTTCTCTCTAGCTTCTGGGAGTGCTTTGTGTGGGTTCTGCTGTAAAATACGTTGGGGGGGTTGTTGTTCTCAGTGTGTACATGTGTGAGCTTGCAGCAAACAAGTTCTGGGGACTAGACCTGTTGCGTGATGGGATACCTCTTAGCCACGAGCCAGTTGAAGACTTCGAGCTAGAGTATGGCCAAGTCGGAGCAGAGGTTCGGCTCCGAACCCACGGGTAAGAATGTAAGGCAAGATGGACTGCATATATCGAACATTATGCTGAGTACATAACTTGTTGTTTTGTAAAACAGAATTGTAAACAGTCAGACATCTTGTTGGTGGTTGTGATATACTAATGGCAGAGAGATTGTATACTGAAAGGCATAATAAAGTGGCAAGACTGTTGCATTGTTAATTGTGCAAACATTATAACATTGAAGTAGCTGAAAAACACTAGAAACATGAGCCACAAAGCATTATACAAAGTGATGAAGTTTACATCACATGGGATCACCATTACCAACAGTTCAAAATAGATGCAAGCAAAACAGATATAGTAGTCCATGAAAAGAAGGCAAAACTAGCATCGATCATTGAAATTGCTACAACCAGTGACTACAGTGTCTTACTTAGAGACACAAGGTCATAAAATATCAGGATTTGCAGACAGAAACGAGGTCAGTATGGAAGAAAGGATACCCAGACAGTTCCAATAGTAGTAGGAGCAGTGGGTCTTAAAAAAAAAAAAAAAAGAATTTACAATTGTACTTTGATACATTACCAGTACATTTAACTCCCTACAAATTGCAGAAGCAGTCATTGCTGAGCACATTGCGGGTGCTGTGAAGAGCACTTCTGGCTAACATCAAAGATTGAAGCAACACTAATTTGATGAACGTTATTCATACTGTGGCTTAGGAATGTGGTCCATTCCTGTCATGGTATTAGAAACCCAAAAGACTTGGAGAAATTTAAAAAAAGTTGGGGATTAACCTTTGTGTCACTAGATGGGTAGCCAATTGTTTCACCGACAGAACACATACTGTCAAAGTTTGTGACTCCACCTCTACCAGTAGACAGGTCACCAGTGGTGTGTGTACCACAAGGTTCTTTGGGTTCTGTACTGTTCGGAATCTACTGCTGAGAAGTCCAGGCTGAATTAGATGGCTTTTGGCTTACCAAGTTCACTGATTGGAAATTGGGTGCAATCAAAGTACCTCAATAATGTTAACAGACTACAGGAAGGGTTAACACAAAGAAGTAAGTGGTGCCAAAGCCACAGTCAAAACTAAACACAAAAAAGTGCAATATTATTCCCTTTGGCAAAGTAGAATTCCCCGCTAACTACAGAATTGGTATCACCCTCTAAGCTCAAACCCAGTGGTGCAAGACCTAGGAACACAGGTTGACAGCAATCTGAACTTCGACCACAAAGTTTCCACTGTGATAAGGAAAGCATTCTATGTTGTGCACCTCATAAGTAAGGGCATCATATTCAGATCTAAGGATGTTATAGCCCCATTGTACTCGACCCTCAAAAGACCACTAATAGAGTACAATGCTCCCTTTTGCAAATACCTCGAAAGACAACTGCAGCAGCTGGAGAGACCACAAAGGTTCCTCATCAAGAAAATACAGGGCCTCCAAACCATGACATATATGTCGATAGACTAAAATCCCTGTCCCTGTACTCTGTATCATATAGGCTTCTTCTGAGAGGAAACTTTTGCGTGGCCTACGGGGCAGTCTCTGACTCTGCCCTGATGGTTATGCTTCACGTCCGCAAATCTAACTGCACAAGAGTTCACTGTAGAGATCTTAACCTTGCCTGTGACATTAACAGGACATGCTGGCAAGACAAATACGTCTCCTCTGGAACAAACTTCCAGTTAATGTGAAGCAAAACTCCTCACTGACCTTGTTCAAGCACAACCTGGACAAATGGATGGAAGACTGCAAAATCACCCTGGTGGTGGTACCCTTGTCCCTCATGTGCAGGGAGAGTCTGTGTTGACAATAGAGTAGCTCTGCAAAGCACATTCAGCTAATATGGACATTTGGGGCAACTTGGGATTAACATGGCTAGGCTTCTAAGGGTTCTAAGGCTGCTAGCCTAGTAACCTCCTATGAATCTGTACCATATGCAAATATAAACAAGTTGAAGGAGCTCAGAATTGACCCATGGATGTTTAAATAGCCAGCTGGCTTAGGACTTTCTCAGTAAAAGTTGTGAGTACATCCTCTGAGAGCTTGAAGGTGAACAGTACAGTTCTGTAGGGAACTGTGCTGGAACCTTTTCTGTCTGGCATCTACTTCTCCGATCTCCACTTGTCAATCGAGTATCTTAAAGTTGTGTGATTGTGAGCTAGAGGTCATTGTCAATTCCCCCGACGACAGACGTGCACTCCAGCAGAAGCTTACACTTGTCAGTAGCTGGTGTACTCAATATGGGCTCAACCATTTTGATAAGCATTGCCTAGCTCTAGAGTATAACCTGGGTAACGCACTACAAAAATTAAAAGGTTTTGAGAGACCAGGGCACTTGGTGGACAGCTCCCTCATGTTTGAATACCATGTTGAAATGGTGGTAAGGAAATCCTTGTATCTTGAGCAGATCATAACCAGAGATTTTTCTTAAACAAAAGAAGTCCTCCCCTAGATTAGACTTGTCATTGAGTACAGCTCCCCCTTTGGGGTGTACCTTACTAAGCTTATCAAGCAATTTGAAAGACCCCAGAATTTTGTAACTAAAAAGATCTGAACTACTAAGAGACTGGAGGCTTTATCCCTATGTACTCAAGTTTCATACAGACTCCTCATGGGTGACCTGTTGCGTGTTTATAAGACTGCAAAGGAGTCCAGTAGTATGAGGGGTTGGTATAATGGTTAAATTTGCCTCGCATTCACAAGCTACAGGGTTTGATTCTCACCTTTGAAAGGGAAATTGTCTAGATTTAAAATAACCCACAAAGGTAGCTAGCCTAGTACTTGCCTGTGGACAAAAAAACTCTTATACCTCAGTAAATCAAACAGTACAGCCATCACCAGGGCTAGAGATCTAAATCTGCTCCAGTAACGAAGACAGAGGAAGGATAGATTTGTTGCACTGCACCTACCCCTTCTCTGGAACAACCTTCCTCTCCAAGTTGAGCAGTGTAACACACCGTCTTTAAAATGGAGTCCTCTCATGTTGAGCTGTAACACATTGTCTTTAAAATGGAGCTGGAGAAGTGGATGGGAGTTAATAAGTTCACACCTGATACAACTGTCCTGGCCTTTCTTGAAAACTGGTAAGGGCTAAGGGTGAAGTAGTACTGGTAAGGCAGAATTGGCCTCTTGGATCAATTGTTTTGTAGACTTCTATGATCTTAAATCCTAAGTATACTAAGTGACAATGGAAAAGATTTATGCTTTGGAGTAGAACAGAAGGCTTAGAGTCACTGAGGTGTCCAGTTGCAGTAGTGTGTGGTTATATTAAGCGTTCTAGATAAATGCAGTTTAGTACATGTGTACATCAGATGCATATCCATGTTATGTACATGCACCAGCCTTTCTTCTGATTGCAGTCAACTTTACAATGAAGCCTTCCAGATGTTGTGCTCATCTAAGACCACCAAAAAGATGCATTTCTATTATTTGGGGTTTAAAGTTAATATTGGGAAAACTACTTCTGTTTGAACTTGCTGCCATAGTGGATTTTTAAGAACCTGTCTTGGGCAACTTTTTATAGTTGCTGCAACTTCTAGGAGAGTTTACGAGTTGCAAGCCTTGATTGTGCTTATCATTTTAACAGAACCTTTCACAATAAAAGGGAGTCTGGAAAGACTTGGTTAATCTTACATGGCTCCAGCTGATCTCATCAGTTTCTCTGAACCAGTCTTCATTAAACTAGACTGTTCAACACTCTCTCTCTCTCTCTGTACAAGCTCTCATAGGAGTATGAACATGTCTAGATATATATATATATATATATATATATATATATATATATATATATATATATATATCTTAAATGTACCTAGACATTTAAGATGTACTATATGAGGAGGGCCCACATTTTTAAGGAAAATTGCTCAAGAAATTGAGGAGGCATCAAAGTAATTGCCTTTTTACTGTGATAAGCACAGGATATTTGCAAGTTCATTTAGAGCACATCCCTGAAGGGTCGAAAAAACTTCAGCTTACTTTAGAATTGCTTATCCATAAGGTGTCTTAGAGGCTATCATGTGTATTGCTGTCCACTTGTTTATAAAATGTTCTACATTTGCAGTGGCAGTCTTAGAAGCTTGCATGGGATCCTGCAAGTGTGCATTATTTGGGGCAGTCAAGTGCTGCTTGAGATTCTACCCATGCTGTAACCTATTGTTGGTGAGCATCCCCTGAAGAATCTGCTTTTGTGTATAGTTTAGCATAACATATTCAAGAACAGTTCAGTATGTAGACCTGCCCTCCATCTTTCCCCAAGGTGGGAACTCATTCTAAGTGTTTCAAAGTCATGGTTTTTGGTTCATAGGAGATTACTAAGATAATGGCTTAAGAACCAAGCCAAGGTATCATGATTTTAGCCAGTATGTGGCCCCTAGGAGCAAGAGATTGGCATGGGGTTCTGCCTCTGCCTTGAATATCTTGCGGTTTGCCCCTCTCCATAATGGACAAAGGCACAGCCCCTAGTGGGAATTTGTGATTCCCCATCCACCGATCCAAATTGTGTTTGAAAGCCAGGGAAGGTCTCTGCTTAACATGACTAGGAAGCTCCTCCCAAAGAAGGGTTAGTCTCTGAGGCACATATCTAACTCTCCAGTATGTTTTGAGTCACTGGCTAAGTTTAGATCCCTAGATCAGGTGACTCTCATGCTGTTTGACTTGTGGATGCGCAGGTCCCTCGGGGCTGAATTTGTGAGTGCTTTGTAGGCCAGGTATAGGTCACTCCTTAATAGTTGGTAGGAGACTGAGTAAAGGGATAGGGCTTAGTCTGTCTGCACAGGACATGTTTGCATACTGTTTTCTCTGTGAGGAACCTCTGAAGTGGCCCCACCTGTTGTAAGTGACTAGTCAAGTACATGCCGAATGGCACATTTTACTCTCTTAGTCTGTGGTGCTGCGGTAGCATTGTCGCCTCACAGCAAGACTTTGTGCTGTTCGATTCTCAGCTAAAGCGTCTTCTGTGTGGAGACATGCGTGAATGGGGCGTACCTTCGTTGAAGGTTGTGCGTCAGGGCTGGCAAACTCGGCACGTAAAAAATCAACTGCCAATCATTAGCGGACCCGGAGTTCCGCTGTGGCGATCCCTAACCGGGAAAAGCCGAAAGAGACGAACATTAGTCTGAGGGCGTAGTACAGTGGGGCTATAATTTCCTTGGAACCAGATGCCATATCTTTACTTACTAGTTGTTCCACATAGGACTTCCTCAGCACTGTGGACACATGGTGGTCAAAGTCCAGGCTACTATCTGCATACCTAAATCTCTCACCTCTGAATCTACTCTTAGGAGTGAGCTATTGATGTAATTTGCAGGGGTATTTGACTTCCCAAAGGGTATGATGCATTTTTTCACACTTAGTTTTAGGCCATGGTTCTGGGACCAGTTATTTGTCTGATCTAGACTCTCCTGAAGGATATCTACATTGTTGGGGGATTCATTGATTGCTCTCAGCTTGCAATTGTCTGCAGACTTTATCCATATGCATTCCACATTAGTCTTGACTTCAGAGAAATATATTCTGAATAGAAGTGGTCCCAGCACTGAACCCTGTGGCACACCACTAGTTACTGGCCTCTTGCTGGATCTGGATTCACCCACTTTAACCACGTGTCCTGTCCATGAGCCAATTGGGTCTCCATTTGGTGAATAGGGATTTATCAGGGGCGTTTTGTGCTATTGGACTGCAGGACTGCAGCCCCCCCAGCTGTATAAATGAAAAATAAAACAAAAACGAAAAGGCTCGAGCTATTGGACTGCAGCCCCCCCAGCTGTAAAAATGAAAAATAAAACAAAAAGAAAATAAAAATAAAAAACGAGTTCCGGACCATCGCTCATGCACAATCGCAGCATTTCCCACTATCCAGACTGTTAGTGAACCAGTCTGGAGCATGCTCACATAATCCAGACTGTCTCATCAGCAGTCTGGATTAGGAAGACAACATTGGATTTGCAAATTTCCCAGATGTCTATGCAGTTACAACTGCATAGACAGGAAGTGGATCGGACTGCAACGTCCGCAGGCTGGTGCTCTCACAGGAAGGAGCATCATGGCATGGAAGGACTTGCTTGCTGGATTGTACAGCTCGTTGTCGGCGACTTACTATATGGATGATGGATTAGCTGCTGCAAGGGACTTTTTATATGGAGGATCAACGGCAATGCTGCTGCAGATGGATTAACAGGTGTGTGTGTCTACATGGTGGTGGCTAGTGAATAAGGCTTGAACCTTGTACCCCCACCTTGGGCCCAAGTGACAAGAGCCTGAATTCCCTACCCACCACTATTTGTAAAAAAAAATTGCAGATTTTTGCGTCATAAAATCTATGGTTTCTGAGTTTTTGTTTCATGACACAGTTAGAGGTGCAGTGGTGCACTGGTAGCATTGTTGCTTGACAGCTACAGGTTCTCTGGTTTGATTCTTGGCTGGGGTGCCTTCTGTGTGGAGTCTGCATGTCCTCCCTGTGTTTGTGTGGGTTTTCTCTGGTGTCCTCCCATCTTACAAAGACATGTGTCTGGAGTGTTTTTGTTCCAAGTCAGACTTTCCTGGTTAACAAATGTTAAATAAAAATGACAAGCATTTGAATTTCAGACTGCATGTTCTTCAGAAAGTACATGGTATTACAAAACTTTTTATTCTAGCAATTTTTGAAGTTTATAAGATGGATATTTGAAATTTGTCCCTATTTGTGGGACTGTATTCCCCCATTATTGGCTTCGTCCGGGTTTTTTGTGCTAAGGTTGAGAGCTATGGTGAGAACTCACTTCACTGAATATGTTTGGGAGCTGTATTCCCTCATTACTGGCTTTGTCTTGTCTACATGTTTTTTGCTAACAGGTTGAGAGCTATGGTGAGAACTGAATTCACTGAATATGTTTGGGGGCTGTATTCCCCCATTATTGGCTTTGTTCAGGTGTTTTGTGCCAAGTGGTTGACGGCTATGGAGAGAACTGAATTCACTAAATGGTAGCCATTTAAGTTTGTCTTCCTCTGTTTCACAAAACAGATGATTTGGTGTAGTGGTATGTTGTTCTGACTGTTTTGCACAGGGTCCTGGGTTCAATACTTGGCAATGAAATGTATGGTGGTAACACAGTGTTTTATTCTAGCAACTTTTCAACATATTATACAAGCAATGTTTAAAATGTGTCCTTGGTTTTTGGGCTTTTGTCTCAATGAGAGTTTATCTATTAAGTGTGTTTTGAAGCCGCTTTCATTAAAAAGATAAATGGATTTATACATATTTATATATCTTTATATTATTTATTCTTTATTTATAAATTCTTTCATTCTTTATATTTATTTATTCTTATACTTGTTGGAGACTTCAGTCATCTCTGCAGGCTTTACCCATAAACTAAACAGAATGCCACTCTGTCATGTGTGGTCCATTACCTGTACAGTAATCCTTTAAGCAATGTATCTTGAGCTTGTTTCTTGTTTGCTTTTCATTTTTTACTTTGATCATGTTTTCCTCATGAAACAAGTAGATAGTTGTTGTCAGGCAGCAGGTCTGTTTTTGATAAACATGTTTACAAGTGGGGGTATCATAAAGATTGCTACTTTTAGTATGTTACTTGGTACTGTAATAAAGCTGAATATAAATTATAATTAGAACTGTAGTGCAAGGAGAAGTGGTTTGAGTTGAGTGCTGCTTGTTTTTCTTGTACGTGATTTTGACTGGCATTCCAGTAATGTATTTAAAAAGTAATTTATTTTTTCATGCCTCACAACCTTTTTGTTTCCATCTAGATATTAAGTAAGCTGTCATGCAGCAGGGTTACCACCTGTCCCACTTTGCGAGGGACAGTCCCTCTTTGGGCAGTTATGTCCTGCAAAAAAATTGAAAAACTGGCAAATGTCCTGAGATTTTGGGACAAAATTATTTCCTATATTTTTGTAATAGTTGCATAAAACAGTTATTCTGTATCTGAAACACCTAAATGTTATAAGAAGCAGAATAAGCAACTAAAATGCTACAAGAGTAAGCTTTTATTTAGGCAGAAAAGTGAAGTTTTCTCCTTTGTACTGGCCCGTGGGTATGTTTCACCCTGCAAAATCTGATGCTTGTACCAAAAATGTCCCACTTTGGCCATTTGAAAAGGTGGCAACCCTATCATGCAGCCAATGCATTGACATTTTTTTTTTCTTCTGCACTTCATTTGTCTTGATTGGACTCTCATAATGACGGTTTGGCACCCAGGGCAGCGTATTTAATTAAAGTTAGTTTTTGTGGTTTTGAGCATAGCTCCTCCACTTTCTGGTAGGCCGCACCCCTTCCCATTGACCCCACCCATTCAGCTGTCTCCTGCAGCCCCCCTTTGATTTGAAGTCACCAGCCACCACTGGAATTTATGCCCAGTTCTGAGAGTTTATTTGTAACACCTCAATGGGGAATTGTGACAAATGCTTTGGCCAATTCGAGGTAGGTGGTATGTACTGTTTAACCCTCGTCTTTGGCCTTGGTGACTTTTTCAAAGAAATCCACCAGATTCAGTAGGCATGACCTGCCATTGACATAGCCGGATTGGGTCTGGTCCAGCATTTGGAGGTTTCCTATTTCGTCTTTTTATTGGGTCCATGATTATTCTTTCCGTGGATTTACATATAAGACTAGTCATGAAACTTTGGGATCTGTAATTTCCCTGATCAGGTGATGGTGATGTCCTCCACTCTGTCAGGACAAAGCCAGTGTGGAGGCTGTGGTGGATCTGATAAGTCCTGATTTAAGCGGTTTAAGAGGCAACCTGGTATATCGCCAGGCCCCATTGAAGCTGTGCTTTTAAATTTAGAGAGTGTAGTGGCAAGCTCTTCTTTGGTGATAATTGGTGGCGGAGGCTATTTCTTGGTCAAAAACCGGGGGTGATGGAGTGGTGAAATTTGAGCTGGTCTGCCCGCAGATTTGCTGCACTTTCTGCTTTAGTATCTTCTAAAACTAATTCCCCATATTATCGGGTGTTGCCCTTAAGATTGCGGATATAGTTATCCTTGGCTTTGGGAGGCTATTTATACCTCTGTCTGATTTCAGAGTTGACTAGTTCCCTGATTCACTTATTTAGACTAATGAGGGACTTTTTGCTCTGTTGTGTTGTGCACATTCCCCCTCTAATTCTTGACAGGATTTTTCTTTCTTTTGCTATACTGTCTATTAACAGGAGGTCCTCCAGGGGGGCTTTTTTCTAACCTGGGTTTATTTTGGTCTGGTACTATGCAGTTTATATACAGGGCTTTTATGTACATGTCTGCACAGGTTTCTTTGTGTTCTGAATTTGGATGAGCTTGGAAACTAGCTATGCCATCCCTTAATAGGGGATAATTTACCTTAGAGAAGTTCTTAGTTTTGGGGGTTAGGTAGAGAACTAGTGTTGCTTTTATTTCAGGGGAGATTGTTTTGATCTTACAAGTGAGGGTGTCACACTTGGGGATGTGCAGCCACTGTCCCATATTGGTGAGTTCCAGATCTAGGATATTTGTTCTCCTAGTGGGAGTGCAAACTAGCTGTTCCAGGACATTTGAACTTATAAAGTCAAGAAATCTATGGGCTTGCATGTTAGTGATCGTATATGCCTCCCAATTAAAGGACAGCTACAGGAAAACATTTTAAAAATATATATTTTATAACTTTTCTTTACGTTTGCCTCATTACAAACCTGTATGTACTAGGTAGATGTAGTCACTAGTAATTTTATTCAGTTTGTAACCCTGACTGACCTTCTGGGGGCAGACATCCTGATGAGTTTGTTTTAATCTAAAGAAAAATCTTCCCCATGATGCACAGCGAGTCCACTGTTTCTGAGATTACAGTGCCCATAGCTGGGCTGTGATGTGGCACTTCCATTCACTTGGAATAGAAGAGCACAGAACAGCAGCTAACTTTGAGAGGACTCAGTGAAAGTATCATAGGTTCATAGGTAGGTACTAAGCTATTGGCCCTAGGGCCTATATAAGCCTAGCCAAATGGTACCCTGGCTTTTGCCACCCAAGAAAATTATTTTCCTGTGCCACTGTCAAGCAGGGCCACAGAAGTGATCTTCGGGGTGAATTTCCTATCTCCCATCCAATCAAGATTTTTCTTAGAGTGCTAATGAGGAGCTTTGTTTGATATAAATAGGTAGTTTGTTCCAGAGGATGGGAAGTCTCTGAGACAGGAATCTATCTCTCCAGCATGTTCTGTTTATTGTGGTGACAAGGTTTAGGTCCCTAGAGCATGTAGCTCGGAGGGATTGGGATTTCTTTACGTGGAGCATGTCCAACAGCTCTGGGTTTGAGATAGCTTTGTATGTTAGGCAGAGATCACCTCTGAGTAGGCGATATGCGACAGAGTAAAGCTGGAGTTTTTTGAGACAGACTGCGTAGGGCATCTGTTTGAGGCCGGTATTCCTCTTTGTGAGGTATTTCTGCGGCCTTTCCAGTTGTTGTAGAGGTCTTGTGAGGTAAATACCAAAGGGGGCGTTGTACTCTATAATGGGTCTAATGAGTGATGAGTAGAGGGGAACAATTACCTATTTTTTTCTGGATGAGAAACCTTTTGTGATGAGGTGTGCCACGTAGAAGGATTTCCTAACTACTGTGGCGATGTGCTTATCAAAGGAGAGACTACTGTCCCCCTGTGTCCCTAGGTCTCTTAGGTAAGTTGTAGGCTATCTGCCCAAGGGCATTTATAAGCCTAGCCAGAATGTGTTGGCTATCACCACCCCCTTAGATTAGTTCCCTGTGCCTCTGTCCAGCAGAGCCGTTAGTTCCCTGCGCCACTGTCCAGCAGAGCCACTGAAGTGATCCCCAGGGTAAATTTTCTGTTTCCCATCCACCCGTCAAGGTTTCTCTTGAAGAGTGTTACTGAGGGGCTCTGCCTGATGTATATTGGAATCCTGTTCCAAAGCATGGGGAGTCTCTGGGATAGAAATCTATCCCTCCATCATGTCCTATTTATCGTTGTTGTGAGGTTTATATCTCTAGAGCGTGTGGCTCTCCGGGATTTTTTTTTTTTTTTTTAGATGGAGCATGTCCATCAATTCTGGGTTGGACATGGCCTTGTATGTCAGGCAGAGGTCACCTCTGAGTAAGCAGTATGCAACAGAGTACAGCTGGAGTTTCTTGAGTCGGGCTGCATAGGGCATTTGTTTGAGGCCAGTAATCCTCTTGGTGAGGTACTTTTGTGGTCTTTCCAGTTGTTGCAGGTGTCTTGTAAGGTACATCCCAAATGGGGTGTTGTATTCTATGATGGGTCTAATGAGTGATGAGTAGAGAGGCACAATAACCTCTTTTATTCTAGATGCGAACCCTTTTGTGATTAGGTGGGCCACATAGAAGGATTTTCTAACCACCTTGGCAGTACGATTATCAAAGGAGAGTTTACTATGTACTTGGATCCCCAGATCCCTTATTACATTTTCTGAGTTTAGGGGGCTACCACCTATGTGGTAGTTCGTGGGTGCTTTGTTTTTTCCAAAGGGGATGACTATGCACTTTTTGGCATTTATGCTTGAGGCCATGATTTTGACACCAGGTATCCGTCTCAGTGAGACCCATCTGGAGGGTGTCTGTATCAGCTGGAGAATTGGTTATGGCCCCTAGTTTGCAGTAGTCTGCGAACTTGGTCAGCCATAGTCCTCCTATGCTTGCCTGTACCTCTGAGAAGTATATACCGAACAGGAGGGGTCCTAGGACTGAGCCCTGGGGGACGCCACTTGTAACCGGTTTAGAGTCTGATGCAGAGCCTGCAACTCTCACCATGTAGGTTCTATCCATGAGCCAGTTGGCAATCCATCTCGTGACGTAGGGGTTTATGTTCAAGCTGGTGAGCTTGTCTATAATACTAGAATGGGGATTGGTGTCGAAAGCCTTTTGTGAGGTCTAGTTAGGCTGTGTGGACCTCCTTTCCCTCGTCTAATGCCTTGGTAACCATCTCAAAGAAGTCCACCAGGTTTAGGAGGCATGATCTGCCCTTAAAGCCAAACTGGGTTGGGTCCAAGGTTTGGAAGTTCCCAATGTCTCTGTTAATGAGTTCCATGATGATGCATTCCATAGCCTTGCAGACCAGGCTAGTCAGGCTTATAGGTCGATAGTTCCCGGGGTCCGTTGTGGCTCTACCTTTGTGGAGCAGGATAACTGTTGCTGTGCGCCACTCTGTGGGTACGTAGCCTGTAGAGAGGCTGAGTCTGAACAGTGTGTTTAGGTGAGGGGTTAGTTCATTTTGGAGCTCTTGTAAGACACAGTCTGGGACACCGTCCGGTCCCATTGAAACTGTGTTTTTGGCTTTGGATAGGGCTGTTTTAACCTGTGTGTCGGTGATTGACGGGGGCCCTACATTCTTCTGGTATAGTTATGGGCCCTTTAGGGGGTGAGAGAGGGGTGAAGTTTGCACTAAACCTGTCTGCCAGAATGTTGGCAATATCAGTCGGTTCAGTGTATTTGGTGCCATTCTGCACTAACTCAGAGCAGATCTGAGAGTTTCTACTTAGGTTCTTGACATAGCTAAAGAACGCTTTGTGGTTATCTTTGGAGTCATTGGTGTCGCACATTCGGTGTTAAGTAGACTACCGCCTATGCGGTAGTTCATGGGTACAGAGTTTTTACCAAAAGGGATGACCATGCACTTTTTGGCATTGAGCTTGAGGCCATGGCTTTGACACCAGGCATCTGTCTCAGTGAGGCCCTTTTGTAGGATGTCCACATCGTTAGGAGATTTGATTATGGCTCCTAGTTTGCAGTCATCTGTGAACTTTGTTAGCCAAAGACCTTCTGTGTTAGCCTGTACTTCAGAGAAGTAGATACCAAACAGGAGAGGACCTAGGACTGAACCCTGTGGTACTCCACTTGTCACTGGTCTGAAGTTGGATTTAGAGTCTGCTACTTTCACAGTGTGGGTTCAGTCATTGAGCCAGTTGGCAACCCATCTTGTGACATAGGGATTTATAGCTAGTTTAGTGAGTTTGCCTATAATTCCAGAGTGGGGGATGGTGTCAGAAGCCTTGGCGAGATCTAGATAGGCTGTGTGTACCACCTTACCCTCATGTACAGCTTTGGTGACCGCTTCAAAGAAGTCTTTCAGGTTTAGGAGACATGATCTGCCTTTTACAAACCCGAACTGGGTAGGGTCCAGAGTTTGGAGATTACCGATGTCATTGTTTATAAGTTCCATGATGATACCCTCCATAGCCTTGCAGACCAGGCTCGTCAGGCTAATGGGGCGGTAGTTCCCGGGGTCCATGGTGGTTCCCCCTTTGTTGAGTAGGATAACCGTTGCTGTGCACCATTCATTGGGCACAAAGCCTGAGGTGAGGCTATGATTGAACATGGTACTTAGGTGGGGTGCCAGTTCGTTCTGTAGTTCATGTAGAATGCAGCCTGGGATGTTGTCAGGTCCCATGTTTGCTGTGTTCTTGGCTTTGGAAAGTTTTTTTTTACCTGTGCAGCTGTGATTACAGGTACTTTGCATTCTTCATGCATTTACAGTCACACAGTGCCTCTTACAAATGTGTTTCCTACTGATGTTACAACTAGCAGCTCATTACTGAAAAAACAAACTTTTTTAGGCATTCAACTTTGATCTGCTTCTGTTCCTTCTCAAATTACTCCGCCCCAGTCCGCCCATATTCCCAGCCTTAGCCAGCAAGAGTTTCACATTTCCTGCCCTACTGGGTTCAGCTGATTTGAATGACAATACACATCAAAGAGAGTTGCTTGCATTCAACCTGGTGTGCCTGTAAAACTGTTCCCTCACCTCTCGCCTTACTGCTGTCATCTGAATAGCACTTTCACAGTAAGTCATGGTACAGATATGCTGATGTCCTCCTATTCCAATGTTGCTGTATTCTACTAGTGGGTTTACCCTTTTTCTGATCAGCTTGTCCGGCTAGGTTTCCAAAGCTTTTCCAGTCCCTCTTGGTGTGTCAGATGTCTGGCGTGGAGGCAGGTATGTGGGCCATAAAGTTGATGTCGGTATACACCAGCCCTTAGAACTTTTCAGCCCCCAGCTGTACACCAGGTGTTCCTGCTACTTGCGTTCGTCTGGTCTGTTTCGCATTAAAGATAAGTACCCTGTTTGGTCCTTTTTCTTCAGTCCTTATATAGTTTATAGTCTGTTCATGTCTGGTAAGAGTAAGTGCAACTGTGTTAGTCAAATTCCACATAAAGACACGCACGGACAGTGTTTCTTTTGTCTGAAACTGCGCCATCTGTAAATCATTTGCCTAAGACAGATAGCTCTTGGTATGGAAGCTCCTCCGATGCCCCATCCGAACCACCAAGGAAGAGGTCCAAGTGGCCTACTTCTTCTACTGTGCCTCCTTCTGCTGTTCCTCAACTTGTAGCCACCGTCAGCTTGGCTGAGGACCCGGCTTCTGCCACCTTAGTTACAGCGGGTACCTTTCAGGAGGCCGCACAATCTAGAGTGGATGACACGTTTGGGGAGGATGTAAGGCGCCTGCTACAGATGCCAGGGGGGAACCAGTACGTGTTCTTCGTGTTTCACTGTTGCAGTTATCCCTGCTGTGGTAGCCCTCGGATGGCCTGAATACCAGAGTCTGTGTTTTTCTGCGTCGGCTGCAGTTGCCTGTAGTCTGACATCAGGTCATCAGTGCTATAAAGCAAGGCAGCCAGCGTCATTTCACCAGTCTTTCTTGCCGTGGAGCCCGTAGCAGAAGCAGTTTGCATGTGTCAGGTCGCTATCAGAGTTTGAATTTCAGCTGAAAACATCTAAAGCTAAGTACCCCATTGGGGACCCTTTTTTCTTGCACTAACCGATGTCTGAAAAAGTTAACAATTGTCTCTGCCTGTGGAAAGCAGATCCCACACCAAGACTTCCATTCTTACTGCATCACTTGTTTAGGCCCAGACCACGACATCCCCGTTGCTGGTTCTGTCCCCTCTTTAATGAGAGAACCATTCGCCGTAGAACTCTTATTTTAGACAGTTATTTTCGTGTTCCGTCTTCGCATTCCGATATGGTGTCAGTCAGCCAACAATCCATAGACATTCCAAAAAAAGATAGACACAGACCATACAAGGCTAAGCCTTCCGATGACTCTACTGCTAAGCAGGTAGTTAGTTCTCCAGAATTCAGTGAGGTGCTTTCGCAGCCCCTGATGCCTGATTCGATATCTGTGTAGGCCTCTACCAAGACCCTTTCTGAGTCTGATATGCCGCAGATGTCTTCTTCGTCTTCCGAGCCTTTGGCTGTCTCTGCCTCGGTTGGGTCCGAAGCCACGACACAAGCACCAGCTTCAAAGGAGGCCTTTCGCGCTACCAAATCTAGACAAAAAACAATGTCTTCTCTTCCAACTACCTTTTCTCTCAGACCGACAGATTCTGTCAGGCTTCGAAGCCAGGCCACTCCTAGAAAATCTGCTTCTAGCCACCATCTTGCTCCTGCTCCACCACCCCAAGCACAAATGCTTAAAATGGCAGAGGATCTAATCTCCCTTATCCGTGGTAGTCAGGCTACAACTTCTAAAAGGAAAAGGCACCCTTCTCAGAAAATTTTGACAGAACAGGATTCTGAGCAATCTGACTATTCAGAATTTGAAGAGGAACAGCAACCTCTGACTGCTTATGTGGATTCTGATAAAGAGGACTCCATCCCTTATGCTTCCCCTCCAGAGGACCTTTCCTTTGGGGAAACCCTTCACACCCTCAGGGAACATTTCCAATGGGAATCTCATGGCTTCCCCCAGTCTAAGAAAAGACATGGAGAGTTTCTGATCCTTACCCAGCACAGACCCCTGGCCATCCCCCCTATTTTAGAAGTGGTGGATGATGATTTCCATGAATCCAGCTTAGCCCCTGATGCCCACCCACCTGCTCCCAGTAAACCTGACAGGTATTACAGAGTACCGGATTCTCATATACCTGTACAGGAATCCTGGTGCAGACCCAGAGGTCATTACTCAGGGACATAAAGGAGCTAAGACTGGTTCTGCCAAGAATCCTTTTCCTTCTGATAAGGACTCCAGAGCTCTGGACAGATGGAGTAAAAAAGTGTACACCTCTGCAACCTTAGCTATCAGAGGACTCAATTGTCAGTTCCATGTGTTAAAATATCAGCAACATACTCTGGAACTATTAAAACAAAACTATTTCTACCTTTCCTGACTGTGCCAATTCAAAAGAGTTAGCAGATTTACTGCACTCTGCTTGTCAAGTGGCCAAACACTCATTACACTGTGGCTGTGACGCCCTGGAAGCCTATAGCGGGGCAGCAGTGTCAGGATCTGTCATTAGGAGACATGCATGGCTGAAGGAACAACCTCTCCCTGATCATGTCAAGTCTAAACTTATTGATGCACCCCTGGATAAGGAGCGCTTGTTTTGAATAAAAGCAGAAGAGGTGCTTAAGAAGATGGAAGACAAAGCAAAATGTATGCAAACAGTAAAAGATTTCTTTCAGGTTCAACCTCCCAGGTTCAGCAGGAACTTTCCCTCTAAGCACTAGTCCAGGGCCAAAGTAAGCCCCGCAGGAACAGATAATCTAGGCCCCTATCCCAGTGCCAGCAGAGAAGCAGTGGACCACTTCTGCCCCAAAGGCAAGGAGTTCTAAGCCACTATTCTATTGCAATAACTCATAATGGACCCCCCCCCCCAAAAAAAAAAAAAAAAAAGCTAGGAGGAAGGCTCTCCCTCTTCAAATAAAATTGGCTTTCTATAACAAAGGACCAATGGGCCTTGAAGATCATTTTTCAGGGATACAAATTCTCTTTCAGCAAACTCCTAATTCCAAGTGGGTACCCAGACTTGCCTCCAAATCAGTGGGCAGAGGCATTGAAACAGGTCCAAACTCTCATATCCCAGTGGGCAGTAGAACCTGTCCCCTTAGATCAAACAGGCAAAGGCTTTTATTCCAGACTATTCTTTGTTCCCAGATAAGAGGGCACTTGGCACCCCATCCTGGATCTATCCATCCTGAACACCTCCCTGGTGGTCACCAGATTCAAAATGCTAACTTTGCAGCAGCTGCTGCCTATGCTAACAAAAAATGTCTGTCTAATGACCCTAGACCTAAAAGTTGCCTATTTCCACATCCTCATAAAGGGAATCCTGCAGGAAATTCCTGTGCTTCAGAGCAGGATCACAACACTTTAAGTTCTCTGCACTGCCCTTTGGTTCATCTACTGCACCCAGAGTATTCACAAAATGCTTAGCCCCGGTCATAGCATTTTTCAGAAAGAGAAATGTACAGCTTTACCCTTACATGGGCAACTGCCTCATTCAGGCAGAGTGCAAAGAAAAGCTGCTCCAGGACCTTCTCTTTGTCAAATCCCTCCTAATTTCCCCAGACTTCACCATCAACTAGAAGAAATCAAAGCAAACTCCCACCAGGAAGATCATTTTCTTGTGAGCTCTGCTAGACACTGCATCCCAATTAGCCTTCCTATCCCCAGAAAAGCAGAGCTTCCTGCCTCTCTACTTTACCTAGCTGGCTTCCTGAAGTCACCTCACTGCAAGGAATTTCCTACAATCCCTGGCATACATGGCATCTTGCATCCTTCTAATTCGTCTGGCCAGGCTTCATATGAGAAAACTTCAGTGGTATCTAAAGAACCTTTGGTGTCAGCACTCAGTCTCTAGAGACCTCTGATCCCATGTATAACGGCCGAGTTTCTCTGGTGGGCAGAGGCTTGTGGCAAGAACCAGGGTCTTCCCTTCATCCTCTGCCCTACCAGCCAGACCATCACCACCAACGCCTCAGACATTGCTTGGGGTGCATGCCTAGCAGGCATGTGCAGCCATGATCTTTGGGATGCCCAGCACCTTCTCTTACACATCAATCTAAAAGAAATGATGGCAGTACAAAAAGCTCTGACATCCTTCAAACCCCCATTTCAGGCCAGGGGTTCTCATTATAAAAACAGACAACACTACAGTAATGTGGTGTATCAACAAATTGGCCGGGGCCAATCTTACCCTCTGCAGGCTAGCCATGAACCTCTGGCTGACAGCCGCTTCCATGGGTCTACAGCTAATTGCCCAATATCTACCAGTGGTGAGCAACACCCTTGGCAGACCACCTAAGCAGAAACTTACTGGACCCCCCATGAATGGCAGCTGCACAGGGAAATCTTTCTGCAAATCACTCTGGACTGGAGGACTCTGGAGGTGGATCTGTTTGCTTCGCACCTCAACCACTAGCTGCAAAAGTTCTGTACCAGGGAGTATCTCATCCTAGCGTGGAAGGTGGATGCCTTGACCTTCCCCTGGAACTCCCTCTTTGTGTACGCGTTTCCTCCTCTGCCTCTTATTCCCGAGGTACTGATCAAAATAAGGGAGGAGAGACCAAAGGCCATCCTCATTGCTCCAGTTTGGCCCAGACAGCATTGGTACCCCTTACTGCGCAGCCTGACCTTACAGCCCCCTCATGCAGCTTCCCCTGATCTCAGACCTCTTGACCCAGGTGGGGGGGGGGATACTACACCCTGACTTGCAAACTCTGTCTTTCGGCATGGCTTATACTATAAGAGCTATCATGGAGTCCCTGTTTAACAAACAAGTCCTAGATATCACAGAGGCCAGAAGGCCCAGCACCAGAAAATCTTACGCAGGGAAATGGAAAAGATACTGCTCCTGGGGCCAGTACCTCACATCCTTCCATCCCTCTTATCTTGGATTACCTTACAGAGTTACTCAAAGGTGGCCTCTCCTTCTCTTAAAATCCATGCCTCAGCCATTTCAGCCCATTACGATTCAGGCCTACCCCTCTTCTCTCATCCTTTGATTATGCAAGGAATGATTGTTGCTGTCCTCCACTCTGTCAGGACAAAGCCAGTGTGGAGGCTGTGGTGGATTTGATAAGTCCTGATTTAAGTTTGAGGCAACCTGGTATATCGTCAGGCCCCATTGAAGCTATGCTTTTAAATTTAGAGAGTCTAGTGGCAATCCTCAGAGGGGCTTCTAATATCAGACCTTCCAGAAGGCCCCCCATGCTAGCCTGGGACCTTAATTATGTTTTAGAAAAACTAACCTTACCCCCTTTCGAACCTGCTGCTTCAAAAGAATTGAAATAAGTCTCCTGGAAGACCGCTTTCCTACTAGCTATCACCTCAGCCAGAAGGGTGTCAGAACTTCAGGCACTCATGGCTGTTGAGCCCTTCATCATTTTCCATGCAGACAGGGTCTTCCTGAGGACTAACCCCTCCTTTATGCACAAGGTGGCATCTGATGTGACCCTCAACCAAGGCCGTACACCTACCCACCTTCTTTCCCAACCCTCAAAACAAGGGGGAAAGAATTCTGCACTCGCTAGATGTGCACAGACAAATCGGATACTATCTGGACCGTACTAAACCCTTCAGAAAAACAGACCAGCTGCTTGTCAGCTTTGCCCCAGATGCAGAGGGGGAGCCCATTTCCAAATGGATATCACACTGTATTCATTTCTGCTACAGACTACATGGGATCCCCCCCCCCCCAAGTCTATTCATACCCATTCCACTAGGGCAGCCTCCACTTCCACAGCCTTCCTCTGAGTCCATACCAGGGACATCTTGGAAGCTGCCACCTGGACATCTGTCCATACCTTTACAAAGCATTACCACCTACCTCTTTTTTCTAAGTCTAGGGCAGGGTTTGCCTCTGCAGTTCTTGCTTGACCCATCCCTAGGGCTCTAACTTATCCTTCCACCCCTCTCCTCAGCTTTGGGAATCCGCCCACAGGTGATGACTGCAACAGTGAAACACGAAGAACATAGTACAGTTGTGTACACTTAGCATAAATGTAGATGTTTGAGTGCATTCACTGTTGCAGTCCTGGTTTCCCTCCCTCCAGCCCCCTTATATCCTCTTCCCCTAGAGGGACATGAGCTTCCTACGGTGGCTTTTACCCGTAAGGACTACTTTACCTTATCTCCTTGTGTTTCTGACGGGTTGGGGCAAGAAAGCAGCCTATCTGTCCCTGAGGGAGTGACCTCAGCACAAGAATCTTGTAGTTAATTGGCCGTTTTGGGCCATTTCTAGCTCTTTACAGTTCCCTGCATAAAAACCCGCTTTGACGCGGTTTTTTTTTCGTTTATCCTACTCAGCAACAGCTCTTCGTGGTCCTGCAGAGTGGTGCTAGCAGCAGAGAAACGAAGAGAGTGACTGCTTTCAAGATTTAAGTATAATTTTTCTGTTAGTACCTGTGCGACCGTCCTTCCTCACCGAAAAGCGAGTTTAAACTGCTGATTTACTTGTTCTAAGCCTGTTTTCTGTGTTTTTACAATACCTGCACTTTTGTAATGTTTGTTTGTTTGCATTTAACTGTTGAGGCTGCCCACTCAAGTGCGCTAGCATGTGTATTGAATTTACTGTACTTCTCGTGCTGTTTGTCTAAAAAAAGAAACAAAAAACAAAAAAAATCCTTGTTTCCCGCCTTTCCTAACTAGAATAGTCCCTTATACAAGCTTTGCTGTATTCTGGACTTTTGAATATTTCCTGTGTTGCCCATTTCCTTACTTGGATAGAAGGAAGTTTCTTTGCTCACCAGTGGGAGTGCGGAGCCTTGCGCAGCCTATCTGTCCCTGAAGGAGTGACCTCAGCACAAGAATCTTGTAGTTAATTGGCCGTTTTGGGCCATTTCTAGCTCTTTACAGTTCCCTGCATAAAAACCCGCTTTAGCACGGCTTTGCGCGATTGTGCACGTAGCGCAGCATCGGGCAGCGCCGCTTAATCGGTTTTAAACTATTCCCGGCTCCACAAAGTCTACTCTTCACTTTTTCCGTTAGAACTGCTCTATCTCTCAAATTAAACATCTTATTTTCAATCTAAGGCCCTGCACTTGCCCATATAAGCAATCTTACAACTCAGCACTAGTAAACTAAAAGTACTACATCCTCATATACTCCCTTTGAGTACCTTGTCCCCTATTGGTCCTTTTTTCAGTGATAAAGGAATTCCCTATATTATTCTAGCATGTCCAAAGGTCAGTTAATGGTTTCCTCTCCAGTCCTGCTGGTGAATCTGGGAATCTTGAGGCAATGTTACAACTGTCTCATGTACACAGACAACCCTCTCTTCCTCCCAACAAGTTCAAATATATGTGAGAGATGCAACCATATAGCCAAACTGGAGGCTGAGCTCTCTCAACTCAAAACTGGTGCAACCAGTCAGGAGGCGAAGGTAACCTCACACATCACAAATCCAGTCTCACATAGTCCTATCACAACAGCAAACCAAACACATAAACACACAAAGACATACTCTGAGGCTCTAAATAAAAATCTGCCAAAGCAGCAGAGATTTCCAAAGCAGACTTCCAAGCAAACACTACTCCTTAACAAAACAAGTGCAACACATAGCTCACAAAAGTCAGTGTGCCAAACAGTCACAGCCCTTAAGGCTAAGTAACACACCTGATACACTTGTAATAGGTGATTCTACAGTCAGACACACTGACGTCCCGCTCACCAGGCTGAACAAAGAGAAGGTCACAGTGAGCTGCCTGTCGGGCGCTAGGATCCGCCACATAACACAAGCACTCAGGTCACTCCAAAGCAAGTACAAATATGACTCTGTCATTGTCCATGCTGGTGTGAATGACCTGAGACGTACCTCCCTCGACTACATGAAAGGAGACATAGAGGAGCTCTCTGATCATGTAGCCCAGGCTGGTATGACCCTGACCTTGAGCAGCATCTTATCCTCACCTAGAGTGATGCCACAGTATAAAGACAAAATGGTCGATTTTAACAATTGGCTAAAATTTTGGTGTCATTCAAAGGGGATCCCAGTGTCTGTCAGCCTTGGATGACATGCTCGACAAGCCACGTTGCTTCGCTAGGGACGGCTTGCACCTGTCACCCCTGGGCATTCGGATATTGGCAAAGGCTCTTGCCACCCCCATAGTGCCTTTTTTAGGCAAGGCTCAAAAGACAAACCCACCTCCATAGACAACACAATGAATAAGAAACTAAGGGTAATGCTGCTAAACGCCAGAAGTCTAAACCTCAAGATGCATGCACTTGAAGTCCTCCTCAGTATGGAGAACATCAATATCTGTGCAGTGACAGAAACCTGGTTCAAGGCTCCAGAGAGCACACCAGCACTACCAGGTTATACCTCATATCATGCTTTTCGGCCCCAAAACTCAGACCGATCCACAAAAGGAGGGGGAGTATCCATATTCATCAAAGATACCCACACCTCCAAGTTAGTGGCGTTGCACGAAGCATCGGAGACCATCTATGTGCAACTAACAGTGGGCAAAACAGCTTTTCAATTTGTAGTATGTTACAGACTACCCTCTCAAAATCAGGAATCCCACTCGGCTTTCCTGAGAACACTGGAGAATATGAAGATCTCTCCAAACACCATTATATTGGGTGACTTCAACTACCCAAACATAGACTGGGAGCATTACTCAAGCCCCAACACCCTAGCCCAAAGGTTCCTAGAATTTATAAACTCAAATGCTATGGAACAACTAGTCACCACTCCCACAAGTGGGGGAAAACATATGACCTAATCATCACCAACATGGGGACTCTATGCTCCATACCAGAGGTATACCCCTCATTGGTAAGATCGGACCATAAATTAATCTCACTGGATATCCACATCCCGACCCCACCCCCAGTCCAGAAAACCACAGTGAAAAACTTCTCAAAAGCCAACTTCACACTTCTCAAAACTGAGGTGGAATCCTTCAAGGCCCCCGGGCAAGTGGAAACTACAGCCCAAACTGCAGAATCCTATATAAACGCATTCTATGGACACCTCCAGGAATGCATGGATCATGCTATCCCAAACAAAACCAAGACCCAATCTTCCAAAGGCAGGCGTCCAGTCTGGTGGACCCCAGCCATAAATAACCTGTACAACAGAAGGAGGAAGCTGCTACATGATAGAGCAAAATCCCTAAAAGGGAAGGCATCTCTGATCAGTACTAGCAGAAAACTACGATCCCTCATAAAATCCTCCAAGGCCAGCTTCGAGAGAAAAATTGCACAGGAAACTAAAGATAATCACAAGGCCTTCTTCAGTTATGTTAGGAACCTGGGATGCAACTCCCAGATATGCTCAGAGTTGATCCAAAATGACAAAAAATACACGGAACCTATGGACATTGCCAGCATCCTGGCAGAGACAGGTTCAGTGCAAACTTCTCCCCACCCCTCCAAAAGAGCAAATATTTATCCCAGCAGCGTGCTGCCTCCCTAACATCTCAGATGCTCAGGTGAAAGCTGCCCTCTCCAAAGCAAAAAACACAGCATCAATGGGACCAGACGGTGTCCCGGGTTGCGTCCTACATGAACTCCAAGAAGAACTAAATCCTCACGTAAAGCTGCTGTACAATGTCAGCCTTACTATAGGATTATGTGCCCAAAGAATGGCGTACAGCAACAGTGGTCCCACTCCACAAAGGTGGTGCTTCTACGGACGCCGGAAACTATCACCCCATAAGCCTGACTAGCCTAGTCTGCAAAGCTATGGAGAGGATCATCATAGAACTCATAAACAAAGACATCGGGGACCTACAGACACTAGATCCTACCCAATTCGGCTTTGTTAAGGGCAGATCCTGCCTCTTGAGCCTGGTCGACTTCTTTGAAACAGTCACCAAGGCCATAGATGAAGGGAAGGTAGTCTACACAGCCTACCTGGATCTCGCAAAAGCATTCAACACAATACCCCACTCGGGCATCATAGATAAGCTATCCAGCTTAAATGTAAACCCCTATGTCACTAGATGGGTTGCAAACTGGCTCAAAGACAGAACCCACATGGTCAGAATTGCTGGTGCCATGTCAGACTTGAAACCAGTCACAAGTGGCGTCCCACAAGGCTCAGTCCTGGGACCTCTCTTGTTCGGTATATATTTTTCTGAGGTACAGGCTAACACGTGAGGACTGTGGCTGGACCAAGTTCGCAGATGACTGCAAACTGGGTGCCATAATAGACTCTCCAACTGATACGAGCATCCTTCAAAAGGGTCTTACAGAGGCGGAAAACTGGTGCCAGAGCCATGGCGTAAAGCTAAACGCCAAAAAATGTATAGTCATACCCTTTGGCAAAAACAAAGTGCCCACAAATTACCACATAGGTGGTAATCCACTAAGTACGGAGGAAGTAATTGGGGACCTGGGGACCCAAGTCGATAGTAATCTCTCCTTAGACAACCACATTGCCAAAGTGGTTAGAAAGACCTTCTATATAGCCCACCTTATCATGAAAGGATTCGCATCTAGATCAAGAGAGGTCATCGTGCCCCTTTATTCATCCCTCATCAGGCCCATAATAGAATACAATGCCCCATTTGGGATGTACCTTATCCGACACCTGCAGCAACTAGAAAGACCCCAAAAGTACCTCACAAAGAGGATCAAGGGACTCAAACAGATGCCATATGCTGCTCGGTTAAAGAAACTCCAGCCTTACTCAGTTGCATACGCCTACTTAGAGGCAATCTATGCTTGACGTGTAAAGCTATGTCCAACCAGGAATTAATGGACATGCTCCACCTCAGAAAATCCAAATCCCTTAGAGCTACGTGCTCGAGGGACTTGAACCTCAGAACAGAAATAAATAGGACATGCTGGAGGGACAGATTCATAACCCAGAGGCTCCCTTCGCTCTGGAATAAAATCCCAGTACATGTTAGGCAGAGCCCCTCACTGACTCTCTTCAAGAGGAATCTTGACGAGTGGGTGGGAGATCATAGGTTTACCCCGGGGATTACTTCTGTGTCACTACTAGACAGAGGCACAGTAAACTAACCTTAAGGGCACAGTAAACTCAATTCAAAGGGTAGCGAAAGCCAAACACACTCTGGCTAGGCTTATAAATGCCCTTGGGCAGATAGCCTAGTATGAACCTATAATGACGTCGGCTGCCTAGCTTTATAGCACTGACGACCTGACATCAGACTAAAGGCGACTGCAGCCGACCCAGAAAAACATTGACTCTGGTATTCGGGCCGTCCGAGGGCTACCAGAATAGGGATAACCCACAGGTGATTGTGGTAAGTGTACACAACTGTACTTTTCGATGGGTGCTTCGGACCCAGCCTCCGCTGCTCCGATTTCTTCCAGACCTACCGCCAGCCAGACGCCGGCTAGGCCTTCTAAGAAAAGGCAAAAGACTAGACATACTTCTCCGGCACCAGAGGCCTTACCTGACTGGCAGGCCTTCAACCACAGTCTCTGCAATGCTTTCTTGGCCCTCAGCCCTTCCTCTGAGTTCACCCGTGCGGCTCCACCTCTCCTCAGCCCTAGTCCTTCAATACCTGAGAGGACTGTGAGCCAGCCTGCTGAGGAGGAACTCTCCTGCTCTTCCCAGATTTCATCCCCCCTGTAGTATGGATCCCTTGAAGAGGCCTCTGCTGCGCTTGATTCCCCAGCGGAAGACCTTACCTTCGGGGACACTGTTAACCTGATGAGAGAACACTTTAAGTGGGAATGCCCAGACATGTCTGAAGCACAAAAAAGATTTTATGATCTCATTCAGATGGAATCACCTAATCAGTCATCTATCCCACCTGTCCAACCTGCCTTCCTGGATGCATTTGCTGCAGCATCCATTAATCCAGATTCCCAGCTACCTGCTCCTTGAACGGACAGATTGTACAGGGTCCCTGACTCAGGAAAATTCCTTTTCAAGTGCCCCCTTGCAGACCCTGCTACTATTTCCATTTCTACAGACAGGTCATCCAATCTACTCCCTACTGCCACTGTACTGCCTACAGATAAGGCCACCAAAGCAATGGAGAGGTAGGGGAAAAAAGATTTATACTTCTGCTACCCTAACTTTAGGGCAACAAATTACCAGTCTCACATGGCCAAGTGTTCTCTGCCTCTTCTAGACAAAGCCTCCAAAGAGATTAATGACATTCTTGACTGTGCTGCTAAAGCATCCTTGTCTTCCTTACTTGGGCTTCTTACAGGTGAACAAGCACTCCCTTAGGTGCGCATACAATGCAGCGGAGGCCTCAGCCAGGTCAGCTGCATCAGCGTCCGTACTAAGAAGATATTCCTGGCTACATCTGCAGCCACTCCCTGATGACTTCAGAGCCAAGCTCCTGGATGCCCCCTTGGACCACTCGGCCCTCTTTGGTGCTAAGGTGGCTGATCTTTTCAAGTCTCTCCAGCTAAAAGGGAAACAGCTTTAAGACCTCCAACACCTCCTTGTCTCTCCAGTCCCAAACTTCCAGAGGAACTTCCCAGCTAAGACACAATTTATAAGAAAGGCATCAAGGCTGAACTTCAGTCTTGGGATTTCTGCGTCGGATGCTGTCACCTCTTCATGATGTCAGGAGTATAAAACATGCAGCCAATGCCATTACATCAGTCTTTCTTGCCGAGAAGGAGCCCAAAGCAGAAGCAGTTCGCAAGTGCCGGTCGGCAGCTACCTAAAATTTTCGAGTTTCAAACCTGAAGTCATCTAAAGCTAAGTACCCCGTTGGGGATTCTTTTTTCTTGCTCAAACCGTTGTCAGAAAAATTTAACAATTATCTTGCCTGTGGAAAGCAAATACCTCAGAGATTTTCATTCTTACTGCGTCACCTGTTTAAGCCCAGACCACGACATCCCTCGCTGTCGGTTTTGTGCCTTAACGCCCGAACCATTCGTTGTTGGGCTATCTTGTAGCTAATTTATTTCGCTCTCGTTCTCCGTATTCTGAAATGGCTTTGGTAAGCCATCCGACTACCGATATTCTGAAAAAGCACAGAGACAGACCGCATAGATCAAAAACTGCTGACGCTTCCATTAAGCTAGTCACCAGTCCGCTGGTACTCAGTGAGGTGCCTTTGCAGCCCTTGATGCCCACTTCTACAGATTCGCAGGCCTCTGCTCCAGTATGCCGCGAGACGCTTCGACTATGGCACCTGCGGATGTCAGTACCTTGGATGGGTCCTGACCTGCTGTGCAGGCACCAGCATCTGAGGGTGTATTCCGACCTACAGATATTCATATTAAACCGACAATTTTAACTAAAACTACTGAGTTTCTCAGGCCCAGAGTTTGCACTATGCCTAGAAAACCAATGCCCAAGCTCCCATGCCATAAAAACAAATGCTTAGAATGGCTGAAGACCTCATTACTGTAATTAGGGGAAGCCAGCCTTTCCCTGCTAAAAGACAAAGAATTGAATTTCCTTCTGATTCTACAGACCAGGAGTCCGATGACTCTGACCCTTCTGATTACCAGGACATTCCCTTATCTACCTATGAGGATTCAGATGCAGAAGAATCCATTCCCTCTGCCTCCCCTCCAGAGGTTTTTGTTTTGGTGAAACCTTGCATACCTTGACAGCATTTCCGCTGGGAATGCCAGGACTATCCTCAGTCCATAAAGAGACTCGGGGGATTTTTAATTTGCCTCAGCATAGGCCTCTAACTATTCCCCCGTCCTGGATGTTGTAGATGTCTTCATGGAATCCAGTCTTACTCCTGAAACTTTACCACCAGCTCCTAGCAAACCTGACAGGTACTACAGAGTACCTGACTCACAAATTTCTCTTTAAGAATCCTACTGCGGATCCAGAGACCATTTCCCAGGGACCTAAAGGCATTAAGGCTAGTACAGCCAAAAACCCTACCCCTTCAGACAGGGATTCTAGAGCTTTAGACAGATGGGGTAAGAAGGTATGTACCTCTGCAACTCTTGCCGTCAGGGCTTTGAATTGCCATTTTCACATGTTGAAGTACCAGCAACATATTATGGAACTAATTAAACAAAAAATGGTGTTCCTTCCAGATTGTGCAGAAAATAAAAAATTACAAGAGTTGATGCATTCTGCAAACCAAGTCAGTAAACATACTCTGCAGTGTGGGTTTGATGCCTTAGAAGCATCTTGCAGGGTTGCTGTCACTGGGTCTGTACTGAGAAGGCATGCTTGGCTGAAGGAACAAGTCTTGCCAGACCATGTCAAAGCAAAATTACTATATGCTCCATTAAATCAGGATTGTTTGTTTGGCACAAAACAGAAGTTGTTCTTTAAAAGATGGAAGAAAAAGCTAAATCTATGCAAACTGCCAAAGATTTCTTACAGGTGCAGCCACCTAGATTCAGTAGGCATTGACCTTCAAAAAACTGGTCCTTTCCAGTCTCTCCCAAGCCTTCAGTCCAAACCCAGGGGAAACAGACCCCCAAGACTACAGTCTCAGGGTATGCAGAGATCTTAACAATGGAGTGTTCCAACCTCAAAAACAGGGAGTGGTAAGCCACCCCCTTATGGAAAAAGTTCACAGTGACTTTCCAGTTATGCTTCCCACCATGCCCAAGTGCTTGCACCCCTAGGAGGAAAACTCACACTTCATGCAAAAAGCTGGATGTCCACTACTCAGGACCGATGGGTTCTAAGCATTGTATCCCAGGGAATACAGATTCTACTTCCACTCACTGCCAACCCCAAGCGGGTTGCCAGACCTTCCTCCAAACCAGTGGGCAGAGGCTCAAAAGCAAGTCCTTTCCCTACTCCATATAAGGGCTATTCAACCTGTTCCTGTAGAACAAAGGGGACAGGATTTCTACTCCAGACTGTTCCTGGTGCCCCAAAAAGAGAGCTCTTGGCACCCTATCCTGGATCTATCAATTCTCAACACCTTTCTGGGGGTCCTAAAATTCAAAATGCTTACACTGCAACAGCTTCTTCCTATGCTAGCCAAGGATGCCTGGTTAGTCACCCTAGAGTTGAAAGAAGCTTATCTGCACATCCCCATAAGGGAGTCTTGCAGGAAATATCTACGTTTCAGGGCAGACTCTATGCACTATCAGTTCTCTGCACTTCCTTTTGGCTTATCTACTGTGCCCAGGGTATTCGCAAAGTGCCTGGCTCCAGCCATTGCATACTGCAGGCAGAGAAATATTCAAATTTACCCATTCTTGGACAATTGCCTGATTCAGGCAAACAGTCAGGAATTGCTACTTCAGCACCTGGCATTTGTAAAAAGACTTTTAATTTCACTGGGATACACAATCAACGAAAAGAAATCACAACTGGTGCCCAGCCAACAAATTGTATTCCTGGGAGCAAGCTTGAACACAACTTCCCAGATGGCATTCCTCACTCCAGAAAAGCAGGTCCTTTTGACAAACTCGTTCAAACTAATGGCCACCAAAACCCAGCTATCTGAAAGGAAAATACTGCAAGCCCTGGGGTTCATGGCCTCATGCATTCTGCTAATTCCATATGCAAGGCTGCATACGAGGAAACTTCAGTGGTACTTAAAAGTTCTCAGGTGTCAACATTCTCGCGACCTGGAAGCAATGATTCCTATCATACCTTGTCTAAGGGCAGAGTTCCTTTGGTGGGCAGAAGCATGCAACCACAACAAGGGACTTCCTTTCACTCAATGCCTTGCCACCCAAACCCTGACAACAGGCACATCAGACTATGCATGGGGGCTCACATGGCAGGCAAATGCATTCAAGGCAAATGGATCCCAGAACAAATTCCCGTGCATATCAATCAGAAAGAGATGCTAGCTGTACAGAATGCTCTGACAGCTTTCAAATACCTTATCCTTCCAGGACAGCTCCTGATAAAGACAGACCAACACCACAGTTATGTGGTACATAAGCAGGGGGGAACTCATTTCTTACACACACTGCAGGTTAGCCATGGCCCTGTGGAACACAGCCTTGAGCAACCCCAGTGCACCTACAAGCTCAATTCCTGCCAGGCAAGCAAAATTCACTGGCAGATGACTTAAGCAGAAATCTACTGGACCCTCACGAGTGGAAACTGGAACCCAACTCATTCAAACTTCTCACCCAGAGGTGGGGAACACCAGAGGTGAACCTTTTTGCCCCCCCCCCAAAAAAAAAAAAAAAACTACCAATTGAGCAAATTTTGCACCAGGAACCCTCACAACAGGGCCTGGTAGGTGGATGCCCTGTCCTTTACTTGGGAAAACCTCTCAATGTATGCCTTTTCTTCTCTGCCCTCCTCTCAAAAGTACTACTCAAGATCAAACAGGGCAGGCCAAGGGCAATCCTTATTGCACCAGACTGGCCACGCCAGCACTGGTACCCACTCCTGCGCAGTCTGACAGCAGTGCTACCCTGGCACCTACATTAGACACCTTCCCTGCTGTCTCAGCAGGAGGGACAGATTTTGCATCCACAGCTGCAAACCCTAAACCTTGCAGCCTGGCTTATCCCCAGAATACACCACCAGCATCCCTCAGCAAACAGGTGCTGGACGTCATCCTTTGGGCAAGAAGGCCTAGGAAATTCTATGCTAAAAAGTGGAAAAGATATTGTTCTTGGAGTCAGTTTCAAGGAAAGACACAGCTGTGCCCACCTTACCTCAAATCCTTGATTAACTAGCAGAACTGCTCCATGGAGAGGCCTATCCTTCTTATCCATTAAGATTCATGTCTCTGCCATCTCAGCTCATTATAATACTGAGCCATCTCTCTTTTCTCACCCTCTCATCAAACAGTTTCTGAGAGGAGCTAACAATTTAAGGCCCCCTAGGAGAGCTCCCACCCCGGCCTGGGACCTTAACTTTGTACTGGAGAAGCTCACACTTCCCACTTTTGAACCTGCTGCTTCAGCAGAGTTAAAATTCCTCTCTTGGAAAATAGCCTTACTTCTAGCTATTATTTCAGCAAGAAGAGTGTCTACATTACAGGCACTAATGGCAGTGGAGCCCTTCATTATTTTCCATGCTGACAGGGTTTCCCTCAGGACTAACCCATTCTTTATGCCCAAGGTGGTATCCAGTGTGGCTTTAAACCAATCCATCCATTTGCCAACCTTTTTCCCTAATCCTCAGAATACTCCTTGGACATGCACAGACAGCTCAGGTTCTACCTTGACAGGACTAAGCCTTTCAGAAAATCTGACCAGCTGCTAGTCAGCTTTGCTACAGGGTCAGAGGGCATGGCCATTTCAAAGCAAACCATTTCCAAATAGCACACTGTATCCATTTCTGCTACAAGCACCATGGAAAACCTACCACTCTGGGGATCAGAACTCATTCCACTAGAGCTACTTCAACCTCTACAGCATTTCTCAGGGGAGTCCCTACCAGGGACATCCTGGAAACTGCAACCTGGAGTTCTGTACACACCTTCATCAAGCATTACCACTTACCTATATTTTCTAAATCCAGAGCTGGATTTGCTACAGCAGTCTTACAAGGCCTGCTAGCCAGCCCTAACACTACTTGACTGCCTCCACCCTTCCTCAGCTTTGTGAGTCAACCCAAGTGTGATGACTGCAACAGTGAAACACGAAGAACATAGTACAGTTGTGTACACTTACCATAAATGTAGATGTTCAAGTGTATTCACTGTTGCAGTCCTGGTTTCCCTCCCTCCAGCCCCCCTGGCTTTCTCTATCCTTTCTACCTATCCTCTTTATGGCCATTTTTTTATGGCAGGGTATTTACTTTTTACCTGAGGTTTTCCACACCATGCAATAGCTTCCTATTTTGTGGGCTCTTGACATCTGGGAGTAAGAAAAGCTGATGTAATGGCATCGGCTGCATGTTTTACACCCCTGACGTCATGGAAGAGGTGACAGCATCCGACGGAAAAATCCCAAGACTCTGGTATTCGGGTCGACCGAGGGCTACCTGCAGGCAGATTAACCCAAGTGTGATGACTGCAACAGGGAATACACTCGAACATCTACATTTATGGTAAATGTACACAACTGTACTTTCTGTGCATTGCCTTTTGGGCTCTCCACTGCCCCAAAGGTATTCACAAAGTGCCTAGCCACAGTCATTGCCTACTGCAGGACAAGGGAAATACAAATATTTCCATACCTAGACGACCTCCTCATTAAGGCAGCAGACAGTCCCTCCTTGTTCACACCAAGGGCCTCCTGCTCCTGCTGCAGCCTCTAGGGTTCCTGATAAATTACCCAAAGTCTCAACTCCATCCTACACAGGACATTGTCTTCCTGGGATGCAGAATCGGGGCAGACATAAGCATGGCCTCCCTCCCGGAGGAAAAAGTTATGTCTCTTTCCCATAACTTTGAATCTGCCCTCCATTCATCAGCCTTGACTGCGAGTGAATTCCTTAGACTTCTGGGGTACAGCTACTATCCCCATGTTGCCCTTAGCAAGGTTACATGTGAGAAAATTTCAGTGGTACCTTCACTCGGTGTGGACCCAGCACTCACATCCTCTAGAGTTCAGGGTTCCACTTCTTCCCTATCTTCACCAAGAATTAAAATGGTGGCTTGCCCAAGTTGCCCAGAATCCAGGCATGCCCCTGCAAATGCCCACCCCTTCCCAGGTCATGCACACAGATGCAGAGGGCAACTCTGGGTCCAAGGACAGTGCAAGGTTTGTGGACAGAGAGACAAACAAATGCACATCAATATCAGGGAAATGACTGCAATACTCCTAGCCCTGCAGACCTTCCAACCCTACCTCCAGGAGGGCCTCCTAAAAATCTTCACAGACAACACCACAGTAATGTGGTACCTGAACAAGCAAGGAGGGACAAAGTCCTACCTCCTATGCGGACTAGCTCTACAGGTATGGGATCTGGCTATCTCTCAGGGACTGTCCCTCTAGGCAGCCTACATCCCGTCCCAGCACAACTCTCAGGCAGATTCCCTAAGCAGAACCATATCGGACAGCCCCGAATGGATGCTGTCAAGAGAGGTGTTCCTAGATCTGGTCCACAAGTGGGGTATTCCTCAGATAGACCTGTTCGCCTCCTCCATAAACAGGCAACTTTAGAACTACTGTTCCAGAACTCACGACCCGAAGACATTGCAAATAGATGCCTTCTCAATGTTGTGGAAGTTCCTGTATGCCCCCCCTTCTCTCTGATCCAGAGGGTCCTACAGGATTCACCAGAAATCTTGCTGGTGACTCCCTATTGACCAAGGCAGCACTGGTTTCCTCTACTTCATCTGTCCAAGGACAATCACCACAAGTTTACCCCCCTCAGTGGACTCACAGCACATGGGGACACAGATACAGCCACAGTGGCAGTCTCTGCACCTCTCCCTGTGGCAGACAGGATTCTGATTCCCTTCAGACATCTGTACAATGAGGACATGCTTTCAGTCCAGGAAACTCAACACAAGAAAATCTCTCTCCAAATGGAAAAGGTCTTCCTTCTGGTGCCATAAAAGACAGACGGAGCCGCTGGACAGCAGCTTGCCTCTGATTCTGTCCTACTTGTGTGAACTCCTGAAGACAGGTTTGTCATACTCCTCTTTAAAAGCACACCTGTCTGCCTGCCTATGGACCCTCCACTGGCATCCAGTTTACCAGCCAAACTCTTCTGAAGGGGGTTCTGCACTTAAGACCTCCCTGGAAACCATCCCCTCCTCCCTGGGATCTTAATTATGTGCTAGAAAAACTCACTTGACCACCCTTTGAACCAGCGGACAAGGTCGCCTTAAAGTTTTGCACGTGGAAAACAGTCCTGCTAGTAGCTTTGACATCAGCTAGGAGGGTCTCAGAACTTCAAGCTTTTATGGCTACTCTGCCTTTCCTGGTTTTCCATATGGACATGGTCACCCTAAGGAATAAACCTTTCCTTCACTCCCCAAGGTGGTTAATGACCTTTCCTTGAATCAGGCTATCAATCTGCTTACCTTCTTTCCTAACCCACAAGGGAGATAGTGAGAGAGTTCTTCATTCCCTGGATATCCACAGACAACTCAGATTCTATTTGCATAAAACTAAACCTTTCCGCAAATCAGGCCAGCTGTTCGTCTCCTTCCATCCCAGGGTTCTGGGGAAAGCAGTAGGCAAACAGACCATTTCAGCCTGGATTGCCAAGGCTATCTCCTTTTGTTACACACACCATGGGAAGACACTTTCAGACAATGTCAGGGCCCAATCCACAAGAGCTATGGCCTCTTCTGAGGCCTTATTCAAAGGCCTCAACATTAACTCCATTCTGGAAGCAGTCACTTGGTTCCCTGTGCACATCTTCACCAGGCACTACAAACTGGACCATATATACAGAGCCAGGGCAGGTTTTGCCAGGGCTATCCTGCATGGATTCCTGGAGTCCTCTACCAGGCCACCCCACAAGCTTTAGTGAGCATCGGTATTCACCCACTAGTAGAATACTGTAACATTGGAATAGAAGGACATAGGAAAGTTATGTAAAAACTTACCATAACCATAGATGTCCTTCTCTTCCATGTTGCAGTATTCCTTCCCTCCCACTATCCCCCTTCTTAACCTTGCATTTGCTCTACCCAGCTCAGGGATAGGCTATGTCCCTCAGGACTGGCTCCGTCTGGAGCTTTATTTTAGGTTCTGAGGGCTGGTGCATACGGACATCACCTTTATGGCCCACGTACCTGCCTCCATGTCAGATGTCCGACGTACCAAGAGGGCCTGGAAAAGCTTTGGAAACCTGGCCAGACAAGCTGATCAGAAGAAGGGTAAACCCACTAGTAGAATACTGCAGGGTGGAAGAGAATAACATCTATGGTTACGGTAAGTTTTTACACAACTTTCCTTTAGCAATCCTCAATGTAAAGGTGTCTTAGGTATTCCTCTAAACATGCCTGTGACATATACAGTTGACAATTAATCTCTGCCACTGACTGATTTAGCTATGATTGCAAAATCATACTCTCTTCATAATGAATATTCATATCTGCCTTAGAGAGATTTGCAGTATTCTGCATTTTTATCCCTTAGGCATGTCACTAATGTGTCCTACTTGCAGTTGCAACTGCTTTTATGTGCACATATGCATTGCTGGTATGTTTTTCAACTGAATGATTCTTTACTTCATGCTATGCACTGCATACTGTCACTGTTCCAGACAGTGTGCATACTGTTCTTGCTCACTCTCAAAATTGTTTTCTTTTGCTGGCCGCCACAACATGCTCTTCTATTCATTAATATACAGAATGTAACATATTTCCCCAAGAAACTAGATAAACCAGACTCTCTCTAACAGTATGGTTTTACACAACAGTCATTTCTTGTGTAATCATGACTGTTGCAATTCAGTCATTTGAATTTAGTTCTCACTGCAGGGATCAAGCATGAGACGCCCTTTTTCCCCTGGAACATCAACAAAACAAATGATCTGAGAACACTTTGTAGGATTATACACAAACACCAACTCATTTGTATCACAGGGATGGTCTAAGTCTTCATAAAGAAAGGATGCAAAGGGCAAACTTTGATTTTTCAGTTTGGTTATTTAAAACCCAAAGTACATTCAAGCCAGGAAATGTACAACAGCCCATGGCCACAAAAATGCATACAAAGATAATAAGAGATTCTCTAAATTTATAATCCAAAGCAATTATGTTAACACGCATTTCAGCTATCTTAGCATCTACAAATGCATAACTTGTGAAGCCTGGTGAATAAGTCTGGCTTTCAGTACAGGAAGGGGCAAGCTAAGCTGACAGGTATGCTGAGGAGAGGAATGAATCATGCAGACATCACGACTCCTCAGTGAATAACTTCAATTGACTGTTCAGTAACAGAAGATGAAGAAGGTGTGATGCATATGCATGGGAACCTGAAGTCACAGACAGTGGCTTACCATATTTACAGGAATGTCAACAATAGCATCAGATGAGGTACGAGTAGAATCATTTAGTAAACAAGTTTGTAAACTAAAGGAAAAAAAAACATTAATTACATAGTTCATGTCACCACGCAGTTGCAGCTAAGCATAAACAGGTCACCAAGAAAGTAGCTCAAATCAAATGGACAGCCATATTTGTGCAATCACTATTCCACTACATCAGACTTCAAGCTACCGGTCTCTTTACACGTGTACCAAACTGTTCATGAAAGTCACGTAAAATAAGGCAAGTAACCAAGCTGATGGCAGGCATTTTGGGTGACACTGACTATTGTTCACACCATACTGTGGCCAATTTACACAACTGAGAAAAATACTTAAGTGCAGTCATCATAACTCCCCTTATGTCTGCATCAGGCCACATAACAGTATGTCTGTGTCCTCTGGGTACACTATATAGCACAATGTAAAGTGCCAGGCATGCACAGGTAATGCAAAATTCTTCTTCCAGACATTGAATATATAGACAAACGCACCTTATCCGGAAAATGTTAGAAGTAAACCAACTGCTGTGTATTTGGGCATACTAATCATCTGTAATGCATAACAATGTATGACGCAGTCCTAGGAAACCCCTTTCTTCTGCAGTGCCACTGTAGCTTGCATGAATTAATGTGCAGCAGCCTAGCATCAGCGTCTCTAATCACTAGTGATCATTTCTCCCCAGCAGTTCTTGACCAGTTATATGACCCTTGGTCATGTGTGTACAGTACTCTCTGCACCTTTCCAATATCTTCTCCCCTCAGTATATATTTTCAAAAAATGTCTTCCTGTTAGGATATCTCCATGCGTCCTTGGTTTCTTTTGTGGCAGCAAAGACAGGTGTTAAATAGGAATTCTACTGCTTACTTCTGTTATTTGTCATCCATTACCAGAAACATAAATTGTTAGTTTTACTGCACTCCACAACACGTGTATGTGCCCATGATTGTCTGTGTGCCTGCCATACAACTCGCAGCCACTGGTCAGTAATTTACTGGCCGGCCGGTCTGTAGTTAACCATCCTGGGTTACCTTTGGTAGCTGTGTTGAGCAACTACTGGATGCATAATCTATGAACCTGACAAATATGAACTGTGAATTGCTAACCCAGTGTAAGTTCACTGACAGGACACAGCTTGGAAATGGATGACATGATGCTAAGGTGGAAGAATGGACATCCATTGTTTCCAGGAGACAAGTTGGAAGGGTAGTCCAGGCAAGGCACTTGGCTTGGGATCCACAGTCTACTAACCTGGGGGAGGACAGGCTAGAAATCATCTGTGAATTGTGGTGCGAGAGAGGCTTCAGAAGACCATGAGGGATCATGTTGGAATTAGTGACAGACTCATGGCAATTAGACAACAGTGTAATGATGGGCTGAAATTATGAATACTGCACTGTGCCCCACTGCTGGGTTGTGATAGCAAGCCAGAGTGCAGTCAGACATCAGCTGTAGGACTTGCTACATAAAGCAGGAAATCATCACTCTGTTTTGATAATGATTGACTTGAATGCACTTATCGCGACAGATAGAACAGGATGTCAGCACTGCAAGGCTCCCCATGGGTGGGCTGTCATGGCTTGATAGTAGCAAACACATGGTTCAGTAAGGCAGACAGTCACAAGTCCATGTACACAAGTGGCCAATATCCAACTCAGTTGCACTTCCCCTAGTGAGGAAAGGGTACTGGAGTATAACCATAGATGGTCTTCGTGTATCACTGTTGCAGTCATCACACTTGGGTTATCTGCCTGCAGGTAGCCCTCAGTCAGCCCAAATACCAGAGACTTAGTATTTCTGCGTTGAATGCTGTCGCTCCAGGACTGACGTCAGGGGTATAAAAACAGGCAGCCGACGTCATTACAACAGTCTTTCTTGCCGAGGAGCCCGAAGCAGAAGCAGTTTGCAAGTGCCGGTCGGCCGCTACCTGAATTGTCATTTACGAATTGAATAATCCTGAAGTTGAAGTCTTCTAAAAGTAAGTACCCCGTTGGGGATCCTTTTTTTTTTGCTCTAACCGATGTCAGAAAAAGTTGTCTTGCCTGTGGAAAGCAAATACTTCATAGAGATTTTAATTCTTACTGCATCACCTGTTTAGGCCCAGACCACAACGTACCTCGCTGTCAGTTTTGTGTCTTGTTTAATGCCCAAACCATTCATCATTGGGCTCTTTGTTGCTAAATTCTTTCGCTCTTAATCTCTGTATTTTGAAATGGCTTCAATAAGCCATCCGACTACCGATATTCCGAAAAAACGTAAGGATAAAGACAGAGACAGACTGTATAGGTCCAAAGCTGCAGACAACGCTTCCGTTAAGCGAGTCGCCAGTCTGCCAGTATTCAGTGAGGAGCTTTTGCAGCCCCTGATGCCCACTTCAGTGGATTCGCAGGCCTTTACCGAGACCCATTCGGGGTCTGGTATGCTGCGAGACTCTTCGACTATGGAACCTGCGGATGTCTCTACCTTGGATGGGTCCGGAGCCCCTGTGCAGGCACCGGCTTCTGAGGCAGTTCTTTGCTCAACTGATGTTCGACTTAGACAACTTCGTTTTTAACCAAAACTACAGAGTTTCTTAGGCTCAGAGTATGCACTACGCCTAGAAAACCGACGACCAAAGCACATGCATCTGCTCCCATGCCACAAAAACAAATGCTTAGAATGGCTGAAGACCTTATTACGCTGATTAGGGGAAGTCAGGCTTCCCCTGCTAAGCGAAAGAGACCAGTCCCCTACAGCTTGTACAGACCAGGAGTCCAATGACTCTGATTTCTGATTATGAAAACATGCCCTTATCTGCTTATGAGGATTCAGATGCAGAGGAATCCATTCTCTCTGCCTCCCCTCCAGAGGATTTTTCTTTGGGTGAAACCTTGCATACCTTAAGAGAGCATTTTGACTCGGAATGCCAAGACTATCCTCAGTCCAAAAAGAGACACTGAGAATTCCTAGAGTTGCCTCAGCACAGGCCTTTAGCAATGCCCCCTGTCCTGTTGATGATGTTTTTATGGCATCCAGTCTTACTCCTGACACTACCTCCTGCCCCTAGGAAACCAGACAGTTATACAGACACTCACAAATTTCTTTTCAAGAATCCTACTGCTGACCCAGAGATAATTTCCTAGGGGTCTAAAGGTATCAAGACAACTACAGCCAAGAATCCCACCCCTTCAGAAAGGGATTCCATAGCTTTGGACATATGGGATAAGAAGGTATATACCTCTGCAACTCTTGCTATTAGGGCACTGAATTGTCAGTTTCACATACTGAAGTACCAGCAACATGTTATGGAACTTATTAAACAAAAAGTGACAACCTTTGCAGACTGTGCAGAAAGTAAAGAATTGCAGGAGCTTATGCACTCTGCAAGCCAAATCAACAGGCATACTTTGCAGTGTGGCTTAGATATTCTAGAAGTATCTTGCCTGATAGCAGTCGCTGTTTCTGTACTGAGAAGACATGCTTGGCTCAAAGAGCAGATCTTGCCAGACCATATCAAATCAAAGTTACTAGACGCTGCTTTGAACAAGGACAGTTTGTTTGGCACCAAAGCGGAAGAGGTTCTTTAAAAGATGGAAGAAAAAGCTAAGTCTATGCAGACTGTTAAAGAATGCTTAAGTGCAACCCCCTAGATTCAGTAGGCATTGCCCTTCCAAACAGTGGTCCTTTCCAGCCCCCTCCAGGCCTTCTCAAACCAGACCCAGGGGAAACAGACCACCCAGATTACAGTCTGAGTATGCAGAGATCTAAACAGTGGAGTGCCCCCCCCAAAAAAAAAGCAGGGAGTGGTAAGCCACCCCCTTACGGAAAAAACTTGCAGTAACTTCCTTATTACACTCCCCAGCCCTGCCCAATTGCTTGTGTCCCTAGGCGGAAGACTTGCCCTTCATGCAAAAAACTGTATGTCCATCATGCAGGACCGGTGGGTCCTCAAGATTGTATCCCGGGGGTACAAATTTTATTTCCATTCACTGCCAACCCCAAGCGGGTTTCCAGACCTTTCTCCAAACCAGTGGGCAGAGGCTCAAAGCCAAGTAGATTCCCTGCTCAATATCAGAGCTGTTCAGCCGGTTCCAGTAGAACAGAGGGGTCAAGGATTCTACCCCAGACTCTTCCTGGTACCCTGGAAAGAGGGCTCTTTGCGCCCAATCCTGGATCTTTCAATTCTCAACACCTTCCTGGTGGTACTGAAATTCAAAATGCTTACACTGCAACAGCTTCTTCCTATGCTAGCCAAGGATGCCTGGTTAGTCACACTAGACTTAAAAGACGCCTGTCTGTACATCCCCATAAGGGAGTCATGCAGAAAGCATCTACGTTTCAGGGTGGGATCTATGCATTATCAGTTCTCTGCACTTCCCTTTGGCTTATCTGCTGCGCCCAGAGTTTTCACAAAATGCCTGACTCCAGCCATTGTATACTGCTGGCAGAGAAATATCCAAATTTTCCCATACTTGGATGACTGCCTGATTCAGGGGGACAGTCAGGAATTGCTGTTGCAGCACCTGACATTTGTGAAACATCTTCTCACTTCCTTGGGGTACACCATCAATGAAAAGAAATCAAAACTGGTACCCAGTCAAAAAATTGTATTCCTGGGAGCAAGCTTGGACACAACATCCCAGATGGCATTGCCCACTTCAGAAAAACAAGTCTGACAGGCTACTTCAAACAAATGGCCACCAGAACCCAGCTATCTGCAAGAAAAATATTGCAGGCCCTAGGGTTCATGTCCTCATGTGTACTGCTAATTCCGTATGCAAGACTACATATGAGGTAACTTCAATGGTACTTTAAGTCTTTGGTGCCAACATCCCTGTCTAAGGGCAAGAGTCCCTTTGGTGGGCAGAAGCATGCAACCACATCAAGGGGCTGCCCTTTTCTCAACCCCACTCCGCCCAGACCCTAACCACAGATGCATCAGACTATGCCTGGGGAGCACACATGGATGGCAAATGTATTCAAGGCCACTGGAGCCTAAGTCAAATTCATCTGCACATCAACCAAAAAGAGATGCTAGCTGTGCAGAATGACCTGACAGCTTTCAGATCCCTTCTCTTTCCAGGACAACTGCAGGTAGAAACAAAAACCACAGTTATGTGGTACATCAACAAGCAGGACGGAACCCACTCCTACCCATACTGGAGGTTAGCCATGGCTCTGTGGCACACAGCCGTGGACATGCAAGTCCATCTGCAAGCTCAGTTCCTGCCAGGCAGACAACACTTGCTGGCAGACGACTTAAGCAGAAATCTCCTAGACCCACACAAGTGGCAATTGGAGCCCAGCACCTTCAGCCTTCAGATTCAGAAATGGGGGATCCCAGAGGTAGATCTTTCAGCCTCCTCCTACAACCACCAGCTCAGCAAATTCTGTACCAGGAATCCTCACAGCAGGGCCTGGAAAGTGGATGCCCTATCTTTTCAGTGGGTAAATCTCTCAATCTGTGCCTTTCCCCCTTCTCTCAAGAGTATTACTCAAGATAAGACAGGACAGACCAAGGATAATTCTGATTGCCCCGGACTGGCCATGCCAGCAATGGTACCCACTCCTGCTCAACCTGTCACTGGTGCCACCCTGGGACCTACACCAGAACCCAACCCTGCTCTCCCAGCAGCAGGGACATATTTTGCATCCACATCTGAAAACCCTAAATCTTGCAGCCTGGCTTATTTCTTGATTTTATCCCTCAGCAACCCTAAGCAAGCAGGCGCTGGGCATCATTCTTGAAGCCAGAAGACATAGTACAAGAAAATCCTATGCTGATAAGTGGAAAAAGTTCTGCTCCTGTATTCAATATAAAGGAGAGGACACAACTCTGCCCTCCCTGCCTCTAATCCTGGATTACTTGGCAGATGTACTCCACAAAGGCCTGTCCTTCTCCTCCATGAAGATACATGCCTCAGCCATTTCGGCTCATTGCAACACTGAGCCACCTCTCTTCTTGCACCCTCTTATCAAACAGTTCCTGAGAGGAGCAAACAAACTAAGGCCACCAGGGAGAGCACCCACCCCTGCTTGGGACCTTAACTTTGTACTGGAAAAGTTCACACACCCCCTCCTTTGAACCTGCGGCGTCAGCCGAGTTAAAATTCCTCTCTTGGAAAACAGCCTTGCTTCTGGCCATCACTTCAGCTAGAAGAGTGTCTGAGCTACAAGCACTTATGGCTGTGGAACCCTTCATTGTTTTCCATGTTGACAGGGTTTCCCTCAGGACTAACCCTTCCTTTATGCCTAAAGTGGTGTCGAGTGTGGCTCTCAACCAATCCATCCCATTCGCCAACTTTCTTCCCTAATCTTCAAAATAATGGGGAACGGATCCCGCACTCCTTGGTCTTGCACAGACAGCTCAGATTCTACCTTGATAGGACTAAGCCCTTCAGAAAATCTGACCAGTTACTAGTCAGCTTTGCAACAGGGGCAGAGGGCAAGGCCATTTCAAAAGAAAGAATTTCCAAATGGATAGCACATTGCATCCATTTCTGCTACAAGCACCATGGGAAACCAACCCCTCATGGGGTCAGAACTCATTCTACTAGGGCAGCATCTACCTCTACAGCATTTCTCAGGGGAGTCCCTACCAGGACATTCTGGAAGCTGCTACCTGGAGATGTTCATCGTGCATACAGCTGTAGTAATCACAGATGGGTTTTCAGCCATCAGGCGGTCCCTCGGTCGGCCAAATTCCAAAGTCTTGGTCCGGCGTCGGTTGTCGTCGCTTACTCTTCTGACGTCAGTAAGGCCAGAGTATATAAGACACAGCCGACGCCATGTTCTTCAGTCTTTTTTGCCGTGCGGTACCCGAAGCAGAAGCAGTTCGCAAGTGCCGGTCGGCCAGCTCCTGAATTACAAAAAAAAAAAAAAATCGGAACAGAAGTCTTCTTTAAAGCTAAGTACCCCGTTGGGGAAACTTTTATTGCCTCAGACCGATGTCAGAAAAAGTTAATAATTGTATTTCTTGTGGGAAGCAAACGCCGCGTAAGGATTTCCATTCCCTTTGCATACCCTGTTTGGGCCCAGACCACGACGTCTCGGGCTGTCGCTTTTGCGCTACCTTCAATAAATGCACTATCAAGCGTCGGGCGGAGTTCGCCCAACACTACTTTGGTAAAGCTTTTGATTATAAAATGTCGTCTGACACTCCGACTACCGTTTTGACCAAAAAACGCAAGGAAAAGGACCGACACGCGAGACCCGCGGTCCCCGCCGACACCACGCCAAAACAGGCTACACGTGGTCCGGTTCTCAGCGAGACACCTTTGCAGTCCCTGACTACCGACGACACTCCTTTGGCAGTGTCCTCTGTACCCGAGACCGCTGGGTCCTCGGCCCTTTCCCAGACTACAACCGAAGCCCCTGCTAATGTCGAGCCTTCTAATGTGGACAGGTCCACCTCCACCCATGGTGTATTTAGGCCCTCATCTTCTTTTTCAATAAAGGCTTTTACTAAATCCAAAGCAGCCAGGCATGCCACGAGGCCTGTTGCACAGGGCCCATCTCCTGGACCCATACCTAAGAAACAGATGCTTAAAATGGCTGAGGATTTAATTACTCTTATCAGAGGTTATCAGCCCCCTCCTGACAAGAGACCCAGAGTGGAGGAAGAATCTCCCTCTTCTGATCAGGGATCCATTTTATCAGAACATTCTGATGCAGAGGAACACTCTTACTCCCCTTTTGAGGATTCGGATGCAGAACAGTCCATTCCTTCTGTATCCCCTCCTGAGGATTTTTCCTTTGGGGAAACCTTGCACACTTTGAGGGAACACTTCCATTGGGAAGGCCAACACTTTTCAGATTCCAAGAAAAGACTTAGGGAATTTCTTTGGTTACCTCAGCACAGACCTCTGGCTATACCCCCTGTTTTGGATGTACTGGATGATGTCTATTCGGAGGCTTGCCTTAACCCTGATTCTCTGCCTCCTGCACCAGCAAAACCTGATGGGTATTACAGAGTACCCAGCTCTCACCAATTTCTCTACAAAGGCCATAATGCTGACCCTGAAACCATTTCACAAGGCCCCAAGGGATTAAAGGCCTCCACTGCCAAGAAATCCACTCCCTGCAGAAAGGGAATCCAGATCTCTAGAAAGGTGGGGTAAAAAGGTATATACCTCGGCCACCCTAGCCATGAGGGCCTTAAACTGTCAGTTTCATACAATTAAATATCAACAGTACCTGTTATCACAATTAAGGAACAAAATGTCTCAACCTGAACAACCAGATTTAAAAGAGTTACAGGATATGATGCATAGTGCAGAGCAAGTGGGTAAACACACCTTACAATGTGGTTATGATGCCCTAGAGGCTTCCAGTAGAGCGGCTGCTACAGGATCAGTCATTCGCAGACATGCCTGGCTTAAGGAACAAAATTTACCTGATCAAGTGAAAGCTAAACTTCTTGATGCTCCTTTACAAAAGGATGTACTATTTGGTACTAATGCTGAGGAGATACTACGGAAAATGGAAGAAAAAGCCAAATCTATGCAAACTGTCAAGGCTTTCTTACAGGTCCAACCACCACGTTTTAGCAGAAATTGGCCTTCAAAAAACTGGTCCTTTCCAGCCTCTGACAAGCCCCAAAGAGGTAGATACAGACGCACAAGGGGCAGAGGGCAATCACAAGGATCATATAGAGGCAGACAATGGCAATCTCCAGCACCAAGAGGTGGTGAAGACAGTGCACAACAATACAGGAAGCAAACCCAATGACTCCCTCATTTCCATGCCAAGCAAGTCTCAGCTGGCAGCACCTTTGGGAGGGAAACTAGCATTATTTGCAAGCAATTGGCATATTGTCACAACAGACAAATGGATACTGGACATTATAAACAGAGGCTACAAATTTCAATTTCACACTCTTCCAAAATGAGAGGCATGCCAAACCTGCCACAAAATCAAAGGGCAGAGGCACAACTGCAAATTTCAAAGCTCCTAAACATGAGAGCTATACAAAAGGTACCTACACACCAACAAGGTGAAGGTTTTTATTCAAGACTTTTTCTGGTACCAAGAAAAGGAACCGACTGGAGACCCATTTTGGACTTATCCATCCTAAACACATTCCTACTGCACCAAAATTCAAGATGCTCACATTACAGCAGCTTCTTCCCATGCTGGGCAAGGAGTTTTGGCTGGTAACATTGGACCTCAAGGAGGCATACCTGCATGTCCCAATCAGACAAAGCTGCAGAAGATACCTCAGATTTCTTGCAGGTTCAATCCACTATCAATTCTCTGCATTGCCCTTTGGCTTATCTACTGCACCCAGAGTATTCACAAAGTGCCTGGCATCAGTGATTGCCTACTGCAGACTTCAAGGGATACAAGTTTACCCTTATCTGGACGACTGCCTGATCCAAGCGGACAGCAAACGCATACCACTGGAACATCTGGCATATGTGACACGGTTACTGCTTTCTCTGGGATATACCATCAACAAGGAGAAATCAAGGCTAACACCATCTCAGAAAATAATCTTCCTGGGTGCCAACTTGGACACACACACCCAGATGGCATATTTTACGCCAGAAAAACAAGGGCAACTATCTCAGTACTTCGAAACACTAGCAAAAAGTACCAGGCTTACTGCAAGGAAAATCCTGCAGGCTCTGGGATTCATGGCATCTTGCATTCTTCTAATCCCATGTGCAAAGCTGCATATGAGGAAACTTCAGTGGTACCTAAAAAATCTATGGTCTCAACACAGTCACAGTTTGGAAGCAATTATACCAATAATTCCATGTTTGCAAAAGGAATTTCTATGGTGGGCCCAAGCATGTCAAGTAAACACAGGCCTTCCTTTCTGCAAGCCTCAAGCAAAACAAGTCATAACCACAGACGCCTCAGATTACGCCTGGGGGGCGCACATGAAGGACAGGTGCATTCAGGGCAGATGGTCCCAAAAGAAAAAGCACCTTCACATCAATCAAAAAGAAATGCTAGCAGTAATAAATGCAATTACAGCTTTCAAGGACTTCCTGCATCCAGGACAATTACTGATAAGAACAGACAACACCACAGTAATGTGGTACATAAACAAACAAGGAGGAACACATTCATACCCCTTGTGCAGACTAGCCATGACTCTTTGGAGCTTGTTACTGGAAAGACAAATCGAACTTCAAGCACAGTACTTGCCAGGACTGGAAAACACACTGGCAGACACTCTAAGCAGAAATATGACAGATCCACACGAATGGAAGTTACATCCTCAGGTGTTTACAGAGATAATCCAAGCGTGGGGGAGGCCAGACATAGATCTTTTTGCGTCCCACAGGAACCATCAACTGAAAATGTTTTGTTCAAGGACCTTTCATCCAAAGGCCTGGAAAGTGGACGCCCTTTCATTCAGTTGGACAGCATGGACAGTTTATGCATTCCCACCTCTGCCCCTTCTGCCCAAGGTGCTTTTGAAAGCAAGAACAGACAAACCGAGGATGATACTGATTGCTCCAGATTGGCCAAGGCAACACTGGTATCCACTCCTGAGGAGCCTAAAACATATTCCTCCCTGGTCCCTGCCTCTAATGCCTCTTCTACTGACTCAGAACAGCTACAAAACTCTTCACACTCAGCTGAAAACACTCAACCTCGCTGCATGGAAAATTCCTTGACACCACAACAGTCCCTACTCTCCAAGGAGGTGCAGGATGTCATTTTGGAGGCCAGAAGACCATCTACTAGAAAAGCTTACTCCGCAAAATGGAAGCGGTTTTGCTGTTGGAATGAGAAAAGAGGCCAGGACCCTAGAAAATTGAACTTGCCTCAGGTTTTACAGTACCTAGCTGAACTGCTGAACAGTGGACTTTCATTTTCTTCCATAAAAATACATGCCTCAGCCATTTCTGCAGAATTCAACACGGATCCTCCTTTATTCTCTCACCCACTCTTACGACAGTTCCTCAGAGGGGCTAAGAATATAAGACCTCCAAGGAAGCAACCAATACCAGCCTGGGACCTTAATTACATGCTAGAAAAATTAACATTGCCTCCCTTTGAACCTGCTGCCTCAACAGATCTGCAGCATTTGTCCTGGAAAACAGCTTTCCTTCAGGCCATCACTTCAGCTCGTAGGGTTTCTGAACTACAGGCCCTCATGGCGGTGCAGCCCTTCCTCATCTTCCATCAGGACATGGTTTCCCTTCGTACCAACCCATCTTTTATGCCAAAAGTGGTATCCAGGGTAGCCTTAAATCAAGCCATACACCTTCCTACCTTTTATCCTAACCCTCAAAACAAAGGGGAGAGGCTGCTTCACTCTTTAGACATCCATAGGCAGCTACGTTATTATTTGGACAGAACAAAGTCCTTCAGGAAATCAGAACAACTTTTTGTGTCCTATGCCGTAGGGGCTCAAGGGAAACCAGTTACCAAACAGACCATTTCCAAGTGGATTGGCCACTGCATACGGTTTTGTTATTCCTATCATGGGAAATCTGTCCCTACTGGTATCAGATCTCACTCCACCAGGGCCACAGCCACCTCTACAGCCTTCCTCAGAGGTGTTCCTACAAAGGATATTTTGGAGGCAGCCACTTGGAGTTCTGTACATACCTTCACAAAACACTACCACCTGCCCTTATATTCCAGAACAAGAGCAGGCTTTGCCACTGCTGTTTTGCAGGGCATTCTGGCTCAACCCAGTTCCTCATAGTACCTACCACCCTATGCATAGCTTTGGGACTCTACCCATCTGTGATTACTGCAGCTGTATGCACGATGAACATAGTACAGTTTTGTACCTACCATAAATGTAGATGTTCGAGTGCTAATACAGCTGCACTACAGGTTTCCCTCCCTCCTTCCCCACTTGGTAAAGGCATGGGGACTAACAACCTCTTCATACCACCTGACTGGGTTATCCTGCTATGTTTTATTTGCTGGCTTACACTGATTTTGCATTACATTGCATTGCTTGCATATGTAGATAAGCCTTATTTATGTATTGCCTTCCTTTTGGGGGCACCTGACATCTGGGGCAAGAAAGACTGAAGAACATGGCGTCTGCTGTGTCTTATATACTTTGGCCTTACTGACGTCGGAAGAGTAAGCGACGACAACCGACGCCGGACCAAGACTTTGGAATTCAGCCGACAGAGGGACCGCCTGACGGCTGAAAACCCATCTGTGATTACTGCAGCTGTATTAGCACTCGAACATCTACATTTATGGTAGGTACAAAACTGTACTTTCTGTGCACACCTTCACCAAGCATTACCACCTGCTTATCTTTTCCAAATCCAGGGGAGGTTTTGCAACAGCAGTCCTGCAAGGCATACTAGCCAGCTCCATCTCTTCTTGACTGTCTCCACCCTTCTTCAGCTTTGGGAATCCACCTAAGTGTGATGAATGCAACAGTGAAACACTAAGAACATAGTACAGTTGTGTGCACTTACAATAAATATAGATGTTAGAGTGTATTCATTGTTGCAGTCATGGTTTCCCTCCCTCCAGCCCCGTTTTTTCTCTGTCTCTCTCCTCTCTCTGGCTATTACTCACCCCTTTCAGGGGTATGCGTATTGGTATTTACTTTTTACTGGTGGTGTTTTCCCCACCATAACTTTGCTCCCTATTTTGGGGGCTTCTGACATTTGGGGCAAGAAAAACTGATGTAATGGCGTTGGCTGCCTGTTTTTATACCCCTGACGACCTGACGTCAGTCCTGGAGCGACAGCATCCGACGCACAAATACTAAGTCTCTGGTATTCTGGCCGACTGAGGACTACCTGCAGGCAGATAACCCAAGTGTGATGACTGCAACCGTGAATACAATCTAACATGTACATTTATGGTAAGTGTACACAACTGTAGTATTGCATAGTCATCCTCTGCGAACCATTTGGCCCACAGCATAAACTATTGGTTGACAAAACTGGCTGCAAGCAGTGGGCAAACATGGCTCTAAGGTCAAAATAGACCAGAGTGAAGACCAGGAAGTTGACTCAAGAAATAATATGACAGTTCAATGAATCAGCCAGGCCTCCAGCACCCCAAGAAGTGGTTGAAACGGATCTACGTGGAAGAATGGCAGCACCTTACAATTGCATGTATGAGGACTACAGAAATGAGTTGTGGCCTGGCCATGTATGTCCATAAAGTAAAGTATGTGAACTAATACAGCAGTCCTGGATCTACGCAAAAGAAAGAGTCCAGGAAAAAAGTGGGAGATTGGAATGACCACCCAGGGTAAGACGAAATGGATGTTGAATAACAAGGAAGGTAAGAAAGGAGTTGCATTAGCACAGAACAGGGCACTGGAGGCACTAAAACCAACAAATGCAAATAGACTCTGTAGGTGCCACAGAGAAACATCAGACTGCAAGGCCAATACGTCCAGATAAAGAAGACTGGCAGAAGCACTTCGAGGGATGCCAGCAACAACATGCTGTCCAGTCTACAGGACATCAAAGGAAGATGGAGAGAGTACTTTACAGCAGCTTAACAGTCACGATAATGACCACAGTTGCTGTACTGCCTCAGAAACAGCATGCAACACAAGAACAGGATGCCACCCTGGAAGATGAAATACTTTCACTAAGGAAAATCAAGACATGGACAGCAGCAGCCTCAGTAAATGTCACAGTGGATATGATTAAAGATGCTGGCTGAGATAGGGGAGAATTGGATCAAGAGAACTGGCTCCAGAAGCTACTTGTAGCAGCGTGGAGAGAATGGCGTATCCCAGGTGACTGTAGGATAACCGTACTTGTGCCAGGTTACAAGAACAAATGGGACATCTACAACTGTCATCTGTACAAAGTCATCAAAATCATGTCACATTGTACGAAACTTATGGAGAGGGTGATTGATAAATGGCTACTGCGTGGGGTAGTACAATGTAACGAGGGTGATGAGTAACTCGTATTCAGACCAGGATGCAGCGCAACTGACCCATTGTTAGGAGTGAGACAGCAGATAAGATGGTAGAGATGAAGAAAGAGTCCAAATGCTCATTCCTATATTTTGATACTGCAGATGAGAAGGTCCCAGGAAAGCTGCCTTGGGCAGAACTATGGGTAGTTCAAAGTCCCAGAAACTTTAGTAGAATTAGTGCAACCTAGGTAGAAGGACCCCACAAGTAAATTACAGTGTTACATCTCACATTTGGGTCAGCCAATCCACTAATAACTTGATCCATTTTTCTATCTAATTCATAAGATGTTATGTAGTCCAATCTCGCCTAAATTTTACCTGTGGGTTCAGAGCCAAATGTCTGCTCCGACTCGGCCATACTTTAGCTCAAAGTCTTTCTGTTGGCTGGGCTAAGATGGTATCCCATGCTGCACTGCTCTCTATCCCCAGATCTCGTTTGCCGCTCGTGTAGCTCAGACATGGTCTCGCTCTTGGCTGTGGCCAAGTACCCTTTCTTCTTTATAGCAGAAAAGTTTTTTGCAAAAAAGCTATTTTCATAACTATTTGTGTGTGTTTCTTGAACTGGGTTGTGGAAAAGTTGTTTTCTTCTTATAGCGTGTTCTTGTGGTATCTCACTAGCTGTTTCCAACGGGCTAGGCCCGTTTCAGTTAGAGGACCTAGTCTGTCCCCTTGCTTTCCTTGTGTGCTAACTTTTTCCCTTGGGCTAAAACCATTTAAATTAGAGGAATTAGTCCTCCCCCTTGTACTTGTGTCTAGGACCGTTTTAGTTAGAGGTCTTTGTGGTGTACTGTTTTGTTTGTCCTGTTCCCGCGGTTGTGGCTGTTTGACCATTGGTCTAGTTTTTGAATTAGTAAAATGCGATAAACAGGACAAAAAACTGCAAAAAGTTACTAATAAATGTCCAAAAAGCAGCAACCACGATGGAACGAACCACAGTATTGTGTTAGAAGCAGATTTTTTCCAATTTTATTGTGACCACACACAGATAACAGCATAAACGCCTTCACCATAAAGAAATTTGCGTTTTCGTCTTAGAAATGACTTCATCAGATAACCAGCATACCCAGAGCTTTCAATTTATACTTAAATACATCTGTTTCCACCAATAAAAATTCACTTTTAATTAATTAATTAAAACTTGTTTCTTTGTTAAAAAAATATATAAATATATAAATTCTATTCAGGTTAAATATTAAATATTACTAAACACATAAAATACATTTAATGAATGCTTCAAATTAAACAAACATCAGTTAAAATTTCAATTAAAATTTAAAAACATTTGAAAACTTTTAATGCTTTTTATGTGTGCCTTCCAGGGAAGTATATTTTTCCCTTTCTGTTCTATAAGAACACTGCCATCTCCTGGCCGAACATGTTGATTGCATTTAAAGTTTTGCAGCTCTCATTTTTAATAGAGGTGCTATGGAAATATAGTCATTCAATCCAGGTATTTTATCAGCTTCTAAAGTGATTTGCCACCACAGTTCCCTAAACTCAATTCTTTCTTCCCATAGTCCCCCTCTATTGTCTTTTTTTATCTGCTCTATAACCAAAAAATTTGTACTTATATTCAGGACAAACTTTTGTATGTTTGAATAATGCATTACTTTCTTTCCCTGTTAAAATGTCATAAACATGTTCATAAATCCTTCTTTTTAATTTCCTTTCCGTCTTTCCTATATAAAATGAACCACATTTTTCACAAATAGCCATGTATATTAACCCTCTAGATTCACAATTGTAAAACTCTCCACTAGTTATATATCTACCTCTACTTTCTAAAAATATTTTATCATTATTAATAATATATGGACACTGAGTACAATGCCCACACTTGAAAGTGCCTATTCTGTTACTCTTCTTTTCGGTTTTATTTTTATTACCACTATTCTCTAATATACCTTTTATATTTGATGAGTTTTTAAAAATAACTTTCTGTGGTATATCTATTACATTTTCTATGTCTGTCAAGGCTGTAAATTTCCCCCATTCTTTTAAGAATATTTTTTTAACTACTTTATTAAGACTATTGTATTCTAACAACAAAGTTTGTTGATATTCTTCTCTTTCTTGTTTGTTGTTATTATCAATTTCTTTGATAAATTCCTTCTTTTTATGTATGGGACAAAATTTATCACTTCTCCCTTTTTCTACTTCTTGTCTTATTTGTGTAATGAATAATAAAGGGTAACCTCTCTCTAAGAACATTTTTTCTAGGAAGTCACATTCCGTTTTAAAATCTGTGTCGAAGCTCGTCATTCTACTTCCTCGAACAAACTGGCCCCTTCACTATGTTCCTTTTACAGTGAAAGGGATGAGCACTTTCAAAATGTAAATAAGAATTACAAAAAGTATCCTTTCTAAATATTTTAGTCCTTAATTCATTTCCTTCTATATACAATTCCAAATCCAAGTAGTTAACATTAATTTCGGAAATATTATGTGTAAATTTTAAAAAATTAGTAGTATTTTCTATATACTTTAAAAATTCAGTGAATTTTTCTTTTCCAGCTGTCCATAAAATTAATATATTGTCTAAAAATCTTCTGTATATTTTCCAACAATTTTTGAAGACTGAATTAAAAATATATTTTTCTTCCCAATAAGCAAGTATTAAATTAGCATATGTAGGGGTGCATGCTGCCCCCATTGCTACTCCTTGTTTTTGCTGATAAAATTCCCCATTAAAATAAATAAAGTTATTCTTCAAAACCAATTCCATTAGCCAAGTACTTGTTAATTTCTCATTTTGTGTTAATGTTACATCTTCATATACAATTTCCTCAAACATTATTCCCCCTTCTTTGTATGGGATGCAAGAAAATAAATCAATAATATCTATTGTTATAAATAAAATTTGATCATTACCACAACTATCAGGTAATTCCATAAGTAAGTCCCATGAATCTTTCAAAATACATTTCCTTTTCATCCAAACACTTTTTAATTTTTTATCTATGTATTTGGCTGGTGGATATGTTTTTGAACCTTCCGCTGAAACTATTGGCCTAAACGGTGGGTCCTCTTGATTTTTGTGAATTTTGGGTATCCCAAATATAGTGGGAGTTCTAGGTTTGTCCACTTTTAAGTATTTGAAAGTGTCATAATCTATAATTTCTTGATTTAACATATCTTGTAAAATAACGTCTATTTTGTTGTAAGCTATATGCATTTCATTTAAGGATACTATTGAATATCTATCGTCATTCCACAAGATAGTATTCATTTTACTTTCATATAAAATAGTGTCCATAATAACTAACCCACCCCCTTTGTCAGGTTTCATGACCCTTAGTTTCCTATTGTTTTTTATTTTATACAGCAAGTCACTTTCTTCCTTGCTTAAATTTGGGTTATACCATATTTTATTTGCCTGTTTCCTCACTTCAGACTCTATAATCTTCTCTACATTTTTTAATTGTGGATGTAGTGGAGGATTATAAATACTTTTACGTTTCAGTTCTGTCTTATGTTGTACTTTATTGTTACTTTGAAACATGATATGGAGATTTACTTTTCTTAAAAAACTTTTTATGTCCAAAATACTCCCTGTTATGTCACCTTTCTTTGTAGGAATATATTTTAAACCCCTAGAGAATAGAAGAAAATATTCTTTCTCTAGAACTAAATCACTGAAGTTATAAATTGTAAAATTATTATACACATATTTATTCCCGTCTTTTTCTATTTCATTGTCCACTTGTATATTTGGGTAGGGTTTCAATAATATCCCCCCCCCCCTTCTCCCCCCTCTCCCTGGAAAATTTTGTTGTTGAGGGCCCTGTTTACTTTTCAACCTTTCCGATCTCCTTAAAGGTGGAAATTCAACATCATAGTCTTGTCCATCACCTTCATAGAAACATGTTTCACCATCATTTACATTAAAATTATTAGGTCTATCATGATATTTGTGTCCATCACCATAACCGTTATATCATTTGTTAGGTGCAGGGTAACATGTATTGTTCTCATATTCATTGATATCTCTCTCCAGTTTTCTAATTTTTCTATTTATTAATTCTTCACATTTAATGTCAATATCTTTCCTAATATTATAGTATTTTTCTTTTTCTTCTCTAATTGAAAAAAATAAATCATCTTTGATATGCTGGTCAAGTTCATCTATGTCTTTCTGTAAAGCTTCTTGATTTCTTATATTATCTTTTATAATCAGTTTTAAAACATCAATACCACATTTGTTGAACACATCCAAAAGTTCTTTGTGAAAATCAGTGCCAATAACTACATTTTTTGGGAATTTAAATACCCGTAGCCCCTTGGGAACAATGTCCCTAGTAATACATTCTCTCAAATATTCATTCTCAATATTTAATACTTTAAATTTGTACATTAGTTTAGACAATTTGTCAATTTTATTTTTATAAGAGTCATTTAAAGTTTCTCTTTTTTTGTTGTTGTTACCACAGTCCCATTTAAACACATAATTTGCTTTTAGCCAGTCGGAAGTCTCTTTATGAGTATTAGTAAACACAGTACCTGAATTGCAACAACGCTCTTCTCGAGAAGCGTTGTTATTTCCATTTGAACCACTTCTTCCTTCTAAATTATGAAATATCGTTGGTGTGTTACCAGCGTCAAAAGTACCTTCTGTTTCACTGTTTTTAGTTCCCCGGCTTCAGAATTGACGCCAGTAAGCTCTACTTGCTTCCGTTTGTTCCTTACAGCTTTACCATTAAACCCTTCGGTTCTTGCCACTTGCGCTTGTACGTTGACGCTGCTAGCCTCAATAAACGACTGGCTAATGGGAGTGAGTAACTCCACTAGGGCTGTCAGTTGACCAATAAGCTTCCTGACTTGTCCTGCTTCGTCCTGCCTCCTTGAATCAGGAAGTGGTGAACCTTCCATCGTGTATCCTCAAATTGTACCAGTAAAATGCGATAAACAGGACAAAAAACTGCAAAAAGTTACTAATAAATGTCCAAAAAGCAGCAACCACGATGGAACGAACAACAGTATTGTTAGAAGCAGATTTTTTCCAATTTTATTGTGACCATACACAGTTAACAGCATAAACGCCTTCACCATAAAGAAATTTGCGTTTTCGTCTTAGAAATGACTTCATCAGATAACCAGCATACCCAAAGCTTTCAATTTATACTTAAATACATCTGTTTCCACCAATAAAAATTCACTTTTAATTAATTAATTAAAACTTGTTTCTTTGTTAAAAAAATATATAAATATATAAATATACAAATAAAACGCAAATTTCTTTATTACATTTATTAGTAGTTTTTGAATTAGTGTTTGTGGTAACTATGTCTAAAGATACTAAGGAGCATAAGCCATCGGGCTTTAAGAAGTGCACCAAGTGTAGTTATAAGATGTCCATCACTGATGGACACACTGTGTGTACTGTCTGGGAGCGATTCACCTCCAGGAATCGTGTAGTTTTTGTCATGCTTTTAGCCCACATGTTCTTCAGGAAAGGAAGAACAAATTGATTTTGAAGGGACTTCTGAAACCCTCCTTCAAGGAGGGTTTGGAGAGTGCTTCCAGCTTTGTCTTCTCCATCAAAAGCTAAATCTTCCAAGGCTAAAAAGCGATCCTCAGCTCCATCAGTATCAGCAGAGCTGCCGGAGAAAACAGTAAAATCTTCTATTACATCCTCGGCTCCATTGTCCTTGGGACCGCAGGAAGTGTCAGTGGTTATGGAACCTGCTTCGGCTCCAATTTTCTTGAAGCCTGTTCGGAGCTGGTCGCCTAGCATTAGGCCGGTATCTCCTCCTCGCAGGTCTCCTTCAGAGAGGAGGTCTCGATCTCCTTCCCTATCCTCCAAATTCTCCAGGACCTTATTGGATGTGGACATTGATAGAGTGGTGCAGAGACTTCTTCAGTCACCGGTACTGGCAAAATTGTTTTAGGCTCCGGAGCTGGTCCCTCTACTTACATAGATACTTCCTTCTGAGAGCGAGCTGGCCAGGTTGTCAGCGGCATCATACAGTTCGGTCACTCTGTCCCGTACAGCACTGGTGCAGGTCTCTGATCGCTCTCTATCTCTTGACAATGGAGCCCCAAGGCCTCAGGGTATCCCCACGAGTGGTCCCCATATTTCTTAGGGCCCTCAGAGTTTTTGCCTGAGGAGCCACCCAGAAAGAGAATGTGCAAGAGGAAGCACATAGATTCCCAAGATGAGTCTCTCACGTCAGACACAGACCTCGAGGAATCGGAGGGGTCCCCTAAGTCATCCTCTGAGGTTGTTTCTTCCCCTGACATCCTAGAGATTTTGAAGCAAAGAGGTGACTGGCCATCCAAAGCCTCCTCCAGAGGAGTCTTGTGTTCCTGAAGGCCTTTGGTGCTGTGCCCTCCGCCTCCTGGGCGTCTCCACCCTTCGAGCTTCTGGATCTGGTTTGTCGAAGGGTGTGGGGAAACCCCTGACTCTGTGGAACCAGTCCCCAGGAGACCCAATAAATTTTTGTCTGCCCCTCCTGATAAGGAATTTCTATCCAAGGTGTCCCTGTGGATGCCATGGTGGTGGCAGCGGCCACCAAGAAGGAATTAGCTGAGACTTCTTCCACCGTCCATCCCCCTAACAAGGAGTCCAGGACTATGGACCGGTACGGGAAGCGTACGTTTTCTTCAGCGGCCTTTACTTTGCGGTCACTGAATTACTTATCACACTTTACACGATTCCCGAAAGATATACTAAAGGGGCTTGGAGATACTCTAACGGGTAACGTTTCTGAGGTGGTGGCTCAGAAGGTCAATGCTCAGATGTCTACCCTCAGTTCAGTTGCGAACTCCTCCATGAAGCTGATCTCTCACGCAGCCGAGGGAGCGAGTAGGGCAGCAAATTCAGGAGTCACTCTTAGGAGACATGCCTGGATGCGCCTTTGTCATTTTGCGGTGGCCTTCAAGTCTACATTCACAGACTCCCCATTTGATGGTTCCTCTTTGTTCGGAACCAAGGTGAAAGACACTCTCACTAGGTTTGAGCAAGAGGGAAAAAACTCTCTGCTGTAGGAGTCCGTTTTTCCCTTACCTCTAGGCCTTATCCCAAGGCCCACACAGGTGGAAATATGTGGTTCAAGAAATCACAAAGTTTTTTTCCCAATGCACAAGGTGAGCCCCCCTCCAGGGGCAGGGGAGGGGGTGGTTATTCAGGTAGATGCCGCCCCTAGGGGCAGAGGAGGCCCTTGCAACTCGGGAGACCACGATTCCTTTTGTGGTTCTCCTTACCGCCGCTCCTGATGGGAGGCCCGACTGTGCGTTTCCGGAGCCAGTCAGGGGTCAAATCTCACTATACCCGGAGGCCTGGCAAGATATCACCCAGGACCAATGGGTTCTACAAATAATTTCTGGAGGATATGTCATTCCGTTCTTGTCAACTCCCCCACCAATCAAGAAAATCCTGGATGTTCCACCCATTCAAAGGGATTCCACAGCTTCAGAAGTTTCAAAGCTGCTGGAAAAAGGAGCCATCCAACATGTCCCCTCAGACCAGATCGGATTAGGGACCCAGATTCTTTTTGGTGCCAAAAAGGACAGGGGACCTGAGACCCATTTTGGATCTCAGCCGATTGAACACCCATGTGCAAAAGTCCAAGTTCCGAATGGTCACGTTGCAATCTATTCTCCCATTGTTGGGAAAAGAAGTGTGGATGTACTCCATCGACCTCAAGGATGCTTACTACCACATAAAGATGGACAGGGCATCCAGAAGTCACCTACGCTTCCGGCTGGGAGCCAGTCACTTTCAGTTTCGAGCCCTGCCCTTTGGTCTCACCACAGCCCCCAGGATGTTTACCAAATGCATGGCAGTGGTGACTGCTCACTTGAGAAATCAGGGATGCCAAGTGTTTCCATACCTGGACGACTGGCTCCTTACTGCCACCACCAGGCATCTGCTACTTCGGACCAGAGACGCTACTATCAACCTATGTCAACAGTTGGGCATCACCTTGAACTGGGAAAAATCTGCCTTGTTGCCCTCGCATCGTGTCACATTTATAGGCGCCGAATTAGACACCATCCTCATGCGGGCATTTCTACCACAAGAAAGAATCAGAGTCCTACAACAACAGGTTTACGCCTTGCTCCCTTTGAGAAGAGAGAAGGCAAGATTGGTCCTCCAATTGTTGGGGACGATGGCTGCTACGATTGTTAGTTCCCCTGGCAAGGTTACATATGAGGCTCCTTCAGTGGCTACTCTTCGCCCAGTGGTCTTTTCAACGTCTTCCACTTTCTCTCACCCTGTTCTACTCAGACAGGTGCAAACAGGATCTCAGTTGGTGGCTTCACCCGACAACCTCAATGCGGGAAAGCCCTTCGTTCCTTCGCCTCCAGTTGCCACGGTGACCACGGATGCCTCCCAGATGGGGTGGGGGGGCATTATCTAGGCAGGACAGTCCAAGGCACGTGGCAAGAGCACGAGATGCATCTGCATATCAATGTCCTGGAGATGAGAGCAGTGCTACTAGCCTTTCAAGCACTTCAGAGCTTTCTTCCTCTCAGGACTATTGCAATCCACTCAGACAATATGTCTGTGGTATGGTATCTGAATAAACAGGGAGGAACCAAGTCTTTACCCCCTTTGCAGAGAGGCCATGTGAGTGTGGCAGTGGGCAGTGTCTTCCCAACGTTTTCTGGTAGCAACACACGTTCCGGGGAAGTCCAGTGTGATCGCAGACAGGCTAAGCAGAGCTATTCTGATGCCTCACAAGTGGTCCCTGAACTGTCAAGTTGCAGAGCAGATTTTCCGCAGGTGGGGTCAGCCCTGCTGTGACCTTTTTGCCAGCCCCCTCAATGCCAAATGCACCAGCTGCTTCACCCTTATTCCCCCTCAGGGGGAGTCACCCAGGGATGCTCTAGTCCATGATTGGCTGTCCAGTCTACTATATGCCTTCCCTCCCGGTTCCTTTGCTGTCAAAGGTTATTCAGAAAACACAATCCTTGGGAAGCAAAATGGTACTGATTGCTCCACACTGGCCTCGTCAAATTTGGTTCCCCTTTCTCCATCCCTATCTCATGGATGCTCCTTGGATTCTGGACCCACAACCAGACTTACTGACTCACATGACAGGGCAGCTCCAGCCCTCTCTTTGGACCCTCCTGTTGACAGCTTGGCTACTCCACATCCGTCATTAGTTAGGCTTCACCATTTTTCGCTGGAGGGGGTTCATATTCTATCTTCCTCTCATAAGCCTTAGACCAGGAAGATTTATTACAGCAAATGGAAGAGATTTTCCATCTGGGCACATGCCAAAAAGATTGACCCTTACACAGCTCCAATCTTGTCAGTATTGGAAGTACCTTTCTATGCTTTTCAACCAGGGATCAGCTGCCGCAACCATTAAAGTCCATTTGGCGATTTCTACCTTTCATGTTGCAGATGAACCTAGTCTAATGGCACATAGACTCTGTAAGGCTTTCCTGAAGGGCACTTTGCTTCGTCGTCCTGTCTCTGAACCTGTTATGCCTTGGGACTTAAACTTTGTTCTACAGGGTCTTACTTCACCCCCCTTTGAGCCTGCAGCCACTTGTGATTTAAAATTCTTAACTTGGAAGACTGTCTTTTTGGTAGCCATCTCGTCAGCCAGACGTGTTTCGGAGCTTTAAGTTTTATCAATCAAACCACCTTATTTGATTTTTCATAAGGACAGGGTTTCTCTCGGACCGAATCCTTCCTTTCTTCCCAAAGTAGCATCTGTGAGTAACCTTAACCAATCCATTGAATTACCAGTGTTTTTTCCTCAGTTCTCGAACAAGGCAGAATTCAAATTTCATCATTTGGATGTGCACAGACAATTACGATTTTATTTGCACAGAAAGAAGGACCTCAGTAAATCTGAACAGTTGATTTTCATTTTCGGAAAATAGAATTGCGTCTCCTGTTTTCAAAGTCACGTTGTCCAGGTGGATTTCCAGTTGTATTTCTTTCATTTATACTTCGGGGGAAGAGATTTACCATTCCGAGTAAAGGCTCACTCTACCCGGTCAGTATCTACATCTACAGCTTTTCAGGCCAGATTGTCTATGGATGATGTTTGTGCTGCGGCTACTTGGGCATCTCCTCACACCTTTGTTACTCATTACAAGTTAGATGTGGTATCTAGAGGCAGGTCTTCCTTTGGTTCCACAGTGCTCAGGAGTATTTTCCACTGAGCCTCCCAGATTTAGGTGCTGGGGACGCTGTCCCACAGGTAAGAATGTAGGCGAGATTGGACTACTTAACATCAAGAAGTTATTTACTCACCATAACGTTCAATGTATGTATTCCATCTTGCCTCAAATTCTTACTTATCCCCCCACCTTCCCCCGTCCTGGAGGATCTGGAGGTTAGGCCTGGTTTCAGAGTTCCCTTCATTCTTGGTTTGTTCTTCCTTCCTTAGGTGTGGTTATGCATGGAGAGTGACTGCTGGTGCTCGCAACAAACTAGATCTGGGGATAGAGAGCAGTGCAGCATGGGATACCATCTTAGCCCAGCCAATAGAAAGACTTCGAGCTAAAGTATGGCTGAGTCGGAGCCGACATTTGGCTCCGAACCCACGGCTAAGAATGAGGCGCGAGATGGACTACATACATCAAACGTTATGGTGAGTACATAAGTTCTTGTTATAGAACATTGCAAATTGCCAGTTAATACTACCAATTAGTAATTTTTCTCTTGTGACAGACTAAACAATACCCTTTCCGAAGGAGGTGATGCAGATAGAACTGTGCTGTTCCCTGATTACAAACCATATTCCCCCCAAGTTATCACTTTCTCATGTTTTCTCATTTCGCATAACTATAGGTTTGATGCGACTGACATCTGTTTCAGCGCAGAAACTTGATGTCCTCTAGCATTCCACACTGATGATGCATCAGTTAGTACAAAAAAAAATGAATAAATTGAAACCACCTTTTCTTCTGCTGTTGCAGATGTAATTTGGAATGGCGAACTGTATTTACTCCCTTACTTACAAATCCCATTTTTTGACATCTGAGGCAATTATGACAATTTTTCTCTTGCATAACATAGCATAGAATGACTGGTAACATTTTTATTTAGTGAGCCATTAGCTAGACAGCAATATTGGGCATAGGTAGAGGAATTGCAAAACACGCCTCATTCCTGACATGTGCAGTACTCCCTGTTGTTAACTCTTACCACATGAAAGAAATTTTTTTTTTTTTTTTTTTTTTTTTTTTTTAACTTGATCACTTCTGTCTTCCTGAAGTCAAGGACCAAAGGAGTCTAAGTCAGTTGCACAAAGTGTGTGTGTGTGTGTGTAAATTAATACACAAGTGCCTGCAATTTATTAGTTTGTATTGCTTGATGTGATTTTTTTCTGTTAAAAAACTGTACTTGATAAAGCGCATGCAAATGTTGGATGTTCACTCCTCTTTTTATCATTTTGTGGCTGAATATACCAATAAGGAAAAATAAAAACAATCTGCAAAAATAACTGTTATAATCCTGATTATTTTTATTTGGTTTTACACTGTTATTGAAATCAGTTTACTGACTTGCATCTCCCTTAGATTAACTGTACAAAAATATTTTAGAAGTGCATACATATGCCTTCTTTGATAGTCTCACACTTAGTATGAAATGACCAGTAACACTGCACTGATAATGTATTACAGAGTGCATATTTGGGTCTTTCCCCTGGGTCACATCTGTACATGGGCTGTTCAGTAAGGCCACACATAAACAAACAAGTATAAAGATATACATCCAGGCGAGCATAGGTATATGTATAAAATATTGCATATATTTATTACATACACATACATACCTTTCGTGTGTACATAAATACACACATGCACACGCATATGTGTGTGTGCATATACATATATATATATATATATATATATATATATATATACACACACACATGTAAATATACATATGAATGCCATTAAATACAGGAACATCACATCACCATAGAAATTGGAATGACAACACCTAGAAGGATTAAACATAAACATCACTCATATGTAACAAAGGGATGGGTTATGACTATCAAAAGAAAAGGGTGCTAAGTCTACCGATTAGGTTATAAACTCCTGAACTGTAACATCAAAGCACAAGCAAGCCTGCAAAGGGGGAAAAGCACAAGGCATCAGCAATGCATAAAGATTATTCTGAGAGTTTCTCTCAATTTAAAGACTAAACAGTTATGCAGATTAGACAACTTTCCAGTATCTTAGCAACTGCAAGTGCATCATTTCTGAAGCCTGATGAATAACAGTGAGTCTAGCTTTTAGTACAGGAAGGGGGTAAGCTGAGCTACCAGGTATCATGCTGTGGTGATGCATTAATTTTGCAGACATCCTGACTCCTCACTGTAATTTCAATTGACTGTTCAGCAGCAGAAAATGACGAAAAAGGTGTGATGTATATCCTTGGGAACCCTAAGTCACAGGCGACTGCTTACCATTTTACCATTTACAGATGAGGTAGGAGAATTATCACAGACAAAATGAGTTATTACACTGAAGATGCACATTATTATGCACATGCTGGTTGTGTCACAACAGTCACATCTAAGCATGGACAGGTTTTCAGAAGGTAGCTCACACCAAACATTCATACATATACAGTATATGGCCAATCTTTATTCCACCTTCCAAGAAAACTTAGCCACGTTCAGCAGAGGGACATTAGGCATTATCAGAATCTTGTTACACGAGTAGGTTTTGCATTTTAACATAATGATATTAATAGAGATCACATGTGATAGCTGTTCCACGTTGTACCATCGGACTAGCAAGTACTGCTTTCCTTAGATGTGTACCATACTGCCAATTAAAACTGGGAACAAGGGGTAAGAGATTGTGATGTGAAATGGTCTTCAACTTGGGCAGTATTAGAAAGTGGTTTAAGAGAATGCTGCAAACTGATCTCCAGCCATTGTCTTTTTTTTTTTTTTTTTTTACTGGCAACACCAAATATTCGTGAATGAAAATCACTTGCCCAATGGGAGAAATGAGCTTTTTCTGTTAACACCTCTCACCATGTCCAGTAGGACAGTAGGGAAGAGGGGTTTGGTCTTGGCTTGTGCAAGTGTACCCTGTAAAGGAGGGATCTCTTCTAGTGCAGTCAATCTTAGAACCCATTAGTCTGAAACAACATGTTGCCAGTGAGCTACAAATGCAGAATTTGACTTTCGGGGAGAGATACTAGAATGGTAGCTACTGTATTTCCACAAGGGCCAGCACTTACTTATGACCTCTTTTGTCATTGGTTGTGCATGGAATGGTGAAGCTGGGTTATTTGGGAGGGGGTCATCAAAACATTTGGTGGACAATTCACATTGGACAGAGCAAAGGGCAAAGCTGTGACAACATAGTACAGAGAAAATGACAAATATACAAACATGGCCAATATCAACAACACTGCATACTGTCAAAGCTTATAAGAGTTTCCCTAAAAATATACCTAGTTCAGTTATGCAGATAAGGCACCATTCAGATATTTTAGCATCTACAGCTGCCTAGACAATGACTCTGGCTTTCAATTTAGGAAGATGGAGGCTGAGTAAAAGGTATCATGATGAGCGGGTGAATTCCTTATTCAGACATCAGGATTCCTCAGTGAATGAATCCAAAGCAGTGCTTGGCTAAAGACAGAGGTGTGATGGAAATGGATATGAATTCTAAATCAGAGTTAATGGCCTATGACATCTTAGGGCATCTCAACAATAGCATCAGATGAAGTTATAACAATATCAGAGAAGTGCATATCCACATTACTATTCACAAGGTGTTGTGTCCTAATACAGTTACAAATGTGGAATGGCAGAACTCCTCAAAGTAACCAGAAAGACATACATGTGCTCTTACGCAGGCTCTGTTCCACTGCCAAGAAAACCTTGCCTTGCTCAACACAGCTGCTTCTTTGCCATTTTGATGTACTGTGCTACTAATCCTGTTACCTGAAGGAAGTTAGACAAGCATCTAATGAATTAATATAGATCATGGCCAATATCTACAGTACGTACTACCAACTGATTAGGAAGTATTGGAGTTCTTGTGTGCCTAACTACAAGCACACTGCTTCAGAAAAGAATTTCAGAGGGGAACACAAGCATTAAGCTGAGCAGAGGAGGGGATTATGACAGATGTTATCTGCAAACTTTGTCATCCACAGAATTTTACTGCTTGCTTGAACTTCTCAGAAATGTATTACAAACAGTAGAGGTTTCATGGGTGATCCATGTGGAACACTATTGGTTACAGGTATGCTGTTTGGAGATTGATTTCCGTATTTAGAATGTATCGTTTCCATCAGTGAGCCAGTTAGCAACACATCTAATGATATATGTGTTGATAAGTTGCTGGGTGAGTTTGTCAATGATGTATGAGTGTTGTATAGTGCCAAAGACCTTTGCTAAGTCTCTTGGTAGGCTGCATGCAGAGTTTTCACCTCATCTAGGCCCTTGTTGAGTCCCTTGAATAAGTCCGTAAAGTTTAACAGGAAAGATCTCCCTTTGACAAATCCAAACTGTGTAGGATAAGTTGGTTGGGGATTACCTCATTCTCAATTGTTTAGCTCCACAATGATTTTCTCCATGGCATTGAAGATAAGGCTAGTTAGGCTAACAGGACTTAGTCACTGGGTTCAGTGGAAACACCACCTTAATGCAATGGGATACTTGTGTTCATTTTACATTTCGATGGGACAAAGCCAGTGCTTAGACTATGATTGGAAGGAGTACCCACTGGTGTTGCTAATTCTTGTTGGAGCCCGTGTAGGACACAGCCTGGGATATGAGCTCCAATAAATGCTCCGCTTTTTGCATTAGAAAGGGCATTTACAGCCCACATCTGTACAGATACAAGTGAGGAAACAGGTGGTAGGGATGTCATGGGGTACATGGGGCAGGGACCAGGGGAGTGAAGTTTTCAACATACATGTTGGATAACATGCTTTGTCCACAGGCTGACTATTTGAGATATCATTAACTGCCACTTTGGCAAAGATATGGCCCTTTCATATTAGGTTAGATGTAACTAAAAAAAAACGCCCTTTGGATACACTTAAAATCGAGAAGAGTGGCACCACAATACCAACAGAAAATAATTGACTTCAAACAGTTGGCTTAGTTTCAGGTGCCTTTCCAAGGGGATCCAATATCTGTCTACCTGGGATGACATGGTCGACAGGCCTCGATGCTTTGACAGAGATGGCCTCTACTTGTCACCCTTGGGGTTCTGGATCTTGCCTCCTGCAATGTGCCTTCTTTTGGCTATGTCTCAAAGACAAATCTTTCAACATAAAAGATCTGTCAAAAAGCAAATTGATGGTCATGCTGCTTAGTGCTAAGAGCCTTAACCTGAAAATGAACACACCGGAGGCTCTCCTCACACTGGAAGATGCCGTTGTCTGTATGGTCACGGAAACTTTGTTCATGGCTGCCGAGAGCACCCCTGCCTTACCAGGCTATCTCTCATTCCACACATTGACATCAAAATGAGATCTGAAAGGCTAAGGGTGGCGGAGTCTCTATCTTCATTAAGGACAGGCATACCTCCAGACTGGTTTTGACAGCGTAATGCACTGGAATTACTCCAGATTCAACTGACAGTTGGCAAGACACACATACACGTTATAGCTACTTATAGAAACGCCTTTTGCTTGGTTCATCTGATAAGTAAAGGTGCTGCACCCAGAAAAAAGGTTATTACCTCACTCTACTACTCCCTTATTAGGTCTGTAATTGAGTATAATGCCCCGTTTTGTATGTACCTCTCCAAACACCTGCACCAACTAGAAAGGCCACAGAAATACCTCTCAGAGAATCCATGACCTCTAACATCTCTCCTATTTGGACAGGCTCAGATCACTAGCACTCTACTCGGTGTCATACTGATTGCTCAGAGGTGGTATGTGTCTCGCTTACAAGGCAATATCACGCCCTGCCCTACTAGAGATCCTCCATATCCATAAGTCTAACTCTTCATGCATTACCCACTTTGACAGGCATAAGTCACGTATGTGAAATCAACAAAAGCTGCTGGAGAGACAGGTTTATCTCCCAGAGGCTATCCAGTCTCTGGAATAGACATCACGTACATGTCAGAGTACCTCGCTGACCCTCTTCAGGCGCAACCTTGATGAGTGGATAGGAAACAACAAATTTGTCCCATGGATTCCACCTTTGTCCCTCACTGACAGAGGTGACAGGTGCTGACTGAGGGTTCTTTTTTGGGGATAAAGTCTTGGCTAGGCTTGTAAGGACCCCAGGGCTATTAGACTGGTAACTTCAAGTGACCCTATGATCCTTAATTGAGGAAGCTAATTTGGATCCATAGTTAGGACCTCAGAAAAAGTTTTATTGGCTTGTTTACCATTAGGAGGGAGGGTTTACCATTTAGGGCTCACTCCCTTTTAGTCTTAAACAGTAATTTTTCTCTCAATGGCACTTGTCTCCATCAGGCAGGTTTTCTCTTTCTTGAATAGCTTGTTGTGGTCCTATCAGGTCAATATTATATCAGTGAACACTTGAAATTGCGAACACTATATAATCGACCTAAACACTCCGAAAATGCAAAATGTCGAACGCACAGGTCAGCATTCCCATTGGAAAAAATCTCTTATCTGTTTAAAAAAAAAAAAAAAAAAAAAACATAAACTCCCCTACTTAAATATACCAACTCTGACATCGCACCACAGTGGAGGAAATGGCAAAGTCCCGAAAACAGCCCAGTAATTTTTTCCTTAGGGAAAAAAATTGCTGTTCCATGCTTTCTGCATTTTGCCTACACACGTTCAAAACAGCTTTCCCAACTTTAAGCGTTCATTTAAATAGGAACCTCTCCTATCAGCTATGGCTGAGTTATCACAGTTATACTGGTGTTAGTGTAAAGCCTTTGTGTAGAACTTGGCAGAATGGGGGGAGCTGCAGTCCTTGAGATTCATCTGAGGGGGGGGGGGGAGTACAGAGAAGCTGTTTGTACCCTCTTACAGGACAATATAATCTGCTTTGGAGAGGTTTTTCAATTTGTCTTGTCTCTGCAAGGGGGGCCGAGTTCAGGTGCAGTAGTTACTTTGAATGTGACTGATTTGTGGTCTGATCACACCAGGAAAGACCTTACAGTGGGGGTGCTATAGTGATCCCCTGTATTGGTAGGCACTACATCCAGAATGTGGGAGCACCTTGTGGGGGTGTCAGCCATCTAGTCCAGGGCACTGGAGTTAATGAAGTCGAGGAACCTTTGAGCAGATGAGTTTGAGAATGAGTAATTCACATAGCCAAAGGAAGGGTAGTCAGTCATCCAAAACCATGAGGCTTCGATGCATCTTGAATAGACTCAAGTAATTCCAAATGGGCACAGTTGCTGTCCTGATTCATGGAGGGGGTCCTGTAGCTGGCAGTGACTTGAATAGGTGTCCTAACAACTGATGTGATAGTGTTCAATCTCGCCGTTTGTTCTTACACATGGGTTCGGAGCCGATCCTCGGCTCCGTGCCGGCCTCTTGCAAGCTCTGCATCGAGCTGAGCTAATATCCCATCCCCCTCTGCCTTTACCTCAGATCTAGTTTGCCGCTGCTGCATGGTCTAGATCTTGGCTGGGGCTAAGTAGGTTTTCTAAGATAAGATATACTTTTGTTGTATTTTACTAATCTATCTTATGTTCTTGAAATTCTTGTGTAACTGATGTTGTGTTCTGGTTCCAGAGTTCTTTGGTGGTAACCCTTTATCGGTATTTTGTTAACCTACCCCTTACCATTTACTGCTATTGAGTCAAATTTTTTACCTGATTGTGACTAACCGGATTTGACATTTACTTGATTGTGACTTTTACCTAATTGTGACTGACCGGATTTGACTGTGTTTCTTGTTTCTAGACTTGTTTTACCTGCAATGTCTGAGAAGGCAAAGTCTGGTTTCAAGCTCAGGTCAGCCAAAAATGTCGGTCACTGACAACCATAGTTCCTGTGTCTACTGCCTTGGCCCTCCACTTACAAGAGGATTGCTCCATTTGTCACTCTTTCAGTGGGAGGGTCATGACAGATAGTAGAGGAAACTAATGACAGGGTCTGTTGAAACCAGCTTTCCAGGAGGCTTTAGATGCTTCTGACCAGGCATCTAAGTCCTCTAAATCAAGACGCCAGCCCAAGTCATCGGCTCGAGCTCTTCTTCTAAGGTTAGATCACGGTTCCACAGACTTCGGGCCGAGTGTTCAACTGGTGTCGGTTCCTGAGTCTTGGGAACTGAATCCTCCTTGGCCCATATTGAGGTCGGCTCCGTCTTCGGTTCCTTCGACCCGTTCCTCCTCCAAACTTTCGGATGTCGATGTGGATCGTGTGGTGCAGAAGCTGCTGGAGCATTCGGCCCTCTAAACTTATTTCGGTTTCCACCCAGCTGGTGTCAAAACTTGAAGGCCTTCCTGTATCTCCATCCATTCCTCCTCCGAGACCGTTTCAGTCTTCGGAGCCGGAAGAGGCTGATCTGCTGATTGTGGAGCCTCGGTCCAGAACCGTCCTTTCTCGGTCTGTTCCTCACCTCGACTCCGGCGGACCCAGTACCGAGTCTCGGAGCCGACGGTCTGTTCTTGGTTCCGGGGCCGAGTCGAACCGGCGTGTCAGTTCCGACTCTCCCCTCGGGCCTCGCATCGATCGATTCGGCTCCGCCCTCGGGGTCGATGCCTTCGTGCCCGTGTCGGGATTCTTCCCATTTCTTCGGAGCCGGGGATTCTTCGATGCGGGACCCGGGAGCTCGACCTGATGAGGAAGGTGTTGTCTACCCAGACAACCACATCAGTGGAAGCAGTTTCTCCTCCCCATAAAGGGCCTTTGTCTTCATCTGCACCCACGGCCACATCCAAGCGCCGGGCACCAGTGTCTCAGCCACCCCTGGAGGGTGCCCCTCTTCCTCCGAGGCTTCTTCGGATGCTCCCCACGAGGAAGTCCCTAGGAAGAGACTGTGTAAGAGGAGACACTTGGATTCTCCACAAGAATCCATAACATCTGATACTGACTTAGATGAGTCAGAAGGGTCCCCTAAGTCACCTTCAGAAGATGTCTCTTTTCAGACATTTTGGAGATCCTAAAGCAGAGAGGTGACTGGCAATCCCTTCCCCCTTCTGAGGATGAGTCAGTTCTGCTGAAGGCATTTGGTGCTCGCCCTTCCTCCTCCTGGGTCACTCCGCCCTTCGACGAACTAATGGAACTTATTGCTCAAGGGTGGGAGGCTCCTGACACAGTGGAACCTGTTCCTAGAAAACCGAACAAGTACATCACAGCACCTCAGGATAAGTCCTACCTTACTAAAGGAGTTCCAGTAGATGCTATGGTGGTGGCTGCAGCCACGAAAAAGGAGATGTCGGAATCTTCTTCGTCTGTCCATCCGCCTAATAAAGATTCTAGAACGATGGATAGATATGGGAAGCGCATTTTCAGTTCAGCGGCTTTTTCCATGCGGTCCCTTAACTACTTGACCCATTTTACACGTCTGCAGAGGGATCTAGTCAAAGAGTTGGGAGATACCCTCCAGGGTTCTACAGATGCAGCTGTCTCAGAGAAAGTGACAGCGCAACTTAATACCCTAACATCGATTGTTAACTCGTCCATGAGGCTGATTTCCTATGCAGCCGAAGGTTCGAGTAGGGCAGCAGCTTCAGCGATTGCTCTTCGCAGACAATCCTGGATGCGCCTATGCTCCTTTGCGGAAGCCTTCAAGTCTTCCTTTACAAACGCCCCATTTGACGGTGCCACTCTTTTTGGCCCCAAGGTAAAGGAGACCCTTACCCGGTGTGAACAAGAGGGAAAGACTCTGTCTGCTGTCGAGTCCGTTTTCCACCCCAACCAGACCGTACCCCAAAGGGCAACGCGGTGGAAAATGTGGTTTCGAACAAAATCAAGGATCTTTCCCGGGCACACAGGGTGATGCCCCCTCTAGAGGCAGAGGAGGGGGCAGAGGTGGAAGACGCCGCCCTGGCGGCAGAGGGGGTCCGCAACATCAAGGTGACAGGGATACACTCCCTGGTAAACCTTTCCAGCACTCCTGAGAGGAGGCCCGACTGTCCTGCTCTGGAGGCAGTCGGGGGTCGCTTAGCCTTTTACCCTCAGGCCTGGCAAGGTATAACTACAGACAATTGGGTAAAAAGCGTAGTTACCAGAGGTTACACCATACCCTTTCTATCTTATCCCATTCCAAAGAAAAGACTCCCAGATGTACCGCCCCATCTGCGAGAGCCAGCAGCTTTAGAAATTTCAAAGCTGTTAGACAAAAGAGTCATCCAGCCAGTCCCAGCGGACCAGCAAGGATTCGGGACTTACTCAAGGTTCTTTTAGTTCCAAAGAAAACAGGGACTGGAGGCCCATTCTAGACCTGAGTTACCTCAATACTTTCGCCAAGAAAGAAAAGTTCAATGGTCATGCTTCAGTCGATCCTTCCATTTCTACAGAAGGACGAGTGGATGTGCTCAATAGATCTAGAGGATGCATACTACCACATCAAGATGGCCAGGGCATCCAGGGATCATTTGCGCTTCCGGCTGGGAGCCAGTCACTTTCAATTTTGAGCCCTGCCCTTTGGTCTGACCTCAGCCCCCAGGGTCTTCACCAAATGCATGGCAGTGGTAGCGTCTCACTTGAGACGTCAGGGATTCCAGGTGTTTCTGTATCTGGATGACTGGCTCCTTTCAGCCACCACCCGGCGTCAACTACTGCAGGCCAGAGACTATGTTCTTCAACTGTGTGTTCACCTAGGGATCTCCGTAAATTTCGGAAAATCCTTACTTCAGCCATCACAAAATATCTTGTTCATAGGAGCAGAATTAAACACACGTCAATTAATTCTGAGGCTTCCCACAGAAAGGATAGTATCGCTGCAAACTCACATACGTCTTTTGCTCCTGTCAAGGAAATCTCCTGCAAAGCTAGTTCTAAAGGTGTTGGGCCTCATGTCAGCTTCCCTTATAGCAATTCCCCTGGGAAGGCTGCACTTGAGAGTTCTTCAATGGCTACTGTTTGCCCAATGGTCATTTCAACAGCTACCTCTAACACACGAGATTCTCATCACAAGAACTTGCAAAACAGACTTGAACTGGTGGCTCCAAACGTGCAACCTTTCCCAGGGGAGGCCGTTTGTGCTACCCACGCCTACAGTTACGGTGACCACGGACGCTTCCCTGATAGGGTGGGGGGGCATCTTTCAGGGACAGACAGTCCAAGGCGAATGGACCAATTTGGAGTACAATCTGCACATCAATGTACTAGAGTTGAGGGCAGTGTTCCTAGCGTTGCAACACTTTGCTCCCCTTCTTCCTCTAGGGACTATTGCAGTTCAGACGGACAACATGTCGGTAGTCTGGTACATAAACAAACAAGGGGGAACCAGATCCTATCAACTATGCAGAGAGGCCATGAGAATTTGGCAGTGGGCAGAGTCCACGGGTCGCTTTCTAATAGCAACGCACATCCCGGGGTCATCCAACGTCATAGCCGACAAGCTGAGCAGAGCAATTCTGCTACCACGAGTGGTCTCTGAAACAGTCAGTGGCGAAAGGATTTTTCGCACATGGGGCCAGTCTTCCTGCGACCTGTTTGCGTCTCCAATGAACGCCAAATGCAGGAGCTACTTTGCCCTATTACCCCCTCCAGGGGAAGTCCCCAGGACGACTGGTTTACGATTGGCCCCGGGACTCCTGTACGCATTTCCTCCATTTCCTCTGATACCGAAATTCCTCCAGAAAGCCAGGAACCTTCACAGGACGATAATTCTCATTGCTCCATTCTGGCCTCGTCAAATTTGGTTTCCCTCCCTGAAAACTCACTGCATTCGGGGACCCTGGATTCTGGACCCAGAGGGGGATCTGTTGACTCGCTCGTCAGGGGTTCCCCATCCCGCGCTCCTGTCACTCCATCTAGCAGCTTGGCTGCTCCAATTCCCAACTTAGCCAGGTCTGATCTCTTGTCACCAGCTGTTCAGAATATATTAGTGGCTTCGCATAAGGCTTCCACTACTAAAACATATACTAGCAAATGGAAGCGGTTTGTATTCTGGGCGAATACACACCACGTTGATCCCTTTACAGCTCCTTTGAATAAGATTTTAGAGTTCTTGACAGACTTATTTCATCAGGGTGCTTCTCCTGCTACTATAAGAGTTCAATTGGCTGCCATTTCGAATTTCCATGTGGAAGAGTGTGGAGCTCCTATCATGGCTCACAGACTTTGTAAAGCCTTCTTAAAAGGAGTTTTTCATATTAGACCTCCGGTCAGATCTCCTACGTCACCTTGGAGTCTAAACTTGTTACTATCTAAATTAATGTTGTCCCCCTTTGAACCTGCCTCTTCTTGCCCGTTGAAATTTTTGTCCTGGAAAACTCTCTTTCTGGTAGCCATTACTTCTGCTAGACGAGTGCCTGAACTTCAGGCTCTCTCCATCAAGCACCCTTATCTAATCTTTCACTCTGACAGAGTTTCTCTTCGTACCAATTCATCCTTCCTCCCTAAAGTGTGTTCTATTAATAACATTAATCAGTCCATTGAATTACCCACTTTCTTCAAAAACCACTCCAACAAAATGGAGTATATGTTACACAAATTGGATGTTCACAGACAGCTAAGGTTTTATTTGGATAGAACAAAAGATCACAGGAAAACAGATCAACTCTTTGTGGCTTTTGCTGATAGCAGGAAAGGACTTGCAGTTACCAAAAGAACTCTTTCAAAGTGGTTATCTGATTGTATAATCTATGTATACGATTCTGCAAATCAACCCCTTCTAAACAAACCCAAGGGACATTCCACAAGATCAATATCTACGTCTTTGGCTCATGCAGCTCGCCTACCTCTGGATGCTATTTCAGCGGCTGCTACCTGGTCTAAGCCACATACATTTATTTCTCATTATAAAGTAGATAAGGTTTCTAGGGACAGAGCAACCTTTGGTTCCACTGTGCTCAAGAACGTCCTCCGTGAGTTCCTCAGGATTTAGGAGCTAGGACGCTACCCATGTGTAAGAACAAGCGAGATTGAACACTATCACATATAGAAGTTATGTACTCACCATAACGTTCCATGTGGAGTGTTCATCTCGCCTTTGTTCTTACAGTCCCACCCTCCCACCCTTAGGAGGAACGTTCTTTGATGCCTGGCCAGTAGCATTGTTACTACTGTCTTATTCTCTGTACATAGTTGGTATACACATATACTTATATGTGTCTGTTATGTATGTATACATGTATGGCATGAATGTTTTGTTATGTAGATTGGTTTGCTTGCAAACTAGATCTGAGGTAAAGGCAGAGGGGGATTGTGGGTATTAGATTGTCTCGAGCTTCTTCTCGATGCAGAGCTTGCAAGAGGCCGGCACGGAGCCGAGGATCGGCTCCGAACCCATGTGTAAGAACAAAGGCGAGATGAACACTCCACATGGAACGTTATGGTGAGTACATAACTTCTATTTAATTGCACTTGAAGCATCTCCAGGGAATTATACTGTTGATCAAATCTGGAGGTTTACTCATCTTTAATGAATATTGAAACACCTCCTCCTTTAGTGTTCATGGTTTCATTTTGTGGTCTACGCGTGTGGAAGGAGGTATAACCCGGTATGACTGGGGTGCTCTCCACAGCCTTGGACCAGGTCACCAGGGCTGCACAACTGTCTCTCTTCCAATGTGAGGACTGCTGACAATGACTGCAATTTCTTGTTAATAGTCCCAGCTTTCCTCAGTATGTATAACAATTTGGAGTATACATTTTCATGTCGCCAAACATTTGATTTCTTTGGATAATTCCTTTGCTTCTAATCTCCTCAAATTAGCATAAATCAATATCAATTAGTACACTCTTCTCAAAAGAGCAGCATTCAAGTGTCTCATGTACTGCATTTATGTTGCCTTTCATTTGGGACGATTACTGTTACAAAACGTTTTATGTTATGTAGTCCAATCTCGCCTACATTCTTACCCGTGGGTTTGGAGCCGAATGTCTGCTCCGACTCAGCCAACTTTTTTAGCTCGAAGTCTTTCTGTTGGCTGGGCTAAGATGGTATCCCATGCTGCACTGCTCTCTATCCCCAGATCTCATTTGCCGTTCGTGTAGCTCGGACGTGGTCTCGCTCTTGGCTGTGGCTAAGTATCCTTTTTCTTCATTATCAGAGAATTTGTTGCAAAACAAAAAGCTATTTTAATAGCTATTGTGTGTTCTTGTCTTGTGGAAAAGTTGTGTTTTTGATTGTTTTTTTGTGTGGTATCCCACTAGCTGTTTCCAATGGGCTAGGCCCGTTTTCAGTTAGAGGACCTAGTCTGTCCCCTTGCTTTCCTTGTGTCATAAAACTTTACTAGGACTATAAATCTTTTAAATTAGAGGTATTAGTCCTTTCCCCCTTATGTTTGTGTCTAAGGATCATTTAACTTAGAAATCTTGTGGTATTTGTTTGTTGTAGGCTTTTTCCCGCCTTGTGACTGACCGTTGGTCCATTTATTCAGTGATTGTCTTTGGTGCTTTATTATTGTTGGTTAGTAATGTCCAAAGGTACTAAGGAACACAAGCCCTCGAGCTTCAAAAAATGCTCTAGGTGCAGTTATAAAATGTCCATTACCGATGGACACACTCTGTGTGTATTGTCTGGGAGCGATTCATCTCCAGGAGTCGTGCAGCTTCTGTCATGCCTTTAGTCTGTGAGTTCTTCAGGAAAGGAAGAATAAATTGATTTTGAAGGGACTTCTGAAACCCTCCTTCGAGGAGGGTCTGGCGAGTGCTTCCTGCTCTAAGACAAAATCCTCTAAATCAAAAAAGAGATCTCCAGCTCCATCAGTCTCCTCGAAGCCATCGGAGAAAATAGCAAAGTCTGCTTCGACATCCTCGTCTCCATTGTCCTCTGGGCCGCAGGAAGTGTCAGTTGTTACAGACTAGTAAGTAGTAGACCAACCCAGCTCCAGGACAAACAAAGGCTTTATTGGACAAAACACTCAGCAAAAACAAACAATGAACTAGCAATCTGCAGATAAAATTTCACTTGGCGCTTTCACCCATCCTACAACTTGGGCATCATCAGAGTTAAAAGTAAAGTTATAATGTCAGTTCTTAAGTTCACTCAGAAAACACGCCCCCTAAGTGAGACCAATTACAAAACTGAAACAATTAAACCATTAATAATTCAGCTGTTAAAACTATACAAATAGATGTATACAAATTAATAGCAACGAATTCATTGTGCATTCAACAATATTCTGAACTGTATCACGTTGTATAATAAAAACAACTAAAACTAGCATTCGATATAAAAATCACGCAACCTAATAAAAACCATATGTCTAAATTTGATTGTAGCTAAGATACACATACGTATTACACATTTTATTTAATTTCAGTGATAAAGTTGTTTTGAGAAATACTTCCAAAGCATAAATTAATACATCACAATTCAAACAAGTATTATGAATAAAATGTAACTGTAATGTTAAACACAGTGGGACCTGTATTTTAAGATACTAGACAGTGAACTATGGTCATTAACCCCTGGTGACTTGGATGCATCTAACCTAAGCTGCCACAAACGCTCCTTAATTTCCAATAAAATCTTAGCATCACCACCTCTATCATTATGTGGAATTCTGTCCACCACAAAGAATATGAATATTTTTAAATTAATGCAACTCTTGACTGTGTGTAAAAAGAGTATTAGTTGTTTTTTTTTTATTCCTAATGTCTCTTGCATGCTTCAAAATTCTGAGTCTTAATTTTCTAGTAGTCTTTCCTACATAAAAAGTAGGGCAGCTTAAACATGTAGCAATGTACACAACCATTTTGGTATTACAATTGCAGTATCCCGGACATCTGATAGTCCTACTAAAATTGTGTACTACTACATAAGGACCATTGTTAATGTACTTGCAAGTACTTCACAAACCGCATTTGCTCATTCTGGAGTTCCTATATAAATAAGTCTGAGTTAGTTTCCATCTCCATTAATTCCTTCAAGTTCTTACCTCTACTGTGAGTGAAAACTGGTGCTTCACCTACAATAGTTGTGATATCATTGGTAAGAACACTTCACCATGTGTCATATGTAATAGTCTTAATTTGTCCAGCAACTTCATTGTATGGTAAAATCATAGCCCGTCTCTTGTTGTTTCCATCAAGATCGTTAATTTTGTCAGTACTGGTGGTGTTATCCCTAATATCCTTGACTAAACCCCCTTTCAATATTGGTTTAAAGACTCTCTATTTTCACCTCTGTCTCTAACCGTGTTTTCATCAGTATATCATGAGGGTAACCTCTCTCAATCAACATGTCCACCAGTTTTAATAAATCAATTTCAAACTGGTTGTCGTCACTAAGTCTCGACAACCTGACCATTTGTCCTTTCATAATAATCTTTTCTTTTTTTTTTTTGAAAAAAAGGGTGGCAACTCTGAAAGTGCAAAAAAGAATTGGAGTACGTCCTTTTTCGGTATATGCTAGATTTTAAGGTGGCTTCATCTTTTTCCCTGTACAATAATATGTCAAGAAAATCACAACTTTCACCGTGTATCCTATGGTTAAATGTTAAAAATGATGTAGTTATACCCAAATAGGTAATGAAATTCTGGATTTCTTCCACAGTCCCCCTCCAGAAAATCAATATGTCGTCAAGGTAACACAGGTATAATATTACCTTATGTATATAGTCAGAGGGGAACACCCACTGTGTCTCCCAATCAGCCAACACCAGGTTGGCATAGACTGGTGCACACCTGGCGTCCATGGCTACGCCAGTAACTTGCTTGTAGTGCTAGTCTTCAAACATTACAAAGTTATTTGACAATATCATTTCTGTTAGATCCACAATTAGACTATGTTTAACCGTGTGAAAACCACTGTATTTCTGAAGGCAATTGTTAAACATGTCAAGTCCCAATTCTTGGGCTATGATGAAAAATAGATTTATAACATCAATAGTAACCATCAAAAATTATTCTTCTAGCTGTGTACTCGTAATCACATCCAGGCAGTGCCAAGAATCCATCAGGATGTGTGGCAGTTGTTTTGAAATACTCTTGCAATGGAAGTCTACAAAAGAAGCCATATCTTCAGTTTTAGAGCCCTTCGCCGAAACTGTCGGACAGAAAGGTGGATTGTTTGCATTTTTGTGGATTTTAGGAATCCCAAAAATAGAGGGGGTTACTGGTGAATCAACAAAAAGATAGTCATATTCATTCTTATCAATAACCCCCTCCATTAACCACTCATATAACCGCCAATCAATCTTGGTGTAGGCTCTGTTGACCTCATGTCTCGAAACTCTAGTATACGTAGTAGTATCATTCAAAAGATTTAACATCTTGTTGGAATAATCGATGTTAGACATAATCACAACCCTTCCCCCTTTGTCAGGTTTCATCACCCTATAAAATTTGGTGGATGTTAATTCGTGGAGACAAAATCTCTCACCTGGGGTTAAATTGTCAGTAAATGTTCTCTTCCCCTTAACCTTATTTGTGATTCACACATCTGCTCAAAAATGTGTATAATAGGGTTAACAGGGAGAATAAATGTGCTCGACCTTTTAAGTGTTGTAATATTGCCTGTCCAGGGACGTAATATTGCCTGTCCAGGGACAGGAGTTGTTATAAAAATACATTTTAAGATTCAATTGCCTCGTATAGAGTTTGAAATTAATTAAAGTTTTGGCCATCTCTTGCTTAAAGGCAGGAACAAACGTAAAGCCCTTTTTAAACAGGGCAAGATAGTTGTCAGTCAGTTCTAAACAAGTAAAGTTGTAAATACAAACACTGCCATTTCTAACTAAATTGCAAATTAATCCAATTGTATCAAATTCATCAATACTATCAAAATTCATATCCAAATCACCACCACCGTCACCAACATTGTCTGTGTCAACAGTACAGTTTCCCTTAGCAACAAAAACCTCATTTGTATTTGTAAATGAATTTAAAATATGTTCGTGGAATAATTCCACATCATCATTAACTGAATCAAAGGTTGACTGACAGATAGGGAGAGGTCTTGGACATCACTGCTCTGTATTGCTGTTACAAAGGTAGAATGAGAAACAAGTGGGGCTTCCCTGTTTATTGTGGTCTGTTGTTCCCCTGTGACCACCTCCGGTTTGTGTACAATCTCTGTCCTCTCCCCTTGTATTCGTGTTGTCATACACCCTGGTTGCACTCGCGTAGTCGTTCGGAGCGTCTCACTGGGTGATTCTCTAAAAAAAAATAACCATTGTCATTTTCACCAACATTTTCCATGACAACCTCATCTTTGGTTAATTCTCACTGTAACTTATAGAGCCTTGTTGATTAGTGCTTGTAGCATGTACGTCATTTCCGTGATGTTGGTGAAAATGACAATTTGTGCAAGAGGAAGCACTTAGATTCTCAGGATGAGTCTCTCACATCAGACACCAACCTCTAGGAATCGGAAGGGTCCCCCAAGTCATCCTCTGAGGATGTTTCTTTCTCTGACATCCTAGAGATTTTGAAACAGAGGTGACTGGCCATCCAAAGCCCCCTCCGAGGAGGAATTGGTCTTCCTGAATGCCATTGGTGCTCAGCCCTCTGTCTCCTGGGTATCTCCACCCTTCAACGAACTTCTGGATTTGGTTTGTCGAAAAGCGTGGGAAACCCCTGACTCCGTGGAACCAGTCCCAGGAGACCCAATAAATTTTTGTCTGCTCCTCCTAATAAGGAATTTCTGTCCAAGGGAGTCCCTGTGGATGCCATGGTGGTGGCAGCTGCCACTCAGAAGGAATTAGCCGAGACTTCTTCCACCATCCATCCCCCTAACAAGGAGTCCAGGACCATGGACCAGTACGGGAAGCGTACCTTTTCTTTAGCGACCTTTACCTTGCGGTCACTGAATTATTTATTACACTTTACACGGCTCCGGAGAGATCTCCTCAAGGAGCTTGGAGATGCTCTCACGGGCAACGTTTCTGAGGCGGTGGCCCAGACGGTCAACGCTCAGATGTCTACCCTCAATTCCATTGCAAACTCCTCCATCAGGCTAATCTCACATGCAGCCGAAGGAGCGAGTAGGGCAGCAAGTTCAGGAGTTGCTCTTAGGAGGCAGACCTGGATGCGCCTTTGTCATTTCGTGGAGGCCTTCAAGTCTTCATTCACCGACGCCCCTTTTGATGGTTCCTCTTTGTTCGGAACCAGGTTGAAAGACACTCTCACCAGGTGCGAGCAGGGGGGGGAAACTCTGTCTGCCGTAGGAGTCAGATTTTCCCTTCCCTCTAGGCCTTATCCCAAGGCCCAGAGGGGTGGCAAAATGTGGTTCAAGAAGTCAGCGGTTTGTTTCCCGGTGCACAAGGTGAGCCCCCCTCCAGAGGCAGGGGAGGGAGTGGTTATTCAGGGAGATGCTGCCCTAGGGGCAGTGGAGGCCCCCGCAACTCGGGAGACCGCGATTCCTTTTGTGGTTCTCCCTACCGCCGCTCCTGGTGGGAGGCCCGACTGTGCCTTTCCGGAGCCAGTCGGGAGTCAAATCTCGTTATACCCAGAGGCCTGGCAAAACATCACCCAGGACCAATGGGTTCTACGAATAATTTCCGGAGGATATGTCATCCCCTTCTCATCAAATCCCCCTCCAATCAAGAGAATCCCGGATGTTCCACCCAGTCAAAGGGATTACGCAGCTTCAGAAGTTTCAAAGCTGCTAGAAAAAGGAGCTATCCAACATGTCCCCTCAGACCAGATCGGATTAGGGACTTACTCCAGATTCTTTTTGGTGCCGAAAAGGGCAGGGGACCTGAGACACATATTGGATCTCAGCCAATTGAACACCCACGTGCAAAAGTCCAAGTTCCAAATGGTCACATCGCAGTCTATTCTCCCATTGTTGGGAAAATAAGTGTGGATGTCCTCCATCGACCTCAAGAATGCTTACTACCACATAAAGATGGACAGGACATCCAGAAGTCACCTACTCTTCCGGCTGGGAGCCAGTCATTTTCAGTTTCGAGCTCTGCCCTTTGGTCTCACCACAGCCCCTAGGGTGTTTACCAAATGCATGGCAGTGGTGACTGCTCACTTGAGATGTCAGGGATTCCAAGTGTTTCCGTATCTGGACGACTGGCTTCTTACTGCCACCACCAGGCATCTACTACTTCTGACCAGGGATGCTACTATCAATCTATGTCAACAGTTGGGCATCACATTGAACTGGGAAAAATCTGCCTTGTTGCCCTCACAGCATGTCACTTTTATAGGCGCCGAACTAGACACCGTCTTCATGCGGGCGTTTCTACCACAGGAAAGAATCAGAGTCCTACAACAAGTTCACGCCTTGCTCCTTTTGAGAAGAGTGAAGGCAAGATGGGTCTTCCAACTGTTGGGGACAGTGGCTGCTACGATTCTGTTAGCCGCTCTGGCAAGGTTACATATGAGGCTCCTTCAGTGACTTCTCTTTCCCAGAGGTCTCTTCAACGTCTTCCACTTTCTCACCCTATTCTACTCACAGACAGGTGCAAACAGGATCTCAGTTGGTGGCTTTGCACCGACAACCTGAATGCAGGAAAGCCCTTCGTTCCTACACCCCCGATTGCCACAGTGACCACGGATGCCTCCCAGATGAGGTGGGGGGCATTATCTAGGCAGGACAGTCCAAGGCACGTGGCAAGAGCACGAGATGCATCTGCATATCAATGTCCTGGAGATGAGAGCTGTGCTACTAGCATTGCACGCACTTCAGAGTTTTCTTCCTCTCGGGACTATTGCAATCCACTTAGACAATATGTCAGTGGTGTGGTATCTGAACAAGCAGGGAGGAACCAAGACTTATCCCCTTTGCAGAGAGGCCATGCGAGTGTGGCAGTGGGCAGAGTCTTCCCAACGTTTTCTGATGGCAACGCACATTCTGGGGAACTCCAATGCAATAGCAGACAGGCTATGCAGAGCTATTCTGATGCCTTACGAGTGGTCCCTGAACTGTCAAGTTGCAGAACAGATCTTCCGCAGGTGGGGTCAGCCTTGCTGTGACCTTTTTGCCAGCCCCCTCAATGCCAAATGCAGCAGCTACGTCACAATCCCCCCTCACGGGGAGTCACCCAGGGACGCTCTATTCCACGATTGGCCCTCCGGTCTACTATATGCCTTCCCTCCAGTCCCCTTGCTGTCAAAGGTTATTCAGAAAGAACAATCCTTAGGAAACCAAATGATTCTGATTGCCCCACACTGGCCTCGTCAAATTTGGTTCCCTTTTCTCCATCCCTGTCTCATGGACGCTCCTTGGATTCTGGACCCACAACCATACTTACTGACACACATGTCAGGGCAGCTCCATCCCTGTCTTCGGACCCTCCGGTTGACAGCTTGGCTACTCCACTTCCATCATTAGTTAGGCTTCATTTTTCGCCAGAGGTGGTTCATATTTTATCTTTTCATAAACCCTCGACCAGGAAGATTTATTACAGTAAATGGAAGAGGGTTTCAATCTGGTTGCATACCAAAAAGATTGACCCGTACACAGCTCCAATTTCGTCTGTATTGGAGTTCTTGTCTATGCTTTTTAACCAGGGTTCAGCAGCCACAACCATTAAAGTCCAATTGGCGGCAATTTCTACCTTTCATGTGGCAGACGAGCCTAACCTGATGGCACATAGACTCTGTAAGGCTTTCCTGAAGGGCACTTTGTTACTTCGTCCTCCGGTATTGGAACCTGTCATGCCTTGGGACTTAAACTTTGTTCTACAGGGACTTACTTCACCCCCCTTTGAGCCTGCAGCCACTTGCGAGTTAAAATTCTTAACTTGGAAAACTGTCTTTTTTAGTTGCCATCACATCAGCCAGACGCGTTTCGGAGCTTCAAGCTTTATCAATCAAACCCCCTTATTTGATTTTTCATAAGGACAGGGTTTCTCTCAGACTGAACCCCTCCTTTCTTCCCAAAGTGGCGTTAATCAGTAACCTTAACCAATCTATTGAATTGACAGTGTTTTTTCCCCAGTTCTCAAACAAGGCAGAATTCAAATTTAATCAATTGGATGTACACAGACAATTATGTTTTTATTTGCACAGAACGAAAGACCTCAGAAAATGTGATCAGTTGTTTGTTTCCTTTTCAGAAAACAGAATTGGGTCTCCAAAGTCACGTTGTCCAAGTGGATCTCCAGTTGTATTTCTTTCATTTATTCCTCAGGGGGTAAAGATTTACCATTCCGGATGAAGGCTCACTCTACTCGGTCTGTATCTACATCTACAGCCTTTCAGGTCAGATTGTCTATGGATGATATTTGTGCTGCGGCTGCTTGGGCATCTCCTCACACCTTTGTTACTCATTACAAGTTGGATGTGGTATCTAGGAGCAGGTCGTCCTTTGGTTCCACAGTGCTCAGGAGTATTTTCCACTGAGCCTCCCAGGATTTAGGTGCTAGGGAAGCTGTCCCACGGGTAAGAATGTAGGCGAGATTGGACTACATAACATCAAGAAGTTATGTACTCACCATAACGTTCAATGTATGTATTCCATCTCGCCTCACATTCTTAGTTTACCCCTCCTTCCCCCGTCCTGGAGCATCTGGAGGTTGGGTCTGGTTTCAGAGCTCCCTTCATTATTGGTTTGTTCTTCCTTTTCTTAAGTGTTGTTATGCATGGAGAATGAGTGCTGGGGCTCGCAGCAAACTAGATCTGGGGATAGAGAGCAGTGCAACATGGGATACCATCTTAGCCCAGCCAATAGAAAGACTTTGAGCTAAAAAAGTTGGCCGCGTCTGAGCCAACATTCGGCTCTGAACCCACGGGTAAGAATGTGAGGCGAGATGGACTACATACATCGAACGTTATGGTGAGTACATAACTTCTTGTTTTTTTGTTTTTTTTTTGTTGCATGTCAGCAGTTCAATTTATGTCTTGAAAGATGTACACCAAATCTAATGAAAACATGATATAAGATGTAAATGAAGTGTAATGTGCAGTTGTACTGCTTTTCCCTCAATATACCAATGTATGCTCTTTATATGTAGTTTAAACCATGCACAAATGAGTGCTACTTCCCTTTCAACTTTAGGTGTCCTTTTCAGCAAACACCAACTTTACATAACTTGTGATAAATACACCTTATCCTGATTAAACAAATTTTTCCCCCTCGATATTTACCTAGAACATCTTACTTTGTCATTTTATTCATAAAAGCCTAGTATAAATCACATGTATATCACAGGCTACTATCCTACCTTCCTCTTAAGAGTCCAGATCATTACAAAGCTCTACCCTCATATCCACATTATGGGACCAATCTGTTTTGGCTTCAGTATTATATATATATATATATATATATATATATATATATATATATATATATAATTTTTTTTTTTTTTTACTGTCATTAAAGCTCACGTGCTATGCCTTTATTCTCTCTAAAAAGTTGTAAGATTTTTCTGAATGTTACATTTCTTCTAAAGCCTTCACTGTAGACTCCTGGCTTTTCTGTGGTAATTGTAATTTGATTTCAAAAAAATTATTTTTCTCCCAAATGAACTGCTGTCTATTGCATGGCTTTATTCTAATTGCAGTTACATCGGTTAAAATAACTGCGTTGCAATTCTGCCTTGTGCCATCACCCTTTTCTTGTGTTCTAGTAAGAGTTTCTTTTATGCCATGGTAGCCAATGAAACTAACCAGAAATGACCCATCGTCCATAGCATAGCCTTTTCTAGTCGCAATTACAGCAGCTAACAGAACAGAGTTATAAGTCTTGCCTGTGCAATCACCATTTCTTGTGTTCCACTAAGAGCATTTGTTACATCAAAGGTTGGCTATGAAAGTAACTAAAAATAGCCCAGTCTCTATAACATGGCCTTTTTCTAGTTGCAATGAGATCAGCTAAAAGCACTGATTTATGAGTCTTGGCTGTGTAATCCCCATATCTTGAGTTCCAGTAAGAGATTTTTACATCAAAGATAGCCAATGAAAATAACCAAAATAGGTCCGTTCAGCTCCTGTATTTTCCACTACTTATTTGAGCAGCAAAAAAACATGACAGACTTCGTAAGTTCTACATTGACAGAAATAATTTGATGTTCAGCTGTTCCTATCTTGCATTAACAAAACACCAAAGACATAAAGATTACCCTAGCTGATGGTTGATAGACTGCATCACATTCTGTCAGGAAAAGTAAATCAAGCCTGTCTTGTAATGCTATGGGGCAACCCGCTACAGCATTGACTATAGACAAACCTTTTAACAGTGTAGCCATGAGCAGTAACTGTGCAGCAGCTACTTGATCTGCACTGAATACATGTCCAAGATGCTACAAGTTGAATGCTGTCTCTAGAACTCAGTTGTGGGAACCACAAAAATTAGAAAGTATGGTCAGACTGCCTAGGAAGATGAGCATGTGAATCTTGTATGTTACTAATGACAGACTACTTCATATTAAAGTCAGTTATGCACATCCCATAACAACATGTCTAGATGAACAGGTCCATCTTGTGTAGTCTAACACACCCAACTTCACCTCCTTTGGTCACCTGTACACAAAGAGGAGAAGCTAGTCTTTGAGCTTTGTTGGTAAAGAAGGATCAGTTTAGTAGCCAGATGAAGTTTTAGCTGGTGCGCTACTCAACACCCAAGAAAGTAGTCCTGTTAATCAATGACTGACAATTTCATCTAGATAGGCTATTACCATATGCTACTTTGGTTTTCCTTACTTCTATAGTTAAAACAACCAACTTCCCAAAGAACCACTGTTAAATAAAAATGGTGATCCTTTAAAATCTGGTTTAAAGTTGTTAGCATGCCAACAAGTCTCTGTGTACAACATAGGGACTGGCATCCAGGCTAGCACCAAATATGTCTCATTTCCCATTATACTTAGGCTCCAGCCTCTGTCGTCATAAAAGCCAGAACAAGATAAAATGGGTTATCAAAAATTTTAAATTGCAATGCACTATAAATAACAAGTACAGGCTTTGCTCCAGTGGAGTAAACACAGAAAAAGTAATGTGTCATTACAATTTCCCATGCTAAATGGCTACCATGTTTTCCTAGTTACCATGCTTATAGAATCTGTACAGAAAGATTACAAACTACAGCAGGAGCTCCTAATAAAGAATAATCATATTTGTTCCTAGACTAAAGGAAAGTAGTAGTAGTCGAGCTTCAATGGGGAGGTAATTGCCCCACGGTCAGTTGAGTTCATTACTACGCTAGACAGAAGCACAGCCCACTATCACAACACTAAATTTAATACAAACCAAAAGACAGCTGGTTCACCCAGGCTAACACTGTGCTGAAAAGCAAATAAACTGTCTGTGCAATCCAGTAATAAAAGTTCTGTTAAAATCCAGAATTTAATAAAAAGAATGAAATAAAACAAAATAAGAACAAAAATAATAAAAATTAAGTCCCTTGTCCAACGTATCATTGGACAAGGGACTTAATTTTTATTATTTTTGTATCGTTGGACAAGGGACTTAATTTTTATTATTTTTGTTCTTATTTTGTTTTATTTCATTCTTTTTATTAAATTCTGGATTTTAACAGAACTTTTATTACTGGATTGCACAGACAGTTTATTTGCTTTTCAGCACAGTGTTAGCCTGGGTGAACCAGCTGTCTTTTGGTTTGTGGATTATTTATTGGGCAGTTCACCGCAGCAAAAGGGAATATCTCTTCATTTTTTTTTTGGCTAAATTTAATACAAGGACTCTCACAAGATCTACATAAATTAAAATACAAGACAAATTACAGAAAAGAGCGTATTTTGTATAAACTGTTTTGTTATTAATTTGAACCATTCTGCATACTGCAAAGTTAAAGATTTGCAAGTAATTAAAAAAAAATCTTTTAATAAAGACTAAGTTGGGTCCAAAATTGTATTGTATTATTATTACTGTAACGCTATATATTATGAAGGTTTACCCTTGCACTGGAATCCCCACTGGAACTGTAGCCGAAATCGTATCTGCAGCAGCATTGCTGTTGTCCTGGTTTCAGTTAAGTCTGGTTCTGTGCATCTGTGGTAAGTACTGATCATGGTCCCTAACTGCTTGCAGCACCCAGCACACACCACAGCCACCCACCGTCATAGGATCATAGGAGGTTACTAGGCTAATGACTGTAGGGCCCTTACAAGCCTAGCCAAGTTTTACCCTTATTTCCACAATCTGCACCTATCACCCCTGTCCAAGATGGACATAGGTGGAACCCCTGGGGTGAATTTACGGTTACCCATCCAATTGTCCAGACTACATTTGAAGACCACCAATGAGGTGATCTGCTTCACAGGAAGCAGGAGTCTGTTCTAAACGTGTGGTAACCTCTGGGAGACAAATCTGTCCTCCATCAGGTTCTATTAATGTCACCTACCAGGTTAAGGCTATTACAGAGTAACCCATGTACCATTTGACTTACAGATATGCAGCATTTCCAGTAAAGCTTGGGTCCAAGATTACCTTGTACACAAGGCAGAGATCACCTCTGAGTAGTCTATATGAAACAGAATACAGTGATAGTGATTTCAGGCAATTCACATCGGACAGATGCTGAAGACCTTGAATTTTCCTTCTGAGGAACCTTGGTGGTCTCTCCAATTGCTGAAGGTGTTTAGAAAGGTCCATACCAAAAAGGGCACTGTACTCAAATATTCGCCTGACAGGATGTCATGGTAAGCACCTTAAAATTTCTATTTAACGGTCTGATGAGCAGAACATGAACCTCAAAAAAAATGTACAAGTCTTTGTTACTTGGCTGCCTTTACTACCAATGAGTATCTACTTGAAATCAATATCATATCTGCCCATGACATAAACAAAAACATCTGCTTTAAATCAGTGTTACCAACCAGTGCACCTCTCTGCTAATGCATAAAGTGTTGATGCAGCTTAACAGTCTGCGGTATGGGTCGTGGCAGAAAAGTGTCAGCATGAATTAGCACACCAAGCCCAGTTAGCCAAAAATACTGTTCTTCTTTTTCAACTCATTTAAATACACAACAGTCTTGAACAAATAAAATGCAAACCACAATGATATCCTTTACAAAGGAACTTACAAAATCAGATCCTAGAAGGCGATGTGTTTCAAAATAACACGTGGGTCACAACCTAAATTTGGCTGGGGGAGGCAGGGGGGTGGAACTCAACTGACAAGCACACAGCTACAGCCTACCTGGAATGACAGAAGATTCAAATGTTATGCATTTTCCAAAATTAAACTGGGAGTGCAGCAGGGTATCCTTTGTTCCACTTATAAGCATACACACGTTTTCAAAATACAGAAATGATTTTAATTATGAAACACAAAAGACTAGTATCGTGACTAACTCAGAAAGGCAAATGAACCACTTGTGTCAGTGTTATGCGTGTATAAGACAGCAGCGTGTTGTAGAGAGACAAGGCTTTACTATGGCCCAGCCATCCAGGGTTCAATTAGTGTCTCAGGCATTTGAGATGCTAGCAGGGAGGAATGGGTTTTTTATGTTCGGTGTGGGGAGGGGGGGTGCAGACATTCATCTCAGTGCTCCATGAAGAGGTGAGTAGCCCTCAGACGATTCTGGAATTGGTGTACTGGAGGGAAAGGGAAAACAGGGCAAGTCATAACAAAAAAACACTCTCCCACACACGGAAGCTGTTGCCGTTGAGACACCTTTAGTTTTCATGCCATCCCCAGACCAAAAAAATAAAACAATGTTAGTCTAGGGCAGTGGTTCTCAACCTTTGCAACGCTGGGTAAATTCTATTTTTATAAGATGTGGGGCTGGTCCCAACAAATTTAGTCATAAGTACTTATCCAAAGCAGGAGGATGTCAAATTGTCAGCAAAAGACTTGCACGCCAAATACTTATGTATGCAAAACATCTAATTTAATAAAGATAAATGTATGAATCTGTCATTTCTAAACACTAGTTCCAACAGTAGCATTTTGAAGGAAAAAAAGCAGCACTTTAACAATTACTAATGAAGAGCTTGATGCTAGCAAACAACTTTATTTGATGATGAAACAAAATATAAAGTGCCTGTTGCCCTTGAAGAATAAATTGCCTATGTCACATTACAAAATGATAAGCTGGTAATATTGTAATAGGGAAAAGATGGCAACTGATAACAGGTTCATAGTTACTAGGTATCTCCACCAAAGGAGGACATACTTTGGACTGCAGCATCCACCCCCTTTAAAGTGCAAAGCAGTACAGTAGCAGCAATCCATGTACATACTGTGGAAGTAGAACCCATAGCCTTCTGCATCAAAAGCAAGTATACCACCTGTTGTGCTACTAACTGCGCGCTTAAGTGTTTTAGCAAAGTAGTGATATAATTTGCTAAACAGTTACATGTTGCAAACAGACTTGGCATAAGCAGTGCTAAATTTCTGTTACCCTGAAGCTCTCGGCTCCTTGTAAAATGCACTTGACACTCAACTGTATCTGTCAACTTTGCAGCACAAGAAATTCTTTAAGTGGTGGTAGGGAGTAGAGAACTCTGGCTCTTGTTGGTTGCACTGTAAGGTACAAGGTTTGAGCCTGAGTAACACTAACCACTAACTGGGGCATTTAATACATACACACATCTTGTGTGAGCAGATTCAGCAATGAAATACACTTAAATAGGCAGAAGCAGCACAGCAATAAACAGGTTTTCTTTCCATGACTGTTAAATTTGTGGTGAAGGAAGGACATCTGTGTAATGCACAGACATAACGGAATGGCAAAAGATGCCGCCTGGCCTGGATTGCCCCTCTCACCCACCTCCAAACCTTTAAAACAAACTCTGTACAGCAGCAACTTATTCTGATTACTAACACTTGATAGCCTTTAAAAAAACTACTTTCAAATAAAAACAAAAATGAATGAGGACATCTTTAAGCACTAGATGTTGCAGCTGTTTGACATACCTGAATTACAGAATAGTAAAAACTGCAGCTGCAAAAGTAAATCCACTGCACGTGAAGGACTAGTCCATCAAAAAAAAACAGATGCTTCCAGCAACTTCACAAAGAATAAATGTTCTCACAGTTGCACCATTTTATTACAGGCATAGGAGGAGTTAAACGTCTTGTATAGCTAATTAAAATGGGCATTTTCTGATCATAGTATCTGAAGGATGGCTGTTCTAGAGCATAGCAGAAACAAAATGAAAACAGAGGGTGTTATTAGTAATCCTTTGCAGCACCCACACTCTGTGTAGAGCGCTGCAAGAATGTTTGCAGACAGGAAGATGGATCCCAGTAACGGAGCTACAGGTAGGTGTATGAGAGAAAAAGTAAAAATTACACTTCCTAACAGTAGTATAGCTTTTTTGTGATGCAGGTGTCAAAAGATAGGGGGGAAAGCAATGAGGAAACAGACACAAGCACGTAGTGGTCCTTCAGTGGAGGGGTGGTTAAAAATCACCCTGGAGTATGGCATCGGGCTGGATGGCAAGTGAGTCTAGTAACTTCAGTCATAATGAGTGGGTTTCCTGATTTTCGTGCTGGTAGACCTGTAGCTAGCAAGAATATGGTAATGGATTTTTCTCAAGGTTGCTTGAACATGAAGTAGCTCAAGCATATCATATTGTTTGGCTAGGCTTTGAGGTTCATAGGTTGATACTAGGCTATCTGCCCTAGGGAATTTATAAGCCTAGCCAGAGTGTGTTTGGCTTTCACCACCCTTTTAGATTAGTTGACACTGCCTCTGTATAGTAGGTCACAGAAGATGGCCCTTTTAAAGTTAGTTTACTGTGCCTCTGTCTAGTAGGGACACAGAAGAGATCCCAGGGGTAAACCTACGATCTCCCATCCACTCGTCAAGATTCCTCTTGAAGAGGGTCATTGAGGGGCTCTGCCTAACATGGATTGGGATTTTGTTCCAGAGTGAGGGGAGCCTCTGGGATATGAATCTGTCCCTCCAGCATGTCCTATTTATTTCTGTGCTGAGGTTTAAGTCCCTGGAGCGTGTATCTCTAAGGGATTTGGGTTTCCTGAGGTGGAGCATGTCAATTAATTCTGGTTTGGACATGGCTTTATACGTCAGGCACAGATCGCTTCTGAGTAGGCGGTAAGCAACTGAGTAGAGCTGGAGTTTCTTTAGCCTAACTGCATAGGGCATCTGTTTGAGTCCCTTGATCCTCTTGGTGAGGTACTTTTGGGGTCTTTCAAGTTGCTGCAGGTGTCTGGTAAGGTACGTCCCAAATGGGGCATTATATTCAATTATGGGCCTGATGAGTAGAGGGGCACAATGACCTCTCTTGATCTAGATGTGAACCCTTTTGTGATAAGGTGGGCTATATAGAAGGTCTTTCTAACCACTTTGGCAATGTGATTGTCAAAGGAGAGATTGCTATTTACTTGGGTCCCCAAATCCCTAATTACTTCTTCCGTACTTAATGGATTACCACCTATGTGGTAATCTGTGGGCACTTTGTTTTTACCAAAGGGGATGACTGTGCACTTTTTGGCATTTAGCTTTAGGCCATGGCTCTGGCACCAGTTATCCGTCTCTGTGAGACCCTTTTGGAGGATGCTTGTGTCAGTTGGTGAGTCGATTATGGCACCCAGTTTGCAGTCATCTGCGAACTTGGTCAGCCATAGTCCTCCCGAGTTAGCCTGTACCTCAGAGAAATATATACCGAACGAGAGGTCCCAGAACTGAGCCTTGTGGGACACCACTTGTAACTGGTTTAGAGTCTGACATGGCACCTGCAATTCTGACCATGTGGGTTCTATCCCTGAGCCAGTTTGCAACCCATCTTGTGACATAGGGGTTGATATTTAAGCTGGTGAGCTTATTTATGATGCCAGAGTGAGGCATTGTGTCGAAGGCTTTTGCAAGGTCCAGGTAGGCTGTGTGGACTACCTTCCCTTCATCTATGGCCTTGGTGACTGTTTCAAAGAAGTTGACCAGGTTCACGAGGCAAGATCTGCCCTTAACAAAGCCGAATTGGGTAGGATCCAGTGTTTGCAGGTTCCCAATGTCTTTGTTTGAGTTCCATGGTGATACGCTCCATAGCTTTGCAGACCAGGCTAGTCAGGCTTATAGGGCTATAGTTTCCAGGGTCCGTTGTGGCACCACCTTTGTGGAGTGGGACCACTGTTGCTGTACGCCATTCCTTGGGTACATATCCGGTAGTAAGGCTGAGATTGAACAGTGACTTTGTGAGGGTTCAGTTCTTCTTGGAGCTCATGTAAGACGCAGCCCGGGACACCGTCCGGTCCCGTTGATGCTGTGTTTTTTGCTTTGGAGAGGGCAGCTCTCACCTGTGCATCTGTGATGTCATGGAGGCTACACTCTGTTGGGATAGACATTATCTCTTTTAGGGGGGAAGGGGGGAGAAGTTTGCACTGAACCTGTCTGCCAGGATGTTGGCAATGTCTGTAGGTTCAGTGTATTTTTTGTCATTTTGCATTAACTCAGAGCATATCTGGGAGTTGCCACCCAGGTTCCTGACATAACTAAAGAAGGTCTTGTGATTATCTTTAGCGTCTTGTGCAATTTTTCTTTCGAAGCTGGCCTTAGATGATTTTATGAGGGATCGTAGTTTCTTGCTAGTACTGATCAGAGATGCCTTCCCTTTTTGGGATTTTGCTCTATCATGTAGTAGCTTCCTCCTTCTGTTGTATAGCTTATTTATGGCTGGGGTCCACCAGACAGGTCTCCTGCCTTTGGAGGAGTGAGTCTTTGTTTTATTTAGGATAGCACGATCCATGCATTCCTGTAGGTGTCCATAGAATGGGTTTGTAAAGGATTCTGCGGTTTTGGCCGTATTTTCCACTGACTCGGGGGGCTTTGAAGGATTCCACCTCTGTTTTGAGAAGTGTGAAGTTTGATTTTGAGAAGTTCTTCAGCGTGGTTTCCTTGGCTAGAGGTGGGGACGGGATATGGATGTCCAGTGAGATTAATTTATGGTCAGATCTTACCAATGAGGGGCATACCTGTGGTATGGAACATAGAGTCCCCATGTTGGTGATGATCCGGTCCAATATGTTTTCCCTTCTTGTGGGAATGGTGACCAGTTGCTCCATAGCATTTGAGTTTATAAATTCTAGCAACCGTTGGGCGAGGGTGTTGGGGCTTGAGTAGTGCTCCCCGTCTTTGTTTGGGTAGTTGAAGTCACCCAATATGATGGTATTTGGAGAGACCTTCATATTCTCCAGTGTTCTCAGGAAAGCCGAGTGGGGATCCCAAGTTTGGGAGGGTGGTCTGTAGCAGGCTACAAACTGAAAGGCAGTTAGTTGCACATGAATGGTCTCCGATGCTTCGTGCAGTGCCACTAACCTGGAGGTGTGGGTATCTTTGAATATGGATACTCCCCCTCCTTTTGTGGTTCGGTCCGAGTTTTGGGGCCGAAACGCATGGTATGAGGTATAACCTGGTAGTGCTGGGGTGCTCTCGGGAACCTTGAACCAGGTTTCTGTTACTGCACAGATATCGATATCCTACATACTGAGGAGAGCCTCGAGTGCGTGCATCTTCAGGTTTAGACTTCTGGCGTTGAGCAGCATTACCCCTAGTTTCTTTTTCCTTGTGTTGTCTATGGAGGTGGGTTTGTCTTTTGAGCCTTGCCTAAAAAAGGCACTATGGGGGTGGCAAGAGCCTTAGCCAGTATTCGAAAGCCCTGGGGTAACAGGTGCAAGCCGTCCCTAGCAAAGCAACGTGGCTTGTCGAGCATGTCATCCCAGGCTGACAGGTGCAAGCTGTCCCTAGCGAAGCAACGTGGCTCGTCGAGCATGTCATCCCAGGCTGACAGACACTGGATCCCCTTTGAATGACACCAATACTTTAGCCAGTTGTTAAAATTGATAATTTTGTCTTTATACTGTGGCATCATTCTTGGTTGAGGGTAAGATGCTACTCAAGGTCAGGGTCATACCGGCCTGGGCTACATGATCAGAGAGCTCCTCTATATCTCTTTTCATGTAGTCCCTGGAGGTACGTCTCCGGTCATTCACACCAGCATGGACAATGACGGAGTCATATTTGTACTTGCTTTGGAGTGACCTGAGTGCTTGTGTTATGTGGCGGATCCTGGCACCAGACAGGCAGCTTACAGTGACCTTCTCCTTGTTCAGCCTGGTGAGTGGGACGTCAGTGTGTCTGACAATAGAGTCACCTATTACAAGTGTATTAGGTGTGTTGTTTAGCCTTAAGGGCTGTGACTGTTTGGCACACTGACTTTGTGAACTATGTGATATGTGGGTATTGTTGTGGGGTAGCGGTTGCTTGGAAGTCTGCTTTGGAGGTCTCTGCTGCAGATTTTTATTTAGAGCCTCCGAGTATGTTTTTGTGTGTGTTTGGTTTGCTGTTGCGATAGGTCTGTGTGAGACTGGATTTGTGGTGTGTGTGGTTACCTTCCCCTCCTGACTGACTGCGCCAGTACTGGGTTGAGAGAGCTCAGCCTCCAGTTTGGCTATATAGTTGCATCTCTCACATATATTTGAGCTTATTGGGAGGAGAGGGTGGTCTGTGTACATAAGGCAGTTGTAACATTGCCTCAAGGTTCCCATATTCACCAGCTGGACTGGAGAGTAAACCTGAAACGGACTTTTGGACATGCCAGAATAGTATAAGGAACTACTTTTTGACTGATCAAAAAGGACCAATATGGAGCCAAGTACTTAAGGGGAGTATAAGAGGGGGATGTAGTGCTTTAGTTAATTAGTGCTTACTTATAAGATTACTTATACGAGCAACTGCTGGGCTTTAGAATGAAAATAGAGTGCTTACTTTCAGATTTAGGACAGTTCTAAGGGAAAAAGTGAAGAGCAGACTTTGTGGAGCCGGGAATAGTTTAAACCCGTTTAAGCGGTGCTGCGCTATGCGCAAAATCGTGCAGAACCGTGCAAATGCGGGTTTTAAAGCAGGGAAACTGAAAGAGATAGGAATCCACCCAAAACGGCCAAGAAGCTACTAGTTTCAGGGCTGAGACCACTCCTCCAGGGACAGATAGGCTGCTCAAAGCTCCCCACTCTCACTGGTGAACAGAGAAGCTTCCTCCTGTCCAAGTAAGGATATGGGCAACACAGGAAACAATACCACAGTCTGGAATTCAGCAAAACCTGAAATCTGGACTAATCTATTTCAGCAAAGGCGGGAAAAGATAATATTTTTTTGTTTTTGTTTTTTTTTTCAGGAAACAGCAGAAAAACACAGAAAACACTAAATGCTATAAACAGGCTAGCGCACTTTAGTGTGTAGCCTACAACAGTTATAAAATACAAAAAATGACTTAAATTGATATAAAACAAGTGCAAAAACTGTAAAAAGCAGAAGGCAAATGCGATTTAAACTTTTTAAAGCACAGATCAGTTAGAAATTCACTTTTTAGGCAGGAAAAGGCAATCGGAGCAAAGAAAACAGAGAAAAAATACTTAAATCTGGAAAAGTCTCTCTTGGATCTCTCTGTTGCCTGTATCACTCTGCAGGACACCACGAGGAGCTGTGCAGAGTTGTATACTGGCGCAAAACCGCGCAAATGTGGGTTTTAAAGCACGGAAACTGAAAGAGATAGGAATTGACCCAAAACGGCCAATAAAACTACTAGTTTCAGGGCTGAGACCACTCCTCCAGGGACAGATAGGCTGCTCAAAGCTCCCCACTCTCACTGGTGAACAGAGAAGCTTCCTCCTATCCAAGTAAGGATATGGGCAACACAGGAAACTATACCACAGTCTGGAATTCAGCAAAACCTGAAATCCGGACTGATCTAGTTCAGCAAAGGCGGGAAAAGAGAAAATGTTTTTTGTTTTGTTTTGTTTTTTTTCTGGAAACAGCAGAAAAACACACAGAAAACACTGTAAATGCTATAAACAGGCTAACACACTTTAGTGTGTAGCCTACAACAGTTATACAATACAAAAATGACTTAAATTGATATAAAACAAGAGTCTGGCCCCTGACAGGTGTATTTATCTTTTATGTAGATAGATACACCTCCGCCTTTTGCACTTTCATGTTCAGTTTGTGGTTGGAACATATGAAAGGCATTATAGCCATGCTTTCTGTGGCTCTGAACCATGTTTCAGTAACTGCACAGATGTCCGCATCCTCCAAGGTGAGGACAGGTAGTAGTGCAGTTTATTGGTAAAATTTGTAGTATTGATCAGTAACACCTTTAGTTTGTCCTGAGTAGCCTTTGTTATTTTGGAAGGTTTGTCTGCTTGGCAGTGCCTAAAAAGACACTGTAGAGGCGGATAATCTTTTGGCCGATATCTGAAAGCCTGGATGTGACAGGTGAAGACCATCCCTGACAAAGCAGTGTGGCCTGTCAACCATGTGCTCACAGGCTGACAAGTATTGGACCCCTTTGGAATGACACCAGTAAACTAAGTCAGATGTTAGTCAATCATTTTCTGCTAGTATTGTGGTATTATCCTTGGAGACTGTAGAATGCTGTTCAGTGCTAGTCTCAAACCTGCTTGTGACACATTGTGAGAGCTCAATCATGTCTCTATTCATGTGCTAGGAGGTACGCCTCATGTAATTCATGCTCATATGGACCGTGGCTGGTATGTAGGGTTAAAGGACTGGAATGCTTGCATGATCTGGTGGAGTCTGGCCCCTGACAGGCAACTAACTGTAGCCTTATTATCCTGCCTGGTAAAAGGGACATCAGTGTCTAAAAATAGAGTCTCCTTTGACCAGAATATTAGGTTGTGGAGTGCTTCACCTTGTGGGATTGGTAGTTGAGACAGAGAGATGTGGCCTTATGTGCTGTGATGGGACTTGTCTTGTGTGCATGCATAGTTTCTGAGAATTGTGCCTGAGAGGCTATTGCGGTTTAAGTAAGTTACATGTGAGCACTTCTGGGTGTGTGGGTCTTTGTATGGTCCTTTTGGGTGCAGTGAGTGATTTGTGAGACTGACAACCTGTTTGTTGCTTTTTTTGTCTTTTTGAGGGAGTCTAGCCACCAATGTCAGTATGTAACTACATCTCTTACTCACTGTATTTGTCTGTTCGAGAACTAAGTACATATGGTAATTGCTACACTGCCCCAAGATGCCCATGTTCACCATGTTGGATGCTGAGATAGGAAAGTGCTCATCCATGGTTGCAGATCCTAATATGTACTTGCAAGGGATAAGAGTAGAGGGTGTTTGTAGCCTGATGACGGAAGGCTGCTTACTTGTAATTTGCAGCTAACATAACCAGCAATACTGCCTAGCACCCAAACCATATCCTGTCTGAGCAGTGATAATCTTATAACAAGATAAGACAGAACTAGGTAGTCTTTACTGAATGTGTAAATGCTGCTGTCTGTGCACACTATTTGCCCTGTGAGTAATGCTGGACTGAGGTCATGTTCCGAGGTGTTTTTTTATAGGGAAGTTTCAGCTTCTGGTGATTGCATGTATACAAGGCACCAGTAACTTCTGCTACGCAAAGTGCAACTTTATGCAGACACAATGCTTACGATACAATTGGGGGGGGGACTAAACAAATTTTACAATAACTCTGATCGAAGATCAATCAGGTAAGAAGACAATGAGCTTTCCACCAGCAGTTCCCCACTTGGATAGGTGAAATTAGCCCTCTTCACCCGCAAGAGTACAGACTTTGACCCTTTTAATGTAAAATGACTGGCTTGGAGTCCCAGTGTTAAGGAACTACAAAAGATGCCTAATACTAACAAAGCAACACTAGGTACAATTTATTTCAGTGCGGAACAGTTTGAAAATGCAACTTTAAAGAAGTGCAGAAAAACAATAAGTAGCGCAGTAAACTTTCACAGTATAATGAAAATAAGCAATCTTTCTAGATATTTGCATCTGTACAGGGCACTGGCACAGCGAGCAGCTCCATGCTAACATGCTGAATTTATACCAGCACTGTAAGTACAGAAAACTGGCTTAAGCCCTCTGGCCAATAAAACTACACTTGAAGCCCTTTTGCGTGCTTCCCATCTCAGACCAGGCAAATGTCTACTGCACTAGATGAATAATCCTGACCTCTTACTGTGAAGGCACAGTAAGAGTGTCTAACTTGAACTTAAGGAAAGGCAGTGAGTAACTGAGGATAACAGCAATGAACTTGGCTTATATTTGACATTTATTATTTATTTGACATTTGTTTACCATGAAAATCCGACTATGAACGAAGCCAGTTTTCAGCAGAGGCCCCGGGAGAAATACTGCAGACAAATGTCTTTGCAAGTGTGTGTTATAAACTTGTGATTATTCAGTAAAAGTACTTCACTTTGTAGAAATGAGTCAAGAGACAGCGTGCAGAATGTCTGAAGGCATTAAAAACAAGGTAAGCCCTCCAAGCCAATAAAACTACTACATTTAGGAATCTCTAGTGTGTTTCGCCAACCTATACAGGACAGGGTACCACCCACTGCCACTAGATAGAAAAGTCGTTTCCTCTTGATATTAAAAAAAAAAAAAAAAAAAAAGGCAGAAAAGAGACTAGTAGATTGTAAAAAAAAAAAAAGGCACTACTTTATCCCACAGCTAGCTCGCTAATGAATTAAGAGCAAGTAATAAGTAGAACAGGCAATGACAGGCAAAAAGCACTTTTTTCCTCAAAAAAGCACGAGCAAAGGGAAATAAATGAATATATCAATAGCAATGTAGAAAGGGAGGAGATTAGAAAGCTAAATTTATAGTAAGGATGGGCAGCTTAAAATCACCAAATTTCGAAAGCAGATCAAGAAATGAGAGGGTAGGTGGGAAAAATAACCAGCAGGGAGTCACTAACAGTGCTTGTAGGCCTTGAGTCTTATCAGAAAAGTCAGGGCCACAGATGTAGTATGTGTTTAAGCATCATTCAACTAACAAATTAACCAATGAAAAAAGCATGTGAAATGTACAGCCTGAGTAACTGCCACATAGAGCAAAAGCACCAGGCCAAACAGATTTTTCAAAATAGAAAAAATGTAACAGACGAAACAGAAAGCAACTGTTATCAGTTTAAGCATCTCACAGAGAAAGAAAAATATGCTTCTCACACGTAGGGAGTTCCAACAGTGCTTGTAGCTTTTGCAAACCTTGAGTTTTACCAGAAAAGACAGATATACTCTGTAGTTGTAGTCTTAGACCCTTGTGTACCACAGGCACACTTCACTGTGCACCTTTAGGCTTGAAGGACTGAAGGGAACACAACAATGTGCTTTTGTGCTGAAGTTTTGCAAAGCTTGTCATTACTTTCAGAAGCACAAGAGCTGTGTTGGTCATTGAATGGAAAAGCTGTTACTAAAAATGCATAGCCAGGTCTTTCAGAAATAGAAGGTTGGTAAAACCAAATGCTGTGGTTTACTGTTAGTAATTTCTTCTCAAATATCTCCTTTTCAGTACCTAACACAGCTGTACTTTCCTCCTAGGGATACCCTCAGCTTGTAGACACTGCATCTGCACTTCTGTAGGCTTGGAAATATGTGGTCATGTTTTTGGTGACTTGCTACATTGATGCATTTCAGGTGGTTATATCTAAATAGTACAGTAAATTAGAGTAGCTTAATTTAAGTGAAAATTGTATAATTGTCAGTTTTAGAAATTTATTAAAAATGAAGATTCATCCTCCAAGCCTGCTGAAGTCATGTAGCATGAGAATCAGATGACCAAGGTCAAATGGTGAAATCTTTTAGAATGTCAGCTCTCTATTCAGAATATGTCAGGCATAGTTTTAGCCATCAGCAGATTTTAAACAAAGTCACATTTACTGTTTGTCATGTTTTAAACGCTATATACATGACCTTTGTTAAGGAAAACTGCTTAGCTTTGTGGTTTGCTGCCTTAGAGGTTGAAAACGTAGTTGCACGTTATTTCTGCTTGTTTGCACTGTGATTTTGAAGAGTTTGACTTTGGTTGCTTCACTTTGTTTTCTGTAACATGGTAGTTCAAAGGTTACTTAGGGTACAGCTTTCTTAGCTTTGTAAGGAGCAAGTGCCAGACTGAGTGTGTAGTTCTTAACTGAAACTATACATTCATGTTCATTTTTTTCCTTGTTTTGTGGGTTACAGAAAATCATTACCAACTGAACTGTGGCTAGTTGGTTATCTTTCGCACATTTGCAATAGGGTGGTGGGATTTACCCCTTCTGGTTTTCTAAATCTGTATTCATCTTGGGAGTTGTGACTGCTTGTTTAAAGGCGGTGTTGGTATACCACCCTGCTTTCACAGCATCCATATATTTAAGCACTGCAGCTCTGATATGATCTCCATTTACAGTACTGACTTTTGCCATCCAGGCTTTCCAGTAGGCTTTTCCTTGTCTTTGTTTTATATCACCTAATTGTCGAATTCTGAATTCTCATTGAGTAATTGCTTGCTAAATGTGATGCCTTTTGTCAGTGATCTTCCATTAAAAGCATCTCATTCTGCGGGCTGATATCCTACTCAGTGTCCTTGGTAAAGACTAATCCATACCTTATATTTTTCACTAGACCATGTAGTTTTGAGTATCACCTTCAGGATCTTTCAGTGTATCCTGAGAGTACTATTCTAGAAGTATGGAGTTGAAGGACAGGGATTCCTTTTTATAAATATTTCCTTGGCGGTATTTCATAACTGTTGGGAGCACTCCTGATGGTTAATGTTTTGGTGCTTTGCCAGCTTTGAGATAAGAGGATTTCAGTGAGTTAATGCCAGCTGATTGACATGTTCATAGATATTATGTCAAGTTGTGCACAAGGCATCAACATGTTCTCCTACCAACACTGGTCTTCACTTTTTGCATTGGCTAAAAAGTCCATGTTCTGGACTAGAATTCCCCTTTAAGTGTAGCATTAGAAGGATTTGTAAGATGCACATAACATTCCTTTCTTTAGATATCACAAAGTCTCTTTCAGTAGCAAGTAAATCCTGTACATGTTTTATTTTTACTTTCTCCTTACTGTAGTCTTCTGTTTTTCTTCAGCATCCTGACATGGTGTCCCACTGTCCTAGTTTAGCATGCACCTATGGTTGATGGGCACTTACATGCTTATGTCTGCCTGGTCTTAGTACAGTGGTTATAGTGAATGAATACTACTGAGGTTTTATTGTGAGGGGGAGTATTTGCTGTGTGATAAACTAGAAGGCTGTGCAGTGAAGTAATTTTGTCTTGATTATGTTTGTTCCCTCCAAGTAATTGACTTTGCCACTTTTTTTTAAATTCCTCCATGAGCAAGCCCCATGGCCATAGATGGCCCATTTGTTCCATTGACATGGGAGCCAAGGATTCCCAGACAGGCAAATGACATCTAGGCCCATTCATTCCTGTAACCTAGGCAAAGTGTCACTAAAAAAATTTCAAAAAACAAAAAAGTAAACCAGTAACCTCACAAATAGTGTAATTCCTGCCCAAGAATCCCCAATGAGCTCATCTGCTCACAGTGAAAGTAAATAGTAGGGAGTGGTCAGCCTTTGCTTGTGCTGTGGGGTGGCCTTCCCTTCCTGTTCCCCTTCCCCTGTGGTGTTTCTTTTTTTACTCTGCTACAGCTGCCCCCTGAGGAGGAACCCTATGCTCACAGTTTGTTGCACATGGCAGGGCAGACTCGCTAGGCTTGAGCTCCATGGATTAGACACCTAGTGTTCCAACTAGATTCACTCATGGTATGCCGGAGAAACGGCCCTCCCACCCAGATGGATGAACAGGTAGTGGCCACTCAATTACATCCTTTCCTGGCAGTTCCTGTAAGCACCTGAGCATTTATTCGAGTTCTAGTCATCAATGACTTAATCAGGGTCTATCTCTCTACACCACTGAGCAGCTTAAGCTGTTGCTGGGTGTTAAATGCCTGGTATTCCTGTGCAGTTTTAACTGTTGTGGGTAATGATTTGTAGCTAGAGGATATCTGTTCTGCAGTGCTACTGTTTCCCCAGGGCTATTTTGTGGCCATCACCACCATTGTTTTGGACGCCTTACCTTTGTACTAAGCTTGCCTATATAAATGAGTGAAGCATTTATCCTGAGTATTTCAAGATGTGTTCTTTGCTGTAAAACTGAAGACTTTGCCATAATTTACTCATGAAAAAAGTTGCTTCTCTTAAAGTATTTGTGGGGAAAGCATAATCTACTCTAAACTTTGTTAACTGGCACCCACGGGGATTGGAGTTTCTGGTTGCTCGAAAGTTACTGTTAAAATTAGGCCTGACTAATAATGTACCCTATACTATTTGTTTGGTTTGACTTGTCAGTATGGGGGGAGAGGGAATTTATTCCTATCTTCCTTTTTTTAAAACTCTAAAAATGTGTGAGGTATGTTTCTGTGGGGAAACACAGTGCAACCCATGAAAACTGTACTGTATTTCTTAAATTTTTTTTTTTTTTGACAGTTGCTTGAGTTATGTTTAACTGAGAGTTTACTGTAGTGTTTTGTTTATATATTTGCTGTGGAAGCTACATTGTTTTGCAAGTAATGACTGCAAAATTCCTCATTTTTCTGTAATGATTTTTCTTTCTCCATAGTTTGCACAGATAATGAAGCAGCTGATGTGGTTCGAGCAGTTTTAATGCAGGAAATTAATCGTTTATTTGGAGAAACCAATCCAAGGAGTTACAATGAAAATTTTCTTAAAAAGCACTCCTCGTCAATATCACATAGATTAGCAGGTATGTGAAAAAAAATCTTTAAGTAATGCATTGTAATGTTAAGTACGTTTCCTACTAACCATGTGTGTTGCTTTAGAAAAACAGTGAAAATGTTTTAACCAAAATAATTGGTCTGACTTTAGAGACTTTCTGTAGTGGATAAAGGGATATCCTCCTCTCCCTTCCCCATGGTAGCCTTGACTAAGTATGTCCACTGTGTTAGTACATGCCATAGCATCTCACAGCAGACTAAGTGACTTTGCTTAACCCCTTTAGCCAGTCAGTTCCTTTCTGCTGCTGAAACAGTTCAGATTTTTATCCAGGATTTGCCATGGTACAATTTGTGCCTCCCAGCGTTTCATGTGACCACCAGGTCATGAACCCGAATCCATAACCCACCATATGATTTGCCTAGGAGAAGATTACCATGTTGAACACTGCTGCAAGTGGCACCCATTCAGCCTGGCCACACACACAAAGAAAAGGGAAAAAGTTGGAGGCATACTTACAGTACCTCTCAACCACTTGGCACAAAAATTCTGGACAGATCCGAAAATGGAGGACAAAGACCTAAAATGTGTGAGATATTTTAAATATTGCTGTTATAAACGTAAAGTTTAAAATAATATGTATTATGTTAGCATGCATTTTCTGAAGAATTTGAAGTCTGAAATTCAGATGTCATTTTTGTAGTTTTTTTACTCAAAGATTTGCTAGAAAACAAATTTTATGAAGGGTTGGCCAAAAATGAGTCAAAAATCTAGATGTACGAAATTCTGGGAAGTTGGGAAATACGCATACCTAACTTCCCCAAAAATAGCAACCGTTGGTGGTGCCCAGTGCAGTTATTGGTAGGAATGTCTCTTGCACGATCCCATTGAGAGAAACATTGAAGTTGTAGGCTCAATATAAGGCCCCATCCTCCCCCAGGTAAAGCTATACTTGTAGCTGCATTAACAGTCCATGTGTGTGTTCATCTTCTGTCTCCTACCGCAGGGTTATGCTTAGACCCATCATTTCTGCAGAAAAAAATCACTGAATGATGCACACCCAACAGTCATTTTGTGGGACACATCTTTGAGTGGGTATGCCATCTCTCCTGTGGTTGAGAGGTGGATGCAAACTTACTCTTTGTACCCACAGAGCAACCGTGTTTCCTTTTGTGGGCTCAGTGGTTGGTTGTATTCAGGAAGAGAACACACGGCCAGCTGCCTTCACCACTTACGCATGCTTAGAAATTGGACCTTCTTCAGCTTAGTCTGGTTGGACTTCTTACAAATACTGAACTGCACTGTTGGGAAGCATGTCCTGATGCTCCCACTAGGCATTATGCAGGTCTCTTCAGCCCCATCATTGCCTTTAGTGTGTGCTTATGGGGAGGATCCATCACCCAGCCTCCATATTTTGCTCAACCCTTTGCACATTTAGCAAGTGTAGGGCCACCCGTTCTGCAGCTGAAGTTTTTTTTTGGGGGGGTTATTCCCCCTGTTTTCCCTGGGAGAACACCAATGCCCCTCGTTTCAAGATTGAGGAGGCCAGTGAGTTCTGTTTTTGTCTCCCTGCCCACAATGACCATTTCCTTTGGGGGGGGGGTGCTGGTTCAGTCCTTCATGAAATGATATCTACCCTTGCACTTGAGCTTTCTTCCCAGAAATGTAGTGGCTGTCATGGATGAGGAACTTTGAGCTGTTCATCATGACATGTGCTGAAGACTGTATTTTGCCATATAAAATATGAGCTTATTTTCCAAGAAAGTGGATGCTGTCCACGAGCCCCTAGCAGAATAAAGTTTAGTGACATCCCAGTGAAGCATTCTTGGATCGATTCCTTAGTGATCTCTCTGAACCTGCATAGGTACCAGAAGTCATAGTGCCTTTCCTTCATATTGCCCAATTCCAAGGCAGAGGCTTTGAATAGTTTGGATAAATAGGTGTTTTTTGCCTTAGTAGGACTTGAACCCCTTAGCTGCCTTGCTTGTCCAGGTTGCTGTGGACCAGTATTGGAGGAGCTGGCAGTCCTTCATAACTGAGGGTCAAGTAAAAAGTGGACATGACTGGTTATGGCTGTTCCAGCAAGCTTCTACAAGGAGATACACTAATGCTGTTGTCTTTTGTGGATAAACTTAGGCAGTTTAGCCTGAATACCCCTTACTGGGGATTAGTCCTGTTTTGACAAGTTTTCCAGGTCTAGTCAAGGGCTTCCAGAGAGTAAACAGTCATTGCTAGTTATATGGGGTTTGTAAGATCTTCTAAACCTCTTAAGTCTTAACTGCCCCACTTCTGTAGTGAAAAAAAATCACCTTTGTAAGATTAGGAGACTTCCATGCATCCAGTAGTCTTGAACAATCCCTGCTGTTCTTGACCCATTCACCCAGGAAAGCAACTTCACTGACCCAGCAGATGCAGTCCTTATAATGGCCTAAGACGTTCTTGGAGGGATGACATATATTTATTCTTTGCCTGGAGAGCTATCACTAGGAATCTGTAGGCTCTTATTTTAATTATGGATGGCAGTGTTTTAGATCTCACTCCCCACCCAAAAAAATGCTCTGCTTAGAGGAATGGACACTGCAGAGCTCTTGGGACAGGTCCACACCCACTCCTGAAGTTAAAGAAGTTAAAGGCTGTTTTTGGAAAGAGGTTGATGGTTCTAAATCTGCCTCTTTGTACTTTTTAAGGAGAAGGGAGGCTTTCTTTATTTCCTCCTTGAGTCTCAGCAGCTTCATTTAATACATATGCAGAGTGGCAGTGTCTGGGTGGATGACTTGATGGTCATGCTTTTGCTAAAGCAGTGCATCTGTATTGTGTTTGTGTGTATAATAGCTACTCATTGGTCCTTCTTTTCCATTTGGTTGGGCGTCTCTTGCAAGATGCTGCTATTTGTCTTGGTATCTTGTACTTGGGAGTGTTTACCAAGGAACCAGCTATGGTGGTGGAGGCCTTCCAGGAGGAGAACTTTCATATGTTTTCTCTGGCCTGGGTGATTGGTTTGTGGTGACATTGCCAAGGGCTTTTTGGCTGCATCTGTGGCTTTAACACTGCTGTGATTGCGGGTTCTTGGGGGATGTTCTTAGTGTTTCACTGTTGCAGTCATCACATTTGGGTTATCTGCCTGCAGGTAGCCCTCAGCCGGCCTGAATACCAGAGTCTTGAGATTCCTGCTTCGGATGCTGTCTCTTCTTCCATGACGTCAGGGGTATAAAACATGCAGTTGACGCCATTACATCAGTCTTTCTTGCCATGCGGTGCCCAAAGCAGTTCGCAAGTGCCGGTCGGCCAACTCCTGAAATTTTTGTTTTCGAGTTTCAGAACCGAAATCTTCAAAAAAAGATAAGTATGCTGTTTGGGATCTTTTTTTTCTTGCTCCAACCGATGTCAGTAAAAGTTAACAGTTGTCCTACCTGTGGAAAGCAAATACCTCATAAAGATTTTCATTCATACCGCATTCCGTGCTTAGGCCCAGACCACGACGTCCCTCACTGACGGTTTTGTGCCTTGTTCAACCGCAGAACTATTTGTCATCAGGCTATCTTTGCAGGAAATTATTTTGGTACTCTGTATCAGTACTCCGAAATGGCTTTGTTAGCCATCTGACTACCGATCTTCTGAAAAAACGTAAAGATAAAGACAGAGACAGACCTCATAGGTCCAAAACTGCCAAAGATGCTTCCGTTAAGCCAGTCGCCAGTCTGCCGGTACTCAGTGAGGTGCTTTCGCAGCTCCTGATACCCGCTACCTCAGATTCGCAGGCCTCTACTGAGACCCATTCGGAGTTAGGTATGCCGCGAGATGCTTCTTCGACTATGGAACCTGCGGATGTCTTTACCTTGGACGAGTCCGGAGCTGCTGTGCAGGCATCTGCTTCTGAGGGTGTATTCAGGCCTACAGACTTGCATTTTAAACTAACGCCATCTTCTTCATCCAGGCCTAAAACTCGATCCACACCTAGAAAACTGACGTCCAAACTGCATGCTCAGGCCCATATGCTTAAAAAACAAATACTTAGAATGGCCAGAGACCTTATTACCTTAATTAGGGGAAGCCAGCCTTCCCCCTCTAAGAGACCTAGAACTGATTTTCCTTCCAATTCTTCTGATCAGGAATCTGATATTTCTGTTCCTTCTGATGACCAGGACTTGCCCTTGTCTACCTATGAGGATTCTGATGCAGAGGATTCCATTCCCTCTGCTTCCCCTCCAGAAGATTTTTCTTTTGGTGAAACCTTGCACACTCTTAAAGAGCATTTCTGCTGGGAAAGCCAAGATTACTCTGACTCCAAAAAGAGGCTTAGTGAATTCTTACTCCTTCCTCAACACAGGCCTTTAGCTATCCCTCCTGTTCTGGACATTGTAGATGATTCTTGGAATCTAGCCTTTCCGCAGACTCTTTACCTCCAGCTCCCAGAAAACCTGACTGGTATTGCAGAGTACCTGACTCTCACAAGTTCCTGTTCAAGAATCCTACTGCGGATACAGAGACCATTTCACAAGGACCAAAAGGCATTAAGGCTACTGCTGACAAAAATCCTACCCCTTCTGATAGAGATTCTACAGCCTTGGACAGATGGGGTAAGAAGGTATAAACTTCTGCTACTTTGGCCATTAGGGCTTTAAATTGCCAGTTTCATACGTTTAAGTACCAGCAGCATATTATGGGACTACTTAAACAGAAAATGATGTTGATTCCTGACTGTGCTGAACACAAAGAATTACAGGATTTAATGCATTCTGCAGAACAAGTTGGTAAACATACTTTGCAATGTGATTTTGACTCTTTAGAAGCATCTTGCAGGGCTGCTGTCACTGGGTCTGTACTTAGAAGGCATGCTTGGCTTAAGGAGCAAAACTTGCCACATCATGTTAAAACTAAATTACTGGATGCTTCCTTAAACCAAGACCACCTGTTTGGCAACAAAGCAGAAGTCCTCAAAAGGATGGAGGAAAAAAGCTAAATCTATGCAAACTGTTAAAGATTTCCTACAAGTACAGTTTCCCGGATTTAGTAGGGATTGGCCTTCAAAGAATTGGTCCTTTCCAGTCTCTTCCAGGCCTTCTCAGTCCAAACCTAGGAACAGCAGACCACCCGGGTTACAGTCTCAGGCTGCGCACAGGCCTAAGCAGTGGGGGGCTCCCACTTCCAAAGCAGGGAGTAGTAAGCCACCCCCCTACAGAAAAATGGCACAATGACTTACCCTTAGCCCTTCCAAGCCCTGCCCAACTGCCTGCTCCCTTTGGAGGAAAACTCGTCCTGTATGCAAAAAACTGGGAACTCATTACCCAGGACAAATGGGTTTTAAATCTAGTTTACAAGGATACAGATTCTACTTCCACACCTTACCATCCCCAAACGGTTGGCCAGACCTACCCCCCAAATCAGTGGGTGGGGGCCCAACAGCAGGTTCTCTCTCCTCTAAGTGTCAGGGCTATTCAGCCTGTCCCAGCAGAACAAAGAGGACAAGAGTTTTATTCAAGTCTTTTCCTGGTACCCAGAAAATACAGCTCCTGGCATCCTACCCTGGACCTCTCTATTTTAAACACCTTCCTGGTAATCCCAAAATTCAAAATGCTAACACTTCAACAGCTGTTTCCTATGCTAGGCAAAGATGCCTGGTTGGCAACCTTAGACTTAAAGGAAGCTTAGCTGCACATTCCAATAAGCGAATATTGCAGGAAATACCTATGCTTCAGGACAGGCTCCATGCACTATCGGTTCTCTGCACTTCCCTTTGGCTTGTCTACTACACCCAGGGTATTCACAAAATGTCTAGCTCCAGCCATTGCATTTTGCAGGCAGAGAAATATTCAGATATACCCATATTTGGAAGATTGTCTGATTCAGGCAGAAAGCCAGGACTTGCTATTAAAACGTCTGGCATTCGTAAAGAAACTTATAACCTCACTGGGGTACACCATAAACGAAAAGAAATCTCACCTAATACTCTGCCAATAGATTGTATTCCTGGCAGCAAGCTTGAACACAACTTCCCAGATTGCTTTCCTCACTCCAGAGATGCGAGTTTATTTGACAACCTACTTCAAACTTTTGGCCACAAAGCCCCAGCTATCTGCAAGGGAAATTCTGCAAACCCTGGGGTTCGTGACCTCTTGCATTCTACTAATTCCATATGCAAGACTGCATATGAGGAAACTACAATGGTATCTAAAAAGCCTATGGATTCAACATTCTCAGGACCTGGAATCAATGGTTCCTATCATTCCTTGTATAAAGACCGAGTTACTTTGGTGGGCAGAGGCCTGCTACCACAACAAGGGGCTCCCTTTCACTCTACCCCCTGCCACCCACACCCTGACAACAGACTCATCAGACTATGCATGGGGGGCTCACTTGCAGGGCAGTGCATTCAGGACAAATGGAACCCGAGACAGATGCACCTGCTTATCAACCAAAAAGAAATGTTAGCTGTACAGAATTCCCTGACAGCCTTCAAAGACTGCATCCTTCCAGGACAATTATTGGTAAAGACAGACAACACCGCAGTTATGTGGTACATAAGCAGGGGGGAACCCACTCGTACCCTCTCTGCAGACTACCCATGGCTCTGTGGGACACAGCCTTGAGCTACCAAGTGCACCCACAAGCTCAATTCCTGCCAGGCAAGCTAAATTTACTGCAGACGACCTAAGCAGAAATCTCATGGACCCACACGAATGGAAACTCGAACCATATATATTCAACCTCTTGAGGAAGAAATGGGAGACTCCAGAGGTAGACCTGTTTGTCTCCCCTCAGAACTACCAATTGGACAAATTCTGCACAAGGACTTCCCACAGTCAAGCTTGGAAAGTGGATGCCCTGTCCTTTACCTGGGAAAGCCGGTCTGTTTATGCCTTTCACCCTCTGCCTCTCCTCTCGAAGGTTCTGCTAAAGATCAAACAGGACAAGCCAAGGACAATACTTATTGCACCAGACTGGCCACACCAGCACTGGTACCCCCTCTTGCGCAGTATGACACTGCTGGAATCAGGTCACCTGCCTCAGACCCCTTCCCTGCTGTCCCAGCAGGCGGGCCAGATTCTGCACCCTCCGCTTCAAATGAACCTTGCAGCCTGGCTAATTCCTTGAGCTCTCCAATAGCATCCCTCAGTAAGCAAGTGCTAGATGTCATTCTGGAAGCAAGGAGGCCTAGAACTAGAAAATCCTATGCTGAAAAGTGGAAAAGATACTGTTCATGGAGCCAGACTCAAGGGATGGGCCCAACGATGCCCAGCTTACCTCATATTCTTCAGTACTTAACAGAAATGCTCCACAAGGGCCTATCCTTCTTGTCAATTAAAATTCATGCCTCTGCCATTTCAGCACATTATAATACTGAGCCACCCCTCTTCTCTCACCCCCTGCTAAAGCAATTCCTTAGAGGGACCAAAAACCTAAGACCCCCCCAGGAGAGCCCCTACTCCAGCCTGGGACCTTAACTTTGTATTGGAAAAGCTCATTCTCCCTCCCTTTGAGCCAGCTGCACCTGCAGAGTTGAAATTCCTTTCTTGGAAAACAGCCTTTCTTCTAGTCATCACTTCAGCAAGAAGAGTGTTTGAATTACAGGCCCTCATGGCAGTGAAACCCTTCATGATCTTCCACGCAGACATGGTTTCCCTCAGGACAAATCCTTCCTTTATGCCCAGGGTGGTGTCTAGTGTGGCCCTAAATCAGTCCATTCATTTGCCTTCTTTTTCCCTAATCCACAAAACAAAGGAGAATGAATACTGCACTCTCTGGACTTGCACAGATAACTTAGATTTTTATTTGGACAGGGCTAAGCTTCTCAGAAAATCTGAACAGCTGCTAGTTGGCTTTGCTGCAGGAGCAGAGGAGAAGGTCATTTCAAAGCAAAACATTTCTAAATGGATAGCCCATTGCATTAATTTCTGCTACAAGCACCATGGAAAACCTACCCCACAGGGGATAAGATCACATTCCACCAGGGCTGCATCTACCTCTGCAGCCTTTCTCAGAGGAGTCCCTACCAGGGAAATCCTAGAAGCTGCTACCTGGAGCTCTGTACATACCTTCACCAAGCATTACCACATGCCTATTTTTTTAAATCCAGAGCTGATTTTGCCACTGCAGTCTTGCAGGGCTTAATAGCTGGCCCTAATACTCTCCAACTTCCTCCTCCCTTCCTTAGCTTTGGGAATCAACCCAAATGCGATAACTACAACAGTGGAACATGAAGAACATAGTACAGTTGTGTACACAACATAAATGTAGATGTTAGCGTGCATTCACTGTTGCAGTCCTGGTTACCCTCCCTCCTGCCCCCTGACTTCTCTTGGCTGTACCTTTCCTTCTTGTTTAGTGTTTTTAAGTTTTCTGGTGTATTTGCTTTTTGATGGAGGTGTACCATAACATATAATTGCTTCCCATTGTGGGGGCACCTGACATCTGGGGCAAGAAAAACTGATGTAATGGCATCAACTGCATGTTTTATACCCCTGACGTCATGGAAGAAGAGAGAGCATCTGACGCAGGAATCCAAGACTCTGGTATTCAGGCTGGCTGAGGTCTACCTGCAGGCAGATAATCCAGATGTGATGACTGCAACAGTAAATGCACTCGAGCATCTACATTTATGGTAAGTGTACACAACTGTACTTTCTCCATAAATAGGAGGGTGTCCTCTGAAAGCCTCACTTAAGAGGATTCCCTTTTTCAAAACAGAACTGGACACTCTTTAATGCCCCAGTCCTGTCTGAAGAGAAGACCCAGGTTTTCCCTGGCATACTGCCTGGGGACACAGATGAGAAGGTCCAGGCTCAAACCCTTCTGGGCTTCTTCATATATTTGTCAATGGGATGATACAGCTGTTGCAGTGGACAGAGTGTTGTCAGCTGCCGCACTCGTCTTCGAGCACTGGTCTTGCACCCGTATTCCTGGGCTTTGAATTAATGTATTCCTCTTCATCGGTCACATTTTTGGACTTCCATTTTTACAAATCTTTAGTAGGTCTTTTCAACGGGTGTTTTGGTAGTGGGTTTCTAAGCTGGGTGTTTTGGTAGTGGGTTGGTAAGCTCAGTTTGGCTCCTCTGTGGCTCTTAGGAAGAGCCTCCTCTCTCCTGAAAGAGTGATCCACATAAACCATTATGAGCCATACACAGTACTTAAGCCTACAAATGGTAGAAAGAAATTTGAGATCAAAACCCTCTTGTTTTCATCGGTCAGGCTTTGGTGCTACATGCGAATAAACAGGTGCTCCAGGCTCACTCTTGCTGTGCATGTGGGAAGTGCAGATCTGGCAGTGGGCTGCTAACTGAAGCATCACCACAACAGCTGTTCAGGTTTCACTCCTGTACTGTTGGGGTCTTTGGTTAATGAACCAATGAATAAAATCAACAAGTATATTAACATTTAATGAAAATTCTGCATCAGTAATGATTAAGTAACAGAATTCAGGGAATTTTTTATTGCAGTATCCACAAGTTTGACATATCAACCGAAAATGGCTACAAAAGGGATGCAGAAGACCAAATTACCAAAGTTTATACAACACTTTTAGACAGTGCAAATAATACAAAAGAAACGTTCTGTGCCACCTCAAGCTGTTAATGCAGACCCAGTGACTGTATGTTGTACTTTAAAGTCATCATGGCTTGTTTCTGGAAATTTAGTATTCTCACCAGTATATAGAGGAAGGTTATAAAATTGTACTCCGTGACTAGTGTCATCTGTGTTCTCTGTTGGAAGTTAGGCAGTAAGATTAAAGGAAAAATAGTTTTGTGCATTTCTTGTGTGTTCCATAGTTCTAATTTTTTAATTTTTCTCTCCTTTTTACCCAGTGCCTGTCAACCATTGGCTCCTAGTGGAATTCAGCTCTATTTGTTCACTCATAGTTGGTGTCTCCCATATCCACAGAAGTAAGAGCCATTTTTAGGAGCTGTCATTTAGACAGCTATGACATGCACACCTGTCTCCAGTGTGCCTTTTTCCAACACCTGCTCCATAAACTGTAGGGCTGAGTTCCTTGAAAGGTATTTAGAACAGAAGTCTGCCTTGTGGCCTAAGTATGCTATGATATTTGCCAATCCCTCCTCCAAGTTCTCAAAGAATAGTAAGGAGAAGCATCCTAAGAATATCTCTGTCAAGAAAGCAAACAACATAGTTTCTGTGTTTAATACCCCTCCCAGGCTCAAGATCATTGTAGGAGGCAAGGTGCTTTCTCAGCCTCTTTTGATGACTTCTGCTGCAACTTAAGGTTGTGGCTTGACCCTTTGACAGGCCAAAATACCTTCTTAAGCCCAGATGTCTCCTTGAGCTGAGATGGGGTATAGAGCTACTTTAAAAGCACCATCTTTTGAAGCCAGAGTCCAGGATATGGAGGGGGTTTGGGTGGTATCCACACTTGTCACTTCCAGAGGCCTCTCATTCTGATACCACCCCAAGTCATAGGACAAAACTGCCAAAGTATCTTGGCTGTCTGCCTCAGCTACATGGGCCTAATTCCCATTTTTCTCAGGTCTGCTCAGCAGACTTTTTCATACTGGCTGAAGGTTTCATGGATTTAATAAGATCAGGCAGCCATACTCTGAAAAGGCTACTGCTTAAGGAATCTTTTCTGGTAAAATGACAGAAGAGACCTTCACTTTCCTTTGGGAATACAACTCAAAGGATGGAAGAGTCCTTCAGCTGAGAGGCCAAGAAGGTATTTTTAGTCCAAGCAAAGATTTAAGCAGATGTTCTTCGTGTTTCACTGTTGCAGTCATCACACTTGGGTTATCCTGCCAGGGGTAACCCTCCGTCAGCTCAAATACCAGAGGCTTAGTATTTCTGCGTCGGTTGCTGTCGCTTCAGGACTGACGTCAGGTCATCAGTGGTATAAAAACAGGCAGCCGACAACATTACATCAGTTTTTCTTGCCGAGGAGCCTGAAGCAGAAGCAGTTCACACAAGTGCCATTCGGCCACTACCTGAGTTTTTATTTCCGAAATTGAAGTTGAAGTCTTTTAAAGCCAAGTACCCCATTGGGGATCTTTTTTTCTTGCTCTAACCGATGTCAAAAAAAGTTGTTAACTGTCTCGCCTGTGGAAAGCAAATACCACACAGATTTTCATTCTTACTGTGTCACCTGTTTAGGCCCAGACCACGACGTCCCTCGCTGCCAGTTTTGTGCTTTGTTCAACGCCTGAACTATTCGTCAACAGGCCCTTTTTGTAGCTAAATACTTTCGCTCTCGATCTCCGTATTCCGAAATGGCTTTGGTAAGCCATCTGACTACCGATCTTCCGAAAAAACTTAAGAATAAAGACGGACATAGACCTCACAGCTCCAAAACTGCCGACCATGCGTCCGTTAAGGTTAGTCGCCAGTACTCAGTGAGGTGCTTTCGCAGCCCCTGATGTCCGCTTCGATAGATTCACAGGCTGCTCCAGAGACCTGTTCGGAGTCCGGTATGACGCAAGACTTTGACTATGGAACCTGCAGATGTCTCTACCTTGGATGGGTCCAGAACTGCTGTGCAGGCACCGGCTTCTGAGGAAGTTCTTTGCACTACCGATATTTGACACAAACCAACTTCTTTCGCATCTTCAGTTCTTTCTGAAACTACTGAGTTTCGAAGACCCAGAGTATGGGCTACGCCTAATAAACCGACGACCCAAACACAAGCCCTTGCTTCATTGCCACAATCACAGATGCTTAAAATGGCGGAAGACGTTGTCATGCTCATTAGAGGAAGCCAGCCTTCCCCTGCTAAAAGAAAGAGACTTGTCCCCAGCAGCTTTATCTGACCAAGAGTCTGAGACTGAGGTTTCTGGTTATGAAGGCATGCCCTTATCTGCTTATGAGGATTCAGATGTAGCGGAGTCCTTTCCTTCTGCTTCTCCTCCAGAGGATTTTTCTTTTGGTGAAAACCCTACTTACTTTGAGAGAGAATTTCCATTGGGAATGCCAGGATTATCCTCAGTCCAAAAAGAGACTCAGGGAATTTTTAGGTTTACCACAGCACAGACCTTGGCTATCCCTCCTGTTCTGGATGTTGTGGATGTCTTTATGGAATCCAGCCTAACTCCTGATACTTTACCTCCTGCTCCCAAGACACCTGACAGGTACTATAGAGTCCCTGACTCGCACAAATTTATTTTCAAGAATCCTACTGCTGACCCAGAGATTATCTCCCAAGGACCTAAAGTAATAAAAGCAACTACAGCTAAGAATCCCACCCCCTCGGACAGGGATTCCCGAGCGTTAGATGGGGTAAAAAAGTATACACCTCTGCAACTCTTGCCATTAGAGCATTAAATTGTCAGTTCCACATGTTGAAATACCAGCAACATACTATGGAACTTATTAAGCAAAAAGTATCTTCCTTCCCTTACTGTGCAGAGAATAAAGAATTACAGGAGCTTATGCATTCTGCAAGGCAAGTCAGCAAGCATACCCTGCAATGTGGGTTTGACGCCCTGGAAGCATCTTGCAGGGCAGCAGTCACAGGATGATGTTCATCGTGTTTCACTGTTGCAGTCATTACACTTGGGTTATGCTGCTGGCAGGCAACCCCCAGTCGGCCCGAGTTCCAAAGTCTTGGTCCGGCGTCGGTTGCTGTCGCCTCTTCCCTGACGTCAGTGCGCCATGGGTATGAAAGTTGCAACCGGCGCCATTTTCTTCCGCCTTTCTTGCTGTGCGGTGCCCGAAGCAAAAGCAGTTCGCAAGTGCCGATCGGCCGACTCCTGAGATTTTCAAAATTGAATTTCAGAACCGAAGTGTTCAATAAAGCTAAGTACGCCGTTGGGGAAACATTTTCTTGCTCCAGACCGATGTCAGTAAAAGTTAATAATTGTATTTCTTGTGGGAAGCAAATACCTCATAAGGACTTTCACTCTTACTGTATTCCTTGCCTAGGCCCTGACCATGACATTACTAGTTGTCGGTTTTGTGCTAGATTCAATAAACGCACTATTAAACATCGGTTTGGTTTTGCTTTACATTATTTTGGACTAAGATTTAATTATATAATGCCGTCGGAACAGCCGACCACTGGAATGTGTAAAAAAACGCAGAGATAAAGAAAAAGACAGACATCCGAGGTCCAAAACCGACGACGAAGCCTCTCCTAGGCCAGTCGCCGGTTCTCAGTGAGGCGCTTTCGCAGCCCCTGACACCCGCTACCTCAGAGCCACAGACCGTAACAGACAGCCACGTGGAGACACTGAGGCCTGTGGAAACTCGAGGTATTGGGCCTACGGAAACTATACCCTCAGATGGGTCCAGAGCTGCTGAGCAGGCCCCGGCTTCTGAAGGTGTTTTCAGACCTTCACATCTTACAATTAACGCTACTACAGCAGCAAAGGCAAAGTCAAAAACACCATTAACGACAAGGAAACAAGTGCAGCATTCTCCAGAACAGTCATCCATGCCAAAGAAACAGATGCTTAAAATGGTCGTAGACCTTGTTACTTTATTCAGGGGCTCCCATCCCCCTCCTGACAAAAGGCCTAGGCAAGACACTGATTATGATTCCTCTGATCAGGTTTCCATTTCCTCTGATTCTTCTTCTGATCAGGGCTATTCTCTCCCTCCCTATTAGGACTCTGATGCTGAAGAGTCCATTCCTTCAGCCTCACCGCCTGAGGATTATTCTTTTGGGGAAACCCTGCACACCATGAGGGAGCATTTCCATTGGGGGGGGCAAGGATTGCTCAGAATCCAAGAAAAGGCTCAGAGATTTCCTTTTATTGCCTCAGCACAGGCCCTTGGCTATCCCCCCTGTGCTTGATATTGTAGATGTTTTATTTTCTGAATCCAGTCTATATCCTGATTCTTTACCCCCTGCACCAGTAAAGCCAGACAGGTACTACAGGGTCCCTGACTCTCTTAAATTTCTTTACAAAAACCCTGCTGCAGACCCAGAAACAATTTCTCAGGGTCCTAAAGGGGTTAAGGCTTCCACTGCCAAAAATCCTGTCCCCTCAGATAGGGATTCCAGAGCTCTGGACAGATGGGGGAAAAAAGTTTACACTTCTGCAACTTTAGCTGTAAGAGCTTTAAACTGTCAGTTTCACATGCTTAAATATCAACAGTTTCTCATGTCATTGTTAAAGCAGAAAATGGTTACAAATATAGAAAGTCCTGACAGTAAAGAAATGCAGGATTTATTGCATGCAGTTGAACAAGTGGGAAAGCGTACTCTGCAATGTGGTTTTGATTCATTAGAGGCTTCTTGTAGAGCCGCAGTTACAGGCTCAGTTATTCGAAGACATGCTTGGTTGAAAGAACAAAGTTTACCTGACCATGTTGGATGCTCCATTACAGCATGATACTTTGTTTGGTATTAAGGCAGAAGAGGTGTTAAAGAAAATGGAGGCTAAAGCAAAGTCAATGCAAATGGTGAAAGATTTCTTACAGGTTCAACCACCTAGATTTAGCAGAAACTGGCCTTCAAAAAATGGTCCTTTCCACTGTCAGGCAGGCCACAAAGAGGCAGATACAGACGCCCAAGAGGCAGATCTCTGCCCCAAGGCTCATACAGACCTAAACAATGGGGTGTTTCAGCCCCCAAAGGAGGAGAAGACAAATCACAACCTTATAGGAAACGGTCACAATGACTTCCTCTGCAAATGCCAAGCTCTTACCAGTTGACAGCACCCCTAGGGGGAAAGCTAGCACTTTTCTCAAAAAAATTGGCACATGATCACCCAAGACCAATGGGTGCTGAATATTGTTTCTCAGGGGTACAAGTTCCACTTCCACACGCTTCCAAAACCAAAAGGTATGCCAAACCTGCCACAAAACCAATGGGCAGAGGCACAAAAACAGATTGCGGCTCTTATGGATATGGGAGCTATTGAAAAAGTTCCACAAGAAGAACAGGGACAAGGATTTTACTCCAGGCTTTTCTTAGTACCCAGAAAAGACAAAGCCTAGAGACCAATACTGGACCTGTCAATCCTAAATACTTTCCTGGATGTTCCAAAATTCAAAATGTTAACACTACAACAACTTCTGCCCATGCTGGGCAACGAGGCTTGGCTATTTACTTTGGATCTCAAGGAGGCATACCTGCACGTCCCAGTCAGACAATCGTGCAGAAGATACCTCAAGATTTATAGCAGGCTCAATGCATTACCAATTCTCTGCACTGCCCTTTGGCTTATCTACTGTGCCCAGGGTCTTCACAAAATGCCTGGCACCAGTAATTGCATTTTGCAGACAAAAAAGAATTCAAATATATCCCTACTTGGACGACTGCCATGTAATATTCAAGCAGAGAGCAAGAACATTCTTCTAAAGCACCTGGCGTTTGTAAAAAGATTGCTAATTTGCTTAGGGTACACAATAAACGAAAATAAATCAAAACTAGTGCCCTCTCAAGAGATAATATTCCTGGGTGCAAGCTTAAATACAACTGCCCAGATGGCTTATCTCACGCCAGCCAAACAAAGCCGACTGACTCATTACTTTCAAATGATGGCAACAAAGACCCAGCTCCCTGCAAGAAATATTCTGCAGGCCCTGGGTTTCATGGCATCCTGCATTCTACTCATTCCATATGCAAAACTGCATATGAGGAAACTACAGTGATATCTAAAAAGTGTTTGGACTCAGCATTGTCACAGCCTAGAGACGGTCATAACCTTGATTCCCTGCCTACAACAGGAGTTTCGATGGTGGTCCCAGGCCTGTCACCACAACAAGAGACAGCCTTTCACCTTACCTACAGCCAGGCAGACATTAACAACAGATGCATCGGATTATGCCTGGGGAGCACATAAGGCAGGAAAATGTATTCAGGGCATGTGGCCCAAGGAACAAATGCATCTTCACATCAGTCAAAAAGAGATGCTAGCTGTACAGAATGCCCTGACAGCCTTCAAGGACCTAATACATCTAGGACAACTGTTAATAAAGACGGACAATACCACAGTTGTGTGGTACATAAACAAGCAAGGGGGCACTCATCCCTACCCCCTATGCAGACAAGCCATGACTTTGTGGAACACAGCACTGAACTACCAGGTACATCTGCAAGCACAATTCCTGCCAGGAACAAAAAAATACACTGGCAGACGAACTAAGCAGGAATCTCATGGATCCTCATGAATGGAAGCTAAATCCACAAGTGTTCAACATAACAAGGAAATGGGGATGCCCAGACATAGATCTTTTTGACTTCCCTCATAATTGACAAATACAGAAATTTTGCACAAGGACTTATCACGCTCAAGCATGGAAAAGTGGATGCTCTATCATTCATCTGGAAAGGCCTGACGGTCTATGCCTTCCCCTCCGATGCCTCTTCTCACCAAGGTGCTTCTAAAAGTCAGATGACAGGCCAAAAATGATCCTGATTGCACCAGACAGGCCACGCCAGCACTGGTACCCAGTCCTAAAGACTTTGTCCCAAGGCCCACCTTGGCCTCTACCTCAAACCCCTCATCTTTTGACACAACAAAACAATCGGATTCTGCACAGTCAACTCAGAACCTTAAACCTGCCAGCATGGCAGATAATGTAGCCACTCAGACTGCACCTCACTCTAAAGCTGTTATGGATGTAATTTTGGAAGCCAGGAGGCCCAGCACTAGGAAATCTTATGCAGAAAAATGGAAGAGAATTCTGTGCTTGGAACCAGGCACAAGGACTCGAACCACTTGTCCCTAATATACCTCAGATTTTGCAATACCTAACTGAGATGTTGGACAAAGGCCTATCTTTTTCATCCATTAAAATCCATGCCTCTGCCATTTCAGCTCATTACAGTACGGATCCTCCTCTATTTTTTCACATCCTCTACTACGACAGTACCTCAGAGGGGCAAAAAATATAATACCCCCTAGAAGAGCACCAGTACCTACTTGGGACCTCAATTTTGTTTTAGAAAAACTAACACTGCCTCCATTTGAACAAGCCAGCACAGCTGATCTAAAATTCTTGTCATGGAAAACTGCTCTGCTCCTAGCAATAAAGAAGAGTCTCAGAGTTACAGGCATTGATGGCTGTGGAACCTTTCCTCATTTTTCATCAGGACAGGGTTTCTCTTAGGACAAACCCAACATTCATACCAAAAGTGGTCTCCAATGTGGCCTTAAACCAAACCATTCATTTACCTACTTTCTACCCAAATCCCCAGAATAAAGGGGAAAGACTTCTGCATGCTTTGGATATACACAGGCAGCTACGATTTTACTTGGACAAAACAAAAGCTTTCAGAAAAACTGAGCAACTGTTTGTAGCATATGCTGCAGGATCACAAGGAAAGCCTATTACAAAACAGACACTCTCCAAATGGATAGGACACTGCATCTGCTTCTGTTATGCACAACATGGCAAATCTGTGCCTAAGGACATTAGGCCTCATTCTACCAGAGCAGCAGCCACTTCAGCAGCTTTCCTCAGAGGAGTACCAACCAAAGACATTTTAGAAGCTGCAACCTGGAGCTCAGTGCACACTTTAACCAAGCACTACCACTTACCTCTCTACTCCAAATCCAGAGCAGCCTTTGCCACTGCAGTTCTGCAGGGCTCGCTAGCCTCGCCAAATCCAATTTAGACCCAGCCACCCAACCTCAGCTTTGGGATTCTACCCAAGTGTAATGATTGCAACAGTGAAACACGATGAACATAGTACAGTTGTGTACCTACCATAAATGTAGATGTTCGAGTGTGTTCACTGTTGCAGTCCAGGTTACCCACCAACCATCCCCCTTTTCTTTGCTGGGACTTTTCTGTACTTCTCAACTCTATACAACCGATGTGGTGTATTTGCTTGTAGATGAAGGAAATGTATATAGTAATATATGCATGTGTTTTGGCATATTATTCTTTTCAGCCTTCCTTTCTGGGGGCACCTGACATCTGGGGCAAGAAAAACTGAAGAAAATGGCGTCGGTTGCAACTTTTATACCCCTGGCACACTGACGTCAGGGAAGAGATGACAGCAACCGACGCCGGACCAAGACTTTGGAACTCGGGCCGACTGCGGGTCGCCTGCCAGCAGGATAACCCAAGTGTAATGACTGCAACAGTGAATACACTCGAACATCTACATTTATGGTAGGTACACAACTGTACTTTCTTCGTGTTACACTGTTGTGGTCATTACATTTGGGGTAATCTGCTGGCAGGTTGCCCTCAGTCGGCCTGAATTCCAAAGTCTTGGGTCCTGCGTCTGTTGATGTCTTCTCTTCCATGACATCAGGGTTTCAGGGGTATAAAACATGCAGCCAACACCATTTTCTTTAGTCTTTCTTGCCGCGCGGTGCCCGAAGCAGAAGCGTTTTGCAAGTGCCGGTCGGCCGACTACTGAAATGTTCGAGTTTGAGTTTCAGAACCGAAGCCTTCACTAAAGCTAAGTACCCCATTAGGGAAACTTTTTTCTTGCTTTTTACCGATGTCAGAAAAAGTTTAATAATTGTATTACTTGTGGGAAGCAAATACCTCATAAGGATTTTCATTTATACTGTATTCCTTGCCCAGGCCCTGATCACAACATGCCTGGCTGTCGATTTTGTGCTGGATTTAACCAACGCACTATTAAGCGTCGGCATATTTTTGCATCAAAGTATTTTGGAAACAGATTTAACTACCCAGAAATGTCATCAGATAGCAATCCAACTACCAGAGTGCATAAAAAACGCAAAGAAAAGGACAGAGAAAGGCAGTCAAGATCCAAAACCGACGACAAAGCTTCTCCTAAGCCAGTCGCCGGTTCACCGGTACTCAGGCACTTTCGCAGTCCCTGATACCCGCTACCTTCGAGTCGCATGCCTCTACTGACACCCATGTGGAGTACGGCATGCCGCAAAATTCTCAAGGTATTGGACCGACAGATGTATCTCCCACGGATGGGTCAGGAGCCGCTGAGCAGGCACTGGCTTCTGAGGGTTTATTCAGGCCTCAACATTTGTATATCGAACCGACGACAGCTGCAAAATCAAAGACAAAAGCAACTTCTAAAACTAAAAAACCCTGACGCCTGATCCATGTGCACAGGCCTCTATCCCTAAAAAACAGATGATCAAAATGACTGAAGACCTTATTACCTTGATCAGGGGTACCCATCCCCCACCAGATAAGAGGCCTAGGCAAGACACTGATTATGAATCTTCCGATCAGGTTTCTATTTCTTCTGATTCCTCTTCTGATCAGGAATTATCTTTACCTCCCTATGAGGATTCTGATGCTGAGGAGTCTATTCCATCTGCATCTCCTCCTGAGGATTATTCATTTGGAGAAACCTTGCATACTTTGAGAGCATTTTCACTGGGAGAGTCAAGACTTCTCAGAATCAAAAAAGAGGCTCAGGGTTTTCCTCCTTCTCCCTCAGCACAAGCCTTTAGCCATTCCCCCTGTTTTAGACATTGTGGATGTTGTGTTTTTTGAGTCAAGGCTGACCTCTGACTCCTTACCTCTGGCTCCCAGTAAGCCTGACAGATATTACAGAGTCCCGGACTCACATAAATTTGTATTTAGAAACCCTGCTGCTGATCCTGAAACTATTTCACAGGGTTCAAAGGGAATTAAGGCCTCAGCAGCAAAAAAATCCTACCCCCTCTGACAGAGATTCAAAGGCACTGGGACAGATGGGGAAAAAAGGTTTATACATCTGCAACCTTGGCAATCAGGGCCTTAAACTGTCAATTTCATATGCTTAAGTACCAACAACATGTTATGGGATTGCTGAAACAGAAAATTATGTTGATTTCAGAATGTGTAGAAAATAAAGAATTGCAGGAATTATTGCATGCAGCTGAACAAGTTGGAAAGCATACTTTGCAATGTGGTTTTGATTCTTTAGAGGCCTCCTGCAGGGCTGCAGTTACTGGATCTGTGATTAGGAGGCATGCCTGGTTAAAGGAACAAAATTTGCCTGATCATGTTAAAGCTAAATTGCTAGATGCACCTTTACAGCATGATTCTCTGGTATTAAGGCAGAAGAGGTTTTAAAGAAAATGGAAGACAAAGCTAAGTCTATGCAAACTGTTAAAGACTTCTTACAAGTGCAGCCACCAAGATTCAGTAGACACTGGCCTACAAAAAATTGGTCCTTTCCTGTGTCAGACAGAGCTCAAAGGGGCAAATCCAGACGCCCTAAGGGTTCCAGATACCAGGCGCAAGACTCCTGCAGGGCAATGGGGAGCATCCACCTCCAAATCTGGGGGAGATAAAGCGCAAACCTACAGAAAGCAATCCCAATGACTTCCCTCTGCCTACACCAAGCAATTATCTTTTGGCACCCATGGGGGAAAATTAGCACTTTTTGCTCAAAATTGGCAGTTAATAACCCAGGACAAGTGGGTACTAAACATCGTATCACAGGGATACAGATTCCATTTCCACACTCTGCCAATGGCAAACGGTTGGCCAGATCTGCCAAACAAATCAATGGGCCGAGGCACAGAAACAGGTTACGTCCCTCATGGATATGGGGGCCATTCAGACAGTATCAGAACAGGAAAAAGGACAAGGTTTTTACTCAAGACTGTTCTTGGTACCTAGAAAGGACAAGGCCTAGTGGCCAATACTAGATTTATCGATTTTGAACACATACCTGGATATTCCAAAATTCAAAATGCTGACTTTGCCTCAGCTTCTGCCCATGCTGGGCAAGAAAGATTGGCTGGAGACTTTAGACCTAAAAGAGACATACCTGCATGTCCCAGTAAGACAGTCGTGCAGAAGATACCTCAGATTCAAGGCTGGCTTAATGCATTACCAATTCTCTGCACTGCCCTTTGGCTTATCTACTGCGCCCAGGGTCTTTACAAAGTGCCTGGCACCAGTAATTCCACTTTGCAGACAAAGAAGTATACAATTATATCCTTACTTGGACAACTGTCTCATTCAAGCAGAGAACAAGGACACTCTTCTTCGACACCTGGCATTTGTGAAAAGGCTTCTAACATGCCTAGGGTGCACAATAAATGAAAATAAATCACAACTGGTACCTTCTCAAAAGATAACATTTCTGGGTGCAAGCTTGAATACAACTGCCCAGATGGCTTACCTCACGCCAGAAAAAGGCAACTGACTACTTACTTCAAACTGATGGCAACAAAAACCCAGTCTTCTGCAAGACAAATTCTGCAGGCTTTGGGCTTCATGGCATCCTGCATCCTGCTAATTGCATATGCAAGACTGCATATGAGGAAACTTCAGTGGTACCTAAAAGGTGTATTGAGTCAACATTCACACAGTGTAGAAACAATGATTCCTCTCATTCCCTGCCTGCAACAGGAGTTTCTATGGTGGGCAAGGGCCTGTCACCAAAACATGGGACGGCCCTTCACTCTACCAACCAAACCTTAACAACAGATTCATTCAGGGCATATGGGCACCAAAGCAAATGCATTTACATATCAACCAGAAAGAGATGTTAGCTGTTCAAAATGCCCCAACAGCCTTCAAGGACTTACTTCATCCAGGACAGCTACTGATTAAAGACAGACAACACCACAGTCATGTGGTATGTAAACAGGCAAGGGGGCACACACTCATACCCCCTTTGCAGATCAGCCATGACACTGTGGGACACAGCTTTGACCTACCAAATACATCTCCAAGCTCAATTCCTGCCAGGAAAACAAAACACTCTGGCAGACGATTTAAGTAGAAACCTTATGGATCCTCAGGAGTGGAAACTAAATCCACAAGTCTTTAGCATGATAACAGAGAAATGGGGGAGCCCAGACATAGATCTATTTGCCTTTCCTCAAAATTATCAATTGAAAAGATTCTGCACAAGGACTTATCACAGACAAGCATGGAAAGTGGACGCCCTATCCTTCTGTTGGAAAAACCTATCAGTTTACGCCTTTCCTCCACTGCCTCTTCTACCCAAGGTCCTCCTAAAGGTCAGGCAAGAGAAGCCAAAGATGATATTAATTGCCCTGGACTGGCCCCGCCAATACTGGAACCCAATCCTAAGGAACTTGTCTCAATACCCAGCTTGGACCTTGCCTCAAAGACCACAACTACTGTCCCAGCAAAACAATCAGATCCTGCACAATCAACTACAGACTCTGAACCTGGCAGCATGGCTAATCATGTAGTCATACAAACAACACCTCTCAGTAAAGCTGTGATGGATGTCATTTTGGAAGCCAGAAGGCCTAGTACTAGAAAATCTTATGCTGACAAATGGAAGGGATTCTGTGCTTGGAATCGAGCACAAGGACCTGATACAGCAGAACCACATATTCCTCAGATATTACAATACTTAACTGAGATGCTTGACAAAGGCCTATCTTTCTCATCAGTCAAAATCCATGCCTCTGCCATTTCGGCTCATTACAATACAGAGCCACCAATCTTTTCTCATTTTTTACTGAAGCAGTATCTTAGAGGAGCCACAAATTTAAGGCCTCCTAGAAGATCACCACTACCTGCATGGGACCTCAATTATGTGTTGGAAAAGCTCAGCCTGCCTCCATTTAAACCAGCTGCAACCGCTGACATAAAGTTCTTATCATGAAAGACAGTTCTGCTACTAGCAATTACTTCAGCAAGAAGAGTTTCAGAGCTACAGGCCCTCATGGCTGTAGAGCCTTTTATCATATTTCACCCAGACAGGGTGTCTCTGAGGACAAATCCTACTTTTATGCCTAAGGTGGTTTCCAGTGTGGCTCTTAACCAAACAGTTCATCTGCCAACTTTTTATCCAAATCTGCAGAACAAAGAGGAAAGAATTCTGCATTCCTTGGACGTACACAGACAGCTAAGATTCTGCTTGAGCAGGACTACACCTCTAAGAAAAACTGAGCAATTTCTAGTGTCATATGCTGCAGGATCAGAAGGAAAGGCTATTTCAAAGCAGACAATTTCAAAGTGGATAAGCCACTGCATCCGTTTCTGCTACTTACACCATGGTAAACCTGTGCCCAAGGGCATTAGGTCTCATTCCACCAGAGCTGCAGCTGCTTCAGCAGCCTTTCTCAGAGGAGTACCAACCAAAGACATTCTAGAGGCTGCTACTTGGAGTTCTGTTCACACCTTTACAAAGCATTACCATTTGCCTCTCTAAGTCCAGGGCAGACTTTGCCACTGCAGTGCTGCAGGGCCTTATAGCCTCACCCAATGCTGTTTAGCTCCAGCCTCCCAACCATAGCTTTGGGATTCTACCCAAATGTAATGACTGCAACAGTGAAACACGAAGAACATAGTACAGTTGTGTACACTTACCATAAATGTAGATGTTTGAGTGTATTCACTGTTGCAGTCCAGGTTACCCTCCTGCCATCCCCTAGTCTTTCTAAAGTTCTTTCCTTCTCTGTCTTCTACAACCTATGTGGTGTATTTGCTTGTAGATGAAGGTAATGTTTATATTGATGCATGTATATTTATATTTATATATATAATATAATATTGCTACCTTTCTGGGGGCACCTGACCTCGGGGGCAAGAAAAACTAAAGAAAATGGCGTTGGCTGCATGTTTTATACCCTGACGACCTGACGTCATGGAAGAGAAGAGAGCAACTGACGTAGGACCCAAGACTTTGGAATTCAGGCCGACTGAAGACAACCTACCAGCAGATTACCCCAAATGTAATGACTGCAACAGTGAATGCACTCGAACATCTACATTTATGGTATGTGTGCACAACTGTACTTTCTGTACGTAAGCATGCCTGGCTTAAGGAACAGACCTTGCCACACCATGTCAAATCAAAATTTATTGGATGCATCTCTGAACAAACACAATCTGTTTGGCACCAAAGCAGAAGAGGTTTTAAAAATATGGAAGAAAAAGCTAAATCTATGCAAAGAATTTTTGCAAGTACAGCCTCCAAGATTCAGTAGACATCGCCCCTCAAAACATTGGTCCTTTCCAGCCCCCTCAAGGCCACTAGAGAAAGCAGCCCCCCCCCCCGACAACATCCTCAGGGTATGCAGAGATCTAAGCAATGGAGTACCTCCACTTCTAAAACAGGGAGTACTAAGCCACCCCCTTATGGAAAGAATTCACAGTGACTTCTCAACTCCTCCCCTCACCTCTGCCCAATTGCTCGTACCCCTAGGAGGAAAACTTGCCTACCATGCAAAGAAATGGGCCTCCATCACCAATGATCGATAGGTCCTCAACATAGTATCTCAAGGGTACAAATTTTATTTCCACACGCTGCCAACCCCAAATGGATTCCCAGATCTTCCTCCAAACCAGTGGGCAGAGGCACAAAATCAAGTTCAGTCCCTGCTCTCCATAAGGGCAATTCAGCCTGTTCCTGCAGAACAGATAGGCCAAGGTTTTTATTCTAGACTTTTCCTGGTACCCAGAAAACAGAGCACCTGGCATTCAATTTTAGATCTATCCACTCAACACCTTCCTGGTGGTACCAAAATTCAAAATGGTCACCCTACAGCAGCTTCTCCCTATGCTGTCCAAAGATGCCTGGTTAGCCACCCTAGACCTAAAGGAGGGCTATCTGCATATTCCAATCAGGGACTCCTGCAGGAAATATCTACATTTCAGGGCAGGATCTATGCATTATCAGATGTTCTTCGTGTTTCACTGTTGCAGTCATCACATTTGGGTTATTTGCTTGCAGTAGCCCTCAGTCTGCCTGATTATCAAAATCTTGGGTCTTGCGTCTGTTGCTGTCTCATCTTCCATGACGTCAGGTAGTCAGGGGTTTAAAGCATGCAGCCGACGCCAATTCATCAGTCTTTCTTGCTGTGTGGTGCCCAAAGCAGAAGCAGTTCACAAGTGCCGGTCGGCCGACTCCTGAAGTTTTTGTTTGAGTTTCAGATCCGAAGTCTTCAACTAAGCTAAGTACCCCGTTGGGGATCCTTTTTCTTGCTCTAAACCGATGTTAGTAAAAGTTAACATTTGTATTTCTTGTGGAAAGTAGATACCTTATGAAGATTTTCATTTGTACTGCATTCCTTTCTTTGGCCCAGACCACGACGTACCTCGCTGTCGGTTTTGTGTCTTATTCAAACCTCGTACTATTCGTCGTTGGTTCATTTTCGCATCTAAATATTTTGGTACTCTGTTCAATTATCCAGAAATGGCTTCGGTAAGCCACCCGACTACCGACATTCCGAAAAAAAACGCAAAGATAAAGACAGAGGCTGTCCGCTTAGGTCCAAAGCTGCCGATAATGCTTCTAAGCTAGTCGCCAGTTCACCGGTACTCAATGAGGTGCTTTCGCAGCCCCTGATAACCCACCATTTCAGATTCGCAGGCCTCTACTGAGACCCTTCAGAGTCCGGTATGCCGCGAGATGCAGTTCTCTGCACTTCCCTTTGGCTTATCCACTGCTCCCAGAGTTTTTACAAAATTCCTGACTCCAGCCATTGCCTTTTACAGACAAAGAAATATTCAAATTTACCCCTACTTGGACGACTGCCTGATTCAGACAGACAGGAAAAGCTGTTGCAGCACCTGATATTTTTAAAGGACCTTCGAACCTCACTGGGGTACACCATCAATGAAAAGAAATCCAAACTAGTCCCCAGTCAAAAATTGTATTCCTGGGAGCAAGCTTGGACAGAGCATGCCTTACTCCAGAAAAACAAGCCTATCTGACAAGTTACTTCTCTCAAATGGCCACCAGAACCCAGTTATCCGCAAGGAAAATCCTGCAAGCTCTAGGGTTCATGGCCTCCTGCATTCTACTAGTTCCATATGCCAGACTGCATATGAGGAAACTTCAATGGTACTTAAAAAGTCTATCATATGGAAACTATCATACCTATGATACCTTGTCTAAGGAAAGAGTTCCTTTGGTGGGCAGCAGCATGCAACCTCAACAAGGGACTTCCCTTTACACAACCCCATGCCGACCTGACCCTAACCACAGACGCATCAGTCTATGCCTGGGGTGCACATCTGGAAGGGCAGGTGCATTCATGGCCACTGGACCCCAAATCAAATTCATCTGCACATCAGCCAGAAAGAGATGCTAGCTGTTCAGCACGCTCTAACAGCTTTCAGATCCCTACTCTTTCCGGGGCCTCTTCTAATCAAAACTGACACCACCACAGTGAATGTGGTACATCAAAAAGCAGGGGGAAACCCACTCTGCAGGGTAGCCATGACCCTTTGGAACACTGCCTCAGCCATGCATAGTCACTTGTAAGCCCAATTCCTGCCAGGCATCCAAAACTCTTTGACAGACAACTTAAGCAGAAATCTCCTAGACCCAGTGGCAACTAAACCACAACACTTTCAGCCTTGTGACCCAGAAATGAGGTTCCCCGAAGGTGGGCCTATTTGCCTCCCCCTACAACCACCAGCTCAGCAAATTCTGCACCAGAGAACCTCACAGCAAAGCTTGGAAAGTGGATGCCCTGTCCTTCCACTGGGAAAACCTCTCAATTTATGCATCCCCCCTCCTCTTCTTACGAGAGTACCACTCAAAATAATGGAGGAGAGACCTAGGTCAATCCTGATTGCCCCAGACTGGCCACACCAGCACTGGTACCCACTACTGCACAGTCTGTCTCCTTTGCCTCCATGGCACCACCCTCAGATTCCAATTCTCCTGATTCCGCAGGGGGGAGAGTTCTTTCATCCACAATTGCACACCCTGAACCTGGCAGCCTGGCTTATTCCTTGACTTCTCCTCCAGTGACCAGCCTAAGCAAGCACTTCTTGGATGTTATACGTGAAGCCAGACGACCCCGTACTAGAAAATGCTATGCTGACAAGTGGAAAAAATATTGTTCCTGGATCCAGACTAAAGGAGCTGAACCAGCACAGCCATCCTTGCCTCTCATCCTGTATTGCCTAGCAGACCTACTCCACAGGGGCCTTTCCTTCATTAAAATCCATGCCTCTGCCATCTCCGCACATTACAGCACTGAGCCACCTCTCTTCTCTCACCCTCTCATCAAGCACTTCCTGAGAGGGACTAACAACTGAAGGCCACCAAGAAGAGCCCCTACCCCTGCTTGGGACCTTAACTTTGTGTTGGAAAAGCTCACCCCCCCCCCCCCTTGAGCCTGCAGCTTCAGCAGAGTTAAAATTCCTCTCTTTGAAAACAGCCTTGCTTTTGGCCATCACTTCAGCTAGAAGAGTGTCTGAGCTACAAGCACTTAAGGCTGTGGAACCCTTCATCATTTTCCATGCTGACAGGGTCTCTCTCAGGACTAACCCAACTTTATGCCTAAAGTGGTGTCCAGTGTGGCTCTCAACCAATCTAATAATTTGTCCACCTTTTTCCTTAAACCTCAGAATAAATAATTTATTTATTTATTTATGTGCAGTTGGTTTACCAGGATAGTCCATTGGGCCAAAGTGAACCCGTTTTCAATGGAGTCCTGGTGAGAAAAGCTCCATAAACAATCAAGGTTACAAAATGATGTAGATTATAAGTTTACATGTGTTATAATATAGTGAAGACCAAAGACAATTAATACAACTATATGACATAGATTGAAAATATTTAATTAGATTAGACAAGAACAAACATTACCAACAGTATAGGTTTTTAGATAAATGAACAGGTAGTGCAGAATTTTAAGGAATGATTACAAAATATATACAGGAACAATAATGTATAGGAAGTTTGAAGTAAGAGGTGTAGACTAGAATAATATCCAGTTTGCAAGTAATTAACAAACAGTTTATGAGTTGGAAGAGAAGTTAGAAGGAGCAATGTTAATGAAAAAGAGGAGAAAAAGAAAATTTGCAGTGTAAGTTATGTAGGGTGGCAGCTGGAGCATTCCCACTGGGATACTAGGTATGAGTGAAGAGTTTTTTGAAGATAGAGTAAGTAGAGGTAGCACGAATGTGTGGTGGTAGGGAGTTCCAGAGTCATGCTAGACTAAAGGATGGAAGGTGTTTGCCTGGGGGGGGTGAGCTGGTTTGTATATTTTTAGAATATTTTGGTTATTAGACCGTAGTACTCTGTCAGGTAGATGCATTTTAAAGGCAGAGGAGAGGGAGGGGCAGAGTGAGGGCTTGAAAATGAGCTTGTGTGCTAGAGTGAGTTGGGTATAGATAAGGTGATTGGGTAGTTCTAGCCAGTTTAGTTTATGGAGAGAGGAACAATGATGAGTGGAGGACTTATGGCTAGTAGCGAACTTGGCGATTTTGTTGTAACAACATGAGAGTTGAGTTTTCAGTGAGGATTGTAGATTAGTTAGGAGTGGAGCTCCATAGAGAAGGGAGGGGATATGAGAGGATGTAGAGAGGGTGAGTTTAGTGGTGGGTGTAAGATAATGGTTTTGTCGACAGAGCATACCTAGTTTTTGATGTTTTTTTTTTTTTATATTTAGTTGTATGTGGGTATTAAATTTAAGCTGATTGTCAATTAGGACGCCAAGTAGCTTGGTCTCCGATACCAGTTCCAGAGTTGTTATGACTAGAAATACAAAATGTGTTTTTGTTGAAAGGGGTGACTTTAGAGGGAGTAAATACCATTAATTTGGTTTTAGAAGCGTTGAGTGCTAAGTGATTATTTTTCATCCATTGTTCAGTGGTTGAAAAAGCATCTTGAGTTAGCTGTAGAAGTAAAGGGACAGAAGTGGCAGAGCAAATAGTTGAGTCGCCTGCATATTGGATGATGTTAGAGAATGGGATAGAGTTGCGGAAGTCATTAATAAATGTTAGAGGAGGGGGCCTAATATGGAACCTTGTGGAACACCAGTTGGTGTATTAAGGAATGAGGAGGTGGCCTTTTTCCATTTTTCTGCTTGATATCTGTTGGATAAGTAGCTGGAGAACCAGTTCAGAGAAGAGAGAGAGAGGTTAAGCTTAGAGAGTTTAGCTAGAAGAAGACTGTGGGAGATGGTGTCAAAGGCCTTAGAGAGATCCAGTAGAAGGGTAGAAACAATATGACCAGAGTCTCTGGCTTTGTTTACAGTTTCCAGGAAGGAGAGGAGGGCTGTAATAGTACTGTGGCCTGGTCTGAAACCATGTTGTGTGGGAGTTTAATAGGTCGTTATCAATGAGGTATGGTAGGAGTTGTAGTTGGATACACTTTTCAAGGAGTTTAGAAATGGGAGACAGGATAGCTATGGGACGAAAATTAGTGACATTGTTATTGTTGCCTCCTTTATGTAAGGGTATGATAAAGGCCTTTTTCCAAATTTGGGGGACTGTGCCTTCTTGGATAGAGAACGGTTTATTAAAATACTAATGGGGTAGGCAATTGCTTTGGCAGCTATGCTGAGGAATTGTGAAGGAATATTATCAGGAGCATTTGAACCTGGTTTCAGTTTTAGAAGGAGTTTTTTTATGGTAGGAGGTGGGTATGGGTTTTAAAGAGAAAAGTGAGGAGTGGGAAGAGTGGGTATTTGGAGGTGGGAGTGATGAGGATGGAGGGAGGGTGGGATAGGAGGTGGAGGGTGCAGAATTAGAAGATGGGAGAGGGGGTGAACTAGTGGATGGTGGGTTGAAGGTGAGTGGATGAGGGTGGTGGTAATTTGGAAGGAGTGGAGATGTTAGAGAAAGATGAGGTTAATTTGGAAATAGAATCAACGAAGAAAGAGTTAAATTGAGTAGCCAGGTCTATGTCGAGAGCATTTGGGTCTGGAGTGGGGGTGTCTGGTTTACTGGGATTTAGGAGAGTGGAGATGCCTTTCCAGAATTTCTGAGGGTTTGTTTTATTGTTGTTTTGGAGTAAGGCGAAGTAATTTTGTCGATCAGTGGTGATCAGCTTTTTTACTTTATTTCGAAGTGTTTTTTTATTCATTATAGATGAGGGGGATCTTATTTTTCTGGTAGTGTGTCCAGAGTTTGTCTCTGTGTCGCATTGTAGTAAGTGTATTTTTGGTAAGCCGGGGGCAGTTGTGGTTTTTATTCTTTTCATTCTTAGAGGAGCATGATGGTCTAGGAGGTTTAAGAAGGTAGTGTTGAAATGGGCGACTGCATTATCTAGAGGAAGTGTTTTTAGACTATTCCAATTTGTTGCTTTTAGAGAGTTAGAAAAAGCTGTAGGGTTAAAGTTTTTTAGGTTACGAGTAGTAATAAAGTTATGGGTACAATGAAGGTGTGAGGGGAGACGGTGTGTAAATGTGGGTAAGTGGTCACTAAGAGGATCAGGAAGAGTACCACTGTTGGAGAAATAATGGGGGTGAGAGACTAAGATCCCGTCTAGGATACTGCCACTGGGAGAGGTTTTTTTGTGGGGCGGGTTATAGAGTTGATGAGCTGAGAGAAGTTGGAGGTTAATGTTAAGTGGGTTTGAGGGAGACTGAATGGAGGCCCAATTGATATTCATGTCTCCTAGGATTATAGTTTCATTGCTGATGTTTGTGGAGAGCCAGGAGAGGATGTCTTCAAGTGTAGAAATAGTATCATCTGGGGGAATGTAAAGGGAAGGCTATACATATATGCTTGTGTTTGTTGATTTGAAGTAATGTTAGTAGTAATTCAGCGTTATTAAAGTGGGGAATGTGTTTATTATAGGAAGTAACTGATAGTGAGGATGAGTGTAGGAGAGCTACACCACCCCCTTTTTTATTAGACCTGTCTTTTTTTAATGATATAATAGTTTGGTGGGATTATTTCAGTCTTTTATATGGGGTTTTAATCATGTTTCAGAGATGGATAGGATGTCAGGTTTGTTGTGTGTAAGCCAGGCATGCAGGTTTGGGATTTTGTTGACTATGCTTTGGGAATTTAAAGAAGTAAGTAATATGGACTTGTTAATAGTTGTTGAGGTGGGGGGACCTGGGTTAGGGTGGATATCTCCTGATAATAGGGTGGTAATTAGGTATAGGATGGAGTTAGAGAGGTGATTTGAAAGTTTAGAGTGTACATTGGGCTCAATTATGATACTGGAAGAATTTCTAGTTACTATGGGAGTGGAATATCTTTGTGAGGTAAGCAGTTTATATGGAAAAAGTAGATTTTTTATAGGATATAGGTAGAATAAGGGGGAAAGGATCCCACAGTCTTTAGATGTGCACAGACAGCTCAGATTCTACCTGGATTAGGATTAAGCCCTGTAGGAAATCTGACCAGTTACTAGTCAGCTTTGCACCAGGGGCAGAGAGCAAGGCCATATCAAAACAAACCATCTCCAAATGGATAGCACACTGTATCCATTTGTTACAAACACCATGAAAAACCACCCCCACAGGGGGTCAGAGCACATTCCACTAGGGCAACTTCAATCTCTACAGCCTTTCTCAGAGGAGTCCGTACCAGGGACATTCTGGAAGCTGCAACATGGAGTTCTGTTCATACCTTCACCAAGCATTACCACCTGCCTAGCTTTTCCAAATCCAAGGCAGGCTTTGCAACCATAGTCCTGCAGGGCATACTAGCCAGCCCAAACTCTCTTTGACTGCCTCCACCCATTCTTCAGCTTTGGGAATCAACCCAAGTGTGATGACTGCAACAGTGAAACACGAAAAACATAGTGCAGTTGTGTACACTTGTCATAAATGTAGATGTTCAAGTGTATTCACTGTTGCAGTCTTAGTTTCCCACCCTCCAGCCCCCTTTTCTCTCTATTTCTCTCCCTCACTCCTTAGAGTTATCGGTATTTACTTTTTACTGGTGATGTTATTCCACCATAACTTCCCTATTTGGGGCAAGAAAAACTGATGCAATGGCAATGGCTGCCTGCAGAAATACTAAGCCTCTGGTATTCGGGCCGACTGAGGGCTACCCCTGGCATTGATAACCCCCATGTGATGACTGCAACAGTGAATACACTCTAATGTCTACATTTATGGTAGGTGTACACAACTGTACTTTTCTTGGTCTGCCAGAGGCTCTCTTGCTATTCCTTCAGTGCATGGGATCCTGCACACCAGGCATGTCAATTGTACATTTTATTCTGACATGGAGCTTGGGGCAGAATAGGAAGGGTGTGTGTGTGTGTGCTCGTAAGTGTTAAATTCACCCAGATACAGGCATTGCAGGGGAACAACACAAAGTTCCCTTTATATTGGCTGAAGTCCAGTGAATACTCTCTCTCTAAAATCCCTCTTGGTGTATCTGCTCATGAATATAAGGGCAAATTTTTGGCAGCTTATCCCAGTGTGGGAAAAACTAAAAATGGAACTAAGATGAAGTATTCAACAGAGGGAAGTACAGAAAGTGAGTCACAGTAACAACCATAAGGAAAGCCTAAAGCAGTTAAGGGAACTGCAGGATGCAGGACGACATGGGGATCTGGCAGTAAAATTGGAAATGGAACATTTAAAAAAAGACTAAATGGCTGACAGATCTGTATCAACTTAAAAGTATTGTGATTAAACACTTTTATTTTATGTATGTAATGTGTGTGTAATATAATGTACACACGTGTATATAATGTGGACGCACGTATGTATAGATAGAGTTGTGTGTGTATATATGTGTACACGTGTGTGTGTGTGTGTGTGTGTGTGTGTAGATATATATATATATATATATATATATATACAGCCACAAAAAGGGGTGAAAGAACTAAACATTTTGAAGACTGAAAGATGGAAATATTACTCCTAGGCAAAGATTAGTCAACTTTTGGGACTGGCACTTGGATACAGAATTATTTTAAAACAGGAAATGCTCAGATACTGGGAACAATTAGTATAAGAGGATCGCTTACTACAATGGGCAGTAGTGAAGTAATGATCTGATGTCAGTCTTCATTTATTCCTTGAAAAATGGGTTCAGTTCCATTATCAGAACAGACTCTGCCATTACCACAGCCCGTGAGAACCAGAAACTCTCGAGCTTAAGTCCTACCCAGAATGCTCCTTCCCAAATTACCTCAGATCTCATTTGCCTCTTCCTGAAAATGAAGCTCTCAAGCTAAGTGATTAATTTATTGTGTATTTTCAGTATTAATAGAACTTACCTTTTCTAGTTTTAATATTTACCGTCTCCTGACCTTTATAGCCACCCATTTTAAATAGCTCCCTCCTGTATCTCTTTAACACTTTTTTTTTTCCTCATCTGCCATCTTTGGTGGTAGTCTTTTTTTTTTTTTTTTTGTTTTTTTTTTTTGTACCTTTCTGTATTCTCTACTACCATAGTTGGTAGACTATATGTATTCTTTTTGATTCTCCTTCCTTTCTATACCTTAAAAAAAAGTATGTGTACTTCTACCTCTATAACATTTAAATCTTTCTCAGAGTATATATTGTGCCTATGTCTGTGTAGTCGTGTTTGCCTGTTTTTTTTTCTGGGTATCATGACTGATAAGGGCAGAGGCACTTCTGGGTTCAAGAAACGCCTCGTGTTAATAAAAGCTTCCAAATTCTGATGGCCATTCTCTGTGTTTACTGCCTGGGTCTGGTATACTTACAAGAAGATCATTCTATCTGCAATAGCCTCAGTCACCGAGCCCTGGTTGAAAGAAAAAAAATAAGTTAATTTTGAAAGGTATGTTAAATTCTCCCTTTGAAGAGGCCGTCTCTGTTCATGGCTCAAAAAGCAAAATGGATGTTTTGTTCCATTCCTCATTTTCGTTGTAGTCTTCGAAGGTTGACAAGTCCAAGAAAAGGAGTCTCTGTGCCAGCTTCTCCCTCTCCCCTAATGACTAAAAGGTTTAAACTGTCAGTACCTTCTGCTTCTGCAGAACCCGTACAGCCTTACAAGATTCTTCAGTACCAACTACCTCCTCAGTGCAGACGGTTCTACCTCACCAGTGCCAAAGTTGTCAGCACCAATCCAAGGCCAGACCACACCACAGAGCCCATAGTCTCAGTGCAGTCTGTTTCTCCAATGCCGATGTCTTTGGTGCCATTTGAAAGTGTTTTTTCATTCTTCAATCGTCGTAGGACCAGATACTCCACTTCTATTGACCCCTTTGCAGGTCAGTTACATAGCCCCTGTTGGAACAACCTAGATTACCTACCCAGTCTGTTCGTTCCACCAGGAGCCTGACTGAATCGGATGTGTTGCAAATGGTAGATCAGCTCATGGCAGTGAGGGGGTTTACACCTATGTCCTCTGTTTCAGTTCCTTCTGGTGCCAGAACCTTTCCTCCTTCGACTACAGCTAGTCGTTTTCCACCGACCTCCGGTGAGGACTTGGAGATCCTGGTTCCAGGTTTCCCGGTGCCAACTGTTTCAGTTCATGCTAGGTCTTTATCTCTAGTGTCGAACCCTATCCTGAGCTCTTCTCCCTTTCAGAGCTGGCGACATCTTGGGGTTGTTTATGCGTTGTCAGCTCTGCGGAGAAGGACTCGACTCCAGTTTTGTTGGAGCCATACCTGCATCTTGGGACTTTGGCACACATTAGCTCAACCCTGGCTTCGGCCTCGGGAGCGGTTTCTTTGGAGCTGGGGGGCCACGGTTCCAAGGCAGTCTTTCTTGGTTCTAGGCTCCCTTCCCTCTTCAGGAGGAACAGCTTTCCAGGCCATGAAGACAGCTGTGTCCACTGTGGGCATGCAGCCGGTTCCACCCCATATGGAGCAGCTTCCTTACTCTTCCCCCTCGTCCAGAGTCTCCACTAATTCAAACACCTGGACAATGAGTACCAAAACTGCAGGAATCACCTATACAGGTTTTTTTCTTCCTATTGCGGTTGTTCCTCAGCAGAGGAAGTGTAAGCAGAATCTATCACAGAGGACACTGATTACAGTGAAGGGGAAGGATTCCCCTCAGTCACCCCTGGAAGATGTATCCTTTGGAGACATCCTTGAGATATGTGAGCAGAGGGGGGTGGCTGGATATCCTAGATGCCCTTTTTGGAGTAATCGGTGTACCTGCAGGCCTTTGGCACTCGTCCATCTGCCTCTTGAGTTATTCTGCCTACTGACAAGCTCAAGTTGATCTCAAAATTGGTGTGGAAGGCTCCTGATGCCATAGAATCTATCCCCAAAAGACCAGACAAAATTCTTACCGCACCTGAGGATCATCAGTTTTGGAGAAAGGGGTTGCCGGTAGATACCATGGTGGTAGCGGTGGCCACAAAAACTGGCATAGGAAAGTTCTACTATACATCCTCCCAATAGAGTCTCAGGCGATGGATAGGTTTGGAAAGCGGGTTTACACTTTGACCTTTGCATTACAGTCTTTGAAGTTTATGGCACACTTCATTAGACTCCAAAGGGATCTGATTAAGGAGTTATCGAGTCTATATTAGATATTCGAATGCTTAAAAGTTCGAATCAATAAAGAACGAACTAGTGATCGAATGCTTAAATGTTCGAATATACATTAAATTTAAAAAAAAATAAATAAATAAAAGAAAAACTAAAGGGTGTAAGCAGGGGGCAAGCCCCCCTGCAACCCCCACACCCCCCGCTACTTAAATATACCATCTCCAAGATCGCACTACAGTGTAGGAAATAGGAAATTGTTTCTGCACTGTAGCACACAAGTGCGATCTTGGAGTTGGTATATTTAAGTAGCAGGGGGTGTGGGGGTGCAGCTTAAACCCTTTACTTTTTTTTTAATAATCTTTTTATAGATATTCGAACTTTTAAGCATTCGATCACTGAAGTTCATTCTTTAGTGATTCGAACTTTTAAGCGTTCGAATATCTAATATAGACCTGAGTTATCAGATACCCTGGTAGGAGCTGTATTTGGCCAAGTCCAAGATAAGGTTGGTTCTCAGTTGGCCACACTAGAGTCCATTTCAAATTCATCCGGAATGCTCATAGCAGATGCAGCTGAAGCGCCGACTAGAATATCGGGATTGGGCATAGCCATATGGAGACACACCTGGATGCACTTGTGCAAATTTGTGAAGCCATTCAGGTCTTCATTTGTCAGTGAACCCTTTGATGGATCATCCCTTTTTGGCCCTAAAGTTTGAGAAACATTGTCCAGGTGTGAAAAGGATGGGAAAAGACCCTTTCTGCTGTGGGCATATGTTTTTCTACTCCTTAATGGTCCTTTTTGAGGAACCAGAGGAGCAGAAAAATGTGGTTTAAAAAGTTCCAAGGGTCTTTGCAGGACACACATGGCAGGGGCAGAGGGGGGGAGCTTTAATAGAAGGCGCTGTCCACGTGGCAGTGGTGGTCCACAAAATCAGGGTTCTGGGGATATGTTTCCTGGGAGGCTCGATTGCCTTCCTCTGGAGGTTGTTGGGGGGGGGGGGGGTTATCCCTGCACCAACATGCCTGGCTTCACATAACTTCAGATGTTTGGTTGCAGAGAATTATAACCATAGGCCACACTATACCTTTTCTTCTACCTTCCGAAAATGACGAGAAAATCCCCGGCATGCCACCCAGTCAGTGGGAACCAGCAGTATTAGAAATACAAAAACTACTTTAGTGGAGTCATCCAGGAGATCCCGCCAGATCAGATAGAATCTAGAGTTTACTCAAGATTCTTTTTAGTGCCAGAACAGACCGAGGACTAGAGACCAATCTTGGATCCAAGTGTTTTGAACAAATCTGTTAGACAACATTTCTGGATGGTCACGGTTCTGTCTGTTCTCCTGTTTCTAGGGAAAGACGATTGGATGTGCTCAGTAGATCTCCAGGATGTGTATTACCAAATAAAAATGTACAAGTGCTCTATGAGAGTTCTCCTCTTTTAGCTGGGAGCCAATCATTATCAGTTCAAGAGCTGTGCCCTTTGATCTCACCACAGCCCCCGGGTGTTCACCAAATGCATGGCAGTAGTAGCAGCTTGTTTAAGACTGTAGAGATTCCAAGTGTTTCCATACTTAAATGACTGGCTCATTACTGCTCCCGCAGTCATCTTCTGGAACAAGCAAGAGATTTTCTCCAGACCTGTGCCAACCGGGGGATTACCATAATTTATGAGAAATCACACTTGACTCTATCTCAAACTTTAGAGTTCATAGGAGTGGTTCTAAATATCAGTACTTGTATAGCATCCTTACCTTATCTAAGATTACAAAAGATCATGGCCCGAGTGCAAAAAATTGTCAAAAACAGGAGAGTAGCTGCGCAACTAGTCCTGCAAGCCTTAGGTGCAATGGCAGCGACTATATTATTAGTTCCTCTAGCGAGATTTCACATGAGAATTCTACAGTGGCTTCTAGCATCTCAGTGGTCTATAATGTATCAGCCAGTGTTGGATTGGATTTTGATTACCATCTGTCAAAAGAAAGACCTGGATTGGTGGATTAATTTAGAAGAAATTAACTTGGGCCTCCTCTTTGTCCAGTATCAACCTCAAGCCATAGTGACCACAGACACCTTGCAGATAGGGTGGGAGGGGCACTTTCTGGACAAGACTGCCCAAGACACTTGGTCCCCCATGGATGCCAGCTTGCATGTCAGTGTTTGAGCTGAGGGCAGTGCTTTTCATGTTGCAGGCCTTTCAAACTGCTCTTCCCTTGGGAATGATTGAGATTTAAACGTAGTATGTCTGTGGTTTGGTACATCAGAAGTGGAGGATCCAAATCTTACCCCCTTTGTTAAGAAGCTCTCGGGGTTTGGCAGCGGTGATCTCTTCCCGCCACTTTCTAATAGTGGCGCATATTCTGGGGAGTTCCATTGTGATAGCAGACAAACTGAGCAGATGTATTCTCTCAATCTTAGAGTGGCAGAAAATAATTTTCTTCTCTGGGGCCAGCCTTGCTGCAACCTGTTTTCATTGCCCCTAAACAACAAATTTAGTAGCTACTTTGCCCTGGTTCCCTCCTCTGGAGGAATTCCCGAGAGAGAGTCTCCTGCACAATTGGCTCTCTGGACTCTTGTGCACTTTTCCCCCAATCCCTTTAATTCCTCAATTTCTAAAGAAAGCGGTTTGGTATTACTTCTTTCTGGCCTAGACAGATTTGGTTCCCCTTTCTTTGGCCTTATGTGATTCAATGACCGTGGACTCTGGATCCAGGTCTCCTATCCCATCCAGAAGGATTAGTTCATTTAAACCTTCAAAACCTCAAGTTCACAGCTTTGGCTTCTGCAGTTCCAATGCTTGCCAGGCATGATCATCTATCTTCCCCAGTTTGGATTATTTTGGCCTCCCGTAAGCCTTCCACCAGAAAACTCTAGAAAAGTAAATGAAAGAGATTTTCCTTCTGGGCTGGAGATAACATCGACCCCTTCTCCACTCCTATCAACAAAGTCTTAGAATTTTTAGCTTTGCTCTTTGACGTAGGAGCCTCTTCCTCTACCATCAGGGTTCAACTATTGGCTATTTCTAATTTTCATAATGGGTTCAAAAAATATTCATGGATTTGTCATAAACTTTGCAAAGCATTCTTAAAAGGAACCTTGATGTTAAAACTGTTTATAAGAGTCCATTTGCACCTTGGGACCTAAACTTAGTGTTACAAACAATAGTGCAGCCCCCCATTGAGCTTGCTGCCAACTGCAACCTGAAATTCTTATCTTAAAAAACTTTATTTCTGGTAGCGATATCTTCTGCCAGATGATTCTCAGATATTCAAACCTCATCTTCCAAACCACCATATTTAATTTTTCACAGACAGGGTTTCCTTGAGAACAAACCCTTCCTTTTTACCAAAAGTGGTGTCAGAAATGAATATCAATCAGTCAGTTAATTTACCAATATTCTTTCCCAAATTTTCAAACAAAGGTGAATACTGCTTGCATTTATTAGATGTTCATAGACAATTGTGCTTCTATCTTCATAGAACAAAAGACATAAGAAAATCTGGCACTGTTTTCTTTTTCAGCTACCAAAATGGGCAAGCCAGTCACCAAGGTTACCCAGGTTACCCTATCTAGATGGCAAAAAGATTGTATTCCTTTCATATACAAAAAGAGAAAACTTGAATTACTTGGACCTGTTAAGGCACATTCTACTAGAGCCCATAGCCACTTAAGCAGATGTTCATCGTGTTTCACTGTTGCAGTCATTACACTTGGGTAATCCTGCTGGCAGGCGACCTGCAGTCAGCCCGAGTTCCAAAGTCTTGGTCCAGCGTCTGTTGCTGTCGCCTCTTCCCTGACATCAGTGCACCAAGGGTGTAAAAGTTGCAACCGACGCCATTTTCTTCAGTCTTTCTTGCCGCGCGGTGCCCGAAGCAAAAGCAGTTAGCAAGTGCCGGTCGAGCGACTCCTGAGATTTTCAAAATTGAGTTTCAGAACCGAAGTCTTCAATAAAGCTAAGTACCCCGTTGGGGAAACTTTTTCTTGCTCCAGACTGATGTCAGTAAAAGTTAATAATTGTATTTCTTGTGGGAAGCAAATACCTCATAAGGACTTTCACTCTTACTGTATTCCTTGCCTAGGCCCAGACCATGACGTTATTAGTTGTCGGTTTTGTGCTAGATTCAATAAACGAACTATTAAACGTCAGTTTGATTTTGCTTTACATTATTTTGGCCGAATGTTTAATTACATCATGCCGTCAGAACAACCGACGACTGGAATTTATAAAAAAACACAAAGGCAAAGAAAAGGACAGACATCCGAGGTCCAAAACCGACGACGAAACCTCTTCTAGGCCAGTCGCCGGTTCTCGGTGAGGCGCTTTCGCAGCCCCTGACACTCACTACCTCAGAGCCACAGGCCGTAACAGACAGCCACGTGGAGACACCGAAGCCTGTGGAAACTCAAGGTATTGGGCCTACGGAAACTATACCCTCAGATGGGTCTGGAGCCGCTGAGCAGGCATCGGCTTCTGAGGGTGTTTTCAGACCTTCACAGCTTACAACTAAGCCCACTACAGCAGCAAAGGCAAAGTCAAAAACACCATTAAAGACAAGGAAACAAGTACAGCATTCTCCAGAACAGTCATCCATGCCAAAGAAACAGATGCTTAAAATGGCCGAATACCTTATTACTTTAATCAGGGGTTCCCATCCCCCTCCTGACAAAAGGCCTAGGCAAGACACTGATTATGATTCCCCTGATCAGGTTTCCATTTCCTCTGATTCCTCTTCTGATCAGGGATATTCTCTCCCTCCCTATGAGGACTCTGATGCAGAAGAGTCCATACCTTCAGCCTCACCGCCTGAGGATTATTCTTTTGGGAAAACCCTGCACACCATGAGGGAGCATTTCCATTGGGAGAGCCAGGATTATTCAGAATCCAAGAAAAGGCTCAGAGATTTCCTTTTATTGCCTCAGCACAGGCCCCTGGCTATCCCCCTGTGCTTGATATTGTTGATTATTTTTTTTCTGAATCCAGTCTGTCCCCTGATTCTTTACCCCCTGCACCAGTCAAGCCAGACAGGTTGTACAGGGTCCCTGCCTCACACAAATTTCTTTACAAAAACCCCACTGCAGACCCAGAAACAATTTCTCAGGGTCCTAAAGGGGTTAAGGCTTCCACTGCCAAAAATCCTGTCCCCTCAGATAGGGATTCCAGAGCTCTGGACAGATGGCGGAAAAAAGTTTACACTTCTGCAACTTTAGCTGTAAGAGCTTTAAACTGTCAGTTTCACATGCTTAAATACCAACAGTACGTCAAGTCATTGTTAGAGAAAATGGTCTCAAATACAGAAAGTCCTGACAGTAAGGAAATGCAGGACTTATTGCATTCACTTGAACAAGTCGGAAAGCATACTCTGCAATGTGGTTTTGATTCATTAGAGGCTTCTTGTAGAGCCGCAGTTACAGGCTCTGTTATTCAAAGACATGCTTGGTTGAAAGAACAAAGTTTACCTGACCATGTTAAAGTAAAATTATTGGATGCTCCATTACAGCGTGATACTTTGTTTGGTGTTAAGGCAGAAGAGGTGTTAAAGAAAATGGAGGATAAAGCAAAGTCAATGCAGACAGTGAAAGATTTCTTACAGGTTCAACCACTTAGATTTAGCAGAAACTGGCCTTCAAAAATTGGTCCTTTCCAGTGTCAGACAAGACACAAAGAGGCAGATACACACACCCCCAAGAGGCTGATCTCAGCCCCAAGGCTCCTACAGACCTAAACAATAGGGTGCTTCAGCCCCCAAAGGAGGGGAAGACAAATCTCAACCTTATAGGAAACCATCCCAATGACTTCCTTCTGCAAATGCCAAGCAGTTACCTGTTGACAGCACCCCTGGGGGAAAGCTAGCACTTTTCTCAAAAAATTGGCACATGATCACCCAGGGCCAATGGGTGCTGAATATTGTTTCTCAGGGTTACAGGTTCCACTTCCACACGCTTCCAAAACCAAAAGGTATGCAAGACCTGCCACAAAACCAATGGGCAGAAGGCACAAAAACAGATTGCTGCTCTTATGGACATGGGAGCTATTCAAAAAGTTCCACAGCAAGAACAGGGACAAGGATTTTACTCAAGACTTTCCTTAGTATCCAGAAAGGACAAAGCCTGGAGACCAGTACTGGACCTGTCAATCCTAAATACTTTCCTGGATGTTACAAAATTCAAAATGTTAACACTACAGCAACTTCTGCCCATGCTGGGCAAGAAGGCTTGGCTAGTTACCTTGGACCTCAAGGAGGCATACCTGCATGTACCAATCGGACAATCTTGCAGAAGATACCTCAGATTCATAGCAGGCTCAATGCATTACCAATTCTCTGCACTGCCCTTTGGCTTATCTACTGCGCCCAGGATCTTCACAAAATGCCTGGCACCGGTAATTGCATTTTGCAAACAAAAAGGAATTCCAATATATCTCTACTTGGACGACTGCCTTATTCAAGCAGAGAGCAAGGACATTCTTCTAAAGCACCTGGCGTTTGTAAAAAGATTGCTAATTTGCCTAGGGTACACAGTAAACGAAAAGAAATCAAAACTAGTGCCCTCTCAAGAGATAATATTCCTGGGTGCAAGCTTAAATACAGCTGCCCAGATGGCATATCTCACGCCAGACAAACAAAGGCAACTGACTCATTATTTTCAAATGATGGCAACAAAAACCCAGCTCCCTGCAAGAAAAATTCTGCAGGCCCTGGGCTTCATGGCATCCTGCATTCTACTAATTCCATATGCAAAACTGCATATGAGGAAACTATAATGATATCTAAAAAGTGTTTGGACTCAGCATTGTCACAGCCTGGAGACAATCATAACTTTAATTCCCTGCCTACAACAGGAGTTTCGATGGTGGTCCCAGGCCTGTCACCACAAAAAGGGACAGCCTTTCACCTTACCCACAGCCAGGCAGACAACAACGGATGCATCGGATTATGCCTGGGGAGCACATATGGCAGGAAAATGTATTCAGGGCATGTGGCCCAAGGAACAAATGCATCTTCACATCAATCAAAAAGAGATGCTAGCTGTACAGAATGCCCTGACAGCTTTCCAGGACCTAATACATCCAGGACAGCTATTAATAAAGATGGACAATACCACAGCTATGTGGGTACATCAGCAAGGGGGCACACATTCCTACCCCCTATGCAGACAAGCCATGACTTTGTGGAACGCAGCACTGACCTATCAATTACATCTGCAAGCACAATTCCTGCCAGGAACAAAAAAATACAATGGCAGATGAACTAAGCAGAAATCTCATGGATCCTCACGAATGGAAGGTAAATCCACAAGTGTTCAGCATGATAACGAGGAAATGGGGACGCCCAGACAATCTTTTTGCCTCCCCTCACAATTACCAAATACAGAAATTTTGCACAAGAACTTATCACTCTCAAGCATGGAAAGTGGATGCTCTATCATTCAGCTGGAAAGGCCTGACAGTCTATGCCTCTTCTCACCAAGGTGCTACTAAAAGTCAGACAAGAATGGCCAAAAATTATCCTGATTGCACCAGATTGGCCACGCCAGAACTGGTACCCAATCCTAAAGAGTTTCTCTCAAGGCCCAGCTTGGATTCTACCTCAAATCTCTAACCTTCTGACACAACAAAACAATCAGATTCTGCACAGTCAACTCAGAACCTTAAACCTGGCAGCATGGCAGATAATGTAGCCACTCAGACTGCACCTCTTTCTAAAGCTGTTATGGATGTTATTTTAGAAGCCAGGAGGCCCAGCAGTAGGAAATCTTATGCAGAAAAATGGAAGAGATTCTGTGCTTGGAACCAGGCAGAAGGGCTTGAACCACTTGTCCCTAATATACCTCAGATTTTGCAATACCTAACTGAAATGTTGGACAAAGGCTTATCTTTCTCCTCTATTAAAATCCATGCCTCTGCCATTTCAGCTCATTACAGTACAGAACCTCTTATTTTTTCACATCCTGTACTACAACAGTACCTCAGAGGGGAAAAAAATATAAGACCCCCAAGGAGAGCACCAATACGTACTTGGGACCTCAAATTTGTTTTAGAAAAACTCACACTGCCTCCTTTTGAACCAGCCAGCACAGCTGATCTAAAATTCTTGTCATGGAAAACTGCTCTGCTCCTAGCAATAACTTCAGCAAGAACAGTCTCAGAGTTACAGGCATTGATGGCTGTGGAACCTTTCCTCATTTTTCATCAGGACAGGGTTTCTCTTAGGACAAACCCAACATTCTTGCCAAAAGTGGTCTCCAATGTGGCCTTAAACCAAACCATTCATTTACCTCCTTTTTACCCAAATCCGCAGAATAAAGGGGAGAGACGTCTGCACGCTTTGGATATACACAGCTACAATTCTATTTGGACAAAACAAAAGCTTTCAGGAAAACTGAGCAACTTTTGTAGCATATGCTGCAGGTTCACAAGGAAAGCCTATTATAAAGCAGACAATCTCGAAATGGATAGGACACTGCATCCGATTCTGTTATGCACAACATGGCAAATCAGTGCCAAAGGGCATTAGGCCTCATTCTACCAGAGCAGCAGCCACTTCAGCAGCTTTCCTCAGAGGAGGACTGGGAGTCCACATTAGAATACAAAGAATTAATGTGGCAATTAAGGCTAGATGCCTCTAGACCACCCGGTTTGAATGAAGCCATCAGCATTAACAGTATTTTAAAATTAAGAAGAGCTAGATTATAAATATAAATAGAATATTATTTGTAATGTACGCACAGACTATGTTATTGAATGCATTCAAAATTATTAGATATACGTACATTTACCCATAGTAACTTAACAATACAAATACTACACTTAGGTATTTAAATAATATATAAATACTACTATTTTTAGTTTTGACACATAATTATTTGTAGGTAGGTTACTTAATATATATTTCAATGCTAAGAATTATTTTAAGATGGCCAAAAGCCATATGAATTCATGATGAGGGGCACAGCACTATAGACATTTTTTTTTTTTTTTTTTTACACAGATGGTGGGATTTGAAGCAGTTAACATAAACAATACTTGACAATAAATTGTATGTGTTTTTATGTACCATGAAATAATGAATTAGATTATAAGAACACAAATTATTTGGAATGAATGAATGAATAACAAATGGTGTCTTAGTTTATTTTAATATAAGCATTTAAATAGGCTTATCATATGTTCATATTCAAAATTGTGCATTGTTAAAAGCCAGTAAAAATTACAGTTTCTTTAACATATTTACAAATAATACATATATAGAAAGTATATTTTTGCACAATTTTCACTTTACAAAGTAGTACATGAAGTATTTACTATTAGGTACATATTTTATAGCATTTAAAATATAGTGACACTAATAAAATGAACAAAAAGTAATTGTCTTACTGATGCACTTTTGTGTATTAACAACAACACTTGGATACACAGTTTTTTAACTGAGTAAGCTGCTTCCCAACGAATTTAATAGTTTTAACCATATTTATAACTATATAATTAATTATATATTCATATATTTATTACAGGTTTTTAATATAGTATGTTTTGTAATGGAATCAAATGAAGTATTTTTAACTGAGTAAAAAAAATTTTTATTTATAAGGAACATATATTTTATAAATAACACTGACTAATGATTAAATAACACAATATGCTTGACACTTTGTACTAGAATGTATGTAAAAGGTTGTTGGAAGAATAATATGAACAATCAATTAATTCATCAACCAATTAGATAAATGATCCAAATGCAATTGAGTATAATTGATTTATGTGATGACTTGACTATATAAACATTCAAAATAATGCTTGTGATTATCTTGAAAAAGCCTGACACGGTCTCAGGCGAAAGCGCTTGGTGGATATCACGTTTTATTTATCTGTGTTCGTAATAAAGAAAGGTCTGTTTCATTTGGAAGAGTTCATTGGATTATTTCTGGTCTTCTGCCTGTTACACTTTTCCTCAGAGGAGTACCAACCAAAGACATTTTAGAAGCTGCAACCTGGAGCTCAGTGCACACTTTCACCAAGCGCTACCACTTACCTCTCTACTCTAAATCCAGAGCAGGCTTTGCCACTGCAGTTCTGCAGGGCTTGTTAGCCTCGCCAAATCCAATTTAGATCCAGCCACCCAACCTCAACTTTGGGATTCTACCCAAGTGTAATGACTGCAACAGTGAAACAAGAACATAGTACAGTTGTGTACCTACCATAAACGTAAATGTTCGAGTGTATTCACTGTTGCAGTCCAGGTTACCCACCCACCATCCCCCTTTTTTCATTGCTGGGACTTTTCTGTTCTTCTCATCTCTATACTACCTATGTGGTGTATTTGCTTGTAGATGAAGTAAATGTTTACAGTAATATATGCATGTTTTTTGGCGCAATTTTATCTTTCCAGCCTTCCTATCTGGGGGCACCTGACATCTGGGGCAAGAAAAACTGAAGAAAATGGCGTCGGTTGCAACTTTTATACCCCTGGTGCACTGACGTCAGGGAAGAGGCGACAGCAACCGACGCCAGGCCAAGACTTTGGAACTCGGGCCGACTGCGAGTCGCCTGCCAGCAGAATAACCCAAGTGTAATGACTGCAACAGTGAATGCACTCGAACATCTACATTTATGGTAGGTACACAACTGTACTTTTTTCATTCCAAGGCTTAACAGCATCAGATAAAGAAGTTATGTTCTTGCTATAATGTTCCATCTGTTGTCTGTGTGCCATCTTCGTTTGTCCTCTACTCCCCACCCTCCATCACCCTTCCTTTCATTCCTCTTGGTGGAATGAGTTATGGTCTTAGTTATGCATTTCTTCATATGCGACACCAGCTGTGGTCTCTCTAAAGGTGTTATTGGGATTATACTTTGTCCTTTTCCATCTGCAAACTCAATCTGAAGTAGTTTGGGAAGGAGCATTCTGGGTAAGACCTAAGGTGGAGAGTATTTGGTTCTCGTGGGCTGTGTAATAGCCGAGTCAGATGTTCTTCGTGTTTCACTGTTGCAGTCATCACATTTGGGTTATCTGCTTGCAAGTATCCCTCAGTCGGCCTGATTAACAAAGTCTTGGGTCCTGTGTCGGTTGCTGTCTCCTCTTCTGTGATGTCAGGTCATCAGGGGTATAAAACATGCAGCCGACGCCATTACATCTGCCTTTCTTGCCGTGCGGTGCCGAAGCAGTTCGCAAGTGCCAGTCAGCTGACTCCTGAAATTTTCATTTTCTAGTTTCAGAAACGAAGTCTTCATCTAAAAGCTAAGTAACCCCTAAACCGATGTCGGTAGAAGTAAATAATTGCATTTCTTGTGGAAAGCAAATAATTCATAAAAATTTTCATTCTTACTGTATTCCTTGCCTGGGCCCTGACCACAACGTACCTCCCTGTCTGTTTTGTGCCTTATTTAAACCACAAACTATCTGTCGTCTGTATATTTTCGCTTCTAAATATTTTGGTGCTCGGTTCAATTATCCAGGTATGTATTCGGTAAGCCATCAGACTACCGATATTCCGAAAAAACGCAAAGACAGAGACAGGCCACCTAAGTCCAAACCGGCCGGCGACGCTTCTCCTAAGCCAGTCGCCAGTTCGCCGGTACTCAGTGAGATGCTTTCACAGCTCCTGATACCCGCTACTTCAGATTCGCAGGCCTCTACTGAGACCCATTCAGAGTATGCCACAAGATGCTTCAATTGTGGAACCTGTGGATGTCTCTACCTTGGTTGGGTCCAGAGCTGCTGTGCAGGCACCTGCTTCGGAGGGTGTATTCAGACCTACTGACTTGCATATTAAACCGACGCCGGCTTCTTCAAGGCCTAAAACTCTAACCATGCTTAGAAAACTGACGCCCAGACCGCATGGTCAGGCCTCTATGCCTAAAAAACAAGTAAGAATGGCTGAAGGCCTTATTACTTTAATCAGGGGAAGCCAACCTTCCTCCTCTAAGAGACCCAGGACAGAGTTTGCTTATGATACTTCTGATCAGGATTCTGAAATTTCTGATGATGTTCATCGTGCATACAGCTGCAGTCATAACAGATGAGTTATCCTGCCGTCAGGCGGGTCCTCGGTCGGCCGAATTCCAAAGTCTAGGTTCGGCGTCGGTTGTCGTCGCTTCCTCCCTGACGTCAGTGCGGCAGGGGTATAAAAGAGGCAGCTGACGCCATTTTCTTCAGTCTTTCTTGCCGCGCGGTGCCCGAAGCAGAAGCAGTTCGCAAGTGCCGGTCGGCCAGCTCCTGAGATTTACGAAAGTATTTCAGCCGAAGTCTTCTTTAAAGCTAAGTTAGGGAAACTTTTCTTGCCTCAGACCGATGTCAGACCAAGTTGTTAATTGCATTTCATGTGGGAAGCAAATACCGCATAAGGATTTCCACTCTTACTGTATACCTTGCTTAGGCCCAGACCACGACGTCTCTGCCTGCCGTTTTTGTGCTAGATTCAACAAACGCACTATTAAGCGTTGGGCGGAGTTCACCCTTCACTTTTTTGGCAAAAAATTTAATTGTATTATGTCGTCGGATACTCCGACTCCAGTTTTGAGCAAAAAATGCAAAGATAAGGACCGGCATACGAGGTCCGCACCACCTATTGATACCACGTTAAGGCCGACTACCGGTTCTCCAGTACTCAGCGAGGCGCCTACGCAGCCCGTGAGTACCGATGACAATGCATTACCGGTGTCTTCAGTACCCGAGGTCGCAGGCTCATCGGCCCCCATTCCTACTACAGATACCGACGCCACTCCTGGCAGGAAAACTCAGAATTTAGACAGGCCTGCCATTTCTCAAGGGGTCTTCAGGCCTTCCTCCTTCTCTATTAAAGCCTTCACTAAATCTAAAACAGCCATGAAAACCAAAAAACAGGTTCCTCAGACACCCGCTCAAGGCACCATGCCTAAAAAGCAGATGCTTAAAATGGCTGAGGATTTGATTACTCTTATCAGGGGTTCTCAACCCCCCTCTGACAAAAGACTACCCTTCCTCAGATCAAGCTTCTATTACCTCAGAACTATCTGAGGACCAGGATTGTGCCTATTCTCCATTTGAAGACTCTGATGCAGAGGAGTCTATTCCCTTGGTCTCCCCCCCCCCCCCCCGAGGACTTCTCTTTTGGGGAAACCTTGCATACATTGAGGGAACACTTTCACTGGGAAGGCCAAGATTACTCGGATTCCAAGAAGAGGCTCAGGGAAATTCTTCTGCTCCCCCAGCATAGGCCTCTGGCTATCCCTCCTGTTTTAGATATATTGGATGATGTGTACACAGAAGCCAGCCTTAATCCTGATTCTTTGCCTCCAGCTCCTGTTAAACCAGACAGGTATTACCGGGTTCCCGATTCTCACCAGTTCCTATATAAAAGCCATACTGCTGACCCAGAAACTATTTCACAGGGTCCCAAGGGAATTAAGGCCTCTACTGCTAAAAACCCATTACCTTCAGAGAGAGATTCCAGATCTTTAGAAAGGTGGGGGGGGATGGTGTACACCTCGGCCACTTTAACCATGAGGGCATTAAACTGTCAGTTCCATATGTTAAAGTATCAACAGTTTTTGATATCTCATCTGAAAAGCAAAGTGACACAACCAGAACAACCAGATTTAAAAGAGTTGCAGGATTTGTTGCATGGTGCAGAGCAAGTGGGTAAACATACCTTGCAGTGTGGTTTTGATGCTTTAGTGGCCTCATGTAGAGCTGCTGTTACGGGGTCTGTTATACGTAGGCATGCTTGGCTCAAAGAGCAAACCTTACCAGATCATGTCAAAGCTAAATTATTAGATGCACCTCTTCAAAAAGATGTATTGTTTGTGGAGGAAAAAGCGAAATCAATGCAAACGGTGAAAGATTTCCTGCAGGTACAGCCTCCCCGTTTCAGCAGAAACTGGCCTTCAAAAAATTGGTCCTTTCCAGCCACGGTCAGACCTCAAAGGGGAGATACAGGCGTCCAAGGGGAAGAGGGCAACCTCAAGGATCTTTCAGAGCCAGACAGTGACAAACACCAACCCCAAGAGGTGGAGAAGATAGAGCACAGTCTTTTAGAAAACACACAATGACTTCCCCCTACACCTGCCAAGCAAAGCTTTAATGGCAGCACCTTTGGGCGAAAAACTGACATTATTCTCAAAAAAATGACATATTGTTACAAAAGACAAATGGATTCTGGACATTATAGACAGAGGCTACAGGTTCCGCTTTCACACCCTTCCAAAAATGAGAGGCATGCCAAACCTGCCACAAAATCAAAGGGCAGAGGCTCAAAAACAAATTTTAGCTCTTATGCACATGAAAGCAATTCAAGAGGTACCTGCAAAAGAACAAGGTCAAGGGTTTTATTCCAGACTATTCCTGGTACCAAGGAAAGACAAAGATTGGAGACCTATCTTAGACCTATCCATCCTAAACACATATCTACAGGTGCCAAAATTCAAGATGCTCACATTACAGCAGCTTCTTCCCATGCTGGGCAAGGAGTCTTGGCTGGTAACATTGGACCTCAAGGAGGCATACCTGCATGTCCCTATCAGACAGGATTGCAGAAGATACCTCAGATTTCTTGCAGGTTCAACCCATTACCAATTCTCTGCATTGCCCTTTGGCTTATCTACTGCGCCCAGAGTGTTTACGAAATGCCTGGCATCAGTAATCGCCTTCTGCAGACTACAAGGGATACAAATCTACCCATATTTGGACGACTGCCTGATCCAAGCGGACAGCAAGGACATACTACTGCAGCACCTGGCATTTGTAATAAAACTGTTGAACTTCCTGGGATACACAGTCAACAAAAAGAAATCAAAACTAATACCCTCTCAACAAATAATTTTCCTGGGTGCCAACTTGGATACAACCACCCTGATAGCCTACCTCATGCCAGAGAAGCAAGGGCAACTGTCTCAATACTTCAGAAAAATGGCAACTTACACCAGACTAACTGCAAGGAAAGTCCTGCAGGCTCTGGGATTCATGGCATCTTGCATCCTACTTATCCCATGTGCAAAGCTGCATATGAGGAAACTTCAATGGTACTTAAAAAAAATTATGGTCTCAACACAGCCACAGCTTGGAAGCAGTTATACCACTCATTCCATGCCTTCAAAAGAAATTTATGTGGTGGGCTCAAGCTTGCCAAAGAAACACAGGTCTTCCTTTCTGTGTACCTCAAGCAACTCAAATCATCACAAGAGACGCCTCAGACTACGCATGGGGAGCACACATGACAAATCAGTGCATTCAGGGAAAATGGGCACGAAAAGAGAAGCTCCTTCACATCAACCAAAAGGAAATGCTAGCCGTGCAAAAGGCTATTATGACCTTCAAAGACCTACTGCATCCAGGCTAGCTATTGATAAGGACAGACAACACCACAGTGATGTGGTACATAAACAGGGGGGAACTCATTCATACCCCTGTGCAGGCAAGCCATGACCCTATGGAACACAGCACTGGAATTGAAAATTCAACTACAGGCACAATTCCTGCCAGGGAAAGAAAACACACTGGCAGACAACCTAAGCAGAAATATGACAGATTCACACAAATGGAAGTTCATCCTCAAATTTTCACAAAGATAACTCAGGCATGAGGACAGCCAGACATAGATCTCTTTGCTACCCACAGAAATTGCCAGTTGAAAAAATTTTGTTCAAGGACCTATCATCCACAGGCCTGGAAAGTGGACGCACTTTCCTTCAATTGGGCAACATTGACAGTCTATGCCTTCCCTCCTCTTCCTCTGCTGCCCATAGTTCTATTAAAAGCCAGAGCAGAGAGGCCGAAAATGATTCTCATTGCTCCAGACTGGCCAAGGCAACACTGGTATCCGCTCCTGAAGAGCCTGACTCATTCCCCACCATGGATCCTACCTCTAGTCCCTCTTCTGTTGTCCCAGCACAACTACAAAACTCTTCACAGCCATCTCAAAACTCTAAATCTAGCTGCATGGAGAATTCCTTGATTTCCCAACACTTTCTCCTCTCCAAGGAGGTGCAGGATGTCATCTTGGAGGCCAGAAGACCTTCTGCTAGAAAGGCCTACTCCGCCAAATGGAAACGATTTTGTGCCTGGAATCAAAAGAAGGGACAGAATCCTTGGGTAATATACCTCAAATTTGACAGTACCTAGCTGAGATGTTAAACAATGGACTTTCCTTCTCCTCCATCAAGATCCGCGCTTCAGCCATTTCTGCACAATACAACACAGATCCTCCTTTATTCTCTCATCCTCTCTTAAGGCAGTTCCTCAGAGTGGCAAAAAATATAAAACCCCCAAGGAAACTACTAGTCCCTGCTTGGGGCCTCAACTTCGTATTGGAAAAGCTGACCCTTCCTCCCTTCGAGCCAGCTTCTTCATCAGAGTTAGAGTACTTGTCATGGAAAACAGCCTTTCTTCTGGCTATCACCTCAGCTCGCAGGGTTTCGGAGCTATAGGCCCTCATGGCTGTGCAACCATTCATCATTTTCCATCAGGACAGAGTTTCCTTACGAACCAACCCTACCTTTATGCCAAAGGTAGTATCCAGTGTAGCTTTGAATCAGACTATCCACTTACCTACCTTTTATCCTAATCCACAAAAGAAAGGCGAAAGACTACTACATTCCTTGGACATTCACAGACAACGTCGTTATTTGGGCAGGACAAAGCCATTCAGGAAATCTGAGCAACTCTTTGTGTCCTGTGCTGCAGGTGCTCAAGGAAAGGCCATTTCCAAACAGACAATTTCAAAATGGATAGCCCACTGCATACGCTTTTGTTACTCATTTCATGGAAAAACTGTGCCTGCATTCATCCGATCCCACTCCAGAGCCACAGCTACCTCTGCAGCCTTCCTCAGGGGGGTCCCTACCAAGGATATTTTGGAAGCAGCCACCTGGAGTTCAGTGCACACTTTCTCCAAGCACTATCACCTCCCACTATACTCTAAATCTAGAGCGGGCTTTGCCACAGCAGTCCTGCAGGGCATCCTAGCCCCTCCTAGTTCCACTTAGTGCCTACCACCCTTACTTAGCTTTGGGATTCTACCCATTTGTTATGACTGCAGCTGTATGCACGATGAACATAGTACAGTTTTGTACCTACCATAAATGTAGATGTTAGAGTGCTCATACAGCTGCAGTCCAGGTTTCCCTCCCTCCATCCCCTCTTAGGACAGGCCTTATGACAAACCCTTTTCATATAACCTTTTGGGGAACTCTTTTATGGTGTATTTGCTTGCAACTACTGTTTTTGATTTATCAGCATTGCATTTTAGCATAACATTATGTTTGCCTTTCTTCTGGGGGCACCTGACATCTGGGGCAAGAAAAAACTGAAGAAAATGGCCAGATGGGCTGCCCAAGCATAGTCTGATGCGTCTGTAGTCAGGGTTTGGGTGGCAGGGAGTAGAATGAATGACCGTCCCTTGTTTTGGTGACAGGCCTCTGCCCACCATAGGAACTCCTGTTGCAGGCAAGGAATGAGAGGAATCATTGTTTCCAGGCTGTGACAATGGTGACTCCATAAGCTTTTTGGGTACCATTGACGTTTCCTCATATGCATCTTGCATATGGAATTAGTAGAATGCAGGAGGCCATGAATCCCAAAGCCTGCAGAATTTGTCTTGCAGATAGCTGGGTTTGTGTGGCCACTTGTTTGAAGTATTTTATCAAATGAATTTGTTTGTCTGGCGTCGGGTAAGCCATCTGGGCAGTTGTATTCAAGCTTGCACCCAGGAATGCAGTTATTTGCGAGGGTACCAGTTGCAATTTCTCTCTGTTTATGGTGTACCCTAGGCATGTTAGAAGCCTCTTTACAAATGCCAGATGTTGTAGGTGTGTCCTTGTTTTTTGCCTGAATTAGACAATCTTTCAGATAAGGATACATTTGAATGTTTCTTTGCCTGCAAAATGCAATCACTGGTGCCAGGTACTTTGTGAAGACCCTGGGCACAGTAGATAAGCCAAAGGGCAGTGCAGAGAACTGGTAATGCAAATAGCCTGCTTTGCAGCAGTGGTATCTTCTGCAAGATTCCCTGACTGGGATATGCAGGTAAGCCTCTTAAGTCGAGAGTTACCAACCAGGCATCCTTGCCTAGCATAGGCATTAACTGTTGTAGAGTCAGCATCTTGAATTTTGGAATGTCCAGGAAGGTATTTAGAATGGTTAAGTCCAGGATTGGACGCCATGATTTGTCTTTTCTGGGTACCAGGAAAAGTCTTGAATAAAAACCTTGTCCTTTTTGCTTTTCTGGTACTGGTTGAATAGCCCCCATATCCATGAGGGACATGACTTGTTTCTGGGCCTCTGCCCACTGATTTGGAGGCAGATCTGGCCATCCGTTTGGAATTGGCAACGTGTGGAAATTAAATCTGTATCCCTGGGATACTATATTTAAGACCCACTTGTTCGGAGTAATTAGATGCCAATTTTGAGCATGAAGTGCTAGTTTTCCCCCCAAAGGGGCTGCCAAAAGATAAGTGCTTGGAAATGGCAGAGGAAAGTCATTGAGACTGTTTACCGTAGGGGGGTGCTTTGCTACGTCCAGATTTGGAGGTGGAGGCACCCCATTATTTTGTTCTGTAAGTTCCTTGTGACTGAAACCTGGAGCCTTTGGAGTGTCTGGGTTTGACCTGAGTGGCTCTGTTGGGTACTGGAAAGGACCAGTTCTTAGTAGGCCAGTGCCTACTAAACCTGCGTGGTTGCACTTCCAAGAAATCTTTTACAGTTTGCATAGATTTAGCTTTGTCTTCCATCTTTTTCAAAACTTCTTCTGCTTTGGAGCATCCAACAATTTAGCTTTAACATGATCAGGCAGATTTTGCTCCTTGAGCCAAGCATGCCTTCTTACCACAGATCCAGTTACGGCGGCCCTGCAAAAGCCTCCAAGGAATCAAAACCACATTGCAAAGTAGGCTTTCCAACTTGTTCAGCTGAATGCAATAAATCCTGTAACTCTGTTTTCCAGACAATCAGAAATCAGCATCATTTTCTGTTTAAGTAAGCCCATGACATGCTGTTGATATTTAAGCATATGAAATTGACAGTTTAAAGCCCTGACTGCCAGGGTTGCAGACGTATAAACCTTCTTACCCCATCTATCCAGCGCCCTGGAGTCTATATCAGAAGGGGTGGGATTTTTAGCAGTAGAAGCCTTAACACCCCTGGGACCCTGACAAATTGTTTGTGTCAGCAGTAGGATTTTTGAAAAGTCAGGAACCCTGTAATATTTGTCTGGCTTACTAGGAGCCGGAGGCAGGGAATCAGGAGCCATGCTGGATTCTGAGAAATCATCATCAACAATGTCTAAAACAGGAGGCATAACCAAAGGTCTATGCTGAGGAAGAAGAAGAAAATCCCTAAGCCTCTTTTTTTGATTCAGAAAAATCCTGACTCTCCCAATGAAAATGTTCCCTTAAGGTATGCAAAGTTTCTCCAAAAGAAAAAAATCCTTTGGAGGAGGAGAAGGGATGGATTCTTCTGCATCAGAAATTCATAAGGGGGAACAGAAAATTCCTGATCAGAAGGGGAATTAGAAGAAACGGAAACCTGATCTGAAGATTCATAATCAGTGCCTTGCCTAGGCTTCTTAGCAGGAGGGGGCTGGGAACCCCTGATCAAGGTAATTAAATCCTCAGCCATTTTGATCATTTGTTTTTTAGGCATAGGGGCCTGAACACGTGGCTCATGCATCAGTTTTTTAGACACAGAAGTTGTTTTTGGCCTTGTTTTTGATGGCGTCAGTTTAATATACAAATCTTTAGGCCTGAAAACACCATCAGAAGCCGGTGCCTGCTCAGCGGCTCCGGACCCATCCAAGGGAGAGACATCCGCGGGTACAATACTTGAAGAATCTCATGGCATACCGGACTCCGAATGGATCTCGGTAGAGGCCTGTGAATCAAAACTAGCGGGCATCAGGGGCTGCGAAAGCACCTCAATGAGTACCGGCGACTGGCTTAGGAGAACCATCGTCGTCGGTTTTGGACCGCGACAATCTGTCTTTCTTTGTGTTTTTTGTGAATTCCAGTAGTCTGATGCTAACAGACGACATTTCAGGAAAGTTAAATCTTGAGCCAAAGTATTTAGAAGCAAAAATATGCAGACGCTTAAGTGTGTTGGCTAAACTTAGCACAAACCGACAGCAAGGCATGTTGTGGTCGGGGCCTAGGCAAGGAATACAGTGCAAATGAAAATCCTTATCAGGTATTTGCTTCCCACAAGTAATGCAATTATTAACTTTTACTAACATCGGTAAGGAGCAAGAAAAAATTTCCCCAACGGGGCACTTAACTTTAGGTTGAAAACTTCGGTTCTGAAACTCGAAAACAAAAATTTTAGGAGTCGGCCGACCGGCACTTGCTAACTGTTTCTGCTTTGGGCACCGCGCGGCAAGAAAGACGGATTAAAATGGCGTTGGTTGCATGTTTTATATCCCTGATGACCTGATGTCATAGAAGAGGAGACGGCAACTGACGTAGGCCCCAAGACTTTGTTATTCAGGCTGACTGAGGGCAACCTGCCAGCAGATTACCCAAATGTAATGACTGCAACAGTGAAACACAAAGAAAGTACAGTTTTGTACCTACCATAAATGTAGATGTTCGAGTGCTCATACAGCTGCAGTCATAACAGATGGGTTATCCTGCTGTCAGGCGGGTCCTTGGTCGGCCGAATTCCAAAGTCTAGGTCCGGTGTCAGTTGTCGTCGCTTCCTCCCTGACGTCAGTGCGGCAGGGGTATAAAAGAGGCAGCCGACGCCATTTTCTTCAGTCTTTCTTGCCACGCGGTGCCCGAAGCAAAAGCAGTTCGCAAGTGCCGGTCGGCCGACTCCTGAGATTTTCAAATCCGAATTTCAGAACCAAAGTCTTCATTAAAGCTAAGTACCCTGTTGGGGAAACTTTTTTCTTGCTCCAGACCGATGTCAGAAAAAGTTAACAATTGTATTTTTTGTGGGAAGCAAATACCTCATAAGGATTTTCACTCTTACTGTATTCCTTGCCTAGTCCCTGATCACAACATTGCTAGCTGTCGGTTTTGTGCTAGATTTAACCAACGCACTATCAAGCGTCAGTTCGATTTTGCATTTCATTACTTTGGCCATAGATTTAATTATGTAATGCGGTCGGACCAACCGACAGTCGAAGTTTACAAAAAACGCAAGGACAAGGATAGGCATCTGAGGTCCAAAACCGACGACGAAGCCTCTACTAGGCCAGTCGCCGGTTCTCAGTGAGGCGTTTTCACAGCCCCTGGCGCCAGCTACCTCAGAGCCACAGGCTGCTACCGACTCCCACGTGGAGCCGACTGGGCCTCTGGATACTCAAGGTATTGGACACACAGAAATCATTCCCTCAGATGGGTCTGGAGCCGCTGAGCAGGCATCGGCTTCTGAGGGCGTCTTCAGACCTACACAACTATATATAAAGCCATCTTCAGCTTCAAAGACTAAAGCAGCTGTAAAGACGAAGAAACAAGTACAGCATTCTTCTACTCAGACTTCCATGCCTAAAAAACAGATGCTCAAAATGGCCGAAGACCTAATTACTTTGATCAGGGGCTCCCATCCCCCTCCTGATAAGAGGCCTAGGCAAGAGACAGAGTATGATTCTTCTGATCAGGTATCTATTTCCTCTAATTCCTCTTCTGAACAGGATTATTCCATGCTTCCCTATGAGGATTCTGATGCTGAAGAATCCATTCCTTCAGTCTCTCCTCCTGAGGATTATTCTTTTGGGGAAACCCTGCATACTATCAGGGAGCATTTCCACTGGGAGAGAAAAGATTATTCTGAATCTAAGAAAAGGCTCAGAGACTTTCTTCTATTTCCTCAGCACATACCCCTTGCTATTCCACCTGTTCTAGACATTGTAGATGATGTATTTTCAGAGTCCGACCTGTCCCCTGACTCTCTACCCCCTGCACCTGCTAAGCCAGACAGATACTACAGGGTCACAGATTCTCATAAATTCCTGTATAAAAACCCCGCTGCTGACCCAGAAACTATATCTCAGGGTCCCAAGGGGGGTTAAAGCTTCCACTGCAAAAAAACCCTGTCCCCTCTGATAGGGATTCTAGGGCTCTAGACAGATGGGGGGAAAAGTCTACACTTCTGCTACCATGGCTGTAATGGCTTTAAATTGTCAGTTTCATATGCTTAAATATCAGCAATATTTAATGTCAGTGCTTAAACAGAAAATGTTGACAAATACTGAATGCTCAGAGAACAAGGAATTGCAGGATTTATTGCATGCAGCTGAACAAGTGGGAAAGCATACTTTGCAATGTGGTTATGATTCACTGGAGGCCTCTTGCAGGGCCGCTGTTACAGGTTCTGTTATTAGAAGGCATGCTTGGTTAAAGGAACAGAATCTGCCTGATCATGTTAAAGCTAAATTATTAGATGCACCATTGCAGCAGGATGCTTTGTTTGGTACTAAAGCAGAAGAGGTGTTGAAAAACATGGAGGATAAAGCAAAATCCATGCAGACAGTCAAGGATTTCTTATAGGTACAGCCACCCAGATTTAGCAAGAACTGGTCTTCTAAAAATTAGTCCTTTCCAGTGTCAGACAGACCACAAAGCGGCCGATACAGGCGTCCCAGAGGCAGATCTCAGCCCCAAGGCTCATACAGGCCTAAACAATGGGGTGCACCAACCTCCAAAAGTGGAGAAGACAAATCACAACCTTACAGGAAACAGTTCCAATGACTTTCCTCTATCAGTTCCAAGCAGTTTTCTTTTGACAGCCCCCTTAGGGGGAAAACTAGCACTTTTTTCATCAAATTGGGAAATGGTTACCCAAGACAAATGGGTCCTGAACATAGTGTCCCAAGGCTAACGGGTTCCATTTTCACACTCTAACAAGGTCAGAGGGCATGCTAGACCTGCCACACAATCAATGGACAGAGGCACAAAAGCAAATTACAGCCCTCATGGACATGAGGGCCATTCAACAAGTACCACAACAAGAGCAGGGGCAAGGATTTTACTCCAGACTTTTCCTAGTACCCGGGAAGGACAAAATCTGGAGACCAATACTGGACCTGTCTATACTAAATACGTTTCTGGAAGTCCCAGAATTCAAGATGTTGACTCTACAGCAGCTACTGCCCATGCTGGCCAAGAGGGCTTGGCTCATAACTTTGGACCTAAAAGAGGCATACCTGCATGTCCCAGTCAGACAATCTTGCAGAAGATACCTCAGATTCATAGCTGGCTCAGTGCATTACCAATTGTCTGCACTGCCCTTTGGTTTATCTACTGCACCCAGGGTCTTCACAAAATGCCTGGCACCAGTAATTGCTTTTTGCAGACAAAAAGGAATTCAAATATATCCGTACTTGGACGACTGCCTAATTCAATCAGAGAACAAAGACACTCTTCTAAAGCATCTGACATTTGTAAAAAGATTACTAATTACCCTAGGGTACACAGTAAACGAAAATAAATAATCAAAACTAGTGCCCTCTCAAGAGATAATATTCCTGGGTGCAAGCTTAAATACAACTGCCCAGATGACTTATCTCACGCCAGACAAGCAAAAGCAACTGACTACTTCAAGAAATTGGCAACAAAAACCCACTTATCTGTAAGGAAAATCCTGCAGACCTTGGGTTTCATGGCATCTTGCATTCTACTAATCCCATATGCCAGACTGCATATGAGGAAACTACAATGGTATCTGAAAAGTGTTTGGACTCAGCATTGCCACAGCCTGGAGACAATAATTGCACTCATTCCCTGCCTACAACAGGAGTTTCGATGGTGGGCAGAAGCCTGTCACTACAACAAGGGTTTGCCATTCAGTTTGCCCGCTGCCAGACACTGACAACGGATGCATCAGATTATGCTTGGGGCCCCATATGGCAGGAAAATGTATTCAGGGCACATGGCTTGCAAACCAAGTGCATCTTCACATCAATCAAAAAGAGATGCTAGCTGTTCAAAATGCCCTGACAACTTTCAAGGACCTGCTTCATCCAGGACAGTTACTGATAAAGACAGACAACACTACAGTCATGTGGTACATAAACAAGCAGGGAGGTACACATTCCTATCCCCTCTGCAGACAAGCAATGACCTTATGGGACACAGCATTGGCTTATCAAGTTCACCTGCAAGCACAATTCCTGCCAGGAAAAACAAATACTCTGGCAGACTAACTAAGCAGAAACCTCATGGATCCCCACGAATGGAAACTGGATCCACAAGTCTTCAGCATGATAATAAGGAAATGGGGATGCCCAGACATAGATCTATTTGCCTCCCCTCACAACTGTCAATTGCAGAGATTTTGCACAAGGATTTATCACAAGCAAGCTTGGAAAGTGGACACCCTATCATTCAGCTGGAAAAATCTAACAGTATATGCTTTTCCCCCACTGCCTCTCCTTCCCAGAGTACTCCTAAAGGTCAGACAAGAGAAGCCAAAAATGATACTGATTGCACCAGACTGGCGACGCCAGCAATGGTACCCAATCCTGAAGAGCTGGTCTCAAGGTCCAGCATGGATACTACCTCAGACTTCTCACTTGCTGACCCAACAAAACAAGCAGATCCTGCACAGCCAACTCAGGACCTTAAATCTGGCAGCATGGCTGATAATGTAGCCATTCAGAACTCTCTTTTTCAAAAGCTGTTATGGATGTTATCTTGGAGGCCAGGAGGCCCAGTACCAGAAAATCTTATGCAGAAAAATGGAAGAGATTCTGTGCTTGGAACCAGGAACAAGGCATTGACACATCTGTACCAAATATTCCTCAGATTTTACAGTATCTAACTGAGATGCTGAACAAAGGCCTTTCTTTCTCATCAATTAAGATTCATGCCTCTGCCATTTCAGCCCATTACGATACGGAACCACCTATCTTTTCTCATGCTTTAATAAGGCAGTACCTCAGAGGGGCCAAAAACATTAGGCGTCCAAGGAGAGCAACAGTTCCGGCCTGGGACCTCAATTACGTTTTGGAAAAACTCACACTGCCTCCTTTCGAGCCAGCATCAACAGCAGATATAAAATTCTTATCCTGGAAAACAGCTCTGCTCCTAGCAATAACCTCTGCAAGGCGAGTCTCGGAGTTACAAGCACTCATGGCTGTGGAACCTTTCATCCAGACAGGGTTTCTCTGAGGACAAACCCTACATTTATGCCTAAGGTGGTGTCCAGTGTGGCTCTCAACCAAACCATTCACTTGCCCATCTTTTACCCAAATCCACAGAACAAGGGTGAGAAATTTTTGAATTCTTTGGACATACACAGGCAGTTGCGCTTCCACTTGGACAGAACTAAAGTTTTCAGAAAGACTGAGCAACTTTTATTCTCATATGCTGCAGGATCACAACGAAAGGCTATCTCAAAACAGACTATTACTAAATGGATAGGCCGTTGCATTCGTTTCTGCTATTTTCAACATTGCAAATCAGTGCCTAAGGGCATTAGGCCTCATTCTACCAGAGCAGCAGCCACTTCAGCAACCTTCCTCAGAGGAGTACCAACCAAAGATATCTTAGAGGCTGCAACTTGGAGTTCAGTGCACACCTTTACAAAGCACTACCACTTGCCTCTCTAAGTCCAGAGCAGGCTTTGCCACTGCAGTTCTGCAGGGCCTCATAGCCTCTCCTAATCCTATTTAGCCCAGCCACCCATCCTCAGCTTTGGAATTCCACCCAAGAGTAATGACTGCAACAGTGAAACACGATGAACATAGTACAGTTGTGTACCGACCCCGGAGGATTTCTCTTAGGGAGCATTTTCGTTGGGAAAGTCAGGATTTCTCCATTTCTAAAAAGAGGCTTAGGGATTTCTTACTCCTGCCCCAGCACAGGCCTTAAGTTATATCCCTCCTGTACTAGACATTGTTGATGATGCCTTTTCGGAATCAAGTTTGACCCCTGACTCTCTTCCTCCTGCTCCCAGAAAGCCTGATAGATATTACAGGGTTCCTGACTCTCTCAAGTTCCTTTTCAAAAATCCTACTGCGGATCCTGAGACCATTTCACAGGGTCCCAAGGGCATCAAATTTACTACTGCCAAAAATCCTACCCCCTCTGATGGAGACTCCAGGGGGCTGGATAGATGGGGTAAGAATGTATACACTTTTGCAACTTTGGTCATTAGAGCCTTAAACTGTCAGTTTCATATGTTAAAGTATCAGCAGCATATTATTGGATTGCTTAAACAGAAAATGATGTTAATTCCTGAATCTGCTTAAAATAAGGATTTACAGGATTTAATGCTTTCTGCTGAACAAGTTGGAAAACATACTTTACAATGTGGTTTTGATTCTCTAGAGACATTTTGCAGGGCTGTTTTCACTGGGTCTGTACTTAGAAGGCATGCTTGGCTTATGGAGCAATCCTTGCCAGATCATGTTAAAGCTAAATTACTGAATGCTCCCTTAAATCAGGACCACCTGTTTGGCAATAAGCCAGAAGAAGTTCTTAAAAAAGATGGAGGAAAAAGCTAAATCTATGCAAACTGCTAAAGATTTTTTACAAGTACAACCTCCAAGATTTAGTAGGCATTGACCTTCTAAGAATTGGTCCTTTCCTGCCTCTTCCAGGCCTTCAGTCCAAACCCAGATACAGCAGAACACCCAGGCTTCAGTCCCAGGGTACGCACAGGACTAAGCAGTGGGGGGGGGCCCTCTTCCAAATCTGGGAGTAGTGACCCCCCCCCCCCCCCTATGGCAAACTGTCTCAATGACTTAATTTTAAAACTTCCAAGCACTTCTTAACTGACTGCCCCTTTGGGGGGAAAGATTGTCTTACATGCAAAAGACTGGGAGCTCATTACCCAGGACAAATGGGTTTCAAACAGTGTCTCAAGGATACAGATTTCACTTCCACACGTTACCAACCCAAAACGGTTGGCCAGATCTACCCCCAAATCAGTGAGCAGAGGCTCAAAAGCAAGTACTCTGTCTTTTAAGCATAAAGGCTATTCAAACTGTACCAGAAGAGGAAAAGGGACAAGGTTTCTAATCAAGACTTTTCGTGCTACCCAGAAAAGACAATTCACGGTGTCTTATCCAGGACCTGTCTACTCTAAACACCTTTTTGGTGATTCCAAAATTCAAGATGCTGACTCTTCACCAGTTGCTTCCTATGCTAGGAAAAGAAGCCTGGTTGGCCACACTCTATTTAAAGGAAGCATAGCTGCACATCCCAATCGGGGAATCTTGCAGAAGATACCTTTGCTTCAAAGCAGGCTACACACACTGTCAGTTCTCTGCACTGCCCTTTGGCTTATCTACTGCACCCAGGGTATTCACAAAATGCCTAGCTCCAGTCATTGCATTTTGCAGGCAAAGAAATATTCAAATATACCCATACCTGGACGATTGTTTAATTCAGGCAGAAAGCCAGGACATACTTTTGAATCATCTGGCCTTTGTACAAAGGGTGCTAACTTGTCTGGGGTACACCATAAACAAAAATAAATTGCACCTGGTACCCTGTCAACAAATTATATTCCTGGGAACAAGCTTGAATACAACTTCCCAGATGGCTTTCCTCATGCCAGAGAAACAAATTTATTTGACAACCTACTTCAAATTAGTGGCCACGAAAACCCTGCTGTCTGCAAGGCAAATACTGCAAGCCTTGGGGTTCATGGCCTCCTGCATTGTTCTAATTCCATATGCAAGACTGCATATGAGGAAACTACAGTGATATCTAAAAAGCCTATGGTGCCAGCATTCTCAGGATCTAGAAGCAATGATTCCTATCATACCTTGCCTACGCCTAGAGTCTCTTTGGTGGGCAGAGGCTTGCCACCAAAACGAGGGACTACCATTCACTGTACCCCCTGCCACCCAAACTCTAACAACAGATGCATCAGACTATGTATGGGGGGCTCACCTGGCAGGGAAGTGCATTCAGGGCAAATGGAACCCAAGTCAAATGCACCCGCATATCAATCAAAAAGAAATGTTAGCTGTACAGAATGCTGTGACAGCCTTCAAGGATCACGTTCTTCCAGGACAATTAATGGTAAAGACTGACAACACCACTGTTATGTGGTACATAAACAAGCAGGGGGGTGTTCCCATTCTTACCCCCTCTGCAGATTAGCCATGGCTTTGTGGAACACAGCCTTGAGCTACCAAGTGCATCTACAAGCTCAATTCCTGCCAGGAAAACTAAATACACTGGCAGACGGACTAAGCAGAAACCTCATGGACCCACACGAGTGGAAACTGGAACCAAAATTTTTCAACATGTTGACAAATGGGGGGGCCCAGATATAGACCTGTTTGCCTCCCCCCAGAACGATCTGTTGGACAAATTTTGCACAAGGACTCCACACAAACAAGCTTGGAAGTGGATGCTCTGTCCTTCAGCTGGAAGAACCTGTCAGTTTATGCCTTTCCTCCTCTGCCTCTGCTCTCCAAAGTACTACTAAAGATCAAACAAGACTAACCAAGGACGATTTTGATTGCACCAGACTAGCCATGCCAACACTGGTACCCCCTCCTGCACAGTGTGTCACTGTTGGCCCCATGGCACCTGCCTCAGATTCCTACCCTATTTTCTCAGCAGGAGAACCAGATTCTGCACCCTCAGCTTCAAACACTGAACCTAGCAGCCTGGCTAATTACCTAATCTCTCCTTTACCATCCCTCAGTAAACCAATGATGGATATCATTTTAGAGGCAAGGAGGCCTAGTACTAGAAAATCTTATGCTGAAAAATGGAAGAAATTCTGTGCCTGGAACCAATCTTAAGGGATGAGTACAGCAGTGCCCAATTTACCTCAGATTTTACAATACTTAACTGAGATGCTTCACAAGGGCCTGTCTTTCTCCTCCATCAAAATTCACGCCTCAACCATTTCATCTCATTATAACACAGTACCTCCCCTCTTCTCTCATCCACTGCTCAAGCAGTTCCTCAGAGTGGCCAAAAATTTACAACCACCCAGGAGAGCTCCAACTCAAGCCTGGGACCTTAACTTTGTATTGGAGAAACTCACTCTTTCTCCTTTCGTGTCAGCTGCTACTGCAGACTTAAAATTACTTTCTTGGAAAATAGCTTTCCTTTTAGCAATCACTTCAGCAAGAAGGGTATCTGAATTACAGGCCCTTATGGCAGTGGAGCCTTTCATCATCTTTCATGCGGACAGGGTTTTCCTCAGGATTAATCCCTCCTTCAAAGGTGGTATCCAGTGTGGCCCTTAATCAGTCCATTCATTTGCCAACCTTCTTTCCTAATCCACAGAACAAAGGGGAACAGATACTGCACTCCTTAGATGTGCACAGACAACTTAGATTCTACTTGGACAGGACTAAACCTCAAAGGAAATCTGAACAACTGCTGGTGGCATTTGCAGCAGGGGCAGAGGGGAAGGCTATTTTATAGCAAACCATTTCCAAATGGATAGGCCATTGCATTCATTTCTGTGACAAGAACCATGGAAAACCTATCCCACAGGGGATCAGACCCCACCCCACTCAACCAGGGCTGCATCTACCTCTATAGCCTTTCTCAGAGGCGTCCCTACCAGGGACATCCTAGAAGCTGCTACCTGGAGTTCTGTACATACTTTCACCAAGCATTAGCATCTGCCAATCTTTAAATCCAGAGCTGGCTTTGCCACTGCAGTCTTGCTGTGCCTTATAGCTGGTCCTAATGCTATCTAAATTCCTCCTCCCATACTTAGCTTTGGGAATCTACCCAAATGTGATGACTGCAACAGTGAAACACGAAGAATATAGTATAGTTGTGTACACTTACCATAAATGTAGATGTTCGAGTGTATTCACTGTTGTAGTCCCCGTTACCCTCTCTCGACCCACCTTGCTTTTCTTGGCTATATCTCTGTTCTCCTTTACTGTGCCCAAAAGCTTTTTGGTGTATTTGCTTTTTTGTTGGAGGTATAAAATTGTATATTTATAGATTTAATTGCTTCCCATTAGGGGCCACCTGACATCTGGGGCAAGAAAAACGGATGTAATGGCATCGGCTGCATGTTTTATACCCCGACGACCTAACATCACAGAAGGGACAGCAACCGAAGCAGGACCCAAGACTTTGGTTATCAGTCCGACTGAGGGCTACTGCAAGCAGATAACCCAAATATAATGACTGCAACAATGAATACACTCTAACATCTACATTTATGTTAAGTGTACACAACTGTACTTTCTTCAGCTTTGTGTACAATGAGTATCACAGTAAACTACCAAAATTCACACCTAGAACCCGTGCAGAACTTGGAGTTCATTGCAGCAGTTTTGGACACTACTCGGATGATCCAACTTCAGTGTCATCTGAATATTAATGATCAGATGACAAACAGGTTACTTTGAAATCTGAAGATAGCCGCACGTCATGTTCTTCAAGTGTTAGGGTCAGTGTCTGTGGCAGTAGTTCTAGTTCCATTAGCAAGATTCCATATGAGAATTCTACAGTGGCTTCTAGCTGCCTAATGCTTGATTCTTCTCCATTCCATGTCCCACCAGATTCTGATAACCAGTGCATGCAGACGATCCCTCATGGTGGATGCAGTCAGACCAATTGTTGCAATGCCAACCCTTTGTTCCTTCACAACCACAGGCCACTGTGACCACGGATGCCTCCAGATAGGGTGGGGGGCATTATCTGGGGAGAATAGTCCAAGGAACCTGGTCTGCAGACAGGGCAAACCTGCACATCGATCTCCTGGAGATGAGAGCTGTGCTTCTCCCATTGCAATCATTCCAAGCTACTCTTCCTGTAGGGCCAGTTGCAATTCACTTAGACAACATGTCAGTGGTCTGGTACATAAGCAAAGAGGAACCAGATCTTGCCCTCTGTCGAGAAGCCCTCAGAACATGGCAATGGGCGATCTCCTCCCAACAGTTTCTAATGGCAACACACTTTCCGGGGAAGTCTAGTGTGATTGCGAACAAGTTGAGCAGATCCATTCTTGTGCCTTACAAGTGGTCCCTCAACCAAAAGGTATTAGAGGACATTTTCTGCAGATGGCGCCAGCCTTGCTGTGACCTTTTTGCTCCCCCCTCCCCCCCAAACAACAAATGCAGCAATTATTTTCCCCTGATCCCCCATAGGGGGGAGTCCCCAAGGGATGTTGTAAATCACATTTGGCTCCCTGGTCTACTTTATGCCTTTCCCCCTTTCCCATTGATCCAAAGTTCATTCAGAAAGCGAGTAGGTTGAAGAACAGTAATCCTCATTGCCCCATTTTGGCCTCTTCAAATTTGATTTCCCTTTCTCTGGCCTCCTCACCTTCAGAAGAAACCCTGGGTACTGAAAAGCTTTCCGTAGCTACTATCTCACCCAACAGGGATGATTCATCCAAACCTCCACAATCTCAAGCCGACTGCTTGGTTTTCCAGTTCCATTAATTGCCAGACAACTCATGCTCTCCTCTCTAGTCAAACACATTTTGTTGTCTTCTCATAAATTATCTACTTAGAAACTGTACAAAAGTAAATGAAGAGATTTGTAATTTGGGTGCAATAGTGTAATGTAGAACCTACTACAGGCTCCTGTTTACTTTGTCTTGAATTTCCTGGCTCAGCTTTTTAATGACTGAGCATCTGCCTCTGCATTGAAAGTTCAATTAGCAGCGATTTCATTTTTCTATGTTGGAGAGGATAACTTGTCATTAATTTTCCACAAACTTTGCAAAACCTTCATAAAAAGGGACCCGGTTGTTAAAACCACCTCACAGGGATCCTTCTCCCCAGTGGGACCGTAATTTATTGCTGTGTTCTGTTGTGCAGCCGCCCTTTGAACCTCCAGCCACCTGTTGTAAGTTTCTCTCCTGAAAAACTATTTTTCTAGTGGCAATCATGTCTGCAAGGTGAATTTCAGAGATTCAAGCTTTATGCTCACATTCTCCATATTCTGTTTTTCACGAAGACAGAGTATCGCTGTGTACCAACCCCTCCTTTCTCCCCAGAGTTGTTTCACAAACCAATATCAATCAAACCATCCATTTTGCCTGTCTTCTTTCCTAACTTTAGCAACAAGGGTGTATGTAGTGTATAATTGTTAGATGTACATGGGCAGTTGCGATTCTGCTTGCATAGAACCAGAGTTTCGCAAGACAAACTATTTGGTTATGTTGTCCCTATCTCGCCTTCCTTCCTTTCTGTTTGCCACATACTGTAGCTCGAAAAGTCTTTACTGGCTCAAGGCTAACCCCTATCCCAACATGCCTAGCGGTAGCTACCCAGATCTCTCTTGCCACTTACAGCGTCGAGATTGTCTTCTGGCTCGGGCTAAGTAGTTTTTTCTTGGGGTAAATTGTGAATATTGTGACCGTTTTCAGATAGTTTTTTTGTATACTGGTAGTGTTTAGTCTAACTTCTCTTATATTCTACTACCCTCCCTCTAAAACCTTCAGTTGTTTGTTGTTGCTTTTGTTGTGGCAGTCGTTTTCGTGTGCCTACATTGCCTTTGTGATCCTTGTTGGTAGCCCGTTTAAGTTAGAGGGCATTCCCCCTTTTCTGTCCCTCCTTTCTACTTTAAGGAGAAGCCATTTTAGTTAAAGGCTCTTCTTTCTTTAGGGGAAGTAGCCATTTAACTTAGAGGCTACCTCCTCTCTCCTTTTGTTTAAAAAAAAAAAAAAAAAAGTTGTTTGTTGTCATTTGTGTGTTACCTTTCTTATTTCAGGTACTTTACCATGTCCAAGGATCCAGAACCATCAGGGTTTAAAAAATGTGACTCGTGTTGCCAAAAAAATGTCCCTTACAGACTGGTTACATGAGTTGTGTGTACTGTTTAGGGGCTGTTCACCTGCAGGACTCGTGTACCATCTGTCATGGCTCTAGTGCACGAGTCCTGCCGGAGAGGCGAAACAAGCTTATTCTACAAGGTTTAGCAAAACCACTTTTGAAGCTGCATCTGGAGAAACTCAGCCTGCAAAAAGACAGGATGATAAACCTGCATCTTCATCGGCTCCGTCCTCTGTACCAACCAAATCTAAAGACAAGTCTTCCGAACCTTCGGAGCGGACAGTTGGCTCCAATAAGACTCTCTCTCCAGCGGCTCCATCAGCAGTCTCTGAGCTGTCCCGAACTCACAGAAGATCTAGGACCCTCTCCTTGGAGCCGGTGAGATTTGTTTCACGGTCTCCCTTTTTACAATCTGTGGCAGGTAGTCTTCTGCACACTCCTCTCGGTCATCCAGGAGCCTTTTGGATGATGACGTGGAGAGGCTGCTCAAGGCACCAGTATTTGCAAAATTGTTGTCGAACCCAGCCCAGAAGGAAGTGGTGCCGTATGCCCAACCAGTTTTTTCATAGATTCCTCCTCCAACTGCATCCAGTTTGTAGCCGGAGTGCATAGAGGTCGTGGTGGTGAAGCCGTCTGTTCCGACAAAGCCGTCTGTTCCGACAACCCTAGGTTTATCGCTTCTGACCACTACTCCGATCTCCTCAATACCTTGGTCTCTTAAGGGATCTGGGAGCTGATGCTGTCTAGTCTGCTCCGAGGGGGGGAGTGTCATCGGATCCTTGTCTGACCCCCCCCCTTTCCCTCTCGGTGCTTCAGTGCAGGTGAGCTCGGCTCCTACATTGGCCTCGGAGCCATCGCCCTCGGTTTGGAGGAGTTCTCCAGATTCTTTGGAGCTGGAGTCTCTCTTAGTCCGCGACCGCAGTGCCTTCAAGGTGATGAGTGTGCTGTCTGCTGAGACCGCTCCACCCTCGGCTCCATTGGCTCCTTCCCTTTCTATACCGGTGTGTGCCTCGGAACCTCCCTTCCATCCCAAGCATAGGGAACTTATGCCCCAGGACGCCCCATTTGGTGACCCCCACCTCTTCCAAAACCTCCCCTGACCATGCCTCAGAGGAGGCTCATCAGAAGAAAAAGTGCAAGAGGAGCCATTTGGACTCCCCTGAGTCTGTCACCTCAAACACATAATTGGAGTCAGAAGGGTCCTCACTGTCCCCCTCTGAGGATTTCTTTTTCAGACATCCTGGAAATCCTTAGAGGGGTAACTGGAAGTCCCTTGCCCCTTCTGAGGACAAGTCCGTGTACCTGGACACTTTTGGTTCCCGACCCTCCACCTCTTGGGTGTCTCCGCCTTTTGACCCACTTTTAGCTGTAGTGAGTCGAAAGGCGTGGATCTCTCCAGAAACCATGAAACCAGTTCCGCGGAGGCCCAATAAATTTATAACTGCCCCTGAAGACAAACCATTTCTTTCAAAAGGAGTGCCTGTTGATGCTATGGTGGTGACAGCAGCCACCAAGAAGGAACTTGCAGAAACTTCCTCTTCTGTCCATCCGCCTAACAAGGAGTCCCAGACGATGAACAGGTATGGGAAGCATATGTTTTCGTCAGTGGCCTCTACACTCAGGTCGCTGAACTACTTATCGCACTTTACAAGACTTCAAAGGGATCTTAAGGAGTTAGGAGATACCCTTCAGGATCCTACAACTGAGGGAGCAGCGAACAAGACTGCTAACCAGCTTGCGACCTTGACCTCAATTGTTAACTCCTCCATGCGCCTGATTTCTTACACGGCAGATGGAGCGAGTAGGGCTGCAGGCACAGGAGTTGATGTGCAGAGACCCCCCCCCTGGATGCACCTATGTCAATTTGCAGAGCCCTTCAAGTCCTCCTTTACAAACTCCCCCTTTTATGGCTCTTCTTTGTTTGGACCTCAAGTAAAAGAGACTCTTACCAGATGTGAACGAGATGGCAAAACTCTCTCTGCTGTGGGAGTACATTTTTCCACTCCTTCGAGACCTTACCCCAAACGTCAAAAGGAGTGGTAAGATGTGGTTCTGGAAATCCCAGGGAACTTCGCCTGACACATGTGGAGAACATTCCCCCAGGGGCAGAGGGGGAAATAACTGGAGCCGCCGTTCTCGCAGCAGAGCGACAGGGATACTTACTCTTCTAGGCCCTTCCAGCACCCCTGATGAGTTGCCCGGCTGTCCGCCTCTGGAGGCAGTCTGCGGCAGGTTATCATTGTACCTAAAAGCCTGGCAGACTATAACAGAAGATGGATGGGTATGGTCCATAATATCCAGGAGTTAAATTCCCTTCTCCCAAGCACCTCCCAAAAGAGCACAACAATCGATCCCAGATGGTTCCACCCAGTCTTTGGGATCAGGCAAACATAGAAGTACGAAGGTTGCTACAAAAAAAAGCCATCCAGGAAGCCCTTGCAGACCAAATCGAATCTGGAACTTACTCAAGGTTCTTTTTAGTTCCAAAAAAGACAGAGGACAGGAGGCCCATTTTGGATCTCAGCAGACTAAACAAATCAGTCAGGAAAGTGAAGTTCCGGATGGTGACACTGCAGTCCATTCTCCCCTTTTTGGGTCAGGACAATTTGATGTGCTGTTTTGATCTTCAGGATGCGTACTACCATATAAGATTGGACAGGTAATCCAGGAGATATCTACACTTCCAGCTGGGAGCCAGTCATCAGTTGAGAGCTCTGCCCTTTGATCTCACCACAGCCCCCAGGGTGTTCACCAAATGCATGGCAGTAGTTACAGCTCACCTGAGGTGTCTAGGATTCCAGGTATTTCCTGATCTAGATGACTGGCTCCTTACTGCCACCATCGAGCATCACCTGATAAAAGTGCGGGACCACACAATTCACACTTGTGCACAGCTAGTCATCACCATAAATTACGAAAAACCTGCCTTGTTGCCTTGTCTCAGTGTATTACATTTATAGGGGCAGAATTAAATACAAGAGACATGATAGCGAGGCTTCCTCAAGAAAAGGTCTCTACCATTTGTCAGCAAGTTTCAGTACTCATGACAAAAAAGAGAATTCAGGCACGGTACGTACTGAAGATCTTGGGTTCTATGGTGGCAGCAATTACTCTGGTCCCTATGCCGCACTTCCATATGAGAATTCTGCAGTGGCTCCTTTTCACACAGTGGTCATTTCAGGATCTACCAGTGTCACACCTGATTTCAATAACAGAGTCCTGCAGAAGGGCTCTGCAGTGGTGACTCTACTCCCCCCAGGTCACCCTAGGCAGACCGTTCACTTCGTGCCACCCCCTCCTTTCTCCCCAGAGTTGTTTCAGAAACCAATATCAATCAAACCATCCATTTGCCTGTCTTCTTTCCTAACTTTAGCAATAAGGGTGAATATATTCTATACTTGTTAGATGTACATAGGCAGTTGCGATTCTGCTTACATAGAACCAATGAGTTTCACAAGACAAACTAGTTGTTCATTGCTTTTGCAGGCCCTAAGAGAGGTTCATCAGTCTCCAAGGTTACCTTATCAAGATGGCTGTCTGACTGCATTTCATTTGTGTACACCTCTAAGTGTATTAATCTTCGCAAGCCCATTCGCGCTCTCTCCACTAGGGCCATGTCCTCATCTGCTGTTTTTCAAACTAACGCTTCCATGGATGACATTTGTGCAGTGGCCACTTGGACTAACCATCATACCTTTATCTCCCACTATAAATTGGATATGGTCTCATAGGGAGGGGCCTCTTTTGGTTCGATGGTTCTGAGGAACATTCTCCCTTGAGTCCGCCCAGGATATACGAAGTTGGGGACTCTGTCCCATCTGTGAGGGGAGATGAAAAATTACCGATAGTTATGTACTCACCATAATGTTCTATCTGTATTGTCAATTTTTTTCATCTCTCCTCACATTCCCTCCCACCAGCCATAGTTTAATGAGAAAATTTTATAAATAGGACATGTGGTTTTATCTTTGTTTCTGCAGAACTGGCGTCTTCAACAATCTTTCATTCTTAAGTTTTTATCTCTGGGCTTCTTGCCAGTGTGTATTATTGCAAACAAGGTCTTGGGGAACATTGAGAAGTGCATTGTGAGTAAGGGGAGTGTCCAAAAGCTGCTTTGGTTGCTATGAGCTTAGTAATGCCCAAGCCAGATCCGATGATTGGATCCGTAACCCATCTGTGAGGAGAGATGAAAAAAATCGACAGTACTGATGGAACATTATGTTGAGTACATAACTCCTTACATGCGCACCCCGAACAGACACCAACCTGGCTATCAAGAAAAACAATGCTCCTACTCAAGAGTGAATCTGGTAGTTAGTCTAAAAATTATAGACAGATAACGTGCCTTCCAACAGCATGAAAACTATACACTGGAATTGATGCCGGTAGAGTTTATAGTCATTTAGAAGAAAACTCAATTATGGCAATAGAACAAAAGGGCAGTAAAAAGTTATATGGAACAAAGAATCATTTGTTAAAGTCATAAGGAAGAACCTAAGTATAATATGGATTGACTGCAAAAATGTATTTGACAGCATCCCACATTCACGGATAAGTGTGTGCTTTAAAATGTATAAGATACACCCTACACTGATAAATTACATCATAGCAACCATGAAACCGTGGCAAACCACGTTGCAGTTAAGCCATGATAAAAGATAAATTAGTATTGCAGTGATAATATTCCAAGGTGAGACTGTCCTGTTGCACTTTTGCCTTGCTCGTAACCCATTAAGCTGCCTGTTTAACAGATTAGGTCATGGTTATAATTTGCCTCCCAGAAAGCAGCAAAGTGTAAAGACTTCTCATCTTCTCTTTGTCGACTATTTAAAACTGTATAGCTTTTCAGATGAGAACCTGAAAGCACAACTGGAAGTAGTCAAAACTTTTTCAGATGATTTAAGAATGTCATTTGGTCTTGATAAATAAAAGCAATCTTTAAAGCAGGAAAGCTGCAGCACCAAGAAGATATCAGTTTGGGACAAGAAAGTGATCTAAAAGAACTCGAGCAAGAGGGAGTGTATAAATATTTGGGAAATGAAGAAGTATCAACAATAAAACATGAAAAAGTGTGAATAAAACTTAGTAAGGAATGTTTTAGAAGACCTAATTTAATCCCGAAAACAGTGTTGACATCTAAGAACAAAATTCAAGCTGTAAACCAATTTGCTCTTCCTGTCCTAACTTACAGTTTTGGAGTGATTTACTGGCCCCAAAAGGTGTTGGAGAGATTAGACAGGAAAACAAGAAGGATGCTTCATGCTCATCAAATGATTTATAAAAATCAGTGCATACCAAGATTATATATCTCCAGTCCAGCTGGTGAATCTGGGTATCCTGAGGCAACGTTACAACTGCTTCATGTACACAGACAACCCTCTCCTTCTACCACAAAACACTAATATATGCGAGAGATGCAATTATACAGCCAAACTGGAAGTGAAGCTGTCTCCACCCAAGACTGGAGCAGACAGTCAAGAGGAGAAGATTAACACTTGCACCACACCTCCAGGCGTACACAGACCTACTAAAACAGCACTGACAAAAAATACACAAATACACAAAATCATACTTGGAGGCTCTAAATAAAAACCTGCAAAAGCATCAGAGACCTCCAAAGTAGACACCCAAACAACCTGCACCTCCCGTCACAAACCAGACAACACATAAAACACAAAATCAGTGTGCCACACAATCACAGCTCTTAAGGCGAAATAACATACCTAACACACTAGTAATAGGCGACTTTATAGTCAGGCACACTGACGTCCCACTCACTAGGCTGGACAAGCAGAAGGTTACTGTTAGCTGCCTGTCGGAAGTCAGAATCCGCCACATAACAAAAGCACTCTGGTCACTCCAGAACAAGTACAAATATGACTCTCTCATTGTTCATGTTGGTGTGAATGACCTGAGACATACCTCCTTGGACTTCATGAAAAGAGACATGGAAGAGCTCTCTGATCATGTAGCCCAGGCTGGTATGACCCTGATCAGCATCCTTCCCTCACCAAGAATGATACTTCAGTATAAAGAAAAAATGATCAGTTTCAACAATTGGTTAAGCTTCTGGTGTCATTCAAAGGGGATCCAGTGTTTGTCAGCCTGGGACGACATGCTCGACAAGCCACGTTGCTTTGCAAGAGACGGCTTGCACCTCTCACCCCTTGGCTTTCGAATACTGGCCAAGGCTCTTGCTGCCCCCATAGTGCCTTTTTTAGGCAAGGCTCAAAAGTCAAACCCACCTCTGTAAACAGCACAATTAACAAAAAACTGAGGGTTATGCTACTCAACGCCAAGAGTTTAAATCTCAAAATGCACACGCTCAAAGCAATCCTCAGTATTGAGAACATCAGCATCTGTGCAGTAACTGAAACCTGGTACAAGGCTGCAGAGAGCACCCCCATCACTACCAGGCTACAAGTTATACTACACTTTTCGGCCACAGAACACGGACCGAAACACAAAAGGAGGGGGGTGTATCCATATTCATCAAGGATACCTACACCTCCAGGTTAGTGGCGCAGCATGATACCTATGAGATCATCCATGTGCAACTAACATCGGGCAAATCTGCAGTGCAAATTGTGGCCTGCTACAGATCACCCTCCATGACCCAGGATCACGACTCCACCTTTCTGGAGACACTGGAAAACATGAAGATGTTCTTCGTGTTTCACTGTTGCAGTCATTACATTTGGGTTATCTGCTTGCAGTAGCCCTCAGTCGGCCTAATTAACAAAGTCTTGGGTCCTGCGTCAGTTGCTGTCCCTTCTTCCATGATGTCAGGTCGTCAGGGGTATAAAACATGCAGCCGACACCATCAGTCTTTCTTGCCGTGTGGTGCCTAAAGCAGAAGCAGTTCACAAGTGCCAGTCGGCCGACTCCTGAAATTTTCGGTTTTGAGTTTCAGAACCAAAGTCTTCAACTAAAGCTCAGTACCCCGTTGGGGAAATTCTTGCTCCTTACTGATGTCAGTAAAAGTTAATTGCATTATTTGTGGAAAGCAAATACCTCACAAAGATTTTCATTCGTACTGTATTCCTTGCCTAGGCCCTGACCACGACGTACCTTGCTGTCGGTTTTGTACTTTATTTAATCAGCGCACTGTCCACCGGTATATCTTCGCCTCTAAATATTTCGGTTCCCAATTTAATTATCCAGAAATGTCGGTTACCCATCCGACTACTGGGATTCCGAAAAAACGCAAAGATAAAGACAGAGACAGGCCGCCGAGGGCCAAAGCTGCCGATGACGCTTCTCCTAAGGCAGTCACCAGTTCGCCGGTACTCAGTGAGGCGCTTTCGCAGCCCCTGATACCCGCTACTTCTGACTCGCAGGCCTTTACTGAGACCCATTCGGAGTCTGGTATGCCACGAGATGCTTCAACTGTGGAACCTGTGGATATGTCTACCTTGGATGGGTCCGGAGCCGCTATGCAGGCACTGGCTTCTGAGGGTGTATTCAGGCCTACAGACTTTCATATTAAACCGATGTCTCCTTCTTCATTTAGGCCAAAAATCTGGAACCTTGCCTAAGAAACCAACGCTCAGGCCACATGCTCAGGCCTCAATGCCTAAAAAACAAACAATAAGAATGTCTGAAGATCTTCTAACTCTAATCAGGGGATGCCAACCTCCCCCTTCTAAGAGACCTAGGACTGAAGTTGCGTATGAATCTTTTGACCAGGATTCTGTTTTTTCTGATTCTTCTGATGATCTGGATTTGCCCTTATCTACTTATGAGGATTCTGATGCAAAGAACTCTATTCCCTCTGCTTCCCCTCCAGAGGATTTTTCTTTTGGTGAGACCTTACATTCTCTAAAGGGAACATTTCCACTGGGAAAGCCAGGATTTTTCCGATTCAAAGAAGAGGCTTAAGGATTTCTTACTCCTGCCTCAGCATAGGCCTTTAGCTATACCTCCTGTACTAGACATTGTTGATGATGCCTTTTCAGAATCTAGTTTGGCTCCTGATTATTGGCCTCCTGCTCCCAGAAAACCTGACCAATATTACAGGGGTCCTGATTTACACAAGTTCCTTTTTAAAAATCCTATTGCGGATCCAGAGACTATTTCACAGGGACCCAAAGTCATTAAGGCTTCTACTACTAAAAATCCTACCCCTCTTATAGAGACTCCAGGGCGTTGGATAGATGGGGTAAGAAGGTTTACACTTCTGCAACCTTGGCCATTAGGGCTTTAAACTGCCAGTTTCATATGTTAAAGTATCAACAACATGTTATTGGATTGCTTAAACAGAAAATGTTGATTCCTGACTTTGCTGAAAATAAAGAATTACAGGATTTAATTCATTCTGCTGAACAGGTTGGAAAACATACTTTGCAGTGTGGATATGATTCATTAGAGGCCTCTTGCAAGGATGCTGCTACTGGGTCTGTGCTCAGAAGGCATGCTTGGCTTAAGGAGCAATCTTTGCCTGATCATGTTAAAGCTAAATTGTTGGATGCTCCCTTAAATCAGGACCGCCTTTTTGGCAACAAGGCTGAGGAAGTACTTAAAAAGATGGAAGATAAAGCTAAATCTATGCAAACTGTTAAAGATTTCTTACAAGTTTAGCTTCCTAGATTTAGTAGGCACTGTCCCTCTAAGAATTGGTCCTTTCCAGCCCCTTCCAAGTCTTCTCAAGCCAAAGCCAGGCACAAAAGAAACCCCAGGTTTCAGTCCCAAGGGACACGAGACTAAGCAGTGGGGGGTTTCTGGGGTTTCCATAGTAAGACTCCGTCCTATGGAAAACTGTCTCAATTACTTGCTTTTAAAACTTCCAAGCACTTCCCAACTGAATGCTTCTTTAGGCGGAAAGATTGGTCTGCAGGCCAAAAACTGGGAACTCATTACCCAGGACAAATGGGTTTTAAATATAGTGTCCCAAGGATACAGATTTCACTTCCACATGTTACCAACTCCAAGCGGGTGGTCAGATCTACCCCCAAATCAGTGGGCAGAGGCCCAAAGTCAAGTACTCTCTCTCTTAAACATGGAGGCTATTCAGTTGGTACCAGAACAGGAAAAGGGACAAGAGTTCTATTCGAGGCTTTTCCTGGTACCCAGAAAAGGCAATACATGGTGTCCTATTCTGGACCTTTCTACTCTAAACACCTTTCTGGTGATTCCAAAATTCAAAATGCTGACTCTTCACCAGTTGCTTCCTATGCTAGGCAAAGATGCATGATTGGCAACACTAGACTTAAAAGAAGCATACCTGCACATCCCTATCACTGAGTCTTGCAGAAGATACCTACGCTTCAAACCAGGCTACATGCACTGTCAGTTCTCTGCACTGCCCTTTGGTTTATCCACTGCGCCCAGGGTATTCACAAAGTGCCTAGCTCCAGTCATTGCATTTTGCAGGCAAAGAAATATTCAAATATACCCATACCTGGACGATTGTCTAATTCAGACCGAAAACAAGGACATACTTTTGAATCATCTTGCCTTTGTTCAAAAGGTACTGACTTGTCTGGGGTACACCATAAACGAAAAGAAATCACACTTGGTACCCTGTCAACAAATTATATTCCTGGGCGCAAGCATGAATACAACTTCCCAGGTGGCTTTCCTCACGCCAGAGAAACTGGTTCATTTGACAACCTACTTCAAACAAGTGGCCACAAAAACCCAGCTGTCTGCAAGGCAAATACTGCAATCCTTGTGGTTCATGGCCTCCTGCAGTCTTCTAATTCCATGTGCAAGGCTGCATATGAGGAAACTACAATGGTATCCCAAAAGCCTATGGTGTCAACATTCACAGGATCTAGAAGCAAGAGTTCCTTTGGTAGGCCGAGGCCTGCCACCAAAACAGGTGCTACCATTCACACTACCCCCTGCCGCCCAAATTTTAACAGACACATCAGATTATGCATGGGGGGGTGGGGGCTCACCTGGCAGAGAAGTGCATTCAGGGCAAATGGAACCCAAGTCAAATGCACTTGCACATAAATCAAAAGGAAATGTTAGCTGTACAGAATGCACTGACAGCCTTCAAGGACCACATTCTTCCAGGACAACTAATGATAAAGACGGACAACACCACTGTGATGTGGTACATAACAAGCAGGGGGTACACATTCTTACCCCCCTCTGCAGATTAGCCATGGCATTGTGGAACACAGCCTTGAGCTACCAAATAAATTTACAAGCTCAATTCCTACCAAGAAAACTAAATACGCTGGCAGATGGACTAAGCAGAAACCTCATGGACCCACACGAGTGGAAACTGGAGCCAAGGATTTTCAACATGTTGACAAGCAAATGGGGGAGCCCAGATATAGACCTGTTTGCCCCCCCCCCCCCCCCCCCGGGAACCATCAATTGGACAAATTTTGCACAAGGATTCCCCACAAGCTAGCTTGAAAAGTGGATGCTCTATCCTTCAGCTGGAAAAATCTATCAGTTTATACCTTTCCTCCTCTGCCTCTGCTCTCCAAAGTACTACTATAGATAAAACAGGACAAGCCAAGGATGATTTTAATTGCACCAGACTGGCCTCACCAACACTTGTACCCACTCCTGCGCAGTGTATCACGCTTGGCTCTGTGGCACCTGCCTCAGACTCCTTCCCTGTTGTCTCAGCAGGAGAACCAGATTCTCCACCCTCTGCTGCAAACCCTGAACCTAGCAGCCTGGCTAATTACCTAATCTCCCATTTACCATCCCTCAGTAAATCAGTGATGGATATAATTTTAGAGGCAAGGAGGCCCAGTACCAGAAAATCTTATGCTGCAGAATGGAAAAGATTTTGTGCCTGGAACCAATCTCAAGGAATGAACGCAGCAGTGCCCAATTTACCTCCAATTCTACAATACTTGACTGAGATGCTTCATAAGGGCTTGTCCTTTTCTTCCATCAAAATTCATGCCATTTCAGCTCATTATAGCACAGAGCCTCCCCTCTTCTTTCACCCACTGCTCAAGAAGTTCCTCAGAGGAGCCAAAAACGTAAGGCCACCCAGGAGAGCTCCAACTCCAGCTTGGGATCTTAGCTTTGTCTTGGAGAAACTCACTCTTCTTCCTTTCGAGCCAGCTGCTACTGCAGATTTAAAATTTCTTTCCTGAAGAATGGCTTTCCTTTTAGAAATTACTTCTGCAAGAAGGGTATCTGAATTACAGGCCCTTATGGTAGTGGAACCTTTCGTCATCTTTCATGCGGACATGGTGTCCCTCAGAACTAATCCCTCCTTCATGCCCAAGGTGATATCCAGTGTGGCTCTTAATCAGTCCATTCATTTGCCTGCCTTCTTTCCTAACCCACAGAACAAAGGGGAACGGATACACTCTTTAGATGTGCACAGACAGCTTAGATTCTACTTGGACAGGACTAAACCTCAAAGGAAATCTGAACAACTGATGGGTGGCATTTGCTGCAGGAATAGAGAGGAAAGCCATTTCAAAACAAACAATTTCAAAATGGATAGGCCACTGCATTCTTTTCTGCTATAAGCACCATGGAAAACCTATACCACAGGGCATCAGACCCCATTCAACCAGGACTGCATCTACCTCTACAGCCTTTCTCAGGGGCGTCCCTACTAGGGACATCCTAGAGGCTGCTACCAGGAGTTCTATACATACTTTCACCAAGCATTATCATTTGCCAATTTTCTCTAAATCCATAGCTGGTTTTGCCACTGCAGTCTTGCAGGGCCTTATAGCTGGTCCTAATTCTATTTAAATTCCTCCTCCCAACCTTAGCTTTGGGAATATACCCAATGTAATGACTGCAACAGTGAAACACGAAGAACATAGTACAGTTGTGTACACTTACATAAATGTAGATGTTAGAGTGTATTCACTGTTGCAGTCCTGGTTACCCTCCCTGCAGCCCCCTTTCTTCTTTTGGCTATACCTCTACTCTCACTTAATATGCTCGAAAAGCTTTTTGGTGTATTTGCTTTTTTGTTGGAGGTATATCCTTGTATTTATAGATTTAATTGCATCCCATTAGGGGGGCACCTGGCATCTGGGGCAAGAAAAACTGATGTAATGGCGTCGGCTGCATGTTTTGTACCCCTGACAACCTGACGTCATGGAAGAAGGGACAGCAACCGATGCAGGACCTAAGACTTTGCTAATCAGGCCGACTGAGGGCTACTGCAAGGAGATAACCCAAATGTAATGACTGCAACAGTGAATACACTCAACATCTACATTTATGTTAAGTGTACACAACTGTACTGACCTACCGAACACTCTGATATTGGGCAATTTCAATTACCCTACCATTCACTGGGAAAACTACTCGAGTACAAACTCTCAGGCCCAGCGCTTCTTGGAATTCAACTCAAACGCCCTGGATCAGCTGGTAAACCCCCATACCAGAGGTGAAAACATATTGGACCTGGTCATCACCAACATGGGCAACAGGTGTTCCACACGGAGGTCAACCCATCACTGGTTAGATCAGACCATAAACTAATCACTCTGGATGTCCACACCCCACCACCACCCCTAACTAAGGAAACCACAGTAAAAAAACTTTTGTACAGCAAACTTCACCTTACTTAAGACAGAGGTGGAAAGTTTCACAGCCCCCCCCCCACGCTAAAGGATAGCATTGCCCGCGATGCAGAAACCTTTTCAAATGAACTCTATGAGCACCTACAAGGATGCATGGATCATGCCATCCCTAGCAAAACCAAGACTCACTCCTCTAAGAGAAGGAAACCAGTTTGGTGGATCCCTGCCATAAACAGGCTATACAATAGAAGGAGGAAACTTCATAGGAGTGTTGTATGTTTTGTTACTGTACACATTTACCTCAAGCAAATTTAGCTGGTTGAATTATGTAAATAAATGGCTGAATTTCAGATCAACCATTACATAATTCAGCAGCTTTTTCCCTTTCTTCACTATTGCGCAACCCTGGAGTTAATGTTCTGGGGATTGGGGGTACAGGCCCCACATAAGAGCTGTCTTTTTTGATTATTGCAAACATCAGGACATCAGGAGGGGTAGGGGACGGTGAAACTCTTTCCTGTTTACTGCAAATATTACCTACCGGTTTACATTTGCAGTCACTTCAGTTATATCTGAAGGTGTGATGAATGTCACTGCTGATGAGGCTGCTAGGTTTTGCTTTTCAAAACCTCAATGGAGATTATTCATTACATACATATATTTACATTATATGTCTATATATAAAACAAAGAACTCTTAAAGGTGCTGACAGTGGACTATGCATCTACTGCAGGATGGTAGGAAGGTACTTTTAACTCATCAAGGAAGAACCTCTAACAAATATAATGGTATCACAAACAAGCAACAATGAAGGTATGAACAGAGATGCATGTTCAGGATTAAAAAGATATATGTACGTGAAGCAGAAATTTGCATTAAGCGTATTAAATATTTTAACATTTTTACTGATTTATCACTTAAGACACAAGAAAACCCATGTTTAAAAAAAAAAAAAAGAAAACAGCAACAAAAAACATAGTAATCAGCCCATGTTAACATGCTCACAGTTACAATCATTACATATCACAAATCTGTTTATTCAATCAATCCAGTGTTACATAAACTGATCAATTCCTGCCTTCCCTTAAACCTCAGTCCTCCTCCAAAACTTTATGCTGCATGCATTATTCTCACATTTCCATTGTTTATGTAATTTTCTCCTATGCTTTTACAAAGATCCTGCTTCCAGTTCTTTTACATCTATTACAGTAGCTCACTACTTTAAATACAGTTGGTTTAGACTTTGATTTCTATTTTGTAGTAGTTGCTTTTTGGCAGCCACGAAAATTAAACTCAACAAGGCCTTGCTATGTCTAGGCCATTTGGATCCTATACCCCAGCTCAAGAAATCATTTTAGTTACAGCTATTTGCTCACCCAATATTTCTGACAGATTACTCTGTTGTGAATTTTTTAAAGTCTGTCATCTCATTACACTTCCAAAACACATGTTCCCACTTTATTGCTTTCTTCCCCATCACACCTCCTACATTTGGCGTCTACATGAGGAAAAATTATTTTGAGTCTGCTTGGGATATAAAAATATCTATGCAAACACTTCCAATCAAAAATCCTTAATCTTCTAGGCTTTGCTGCATGTTTGGGAGCCATACATATATCCTCCCATTGTTTCTTTCCTTGTGAACTGCTTATCCCAAATCTCTTTCCCAATCTTTTCTAACCTCCTCTGATTCCTACAGACACCGTGCAATATTTTATATGCCCTACTAATATCAATTTTTTTTTTAACAGCAGCTTTTGTTCTAAATTCAACAAACTCTACCAGAAAAAATTTTCATTTACAATTCCTTCTATCTCTTTCCCATTTGTCTATACTCTGACATCGATCCTTGATAGGGAAGGCAGTCTTTAGCCTGTAGTCCAAACATCATCTTGGCCTCTTCGCACTCACTATTTCCTTTCCTTTTCTAGTTATTTGCTTCTAATACCTTGGTTCCTTTGCCAGTTTTCTCCAGTAAATTACATCCCTCTCTTGCTTATTCTCTGTAGCCCTAAATGTCATCTATCTGCAGAATTTCATTTCTCCATTCTCATGTTGGCTTAGTTCTTAGAATACTTTCTACTACATTATGATTAATATTGTCTGTCTTTAATTTCTCCTTATCTTTAGGGATGTTCTTCGTGTTTCACTGTTGCAGTCATAACTGTAGGGTGATCCTGCCGGCAGGCAGCCCGAGGTCGGCCAGAATTCCAAAGTCTGGGTCCGGCGTCGACTGTACCAGCAAGTAGCCTGACTTCAGAACGCAGAGGTATAAAGCTGACAGCCGACACCATCTTCTCCAGTCTTTCTTGCCGTGCGGTGGAAAGCAGCTCGCAAGTTGTTGGTTGGCGGATTCCCAGACAACGTGCTTTGCTAGTCGTCGGTCCGAAGACGACTTCTTCTCTTCTCAAGCTAAGTACCCCGTTGGGGAAACTTTTTTCTTGCTCCTCCGATGTCAGAAAAAGTTAATAATTGTATATCGTGTGGAAAACAAATACCTCATAAAGATTTCCACTCTTACTGTCTTCTTTGCTTAGGCCCTGACCACGACATTTCTTGCTGTCGGTTTTGTGCCAGGTTTAATTCTCGTACTATTCAGCGTAGGTACGATCGGGCCTTGAATTATTTCGGTAGACGGTTCAATTACAGGATGTCGTCGGATACTTTACCGACAACCAGAATTCACAAAAAGCGCAAGGACAAGGATAGGCCTCCGAGGTCCAAACAGGATTCTATGCAGCCGGAGCCAGTTTCGGGTTCGGCGGTCATCAGTGAGGCACTTTTGCAGCCCCTGTCATCAGCCACTTCGGAACCGATGGCCGACACGGACTCCCATGGGGAGCCATCTAGGCCCAGTATTTTATCTGCTGCAGGACCTTCGGACGTCGCTCCTTCAGATGGGTCCGGAACCGCTGTGCAGGTACCGGCTTCTGAAGGGGTTTTCAGGCCTTCTTATATCACCATTACTACAAAGACAAAGTCAAAGACTCCTGTTAAGCCAAGGATTTCTTCTCAAGCTTCTTCGGATTCAGCTCCCAAGACCCAAAAGCAATTATTAAGGATGGCTGAAGATTTGCTTACTATGATTAGGGGTTCTCACCCCCCTCCTGAAAAAAGGCCTAGACAGGATATTCCTTATGATTCCTCTGATCAGGCTTCTGTGTCTTCAGTCTCTTCCTCTGAACAGGATTACTCTTTTCCTCCTTATGAGGATTCTGATGCAGAGGACTCTATTCCCTCTGCTTCTCCCCCTGAAGATTTTTCTTTTGGGGAAACCTTGCATGAGATGAGAGAGCATTTTCATTGGGAAGGTCAGGATTATTCCGCTTCCAAGAAGAGACTTAGGGAATTTCTCCTTCTCCCACAACACAGGCCTTTGGCTATTCCTCCTGTTCTTGATATTGTGGATGATGCTTTCTCTGAAGCTAACCTGAATCCTGACTCTTATCCGCCTGCTCCTTCTAAGCCGGATAGATTTTATAGAGTCCCTGATTCCCATCAATTTTTGTTCAAGAACCCTTCTGCAGATCCTGAAGCTATTTCTCAGGGTTCCAAGGCTGCTAAGGCCGCTTCAGCTAAAAATCCTATTCCCTCTGAAAAGGATTCTCGTGCCTTGGACAGATGGGGCAAAAAGGTGTATACTTCTGCTACTCTTTCTATTAGAGCCTTAAATTGCCAGTTTCATATGTTTAAGTATCAGCAATTTCTTTTGTCTGTTTTAAAACAAAAACTTTCTACCTTTCCTGCATGTGCAGAGGACAAGGAATTGCAGGATGTATTGCATGCAACTGAACAAGTTAGCAAACATAGTTTACATTGTGGTTTTGATGCCTTGGAGGCTTCTTGTAGGGCCGCAGCCTCTGGTACTGTTATCTGGAGACATGCTTGGCCTTCGAGAGCAGAATTTGCCTGAGCAAGTTAAGGCTAAATTGTTAGATGCCCCTGTTCAGCATGATGTTCTGTTTGGATCTAAAGCTGAGCAGGTTATTAAAAAGAATGGAGGATAAGGCGAAATCTATGCAGACTGTTAAAGATTTCTTACAAGTTCAGCCTCCTAGATTTACTAGAAATTGGCCCTCCAAAAATTGTTCCTTTCCCACGTCTGACAGGCCTCAAAGGGGAAGATATAGACGCTCCAGAGGTCAGGCTCAGGCCTCTTACAGGTCCAGACAATGGACTGCTGCATCCCGTAGAAGGGGAGAAGACAGAACTCAATCACAAAGGAAGCAGACCCAATGACTCTCTCTGTTGGGCTACAGGTCCTCTTTGCCTGGAAGCCCCTCTTGGAGGAAAACTTTCTCTTTTTTACAAAAATTGGACTCGTATTACCCAAGACAAATGGGTTTTGGACGTGATTTTAAGAGGTTACAAATTCCACTTTCACACTCTGCCAAGGTCTATTGGTTGGCCGGATCTGCCAAAACATCAATGGTCAGAGGCCTTAAATCAAGTGGTTGCTCTATTGGCCATGAAAGCCATAGAACCTGTTCCTCTTTCACAGATGGGAAAAGGTTTTTACTCAAGACTATTTCTAGCCCCAAGAAAACAAAACTCATGGAGACCTATTCTGGACCTTTCAGTATTAAACACCTTTCTAGAAATTCCAAAATTCAAGATGCTTACTCTACAACAACTTCTTCCAATGCTCTCCCAGGATGCTTGGATGGTGACATTGGACTTAAAGGAAGCCTACTTACACATTGCCATCAGGCAGGAACGCAGAAAATACCTCAGATTCAAGGCAGGTTCGAGGCACTTTCAATTCTCTGTACTGCCTTTGGTTTATCTACTCCACCCAAAGTCTTTACCAAGTGTCTGGCTCCAGTAGTAGCTTATTGCAGACTCCAGGGGGATTCAGATTTACCCCTATCTGGACGACTGCCTTATTCAGGTGGACAGCAAAGACCTTTTACTTCAACATCTGGATTTTGTTCAACGTCTTCTACTAATACTAGGATGTTCAGTGAACACAAAAAAGTCACATTTGATCCCTTCTCAGCAAATGATCTTTTTGGGAGCTCTTCTAAACACAAGCTTGCAAAGGGCCTTCCTCACTCCAGAAAAACAATTATAGCTGGCCTCAATTTTCAAAACCTTGGCAACTTTACCTCAGCTCACTGCAAGGAAATTCCTGCAGGCTTTGGGCTACATGGCTTCTTGCATCCTGTTGATTCCAAATGCAAGGCTTCATATGAGAAAACTTCAGTGGTACCTAAAGAGTGTATGGTCTCAGCATTACCACAGTCTAGAATCAATGATTCCACTGATTCCCTGCCTCCAAATGGAGCTCCTTTGGTGGTCCAGGGCTTGTGCTTTGAACGAAGGGAATCCCTTCCGTCTGACTCAACCTTCTCAGATCATAACCACAGACGCTTCGGATTATGCTTGAGGAGCTCATTTTCTAGACATTGGCCAGCAGGGCTCTTGGACAAAGAAGCAACTACTCTGGCACATCAACTTGAAGGAAATGTTGGCAGTCCAAAATGCTCTTCTAGCATTCCAGACTCTTCTGAAACCAGGACCTCTTCTGATTCGTACAGACAATACCACAGTCATGTGGTACATAAACAAGCAAGGGGGCTCTCACTCTTACCCCCTTTGCAGACTAGCCATGAATTTATGGGACACAGCTCTAAATCTGAATCTGCATCTTCAAGCTCAGTTCATTCCAGGAAATCAGAACCTCTTAGCAGACAGCCTAAGCAGAAATCTTTTGGATCCTCACGAATGGATGTTGGACCCCGACTTATTCAGCAGAATAACTGCAGTTTGGGGTTGTCCTCAGCTAGATCTGTTTGCATCCCATCTCAATCAGTTGCCTCTCTTTTGCACCAGGTCCTTCCACAAAACAGCTTGGAAAGTGGATGCCCTGTCATTCAGCTGGAGGAATCTTTCGGGATATGCCTTCCCTCCTCTTCCTCTTCTGCCTCGGGTGTTACTGAAAATAAAACAGGACAAACCCAAGACTATCATTTTGATAGCTCCAAATTGGCCTCGGCAGTTTTGGTATCCAACTTTAAAACACCTATTCTTGGAACCTCCTTGGATTCTTCCTCTGATCCCTTCTCTTCTGTCCCAGGATCAGGGTCAGATGCAACACTCTCAAATCAAGACTCTTTGCCTAGCAGCTTGGCTCTTCAAGGGCCTTTGATTCCTTCTCTTCCCAAACAAGTTATGGATGTTCTTTTAGAAGCTAGGCGGCCTAGCACTAGAAAATCTTATGCTTCAAAATGGAAAAGATTTTGTATTTTGATGCAGGATCGTGGTTTTGATCCTCTTTTGCCTAATATTTCCTCCATTTTACTTTACCTCTCAGACCTTCTGTGTATAGGCCTTTCCTTTTCCTCCATCAAAATTCATGCTTCTGCTATCTCGGCTCATTTTAATACTGATCCTCCCATTTTTTTCTCACCAGCTGAGACAATTTTTGAGAGAAGCTAAGAATTTAAGACCTCCCAGAACTCCTCCTGTTCCTGCTTGGGATCTTAATTATGTTTTGGAGAAACTTACTTTGCCTCCTTTTGAGCCTGCTGCGGCTTCGGATATCAAGTTCTTATCCTGGAAGACAGTTATCTTATTGGCATTGACTTCTGCCAGAAGGGTTTCAGAGTTGCAAGCTCTCATGGCTGTGGAACCATACATTATCTTCCACCAAGACAGAGTTTCCTTGAGGACAAATCCTACATTTATGCCCAAGGTGATTTCTAAAGTGGCTCTAAATCAGACTATTCACCTTCCTACCTTCTTTCCAAATCCTCAAAATAAAAGGGAAAGGATCTTACATTCATTGGACGTACACAGACAACTACGAGTTTACCTGGACAAGACTAAAGATTTCAGAAAATCTGATCAATTGCTTATCTCTTATGCCTCCAGTTCTCTAGGTAAGGCTATTTCTAAACAAACTATTTCCAAATGGATTTCTCATGCAATAAGGTTTTGTTACTCTCACTATGGGAAACAGATTCCAGGTACTGTTACAAGTCATTCTACTAGAGCAGCTGCCACTTCAGCAGCTTTTCTCAGAGGAGTTCCTACCAAGGACATTTTGGAAGCTGCCACTTGGAGTTCAGTGCATACTTTCTCTAAGCACTATAATCTCCCTTTGTATTCTAAGTCTAGGGCAGGCTTTGCCTCTGCTATTTTGCAGGGTCTTCTAGCTGCCCCTTCTTCTGCATAACCTCCTCCCTCATTCACAACTTTGGGATTCTACCCTACAGTTGTGACTGCAACAGTGAAACACGAAGAACATAGTACAGTTGTGTACACCTACCATAAATGTAGATGTTAGTGTCTTCACTGTTGCAGTCGGTGTTTCCCTCCCACCAGTCCCCTCTTATTTTTGCTTGTCTTTTCTTCCACTTCTTTTGTGGTGTATTTGTGTTCCTTTTTGGACACCTTTTGGTTTGTTTTTTTGGGGGCTTCTGACATCTGGGGCAAGAAAGGCTGGAGAAGATGGCGTCGGCTGTCAGCTTTATACCTCTGCGTTCTGACGTCAGGGTACTTGCTGGTACAGTCGACGCTGGACCCAGACTTTGGAATTCTGGCCGACCTCGGGCTGCCTGCCGGCAGGATCACACTACAGTTATGACTGCAACAGTGAAGACACTCTAACATCTACATTTATGGTAGGTGTACACAACTGTACTTTTCTAATACCATGATGGGAATGGACCTCATTCCTAAGTCAAAGTATGATTAAAGTCCATGAAACTTATTGTTTCAGTCTTTGATGTCAGTCAGAAGTACTCTTTGCAGCACCCGCAATGTGCCCAATAATGACGACTCCTGCAATTTGTATGGCGTTACATGTATTGGTAACATATCTAAATACAATTGTAGATTCTTTTTTTAAAAGACCCATTGCTCCTGCTACTATTGGACCTGTATAGGTATCTTTCTTCCACACTGCTATAGTTTGCCTGCAAATCCTGATATTTTATGACTTTCTACGCAAGACACTACTCACTGGGTGTAGCAATTTCAATGATCAATGATACTTTTGTCTTCTTTTCATGGACCACTATATCTGGTTTTCTCATATCTGTCTTTCGGACCACTATATCTGGTTTTCTCATATCTGTCTTTTGAACTATTGGTAATGGGTGATCCCATGTGACGCAGACCATTTTCTAAGATGCGTTGTGGCTCATGCTTCCAGTGTTTTTCAATTATTTCATTATAATGTTTGCACAATCCCACAATGCAACAGTCTTTCCACATTGTCTTTCAGTATACAATCTTTATGCCATTAGTATGTCACACACAGCAACAGTGTGCGCAAATCAATTCTGTTTTACAAATCCTACATTTTTCTCTTTCTCCCACATGTTCAATGGACTTCGTAAACCATTGTGTACATAAGTCCACTGTCTTGAACCACCAACATTAACCTTTCATCTTTTGGTTTGAATTTGCCTCTCCTTAAGCATTCCTGTGCTCGATCCTGATCAACATGAGGTTCATGAGTTTTCTATACTTATGCATTTTCCACATTTCTTGCCTTCTCATCTGATCGATTTATATTCTTTTTTTTCTGGCACATTCAGTTGCTGCCTGATTTTCTTTTTGCCTGCTTCTGGTTTGATTTCCATTCCCACTTGACACTGATATGCTTCTGTTGGACTTAGAAGGGAAGTCATCTTATAGGTTCATAGGTAGGTACTAGGCTATCTGCCCGAGGGCATTTGTAAGCCTAGCCAGAGTGTATCTGCTTTAGCCGCCCCATTGATTAATTAACTGAGCCTCTGTCAAGCAGAGCCAATGAAGTGATCCCAGGGGTGTACTTTGTTACCCATCCACTTGTCAAGGCTTCTCTTGAAGAGTGTTAGTGAGGGGCTCTGCCTAATGTAGTTAGGAATTTTGTTCCAAAGCATGGGGAATCTCTGTGACAGGAATCTATCCCTCCAGCATGTTCTATTTATTGTTGTGGTGAGGTTTAGCTCACTAGAGCACGTGGCTCGCAGTGACTTGGATTTCTTTAGTTGGAGCATGTCCATCAATTCTGAGTTGGACATGGCTTTGTAAGTCAGGCAGAGATCACCTCTGAGTAAGCAATATGCCACTGAGTACAGCCGGAGTTTTTTCAGTCAGGTTGCATAGGACATATGTTTGAGGCCAGTAATCCTCTTGGTGAGGTGCTTTTGTGGTCTTTCAAGCTGTTGGAAGTGTCTTGTGAGGTACATCCCAAATGGGGCATTGTACTCTGATGGGTCTGATAAGTGATGAGTAGAGGGGCACTATAATATTTCTAGATGCGAACCCCTTAGTAATTAGATGGACCACATAGAAGATGTATTCTCATGTTTCAAAACTTATCTTGTACACATCTTAGATTTATTCTCATGTTTCAAAACTTTCACTATGTTTGGGTCTTGTGAGGTCAGCAGATATGTATACAGTCCCACGATTGCAGATCTACACGTAATCAAATTTCAAGGAGGTCCCTACCTCCTTTGGAACAGGGAATATAGGTTCATAGGTAAGTACTAGGCTATCTGCCCGAGGGCATTTATAAGCCTAGCCAGAGTGTCGGCTTTTGCCACCCTATTGATTAATTAACTGATCCTCTCTCAAGCAGAGCCAATGAAGTGATCCCAGGGGTGTATTTTCTGTTACCCATCCACTCGTCAAGGTTTCTCTTGAAGAGTGTTAGTGAGGGGCTCTGGCTAATGTAGTTTGGAATTTTGTTCCAAAGCATGGGGAGTCTCTGTGACAGGAATCTATCCCTCCAGCATGTTCTATTTATTGTTGTGCGAGATTTAGCTTACTAGAGCACGTGGCTCGCAGTGACTTGGATTTCTTTAGGTGGAACATGTCCATCAGTTCTGAATTGGACATGGCTTTAAGTCAGGCAGACATCACCTCTGAGTAAACGATATGCCACTGAGTACATCCAGACTGCATAGGACATATGTTTGAGGCCAGTAATCCTCTTGGTGAGGTACTTTTGTGGTCTTTCCAGCTGTTGGAAATGTCTTGTGAGGTACATCCCAAATGGGGCATTGTACTCTATTATGGGTCTAATGAGTGACGAGTAGAGGGGCACTATAACCTCTTTATTTCTAGATGTGTGAACCCTTTAGTAATTAGGTGGGCCACATAGAAGGACTTCCTAACTACTTTGGCAATATGATTGTCAAAGGAAAGATTACTGTCTGCCTGGGTCCCCAGATCTCTTAATACCCCTTCTGTATTAAGGGGGCTGCCACCTATGTGGTAATTCATGGGTGTTTTGTTTTTCCCAAACTAGATGACTGTGCATTTTTTGGCATTTAGCTTGAGGGCATGACTTTGACACCAGGTGTCCGTCTCGGTAAGGCCCTTTTGGAGGATGTCCATGTCAGCTGGAGAGTCAGTTATGGCTCCCGGTTTGCAGTCATCGGTGCTTGGTTAGCCGTAGTTCTCCTGTGTTTGCCTGTACTTCTGAGAAGTATATGCCGAACTGTAGGGGTCCCAGGACCGAGCCTTGCGGGACACTATTTGTGACTGGTATAGAGTCAGACCTGGAGCCTGCTGTTATTACCATATGAGTTCTGTCTGTAAGCCAGTTGGCCACCCTTCTCGTGATGTAGGGGTTTATGTTCAGGCTGTTGAGTTTTTCTGTAATACCCGAGTGGGAAATGGTGTCGAAAGCCTTGGCTAGGTCAAGGTCGGCTGTGTGAACCACCTTTCCCTCATCTATGGCCTTGGTGACTGTCTTGAAGTCAACCAGGTTTAGTAGGCATGATCTGCACTTAAAGCCAGACTGGGTCAGATCAAGTGTTTGGAGGTTCCCAATGTCTTTGTTAATGAGTTCCATGATGATGCGCTCCATAGCTTTGCAGACCAGGCTAGTCAGGCTTATGGGGCGATAGTTACCAGGGTCAGTTGTGGCCCCTCCTTTGTGGAGAGGAATAACTGTTGCTGTGCGCCATTCTATGGGCACGTAGCTTGTGGGAGAGGCTGAGGTTGAACAGCGTGTTTAGGTGGGAAGTTGGTCCGTTCTGTAGTTCATGCAAGACGCAGCCTGGGACACTGTCTGGTCCCATTGATGCTGTGTTTTTGTCTTTTGAAAGGGCTGATTTCACCTGTGCATCTGTGATTTTTGGGACACTCCACTTTTCCGGTATTGTTGTGGGCCCTTTTGGGGGTGAGAAGGGGGTGAAGTTTGCACTGAATCTATCTGCCAGGATGTTGGCAGTATCAGTAGGTTCAGTATATTTTGTGCTATTTTGCACTAGTTCAGTGCATATGTTCTTTGTGTTTCACTGTTGCAGTCATTTATATTTGGGTAATCTGCTGGCAGGTTGCCCTCAGTCGGACTCATTGACAAAGTCTTGGGTCCTGCGTCGGTTGCTGTCCCTTCTTCCATGATGTCAGGGGTATAAAACATGCAGTCGACGCCATTACATCAGTCTTTCCTGCCGTGCAGTGCCCGAAGCAGAAGCAGTTCGCAAGTGACGGTCAGCCGACTCCTGCAATTTTCGTTTTCGAGTTTCAGTACCGAAGTCTTCAACTAAAAGCTAAGTACCCCATTGGGGAAACTTTTTCTTGCTCCTTACCGATGTCAGTAAAAGTTAATTATTGCATTACTTGTGGGAAGCAAATACCTCATAAGGATTTTAATTTGTACTGTATTCCTTGCCTAGGCCCTGACCATAACGTGCCTTGCTGTCGGTTTTGTGTTAAATTTAATCAACACACTATTAAACGTCTGTATATTTTTGCTTCTAAATATTTTGGCTTACGATTTAATTATCCAGAAATGTCATCGGTTAGAAATCCGACTACAGGAATACCTAAAAAACGCAAAGAAAAAGACAGACCGTCGAGGTCCAAAACTGACGACAATGCTTCTCCTAAGCCAGTCGCCAGTTCGCCGGTACTCAGTGAGGCGCTTTCGCAGCCCCTGATACCAGCTACTTCTGATTCGCAGGCCTCTACTGAGACCCATTCGGAGTCCGGTATGCCGCGAGATGCTTCAGTTTTGGAACCTGCTGATGTCTCTACCTTAGATGAGTCCGGAACCGCTGTGCAGGCACCAGCTTCTGAGGGTGTTTTCAGGCCTACAGATTTGTATATTAGACCGACGCCATCTTCAAAACTAAGGCAAAAATCTAAATCTATGTCTAAAAAACCGACGGCTGGGCCACATATGCCTAACAAACAAATTATCAAGATGGCTGAAGATTTAATTACTCTGATCAGGGGTAGCCAACCCCCTCCTTCTAAGAGGCCTAGGCAAGACATTGATTGTGAATCTTCTGAACAGGATTCTATTTCTTCTGATTCTTCCAATGAACAGGATTTGTCTGTACTTACTTATGAGGACTCTGATGCAGAAGATTCCATTCCTTCTGCATCTCCCCCTGAGGATTTTTCCTTTGGGGAAACATTATGTACCTTAAGGGAACATTTCCACTGGGAAAGTCAAGATTTCTCTGAATCTAAAAAGAGACTTAGGGATTTTCTTCTTCTTCCTCAGCATAGGCCTTTAGCTGTACCTCCTGTTCCAGACATTGTTGTTTTTTCGGAATCTAGTATGGCTCCTGATTCTCTGCCTCTGGCTCCTTGTAACCTCAGGGTTCCTGACTCCCACAAATTCGTTTTCAAAAATCCTATTGCTGATCCTGAAACCATTTCTCTGGGTCCCAAGGGCATTAAAGCCTCTACTGCTAAAAATCCTACCCCTTCTGATAGAGATTCCAGGGCAGTGGATAGATGGGGTAAGAAGGTTTTCACTAATGCAACCTTGGCAATCAGGGCTTTAAACTGTCAATTACATATGTTTAAATAGCAGCAGCATATCATGGGACTACTTAAACAGAAAATTATGTTAATTTCTGACTGTGTGGAAAATAAAGATTTACAGGCTTTATTACATTCAGCTGAACAAGCAGGAAAACATACTTTGCAATGTGGTTTTGATTCCTTGGAGGCCTCTTGCACGGCTGCTGTAACTGGGTATGTGCGAAGAAGGCATGCTTGGCTCAGAGCAAACTCTGCCTGATCATGTTAGAGCAAAATTGTTGGATGCTCCTTTACAACAGGACCGTCTCTTTGGTAATAAGGCTGAAGAAGTTTTAAAAAAGATGGAAGATGAAGCTAAATTTATGCAAACTGTGAAAGATTTCTTACAAGTGCAACCTCCAAGATTTAGTAGGCACTGGCCTACTAAGAACTGGTCCTTTCCAGTCCCTTTAAGAGCCACTCAAGTCAAACCCAGACATTCCAAAGGCTCCAGGTTTCAGTCACAAGGGACATTTAGAACAAAACAGTGTGGTGCCTCCACCTCCAAATCTGGAAGCAACAAGGCTCCCCCCTATGGTAAACAGTCTCAATGACTTCCCTCTACACTCACCAAGCACTTACCTTTTAGCCGCCCCTTTGGGGGGGAGAACTGGCACTTCATGCATGAAACTGACAACTTAGAACCCAGGACAAATGGGTTTTAAATATAGTATCCCAGGGATACAGATTCAATTTCCACACGTTGCCAATTCCAAATGGATGACCAGACCTGCCTCCAAATCAGTGGGCAGAGGCCCAGAAACAAGTTCTGTCCCTCATGAACAATGGGGGCTATTCAACCAGTACCAGAAGAGCAAAAAGGACAAGGTTTCTACTCAAGACTTTTCCTGGTACCCAGAAAAGACAAATCATGGTGTGCAATTCTGGACTTATCTACTCTAAACACATTTCTGGACATTCCAAAATTCAAGATGCTGACTCTTCAACTGGTACTTCCAATGCTAGGCAAAGATGCCTGGTTGGTAACTCTAGACTTAGAAGCTTACCTGCATATCCCAATCAGGGAATCTTGCAGAAGATACCTCTGCTTCAAAGCAGGCTATTTGCATTACCAGTTCTCTGCACTGCCCTTTGGCTTATCTACTGCAACCAGGGTCTTTATCAAGTGCCTGGCTCCAGTAATTGCATTTTGCAGGCAAAGAAAAATTCAAATGTATCCATACCTGGACGATTGTCTAAATCAGGCAGAAAACAAGGACGTTCTTCTAAAGCATCTAGCGTTTGTAAAAAGGGTTCTAACTTGTCTAGGGTACACCATAAACGAAAAAAAATCACAACTGGTATCCTCTCAAAAAATTACATTCCTGGGTGCACGCTTGAATACAGCTGCCCAGATGACTTGCCTTACTCCAGAAAAGCAAATTCAATTGGTGACTTACTTCAAACAGGTGGCCACAAAAGCTGTATCTGCAAGACAAATTCTGCAAGCCTTGGGGTTCATGGCCTCCTGCATTCTTCTAATTCAATTTTCAAGATTGCATATGAGGAAATTTCAGTAGTACTTAAAAAGTTTAAGGAGTCAACATTATCACAGCCTGGAAACAATGATTCCTACCATGCCTTGTCTGCAACTAGAGTTCCTATGGTGGGCAGAGGCCTGCCGCCAAAACAAGTGACTGCCATTCACTCCACCCCCTGCTGCCCAAACCCTAACTACAGATGCATCAGACTATGCTTGGGGGGGCTCATCTGGCAGGGAAGCGCATTCAGGGCAAATGGAGCCCAAGTCAAATGCACCTTCATATCAATCCGAAAGAGATGCTAGCTGTACAGAATGCACCAACAGCCTTCAAGGACTACTTTCATCCAGGGCAGTTAATTATAAAGACAGACAACACCACAGTTATGTGGTACATAAGCAGGGGGGCACACATTCCTACCCCCTTTGCAGACTAGCCATGACATTGTGGAACACGGCCTTGACCTACCAAATACAACTACAAGCTCAATTCCTGCCAGGAAAGCTGAATACTCTGGCAGACGAACTAAGCAGAAATCTCATGGACCCACATGAATGGAAACTGGAACCACGAAATTTTCAACATGTTGACACGCAAATAGGGGAGTCCAGACATGGATCTTTTTGCCTTACCCCAGAACTATCAGTTGGACAAATTCTGCACATGAATTCATCACAAAAAAGCTTGGAAAGTGGATGCTCTGTCATTCAGATGGAAAAACCTATCAGTCTATGCTTTTCCCCCTCTGCCCTCCACAGTTCTACTAAAAGTCAGACAGGACAAACCAAAAATGATTCTGATTGCTCCAGACTGGCCTTGCCAACACTGGTACCCACTCCTGCACAATGTGTCACACCTTCCACCGTGGCACCTGCCTCAGACACCTTTACCTACTGCCGCAGCAGAACAACCAAATTCTGCACACTCCGCTCCAAACTTTGAATCTTGCTGCGTGGCTAATCATCTAAGTTCACCCTTGGCATCCCTCAGCAAACCTGTGATGGATGTCATTTTGTAGGTGACAAGGCCTAGTACTAGAAAATCTTATGTTGACAAATGGAAAAGATTCTGTGCCTGGAACCAATCACAAAGAATAAGCACAGCAATGCCCAATATTCCTCAGATTTTACAATACTTAACTGAGATGCTTCACAAGGGCCTATCGTTTTCTTCCATAGCAATCCATGCCTCTGCCATTTCAGCTCATTAAAACACAGATCCTCCCCTCTTCTCTCATCCTCTGCTAAAGCAGTACCTCAGATGGGCCAAAAACTTAAGACCTCCCAGGAGAGCTCCAACCCCTGCATGGGACCTCAGTTTTGTATTGGAAGAACTCACTCTCCCTGCTTTTGAGCCCGCTGCTACTGCAGACCTAAAATTTCTCTCTTGGAAAACAGCTTTCCTTTCAGCAGTCACTTCAGCTAGAAGGATTTCTGAATTACAGGCTCTTATGGCAGTGGAGCCTTTCATTATTTTTCGTGTGGACAGGGCGTCTCTAAGGACCAATCCATCTTTCATGCCTAAGGTGGTATCCAGTGTAGCTCTTAATCAGACCATTCATCTGCCAACTTTCTTTCCCAACCCACAGAACAAGGGTGAGCAGATTCTGCATTCATTAGATGTACACAGACAACTTAGATTTTACTTAAACAGGACAAAATCTCTACGAAAATCTGAACAACTACTGGTGGCATTTGCTGCAGGGGCTGAGGGAAAGGCTATTTCAAATCAGACTATTTCCAAATGGATAAGCCATTGTATGTGTTTCTGCTATATGCACCATGGTAAAACTATTCCCCAAGGGATCAGATCTCATTCCACCAGGGCTGCATCTACTTCTGCAGCCTTTCTCAGAGGTGTTCCTACCAGAGACATTCTAGAAGCTGCTACCTGGAGCTCAGTTCATACGTTCACCAAGCATTACCATTTACCTTTCTTCTCTAAATCCAGAGCTGGCTTTGCCACTGCTGACATGCAGGGCCTTATAGCTGGTCCTAATGCTGTATAAATCCATCCTCCCAACCATAGCTTTGGGAATCTTCCCAAATGTAATGACTGCAACAGGGGTAATCTGCTGGTGGGTTGCCCTCAGTCGGCCTGATTAACAAAGTCTTGGATCCTGCGTCAGTTGCTGTCCCTTCTTCCATGATGTCAGGTCATGAGGGGTATAAAACATGCAGCCGACACTATTTTCATTAGTCTTTCTTGCCGCGCAGTGCCCAAAGCAGAAGCAGTTCGCAAGTGCCGGTCGGCCAACTCCAGAAATTTTCATTTTCGAGTTTCAGAACCGAAGTCTTAAACCTAAAGCAAAGTACCCCATTGGGGAAACTTTTTCTTGCTCCTTACCAATGTCAGTAAAAGTTAATAATTGCATTACTTATGGGAAGCAAATACCTCATAAGGATGTTCATTTGTACTGTATTCCTTGCCTAGGCCTTGACCACAACGTGCCTTGCTGTCGGTTTTGTGCTAAATTTAACCAACGCACTATTAAGTGTCTGTATATTTTTGAATATAAATATTTTGGCTCAAGACTTAACTATCCAGAAATGTAGTCTGTTAGCAATCCCGGCTGCCTGAATTCACAAAAAACGCAAAGAAGATAGTGACAGACCGTCGAGGTCCAAAACAGACGAAGAAGCTTCTCCTAAGCCATTCGCCGGTTCGTACCGGTACTCAGGCACTTTCGTTGCCCCTGATGCCTGCTATTTTTGATTCGCAGGCCTCTACTGAGACCCATTTGGAGTCCGGTATGCTGGGAGCCTCTTTAAGTATTGAACCCGCGGATGTCTCTACCATAGATGGGTCCGGCTTCTGTGGGTGTTTTCAGGCCTAAAGATTTGTATATTAAACCAACGCCATCTTCAAAAACAAGGCCAAAACCAACTTCTATGTCTAAAAAACCGACGCATGGGCCACATGTGCAGGCCCCTATGCCTAAAAAACAAATGATCAAAATGGCTGAGGATTTAATTACCTTGATCAGGGGTTCCCAACCCCCTCCTGCTAAGAGGCCTAGATTATGGCAAGGCATTGATTATGAATCTTCAGATCAGGTTTCCATTTCTTCTGATTCCTCTTCTGATCAGGAATTATCTATTCCACCTTATGAGGATTCTGATGCAGAAGAATCCATCCCTTCTCCTTCTGAGGATTTTTCTTTTGGAGAAACTTTGCATACCTTAAGGGAACATTTTCATTTGGAGAGTCAGAATTTTTCAGAATCCAAAAAGAAGCTTAGGGATTTCCTTCTTCTTCCTCTGCATAGGCCTTTGGCTATACCTCCTGATCTAGACATTGTTGATGTTTTCTCAGAATCCAGCATGGCTCCTGATTCCCTGCCTCCAGCTCCTAGTAAGCCAGACAGATATTACAGGGTTCCTGACTCCCACAAATTTCTTTTTAAAAACCCTACTGCTGACCCTGAAACAATTTCTCAGGGTCCCAAGGGTGTTAAGGCTTCTACTGCTAAAAATCCTACCCCTTCTGATAGAGACTCCAGGGTGCTGGATAGATGGGGTAAGAAGGTTTACAAGTCTGCAACCCTGGCAATCAGGGCTTTAAACTGTCAATTTCACATGCTTAAATATCAGCAGCATGTCATGGGCTTACTTAAACAGAAAATGATGCTGATTTCTGATTGTCTGGAAAACAGAGTTACAGGATTTATTGCATTCAGCTGAACAAGTTGGAAAGCCTACTTTGCAATGTGGTTTTGATTCCTTGGAGGCCTCTTGCAGGGCCACTGTAACTGGATCTGTGATAAGAAGGCATGCTTGGCTCAAGGAGCAAAATCTGCCTGATCATTTTAAAGCTAAATTGTTGGATGCTCCTTTACAACAGGACAGTCTATTTGGTAATAAGGCAGAAGAAGTTTTGAAAAAGATTGAAGACAAAGCTAAATCTGTGCAAACTGTAAAAGATTTCCTACAAGTGCAGCCACCCAGGTTCAGTAGGCACTGGCGTACTAAGAATTGGTCCTTTCTAGTACCCACCAGAGCCGCTCAGGTCAAACCCAGACACTCCAAAGGCTCCAGGTTTCAGTCACAAGGATCTTATAGAACAAAATAATGGGGTGCCTCCACCTCCAAATCTGGAAGTAGTAAGGCACCTCCCTATGGTAAACAGTCTCAATGACTTTCCTTTGCCATTTCCAAGCACTTATCTTTTGGCAGCCCCTTTGGTGGGAACACTAGCACTTCATTCACAAAATTGGCATCTAATTACCCAGGACAAGTGGGTTTTAAATATAGTATCCCAGGGATACAGATTTCATTTCCACACGTTGCCAATTCCAAACGGATGGCTAGATCTGCCTCCAAATCAGTGGGCAGAGGCTCAGAAAGAAGATGTTCATCGTGTTACCCTGCTGCAGTCATCACACTTGGGTTATCCTGTCATCAGGCGGTCCCGCAGTCAGCCGGAATTCCAAAGTCTTGGTCCGGCGTCGGTTGCTGTCTCTTCTTCCCTGACGTCAGTGTGCTAGGGGTATATATATTGCATCCGACGCCATTTTCTTCAGTCTTTCTTGCCGTGCGGTGCCCGAAGCAGAAGCAGTTCGCAAGTGCCGGTTGGCCGACACCTGAGATTTTCGAAGTCAAATTTCAGATCCGAAGTCTTCAATAAAGCTAAGTACCCCGTTGGGGAAACTTTTCTTGCCTCAGACCGATGTCAGAAAAAGTTAACAATTTTATTTCTTGTGGGAAGCCAATACCTCGTAAGGATTTTCATTCTTACTGCATACCTTGCCTAGGCCCATACCACGACGTCACTGGTTGTCATTTTTGTGCTAGGTTTAATAAGCGTACTATAAAAAGACGCTTTGATTTCGCACAATACTACATCGGTAGAAAATTTAACTACACAATGCCGTCGGAGCGGCCGACCACCGGCGTGCACAAAAAACGCAAGGATAAGGACAGGCAGCCTAGACCCAAACCAGACTCCGAGGCCTCGGCTGGACCGGTCGCCCGGTTCACCAGTCTTCAGTGAGGCTCCGCCGCAGCCCCTGACTACCGCAGATCTGGAACCAGACACTGCTTCGGAGCCTTTGGTGGAAAGTGCTAGGCCGACGCAGCCATTTTGTTTAGCCCCTACCGACGACACTGCAGAAAGAGATGTCGGTGCTGCAGAAACACCTTCAGTTTCTGAAGGCATTTTCAGACCAACGACGCTCACCATAAAAACGTTTCCTAAGCTTAAGACTCCTACTAAACCTAAAAAGACTGCACTTCAGTCTCCAGTTCAAGGCCCCATGCCTAAGAAACAGATGATCAAAATGGCTGAAGATTTGATCTCTTTAATCAGGGGTTCCCAACCCCCACCCGAGAAAAGGCCTAGACAAGAGGAAGATTATGCCTCCTCTGATCAAGTGTCTATTTCCTCAGGCTCCTCTGAGGACCAAGATTACTCCTTCTCCCCTTATGAAGATTCTGATGCTGAGGATTCTATTCCCTCAGCTTCTCCTCCTGAAGACTACTCCTTTGGGGAAACTTTACACACTGTGAGGGAACATTTTCACTGGGAAGGTCAGGACTACTCTGACTCAAAGAAAAGGCTCAGAGACTTTCTTTTACTCCCCCAGCACAGACCACTTGCCATTTCCCCAGTTTTAGACATTGTGGATGATGTTTACTTAGAATCCAGTTTGAACCCAGATTCTCTGCCTCCTGCTCCAGCCAAACCTGACAGATACTATAGAGTGCCTGACTCCCCCAAAGGGGCTAAGGCTTCTATGGCAAAAAATTCTGTACCCTCTGAAAGGGACTCCAGAGCACTAGACAGGTGGGGGAAAAGGGTTTACACCTCAGCCACTCTAGCTATGAGGGCACTAAATTGCCAATTTCACATGCTAAAATATCAGCAATTTCTAATGTCTCAGTTAAAACAAAAAATGAGCACACTCCCTCAACAGTCTGAATTGAAAGAAATGCAGGATCTGTTGCATGCAACTGAACAGGTGGGTAAACATACTTTACAATGTGGGTTTGATTTTTTGGAGGCTTCCTGCAGAGCAGCTGTCACTGGGTCTGTTATACGTAGGCATGCTTTGTTAAAGAAACAAACTCTGTCTGATCATGTTAAAGCAAAGCTTCTAGATGCTCCCTTACAGCAAGATGTTCTTTTTGGAGTTAAAGCAGAACAAGTCTTAAAGAAAATGGAGGATAAGGCAAAATCTATGCAAACAGTCAAAGATTTTCTACAAGTACAGCCCCCTCGCTTCAGCAGAAATTGGCCAACACAAAATTGGTCCTTTCCAGCTACTGACAGACCACAGAGGGGTAAATACAGACGTCCAAGAGGCAGAGGACAACCACAAGCCCAATACAAACCTCGACAATGGGACACTGCAACACAGAAGGGAGGAGAAGACAGGTCCCAAACTACCAGAAGGCAAACTCAATTACTTGCACCACATCTGGCCAAGCAACACTCTCTCTTGGCAGCCCCCCTGGGATAAAAACTCACACTTTTTTCAGACAACTGGCACATTGTCACAAAGGACAAATGGGTCCTAGACATAATTTCACGAGGATACAGATTCCACTTTCACGCCTTGCCAATGAAAAGAGGAATGCCAAACCTGCCACAAAATCAATGGGCAGAGGCACAAAAACAAATTACAGCTCTCATGGACATGAGAGCCATTCAACTGGTACCTACACGAGAGCAAGGCCAAGGATTTTACTCAAGACTCTTTCTAGTTCCTAGAAAGGACAATGCCTGGAGACCAATTCTGGACCTTTCAATTCTAAACACCTTCTTACAAGTACCCAAATTCAAGATGCTAACACTACAGCAGCTTCTTCCCATGTTGGGCAAGAAAGCATGGCTAGTGACGTTGGACCTCAAGGAGGCATACCTGCATGTCCCTATCAGACAAAGTTACAGAAGATACCTCCGTTTCATTGCAGGTTCAACCCATTACCAATTCTCTGCACTGCCCTTTGGCTTATCTACTGCGCCCAGGGTCTTCACAAAATGCCTGGCACCAGTAATTGCATACTGCAGACAAAGAGGAATTCAAATATACCCATACCTGGATGACTGCCTCATCCAAGCAGAAAGCAAGGGCATTCTCTTACAACATCTGGCTTTTTTAAAACATCTTCTAAGTTGCCTGGGGTACACAGTAAACGAAAAGAAATCAAAACTAGTACCCTCACAAAATATGACATTCCTGGGTGCCAGCTTGAATACAACGGCCCAGAAGGCTAATCTGACGCCAGACAAACAACTACAATTGACTCAAAATTTCAAAACAATGGCAACAAAGACCCAACTACCTGCAAGAAAAATTCTGCAGGCCTTGAGCTTCATGGCATCTTGCATACTACTAATACCATTTGCAAAGCTGCATATGAGGAAATTACAGTGGTACCTAAAAAGCGTATGGTCTCAATACAGCCACAGCTTGGACACAATGATATCTCTTGTTCCCTGCCTACAACAGGAGTTTCTATGGTGGTCACAGGCATGTCACCTCAACAAGGGTCAGCCTTTCACCTTGCTCCCAGCCAGGCAAACTATGACAACAGATGCATCGGACTACGCCTGGGGGGCACACATGGCAGGACAGTGCGTTCAAGGCGTATGGACTGCAGATCAAAGGAATCTGCACATCAATCAAAAAGAGATGCTAGCTGTACAGAATGCTCTGACAGCCTTCAAGAATCTATTACATCCAGGACAACTTACAATAAGGACTGACAACACCACAGTAATGTGGTACATAAACAAACAAGGGGGTACACACTCCTACCCTGTATGCAGGCAAGCAATGACCTTGTGGAACACGGCTCTGGCTTACCAAGTTCAGTTACAAGCTTAATTCCTGCCAGGAAAAAAGAACACATTGGCAGACGACCTCAGCAGAAACATCATGGATCCCCACGAGTGGAAACTGGATCCACAAGTATTTGCAATGATAACTCAAAAATGGGGCCTTCCAGACATAGACCTGTTTGCCAGTCCTCAAAACTGTCAGCTAACAAAATTTTGTACAAGGACACTTCACCATCAAGCTTGGAAAGTGGACGCACTCTCATTCAGTTGGAAAAACCTGACAGTATATGGCTTCCCTCCATTGCCTCTCCTTACAAAGGTGCTTCTGAAAGTCAGAAAGGAGAGACCCCGACTGATACTCATAGCCCCAGACTGGCCACGCCAGCACTGGTACCCACTATTGAGGAATATGGCCCAGGGCCCACCTTGGATTTTACCACAAATTGCCGTTTGCTCACACAGCAAAACAATCTGATTTTTCACAGCCAGCTCAAAATCTTAAATCTGGCTGCATGGCAAATCACCTAAGCATCCAGCCAGCTCCTCTTTCCCAAGCAGTTATGGATGTTATTCTGGAAGCTAGGAGGCCCAGCACCAGGAAGGCCTACTCGGATAAATGGAAAAGGTTTTGCGCCTGGAACCAAACTAAAGGCCAAAACACACTTCAGCCTCACATGCCTCAGATTCTACAGTATTTAACTGACATGTTGCACAAAGGACTTTCTTTTTCTTCCATTAAAATCCATGCATCAGCTATTTCAGCCCACTACAACACGGATCCACCCTTATTTTCATATCCACTTCTAAGGCAGTTCCTCAGAGGGGCAAAAAACATTAGGCCCCCCAGGAGAGCACCTACACCAACATGGGACCTCAATTTTGTTCTGGAAAAACTTATGCTACCTCCCTTTCAACCAGCTTTCTCTGCAGATCTACAGTTTCTTTCATGGAAGATTGCCCTGCTGCTAGCAAGAACTTCAGCTAGAAGAGTCTCAGAGCTGCAGGCACTAATGGCAGTGGAACCTTTCCTTATTTTCCATCAAGACAGAGTTTCTCTAGGAACTAATCCTTCCTTCATGCCTAAGGTGGTGTCCAGTGTGGCTTTAAATCAAACCATCCACTTACCCACCTTCTTCCCAAATCCACAGAACAAAGGAGAAAGACTCCTGCATTCCTTGGGCATTCACAGGCAACTCCGTTACTACTTGGATAAAACTAAGGTTTTCAGAAAATCTGACCAGTTCTTTGTATCCTATGCTACAGCTTCACAAGGGAAGGCTATATCAAAACAAACTATTTCCAAATGGATAGGTCATTGCATTCGTTTTTGCTATACCCATCATGGAAAACCTGTTCCTGCTACCATTAGGCCCCACTCTACCAGGGCAACAGCTACTTCTACAGCCTTCCCAGGGGGGTTCCAACCAAGGAGATTTTGGAAGCTGCAACTTGGAGTTCAGTACACACCTTTACCAAACACTATCACTTACCACTTTACTCTAAGACTAGAGCTGGCTTCGCCACTGCAGTTCTGCAGGGCCTTCTAGCCTCCTCTAACCCTCTATGACTCCTCCACCCATCCTTAGCTTTGGGATTCTACCCAAGTGTGATGACGGCAGCAGGGTAACACGATGAACATAGTACAGTTTTGTACCTACCATAAATGTAGATGTTCGAGTGTGTTCACCTTGCTGCAGTCCAGGTTACCCTCCCTCCATCCCCTCTGATCTAACTGGCTAAATCTCTACAATACCTTCCTGATGTATTTGCTTATAGCTGGAGGGATTTTGTGTTTATGCAAAAATTGCTTAATTTGGTACTAATTACTTTGGGGGCACCTGACATCTGGGGCAAGAAAAACTGAAGAAAATGGCATCGGATGCAATATATATATACCCCTGGCACACTGACGTCAGGTAAGAAGCGATAGCAGCCGACGATGGACCAAGACTTTGGGATTCCGGCCGACTGCGGGGACCGCCTGTTGACAGGATAACCCAAGTGTGATGACTGCAGCAGGGTGAACACTCGAACATCTACATTTATGGTAGGTACAAAACTGTACTTTGTCCCTCATGATTATGGGGGCTATTCAACCAGTACCAGAAAAGGGACAAGGTTTTTATTCAAGATGTTTCCTAATACCCCGAAAAGACAAATAATGGTGTCCTATTCTGGACTTATCCATTCTAAATACTTTCCTGGACATTCCAAAATTCAAGATGCTGACTCTACAACAGTTACTGCTTGTGCTAGGCAAGGATGCCTGGTTGGTAACTCTAGACTTAAGAGGCTTACCTGCATATCCCAAGCAGGGAATCTTGCAGAAGATACCTCCGCTTCAAAGCAGGCTATTTTATGTTACCAGTTCTCTGCCTTGCCCTTTGGCTTATCTACTGCGCCTAGGGTCTTCACAAAGTGCCTGGCACCAGTAATTGCATTTTGCAGACAAAGAAACATTCAAATTTATCCTTATCTGGTGATTGTCTAATTCAGCAGAAAACAAGGACACTCTTCTACAGCATCTGGCATTGTAAAAAGGCTTCTAACTTGCCTAGGGTACACCATAAACGAAAAGAAATCACAACTGGTACCCTCTCAAAAAATTACATTCCTGGGTGCAAAATTGAATACAACTGCCCAGATGGCTTACCTCATGCCAGATAAACAAATACAATTGATGTTCATCGTGTTTCACTGCTGCAGTCATTACACTTGGGTTATCCTGCCGTCAGGCGTGCCTGCAGTCAGCCTGAGTTCCAAAGTCTTGGTCCGGCGTCGGTTGCTGTCGCCTCTTCCCTGACGTCAGTGCGCAAGGGGTATATAAAAAGTAGCCAACGCCATTTTCTTCAGTCTTTCTTGCCACGCAGTGCCCGAATCAAAAGCAGTTCGTAAGGGCCGGTTGGCCAACTCCTGAGATTTCAAATTCGATTTGAGAACCAAAGTCTTCAATAAAGCTAAGTACCCCGCTGGAGAAGTTTTTTTTCTTGCCTCAGACCGATGTCAGAAAAAGTTAATAACTGTATTTCTTGTGGGAAGCAAATACCTCATAAGGATTTCCATGCCTAGGCCCAGATCACGACGTCACTATTTGTCGGTTTTGTGCTAGATTTAACAAACGCACTGTTAAAACGTCTGCTTGATTTTGCTCGCCATTACTTTGGGCAAAGGTTTAATTATACAGTGCCGTCGGAACAACCGACGACCGGAATGCATAAAAAGTACAAAGATAAGGAAAGGCATCCAAGGCCCAAAACTGACGACGAAGCCTCTTCTAGGCCAGTCGCCGGTTTTCAGTGAGTTGCTTTCGCAGGATACCTGCTGCCTCAGAACCACAGGCCATGTCCGACTCCCACATGGAGGTGCCTAGACCTCTGGAGCCTCAAGGTGTTGGGCCAACGGAGATTAACCCTTCAGTTGGTTCCAGAGCCACTGAGCAGGCATCGGCTTCTGAGGGTGTTTTTAGGCCTACTCAACTTACCATTACAACTACAGCCAAGACTAAGCCTACACTAAAGACAAAGAAGCAAGTACAGCATTCACCTGGACAGGCCTCCATGCCTAAAAAACAGATGCTCAAGATGGCCGAAGACTTGATTACTCTGATCAGGGGTTCCCATCCCCCTCCTGGTAAAAGGCCTAGGCAGGAATACAGACTATGATTCCTCTGAACAGGTTTCAATATATTCTGATTCCTCTTCAGACCAGGGATATTCTTTACCCCCCTATGAGGATTCTGATGCTGAAGAATCCATTCCTTCAGCCTCTCCTCCTGAGGATTAATCTTTTGGGCAAACTTTACATACCATGAGTGAGCATTTCCATTGGGAGGGCCAGGATTACACAGAATCCAAGAAAAGGCTCAGATACTTTCTTTTGCTGCCTCAGCACAGGCCCCTTGCTGTTCCACCAGTGTTGGACATTGTGGATGATGTGTTCTCTGCATCTAGTTTAAGCCCTGATTCTTTACCCCCAGCTCCAGTCAAGCCAGACAGATACTACAGAGTCCCAGACTCTCAAATTTCTTTATAAAAACCCTGTTGCAGACCCAGAAACTATTTCCCAGGGTCCCAAAGGGGTTAAGGCTTCCACGGCTAAGAATCCAGTTCCCTCGGATAGGGACTCTAGAGCATTAGACAGATGGGGAAAGAAAGTTTACACCTCTGCAACTTTAGCAGTGAGAGCTCTGAATTGCCAGTTTTACATGCTTAAGTATCAACAATATTTACTGTCTCAATTAAAACAGAAAATGAGTATAAATGCAGAACAACCTGACTTTAAGGAAATGCAGGATTTATTGCATGCAGCTGAACAAGTGGGAAAGCATACTTTGCAGTGTGGTTTTGATTCATTAGAAGCTTCTTGTAGAGCAGCAGTTACAGGATCTGTGATTCAAAGGCATGCTTGGTTAAAAGAACAAAGTTTACCAGATCATGTTAAGGCAAAATTATTGGATGCTCCTTTGCAGCAAGATAATTTATTTGGTATTAAGGCAGAAGAGATATTAAAGAAAATGGAGGATAAGGCAAAATCCATGCAAGCAGTAAAGGATTTCTTACAGGTACAGCCACCACGATTTAGCCGAAATTGGCCTACTAAGAATTGGTCCTTTCCAGTGTCAGACAGGCCACAAAGAGGCAGAGACAGATGCCCAAGTGGCAGATCTCAGCCACAAGGTTCTTACAGACCACGGCAGTGGGGTGTTACTAACCCAAAACAAGGTGAGGATAAGTCACAACCTTACAGGAAACGGTCCCAATGACTTCCCCCTTCTAATGCCAAACTCTTACCTTTTGGCAGCTCTTTAGGGGAGAAACTAGCACTTTTTTCTCAAAACTGGCAAGCAATCACCCAAGATAAATGGGTGCTGAATATTGTGTCTCAAGGTTACAGGTTCCACTTTCACACTTTACCAAGGCTAAAAGGAATGCCAGACCTACCACAAAATCAATGGGCAGAGGCACAAAAAGAAATTACAGCTCTCATGGACATGAGAGCTATTCAAAAAGTACCACAGCAGGAAAAAGGACAAGGATTTTACTCGAGACTCTTCCTCGTACCCAGAAAGGACAAAGCCTGGAGACCCATTCTGGACCTTTCCACTCTACATACTTACCTGGATGTTCCGAAATTCAGAATGCTGACACTACAACAGCTCCTTTCCATGTTGGGCAAGAAAGCTTGGCTTGTTACTTTGGACCTCAAAGAGGCATACCTGCATGTCCCTATCAGACAAAATTGCAGAAGATACCTCAGATTCATAGCTGGTTCAATGCACTACCAATTCTCTGCACTGCCCTTTGGCTTATCTACTGCGCCCTGGGTCTTTACCAAATGCCTGGCACCAGTAATTGCATTTTGCAGACAAAAAGGAATCCAAATATATCCATATCTGGACGACTGCCTGATTCAAGCAGAGAGCAAGGACATTCTTCTACAGCATCTGGCGTTCGTAAAAAGATTAAGTTGCCTAGGGTACACAGTAAACGAAAACTAGTGCCCTCACAAGAGATAATATTCCTGGGTGCCAGCTTAAATACAACGGCCCAGATGGCTTATCTCACGCCAGACAAACAAGGGCAACTGACTCGGTATTTTCAGTTGATGGCAACAAAGTCCCAACTCCCTCCAAAATTCTGCAGGCCTTGGGATTCATGGCATCCTGCATTCTACTAATTCCATATGCAAGACTGCATATGAGGAAATTACAATGGTACCTAAAAAGTGTTTGGTCTCAACATTCTCACAGCTTGGAGACAGTAATACCTCTAATTCCCTGCCTACAACAGGAGTTTCGATGGTGGGCACAGGCATGTCACCTCAACAAGGTTCAGCCTTTCACTCTTCCACAAACAGGCAGACTATAACAACAGATGCCTCTGATTACGCCTGGGGAGCACACATGGCAGGAAAATGTATTCAGGGCAAATGGACCACAGAACAAGTGCCTCTTCACATAAATCAAAAAGAGATGTTGGCTGTACAAAATGCCCTAACAGCTTTCAAGGACCTTCTGCATCCAGGACAATTATTATTAAGGACAGAAAACACCACAGTGATGTGGTACATAAACAAGCAAGGGGGCACTCATTCTTACCCCCTATGCAGGCAAGCCATGACCTTGTGGAACACGGCTATAACTTATCAAGTTCATCTGCAAGCACAATTCCTGCCAGGAAAGATAAATACTCTGGCAGACAACCTAAGCAGAAACATCATGGATCCTCACGAGTGGAAATTAAATCCACCAGTTTTCGGCATGATAATGCAAAAATGGGGGTGCCCGGACATAGATCTCTTTGCCTCCCCACTGAATTGCCAACTACAAAAATTCTGCACAAGGACTTATCACACACAAGCATGGAAAGTGGATGCTCTTTCGTTCAGCTGGAAAAACCTAAGCGTTTATGCCTTCCCACCACTGCCTCTCCTTTCAAAGGTACTCCTAAAAGACAGACAAGACAAACCACAGATAATTCTGATTGCTCCAGACTGGCCACGCCAGCATTGGTACCCACTCTTAAAGAACTTAGCTCAAGGCCCACCTTGGATTTTGCCTCAAATTCCACACCTTCTGACTCAGCAAAAAAAAAAAAATCAGATGCTGCACAGTCAGCTTAAAACCTTAAACCTGGCTGCATGGCAGATTCATTACGCAAACAGACCACTTCTCTCTCTAAAGCTGTTATGGATGTCATTTTGGAGGCCAGGAGGCCTAGCACCAGGAAATCTTATTCAGAAAAGTGGAAGAGATTCTGTACCTGGAACCAGGCTCCAAACCTTGATCCTCTGGTTCCTAACATTCCTCAGATACTACAGTTCTTGACTGAGATGCTGGACAAATGACTATCCTTCTCATCCATTAAGATTCACGCTTCTGCCATCTCGGCTCATTACAACAAAGATCCTCCTATTTTTTCTCACCCTTTGCTAAAGCAGTACCTCAGAGGGGCTAAAAACATAAGACTGCCCTGGAGAGCAACAACACCAACTTGGGACCTCAATGTCGTTTTGGAAAGCTCACTTTGCCTCCTTTTGAACCAGCCAATTCAGCAGAGTTAAAATGTATATCGTGGAAAACTGCTCTGCTTCTGGCAATAACCTCAGCATGAAGAGTCTCAGAACTGCAGGCACTAATAGCAGTGGAGCCTTTTATCATTTTCCACCAAGACAGGGTTTCTTTAAGAACAAACCCTTCCTTTATGCCTAAGGTGGTTTCCAGTGTGGCTCTTAACCAATCTATTCACTTGCCAACATTTTATCCAAATCCCCAAAATAAAGGGGAGAGACTTCTACATTCCTTGGACATACACAGGCAATTGCGCTTCTACTTGGACAAAACAAAAGCTTTCAGAAAATCTGAACAATTGTTTGTATCGTATGCTGCAGGATCACAGGGAAAGGCAGTTTCAAAGCAGACCATTTCAAAGTGGATAGGACACTGTATCCGGCTCTGCTACACACAAAATGGGAAACCTGTACCTAGTAATATTAGACCACATTCCACAAGGGCAACTGCCACTTCTACTGCCTTCTTTAGAGGAGTACCTACCAAAGATATTTTGGAAGCTGCAACTTGGAGTTCAGTGCACACCTTTACCAAGCATTGCCATTTGCCTCTTTATTCTAGATCCAGAGCTGGCTTTGCCACTGCAGTGCTGCAGGGCCTCATAGCCACACCAAATCCTCTATAGAGCCAGCCACCCAAACTCAGCTTTGGGATTCTACCCAAGTGTAATGACTGCAGCAGTGAAACACGGTGAACATAGTACAGTTTTGTACCTACCTTAAATGTAGATGTTAGAGTGTCTTCACTGCTGCAGTCCAGGTTACCCACCCGCCAGCCCCTCTTTCTTATCTGGGACTAACCTATACTACCTATGTGGTGTATTTGCTGGTTAATGAAGGTTTTATTTTTACCTTTTTTGTATGTTTTATTAGCAATATGTATTGCTTACCATTTTTGGGGGCACCTGACATCTGGGGCAAGAAAAACTGAAGAAATTGGTGTCAGCTGCTTCTTGTATACCCCTGGCGCACTGATGTCAGGGAAGAGGCGACAGCAACCGACGCCGGACTAAGACTTTGGAACTCAGGCCGTCTGCGGGGCCCGCCTGATGGCAGGATAACTGAAGTGTAATGACTGCAGCAGTGAAGACACTTGAAAATCTACATTTGTGGTAGGTACAAAACTGCACTATGTCTTACTTAAAACAAGTGGCCCAAAAACCCAGTTATCTGCAAGACAAATTCTGCAGGCCTTGGGGTTCATGGCTTCCTGCATTCTTCTAATTCCATATGCAAGACTGCATATGAGGAAACTTCAATGGTACCTAAAAAGCTTATGGAGTCAACATTGTCACAGCTTGGAAACAATGATTCCTATCATTCCTTGCCTGCAGCAGGAGTTCCTATGGTAGGCAGAGGCCTGTCACCAAAACAAGGGACTGTCATTCATTCCACCCCCTGCCACCCAAACCCTGACTACAGACACATCAGACTATGGTTTGGGGGCACATCTGGCAGGGAGATGCATTCAGGGTGAATGGAGCCTAAATCAAATGCACCTGCATATCAACGAGAAAGAAATGCTAGCTGTACAGAATGCTCTAACAGCTTTTAAGGACATTCTTCATCCAGGACAACTACTGATAAAGACGGACAACACCACAGTCATGTGGTACATAAACAAGCAGGGGGTACCCATTCCTACCCCCTTTGCAGACTAGCCATGGCCTTGTGGAACACAGCCTTGACTTACCAAATACATTTACAAGCTCAATTCCTGACAGGAAAGCAAAGTACTCTGGCAGACTAACTAAGCAGAAATCTTATGGACCCGCACGAATGGAAGCTGGATCCGCAAATCTTCAGCATGTTAACACGCAAATGGGGGAGCCCAGACATAGATCTTTTTGCCTCGCCCCAAAACTATCAGTTGGACAAATTCTGCACAAGAATCCATCACAAAAAAGCTTTGAAAGTGGATGCTCTATCCTTCAGCTGGCAAAACCTATGCCTTTTCCCCCTCTGCCTTTGTTCTCCAAGGTATTACTAAAAGTCAGGACAAACCAAAAATGATTCTGATTGCTCCAGACTGGCCTCGCCAACACTGGTACCCACTCCTGCGCAATATGTCACACCTTCCTCCGTGGTACCTGCCTCAGACACCTTATCTACTGTCTCAGCAGAACTTTCAAATTCTACACATTCAGCTCCAAACTCTGAATCTTGCAGCATGGCTAA